>NW_028262380.1:76710703-77328907 GCF_047370975.1 Nipponia nippon | reverse complement strand
AGTTTAACAGATGTGGAGCACATGCTTGTATGATCCCAATAGCAACTAGCTGCTAGAACTGATGATTATTATTATTCTGTCCTTCACTGGAAGATTTCTTTTCCAGAGTGCCCTCACATTTTTTCAGGTGTATATTATCTAAACTTGTTCCCCTTAAAATTGGTCATAGGTATACATATATAATGCCCATCCTTAGAAATTTTAAGGGCATTATGCATTCAGAGCATATTTGAACTTGTTTAACTTGGAAAAAAAGTTGCAATCAACAATATTTCTTTGTGCTTCATATTCATACTGAATTCAAAACAAATAAATCTGACTATAGGCACAAAGAATATCAAACTTTAATTTTAGCACCTCTATCCTGCTTTGACACATGTTTTTACAAAGAGGTAATTTAAAGGATACTGCTGAAAAGATTTTGCCCCCAGTTGCATTTTCATTCATCCTTTCAAGTAAGAATGAAAATATCCATGTTGCATTGAACAAATGTATTAGACATCAAAAGAAATGCTATAAAAATAAGAAGTGTTGACCATGGTACAATGATCAGATGGCCAAAATATAACAGATTCTTGAAAACAGAAGTTGGGTCTGTGTGGAGTAATTCAGTAATTTCATGCTATATTAAATGTTGCTATTGCTAGTGAGACTGTTAATTAGTCAAATAAAGTTTTAGTCTTTGCTCATTAGAAGAGTTCACAGCCCAGTACACTCTTTCGGCAGATCTGTGGCTACTGGAATATTGTGGGAGGAAAAATGTCCAACTTTTTTTATTACATTTGAGCAATGCTATACTTCTTAAAGTAAATACAAATCTTCTCTGAAAACAATGTACAGTTTCTGGGTAAGAGATTGGAAGAAAAACAACAAACAGTTAAAATTATCAACTAAATACCTCGTATTAGTTACTGCCTTACTTAGGTCACCTGGATATTTACAACTCTGAAAAATACAATAATCGGATCAGTGCATAGATTCCATTTACGTAGGTATGACACCTTCACTTCATTCAGGGTGATAAGCAGGGAACCTACAACTTCCAGATAAATCCCCAACATACTGACAGCATGCATGCAACCTTTTGTATCCAGAAAATGTGCGTGAATTACTAAAAACAATTGCAAGACTAAATACGACAGCAGTTTACATCGCCAGAGATGCTCCTCAGAAACAGGTCACCTTGAACAAATCTTGCCAGAACTGGCTGATATCCGTCCAAGACCAGTGTCCAAAGCAGCCAGAGTTGTGCCTATTTACAAAAGCTGAAATTCAGCTTTTCCTGTGACAGGATCCCTTCCCAGCCTCCAGAGCAGCTGCGGGCGGGCATATATGTTCTTCACCACACTGGCCACCAGCTTGCAAGTCTCATGGGGATGATCAGTGCTAAGCCTGCTGGTGTATGTTGTAGGATTGATATGCTAATTTATCTGAAATGTTTCTCACAACAGTTTGGCACAGAGGAAGTACTTGATCCTGCTCAGGGTTTGGCAACAGAAAAGAGACAAGAAGAAACGACTGGCCACGTTTAAATCATGAACCTCACAGCCCAGCGAGGTGCAGTCCCTGCTTTTGGGCTGCTTTATAACTCTGCTGCATTCACCTCCAAGAGCAGTGTCCTCCCATACTGGAACCTGAGTATAGCAAACCTCTGCTGCAAAAGTCCACATGTAAAAATTAATATAAACATACTTTGCCAGACAGAGATAGGAGAACATGGGAGATAAGGTATCTTCAATGCTTTTGAGAAAGTGAGAGGAACTGTCACCACCAGCAGAGATGAAGACTGAGAACAGAGAAGGGACAGAGGACAGTACCATGAATTACCATTATCATGCATTCTGGAAGCATTAACTCCTCACATTTTCACTTGTCAGCATGGTCTGTCATGGCAGGAGCAGGAACAACCCTTACAGCATTATGTTTGCATAATTGTAGTCAAAGTTTCCAATTTTCTCCTAGTTTACTGAATCAAATAAGTTTTGAACTATTAGGCAAAAATAGTTAAATCTATTACAAGAGCAAAGGAAGTTTAGAAAGGCTACCTTACTTTTTAAAAAGAGGGTTTTTTTGATGGCTCTAACAGCTAAAACAGTAGGAGGAAGAAAGCTGAAGAGTAATACAGAAACACCTTTTACAGGAGAAGAATGTCATTAAAAGGTCTCAGGTCATCACATGGCAATACTTAAAAAAAAATCCAAATACATTTAGAATGGGAATTTGCTACTTTTAGGAAGTATGTGTCAGGGAAATTGCACTCTGAGAAACAGTTTTTCTCAAGGGGGGAGTCTAGTGAAGTTTAAAAAAGGGGAAGGCTTATATGATGGAGAGGAGCGAGGCCCTAGGAGTGAAACTGTGTACCACTGGTCTGTGCTGCTCTGTACCACTGGTCAGAGGCAAAACATCTGTCGTAAAAGAACAGCTCCTGAACTAAAGCATGGAAGTTTCTCAGAGTAGGCTGCTCCAGAAAGAGTTTTGAGATTCTTGAAATAAACTGCTAGTTTCTTGTTCTCTTTTCACCAAAGGGGAAACAAAAATTGCAATTATACTCTCAAAAGAAAACAGAGGTAATGTGCCTTAAAAGTAGCGTTCACTGACTTCTGAGGATTTAACAACACGTAATAATTTTTTATTTTCTTCCCCAGTATGAATAATCTATTATGAATCTGACATATCACATAATTTATTTCTTCATATAAAATTAGCCTGCTATCTGTTCTACACAGAAATTACTCCTTTTTGCAGGCTGCATCTACTTACCTATAACCAAACAAATAGCTATAAAAAAAGTTTAAAACTTAATACATTGCCAAAAAAATCCCCAGCTACAAACTATGTGGTTTCTTGTGAGGACTTTCAGTTTCCTTTTCCTTGAATTTATTTCATTTCAAGAGCGGTTTCTTTACTTTACTCTAGCAGAGATATGTGACAGAAAAAGGCATCTCTGAGTATATCTGCACCTCATCAGGCCTATCTAGCTGGACTTAAGTAATTTATCTTTCATATTTATCCCTCAGAGAAACACCAACCCTCTCTAACAGTGCACTACTACTTGCATTGGGGAGCAGAGTTTTTCCTAGATCTGAAATGTCACTGGGCTTTTTATAGAGTCAGGTTCACTTCTCCGAAGAAGTGTTGCTCTAGAATGGCTACAAGTAATTCCCTTTCTGATTAATTTCCTCCTTTAACTCTGCACAGTGACAGGTACAAAGCCATCTTAAAAGCTGTCAGTGAGATCACCATGATCTAACTCACCCAGTGGCTGTGATGTTACAGAAAGGTTGCTGAGCTCAGGCACCTGCCCGCTGGGGCACCTGTTAGTGAGAACCATTCCCAGACAGAAATGTCATCTTCCATGCTTTTGACAGCACTTATTTCCGATCCTGTACATGAAGAGGGCACTGCTCGTATTTTAACACTCTAAGTCAGTGAACGTAGGGTAAAGGACAGCAGGGTAAATACTCTTTGCTGTCAGAGAATTGCGACAAACCAGCTAACTACCGACTCCTGCAGTGATGCTCACCTACTTCAGTGACCTCACCACTTTCAGAACAGACTCCTTTTCCCTAAAAAAATGCTTTTATTTTAACACTGAACTCCATTCACTTTGAACTAGATGCCATCCTCCTTACTGCTGAGTTGAAGGACTGCTGCTTTTATTTCTGTCTGAGGTTTGTAACTGCTCTTTTAAGAGCAGTCTTCATCAGATATTTCCCAAGATTTCAGTCACAAGCAGGCACAATCATTTCTGATCTCTTACAAGAATATCTTCCCATAACAATCTAGCGTCTCTATTTCTTAAAATAAAAGACAAGTTAGTAAGGCTGCCCTGCTTTAAATTTATAACCACCTCTGCATATTTGAAGTTAAGTCATCAATAGAGTGTTAGGAAGTATTTTAAATTGCTGGAAATAATCCTAGGGTTTTTTTAAAATTTCTCATTACTGAGCATTACTACAAAAGGCTGTCTCAAAACAACCCTCTGGCAGCAATAGCTTTGATGATAACTTCATGCTATCCCCCACAATTCAAAGCAGCCTATAAAAAGAAGTGATCCCTCTCTGATGGGCACACTAGGAGATTATCATGGCATTCAACAGCTACGCAGTCTGAAAGGGCAGGTGTGATTTTCTTCCAGGAAGAACTGAGAAAAGTTGAACCGCAATAAGCTGTGAAAACATTCTACCCTTTCAATTCTTAGACAGAAATGCAGCAACACTTTTGCTTTGCCCTCTTTGGTACAACAGAGGACTTCCTTGGCTTAGAGGCTTCACAGCCGTACCAGGGTCCAGGCGGTAACACTACGTGGAGAGGACTCCTTTTCCACAGCTCAGAGAGCCTTCAGTACCCAGACCTCACCTTCTCTTTGACACTTTTTATTAAGTGCCATATTGGCTTTTATAGATGCTCCTCAGAGGCACCTAACTTTCCTCACGTATTGCAAATAAGCTGGTGTGTTAACTTCAGACTGTGAATCCCACAGCATTGGGGGGCACCTAAGAGTTAGGAGCTGGCTGAGCCGATGTCCACTTCTGGAGACATCATCCTGCTGAGAGTAGCAGATGAGTTATATGTAATCTGATGAGTTCAGAATGAATAAGGATAACTACGTGGCCTCCATTGAGAATAAATCTGTTCTGGATTAGGGAGATAATATTACCTACAGAAACATGTCAAGAGAAACACTTCTGAACAGGCCTGCAGATCCTCAAATGCTTGCTATTCTAGCTGCATTGTCAGGAACTGAAGCTTTAAACACCTACTGGGAGTGACTGCAATTGAATAAGGGTTTTATAAGCATTAGCCATATGGAAGGTTTTGGCAATATTTTATATTGGCAGCTAAAACCTCCACAGAAATATCTGGCACAAATGTCCCACTTCGGAGTCTAAACCCATGGAAATTAACTGCAGAGTAAAAGCTGGCTTCTGACCTCTCAAAGGCCAGCCTTGAGCCCAAGGACATCTAACTTCTACCACTGAACAAACTCAGAGGCTACCACAGATTTTCTTCTTTACCTGTTTAAAGAACTTTCAGCAGAACTGCTATGTGCGGCCTCTTTCACCTGAAGAGGTGATGCTGACCATTCACTTCAATGCCTTTCCGTTGCTGCAACTTCTCCTGAGTCAGTTCCTGCCGTTTTCTTTTGTGCTGTTAGGACCACAAATCCTTGTCCTGTGGAATGAGAAAGAGGAAGGACTTGTTCTGTTGATATGCACCTTTCATACAAAAGTCAAAGAAAATTAGTGTTAAGTAAAAGCGCTATATTCAGACAATTCTGATTTACTCGTGATACTAGTGGATGCTCACTTCCACCAAGCAGAGGGTCATTCCACCTTTACTCCAGTTGATTGGGGTAAGGCACTTCTCAGGAGAAGTATGAGAGGAAAATCTCTCTCTTGCTTCAATTAGATTCTGTTGAAGTTTTACTGTACTGTGTAGTTTTATGGAAAGCTCTGTCCCAATCACTTTGTTTTAATATTTGACAGTCGGCAGGAGCTGAATGGGAAACAACCATCATATGCAAATTTCATCAGAATATAGGAAGTGTAATAGCTCTAATAAGCTCATGTAATGTGACTTCTCAAATCAAGGTAAACATCAAGATTTCTTCTGTTCATCCAGCATGACTATAAATACATCCTTACAAAACATCAGAAATATAAAAGTGCTTTGGCTCTAGATGGCTGCAGTCAAAATTCCATCTGTATTTAAGAATATACACATCAATAAAACTAGGGACAAGACATGTTTTAGCTTGTCAGGCTTGGACTAGATGCAACACTTGGCAAGTTGTGTATCGAATTGGTTCTAACTGCTCCACTGCTGTTACCTAGGAAGGCAATATGAAAACTGTCTCAAGTTACACAAACACCCAATATACAATTCTCACCAAAGGAAACACATAGCAGTGACCCATTTCATTTGCACACTGTCTGTTGGCTTCAGCTTCCAGCAACATCACAAACAACATAAAAAGTTCATCTAAAGTTCAGTCATGAGCATTATTTAATGCTATGAGTTCAATATAATGCTTAGCTTTGTTTGGTTTTGCTTGGGTTTTTTTTTCCAGAGAAGTAAAAAAAAGCATGTTAAGACTTTAGGCCCCATTGGATCTCAGTGTACTGTATTTATATGCATGTTAAGAAATACTTCGTTCATTTTCGTTATCTCAGGATAACATGAATGCAAAAAAAAAAAAAAAAGTCACATGGATCCGAACATTTCTAAAACATGAAAAAATCCTGAGATTCATCTCTTCCCTACTAATCACTTCAGTCCTGTGCATGTATTTCTTCTTCCCACTTTTGTCCTTCTTGTCTAATTACTAAGGCAGGGATCCACCCTTACTCTTACTTCCAACTACAAGTTTCCAAAAACCACAGTTGACACTGCTTCCGCACATGCCACAGGTTATAAAAACATCCCTGCTTTGTCTCTTGACAGTAATTATGGGAAAAAAAAAACACTGGAGAAAGTCCAAGATTCCCTCAAAGACAGGTTCCTATCTGGTCAGATATTGCTTTGTAATTAGTTTCAAGGTCTTGAATGATATTTTAGTTCTGACTGGCATTTTCATCCTCAGAATTTCCGGGAACTTCAACAGCTCTGAAGATGCTTCAGCATCAGCAGTGCTGCATTACTCCTAACCTCTGAAAGAGGATAGTTGCTTTGAGGTGTCCAGAGTGTGCCCAACAGGTGAAAGCACTATAAATTTGAAACAGATGTAAAATTTCCAATCTCATTAAGTAGAATGGATGCTTAATAAAGCTTTTAAACACATATGAAGTTTAATTATTGACATAATTGACCTTTTTCCACATGATGTTTCATGAAAGTAAAATGAAGAGATTAAGTACCAAGCATATATAAAAGTAGCCTTATAGATTATGAACATGGCGCGTAGTATTAAGTAGTGAACATACTCTGTTCACAGTATCACTGTAAAAACTGTGTTGCATATCAACAGACAATGATCTAATGTGTTTTGGAGCAAGGGATTTATGATAAACTGGAGCACTGAATTTGCTGCTTTGCCCAGATTTCTCGGTGAAGAAAACAGATGTCACCTCTTTTTAAAAGTTTTACCCTCCTCAGTTGATATACAACGTCAGATTTACAGCTCAACCACATGCTATCCATTGCAATATCCCTTGATCTCCATCTCAGCTATATCCCTATCAGGGAAATGCCCTTTATGTAGCTTGCCAGAGTGTCCACTAGACTATTAAAAGCACCAGACTGATCTTGTCACAGGGTTGGTAGCTGCAATATCTTTATAGAGCAAATAACAGAAACACACAACAAATAAAAGTAGGTGAAAAATAAGGGTCATAAACAGTGCACATTTTCACAATATTAAAATAAACCGTGCTCAGCTTAAACTGGCTTCAAGGAACAATCTCTGGTACAGGTGTAGGAGTGCCACAGCTGTCCAGTCCTATTTCACCCTGCAGAGCACCACATTGTCCAAGCCTGTTAAACCACTGCTCATGTATCAGCATTGATAGCAACACCATTAGTTGCTTCTCCTCACCCCTAAACCCCTCCTCCCAGTCTCTCTTGCAGATCTCTTCTGGGTTTATTGTATAGATTCTTCTGAGTCTTTTTTGTTAACATTACTGTAAGCACAGAGACACATTTAAAAAGCTTTAATCAGACACAGACCTAATGATAGTGAATATTTTTCCACCATTATTGTAACTCAAATACATCTGTATTTTTCCAGCTACCTTTTCAATGCTAAAAAATCTTCAGTAAAAAAAAAAAAGAGATAGTACCTAGAATAGAAAACCACTACGGACACCAAGAAAAGAGAGCGAGAACAAGAGGAAAGAGAGATTAAAGGGTTAAGAGCAGCAAAGAAAAGGAAATCATAGAATCATTTAGATTGGAGATCATCAAATCCAACTGTTAACCAAGCACTGCCAAGTCCACCACTAAACCACGTCCCTCAGCACCACATCTACACGCCTTTTAAATACCTCCAGGAATGGGGACTCAACCACCTCCCTGGGCAGCCTGTGCCAGGGCCTGACCACCCTTTCGGTGAAGAAATTTTTCCTAATATCCAACCTGAACCTCCCCTGGCACAAGTTGAGGCTGTTTCCTCTCGTCCTATCCCTTGTTACTTGGAGATGAGACCGACCCCCCACCTAGCTCCAGCCTCCTTTCAGGCAGTTGTAGAGAGCGAGAAGGTCTCCCCTCAGCCTCCTCTTCTCCAGGCTAAACAACCCCAGCTTCCTCAATTGCTCCTCACAGGACTTGTGCTCCAGACCCTTCACCAGCCTCGTTGCTCTTCTTTGGACGTGGAGAAAAGAACGAAAAGAAAAGGAAATGGGAATAAACAGTTACTCTTAGTCATTTATCTCTGTTGCGCAAAAATAAAAAAAAAGTTTCCATCAAATTAAAAAGGGGGGGAGGGGGAATCACTTGTTCCTTAAATTGAAGGATTAATTAAGAATTTAATTTCATTAAAAAAGCTTTTAAGAGGGAATGCTAGCTCTACATTTTAGAATTACGTCTTATTTATGGGTGTTCAATACAGCCCACATACTATTTCAAGTTCTTAGTTCTTTTAAAAATTCAACTACAGTTATTCATCATACCATAAAGGAGATGTACAGAATTATCAAGATATGGAAAAGAATTAACAGCTGCTAAAAATAATTAGATCCAACATCAAATGCAACTTCAGAAAAACTCATGCGAACATTCATTTCTATTTGCTTTCCTCCACTAATCGCCACCTGCGTTGTACAACTTGCACTCATTAGCAACTGGCATTTCTACTACGTCAGGGGGTGCCACTGTATGAGCAACACAATGCTGACTGCCAAAAGTTGTCAGGAGGTCTAGATGAGGTGTGGACTTCTTTCACAGGAATTATCAAAGTCAATTGGCTTATAGTACTCAGCCACCACACCGGGGCGGGGGACGGCTCCCACGCGGTGCGGCGCTACCACCACCCTCCTGAGATCACAGCGGGTCGGAGGCTGCATGGGTGGGCTCCAGGCTGTGCAAAAGTGTCCCTGGGGCAAGAGGAGTGTTCAGCATAAGTGCACTGGCTGCCTTTGGAAAAAGGGGGATTTTTCATCCTTTCCGCTCCATTTTTCTATTCTAGTCATATCCTTTCACAAAGTCAAAGGGAAAAAACTCAACTCCCCTTTAGTTTCCTTCTGAGTCCCCTTTACAAAGCCCGAAGAATTTAGTCAGTCTAACATGCCATAGTTATCAGGAGGCATCTGTTTCACAGAGAACAAGACAATTATTCCCGAGATGGCAGTAGTAGCAGGGAAGTGATTGAATGACATCAGCCCTGACAGCCCCAGCAGGAGAACTGCTCCCCAGGCTTCAGAGAAAGGTGGAAACCTGTGAGATCCCTGTGGGGCAAATTCACTTCCATCTCCAACTCAAAGATGAGCATATACGTGGAAGCAAAAACGTCAAGCAAAGACCAGAAAAAGGATCCTCATGCCACCTCAAAGGACTGGCCCATAGGAGCCCTGTGCCCCACTTCCAGCTAAGATCAGCCCCAACGTGCCAGAGGAAGGCAGTAAAACAGATTTTGTACCACTCGCAGTTGAGGAATGAAGCCCTCCTAGCCATGACAGGAGAGCCATCGCAGTAATTTGTCATTAATACAGAACCACAGTGACCAAAGTGAAGAGCAGGCAGGCAGTGAAAGCAACTCCAATTACCAGATGCCATCAAAATTTTAAATCACTGAAAGTAAGAGCTTGATTCAAATAATGAATTCTAGTCTTAGTTCGCACCTGCGCTTTTTAGCAATTTTCCATTTCCAGTTTTCTCAGAAACCATTGGGATTTGCAAGTAAAACACGAGCGTAGCCACCTCATTGAAACCAGTGCTAATTTTCCCCAAAATAAGAGGGCAGCTTTAAATACATGCATGTTAATTAAAATAGCAGTCATGAAACTCGATACTTATTTACTGCATGATCAGGTGATATTTTTTTGTTTTAAAAAGTGCAGATTACGTGCCAACTCCAATTAAAATCACACTAACGTAGGGTTTAATATTTATAAATTTAGCCAGCACTGCTTTATGCCTGTCCTGCAGATAGTTTCTCATGGGCATCACAAACATGCACTAGTCCCTCAATGCATCATTTTCAGTTTTCCTAAACGAGGTTGGAAACACCAACCTAGCCCAGCATAAGGCAGGATTTGTCTCATGCCGTGACTGATGCATAGCACAGTGTACAAATGTGACTGTGAACGTTTTCTCTCGGCAAACCACAGTTCCCTGGCTTAAGAGAAACTGTTATTCTGCACCCCAGCTTACAAATTTGACCCCTTGTCAGACTCAGAGAGCTACTACCTTTTCCTGCACTGGCCCAGGCATGCCCTATACAGGAGACTGCTTATATGATTCCCTGGCAACCTGCTCTTTAAATTGTTTTAAAATGAGCCCAAGTGTTGCGCATACTCACTCCCAGCCTTCAGCAGCAACAAGGTCACCCAGATTATCTTTGTTTCCTTTATTGAGGGCTGAGGTAATTCAGCTACCGCACATTTGCCTTCAGCAACAAGCACATGCAGTTACCACGCACTCTCTGCTCCCTCATTTACTTCCAGGGAACAAGATCTTTACCTTAAAAAAAAGAAATCTCCAAGATGTCTTACATCGCAAAAGTGGTTTATATATTTTTAAGCTTTCCATACTTTAAAACAATCCACCCATCCATACTCCAGTTCATGTAAACAACCCAGGTATAACTTATATAGCCCGCTTGCATATAAACTAGGGATTCCATTGAATTCTCAGGAAAACTAACAGAAAAATAACTGTCCAAATTTACATTATATTTAACTTGAAAGTACTTATCTCTCCTTTTGCTAGAATTAATTTCCTCATATAATTATTTTTAAGAATGCCAATGATGTTTTTTCCCTGCTGATAATCTTTATTTTTCTTTATAGCAAGAAAATTTTAAATATTCACACTTCTGTGATTTCAGAAACTTCTCTGTCTTTGGAGTCTATGTAAAGAAACTCTCCCCCCACTCTTTTTAAAAGAGCATGCTGTTTGTAAAATATTAGTTCCCAGGCCTAGAAAGCAGTATCCCTTTTCATATATTCATTATTCATATATTTCATATGGTGACCATAAGAACATGTGATACCGATTAGTTGCTTGGCTTCAGCAAAGACGACAACTACACATATCACAAAGCAGGGAAACTCAGCAGCAGCACACAACATAGTACAAAATACAAGACCCTTTTTTGCCTTTGCGTGGCACTCAGAGTGCTTTCAGGGGACAGAGAGCCCACCAGGCCATCTCTCTCCCAATCACCTACTGCCTCAGCTGTAATGACGCTCATCTGCAGGATACTCTCCAGGAGAGCCCCAGAAATATGGGACACGCTCCCCTCACTTGAAATAATCCAGTGCAGGTTACTTTCCAGAAACAACACCAGCCTCTGGCCAGGGTTCTAGGAAAAGGCTGAACGCCTGTTCCTGGGCAGCTTTGGAAATGAAAGGCTTTGGTGGAATTCTTCTATTTTCATCTGCTGGGCTAAAACAGTGTTTTCACTGGTGCTGGCTGGCAGCGTTTATTTATGGGGACATTTGTCTTCACACTGCGGGGCAGCAATTGCAAATCTAATTACTGACAAAGTGGCTCTCAGGGCTTGTGCACAGGTGTTTTGCTTACTATTAAATCTAAATAAAAAACACACTAGCAGGGACCAGTTAATAACAATTTGTGACAATTTTTCCTTTCAAGAAGAAAAGCCACAGCTTTCAACCACCTCTCCCCCCCAACCCCTTGCCATTTAATTCTTCAGGCAGTACCACTGTGCAAATCAGCAATTATCATCACACCATTTATAGGTAACAATTTTCATAGCTGCCAAGCAAGCGTACTCAAGTGGGGCTTTCCCTCTCTGTCACTGCTGGCAACAAAGACCTAATTGATTTGTGAAGCTTTATCTCGACGGGACAGCTTTGTTCATTTTCTTCAACTTGTGTTCTCAGTGACACCTATATAGTCCCACAGATGCAACTGTCAGAGACTGAAAAAGCACCAGAAGGAATTGAAAGTAAGCCAAAATGCTTCAAAAAGCAATTTAAAATGTATGTGCTACTCTACGAGGCACACTTTTTTTGTAAATACACAAAGGTTCACATTGACTGAGAAGCTGCCCTTTTAAGCATATTGTAGTGTTTCACAGTAACACCATCAGCATAAAAGCCTTCAGTCTTGAAACAAACAAGTGCCATGTTTTTCACAGAGGTTGACTCCAAATTTGTGAAGAGCACAGCTGTGACCAATACAAAGAAAAATATTGTAGAAGGTGTTGACACTCACGGTTATTCATTCCTTCTGTATATATTTCCACCCATGCTTCAAGATTTGATATTAAATCTCTGTGTAGAGTAGAGGAGTCTTAAATGAACCATTAGCTCATTCATTGTCAGCTGTGCCCCTCTAGCTCTCACAGCAGTTTATATTACCTGATCAGAACGCTATGCTGAGAGTTAATTAGTTTTTCAAGCTTTTTCCATTTCTGTGGAACATAATGAGTGTAGAAGACAGCAGAAGAATAAAAATATACAACAGTTTCTTTTGCTGACTTTGAAGAGTTTTTTGCTTAAATTTTAGCTTCTTCAGAGTCTTGGATGTAATTTCCGTATTTTAAATCAGCCAGCGATACTCCCTTTCTAGCTCCATCATTGATTGCTTTGCACTGCTCATGCTGTTCAGAGGAACTGGAATAACCCTGCCAACAGCATCCTGTCGTTGCTGCCTTCTACAAGCCAGAGAATATTTTTATTCCTGACCCTGTCAAAAGAAAAACCTAGAAGACCAACCTGTGAAATGCATTCTGCAGCCATTCTTCACCAGTGCCTATTACACTAGGGAAGTGCAAGGCTAGCAGTTGTGGGGCTTCACAAACTAGAATGCATGAAACCCACCCACAAACTCTTGAAAAACACAGGTGTTAGGGTGGGAAAAGGAGGGGAAGTCATGCCAGTCACAAGTCCTGCAGCACATATGGCTCAACAACCCAGGCAGAAATATTTTACTTTCGTGTTTCATATGAGCCAGATTTGTGGTTGTTGTTGTTATTTTCAAGCAGTCATTTAATTTCTCCTTTGAAAAATATATTTGACAGTTTTGCCAAAGCTCGTTTCACCAAAATGAAAATCTTTTCAGCTGACCTGAGGCAAAAGCCCTGAAAAGAAATGCCAATAGCAGGTTTTACCACTTTTTCACTCTGACATGGAAGAAAGGCAAATTTCAAAGTATTTGGCCAATGATCACCCACCTTCCACAGGTTTCTATCTGAGGGATTTAATCACATTCATTCAATCAAAATCTAAGGTTTCAATTTACAAGCATTTTTGTTTCATGAATCAGCTCTTTAACCTTTCCTTTAAATAAAACCAAACTGGAACAATAATTAGCAAAGATGGCAAGTTCATTTTTCAACCAGTGAACAGGCAGGGTAGTGATATACTTCAGTCTGTATATGAATTTATTATCAAGAAAAGAAGGTGTCTATTCCTTCTTTCAGAGAATTAAGCTTCTCCTGAAATAAGTACCAAACCCAGTCCTTTAGATATTTTTGCCCTAGAACAATATTTAAAAGCAACAATCGGGGGGGGGGGAAACAAGATCACTTTAACCATGTCACGACTTGTGACTCCCAATACCCACAGAAGGTAAAAAAAAAAAAAAAAAATTTGTTTTAAAAAGAGGCAAATAGGGAAACGATACTGAGAACATCCTCTATAAATACCACTAGTGCTTAAGCAGTCTTTTTTTAGGGATAAGCTACAGTTGTTTTAGTTGCTTCTTTTTTTTTATTGAATCAACAAAACAATGAGTAAGGAATGAGAGTACAGATTAGAATAGCAATTATAACAGTAAGCGTGCCTTCCATGACTATAAAAGCTATAGAAATACCTCATTTTAGCTGTTGCTGATTAATTATCAAGTAGTTCATTCTAATGCAATTAGTAAATTGCTACATTTATCCTAATTCTTTCAGTGATGTCCGTCACATTTGTATTGTTATTGCACCATAGGTATTTGTATTTCATTACTGTGGCTAGAAAAATATTTGTGGGTTAAAACTATAGTACTACTAGAGAGAAAACTGTGTTTCCGTGTAGAAAGGCATCTTACTAATACTACTTTCTTCCTGAGGGAGGAGGAGAATGTGACTTCTCCAATGCAGATTGATCAGCCCCAGGAACGTGCATTCGTTTCTCTTTGAAACATCTGCAGCCAAGTCAGGCTTGCTAAAGATTCGGTGCAATACGCAGGAGCTGACTTCAGAGATACCTCTGAAGGAAGGTGTCACACCTGAGGAAGCATGAGGACGATGAGGCCTTAGCAGTATTCTTTCTGTAAGAGAAGTCTACTGCACAGAGCAGTTAACTTCTCCCACCTCATGAGGTGGTCCTGGGTAGAGTCGAGGCAGGCAACAAAGGAAGAAAGGTGTGGGGGACTTGGGAAAACGAGACTCATGGGGATCGAAGTGAGGTGCTACTCAGAGAAAGGCGATGGGAGACCTGCTCTTCTACTATTACCTTCACTCTACTTAAGCTAGTGACTTGCAGCAGCAGGAGAGAAGAATCAGGTCCAAGACTCAAACATGATAAATAGTAACGATGATACTCAGCCTGTCAATGAGGAAAATGTGGACTCTCTTCAGCATGTTTATCTCTGAAGGACTATAATTCCTTCTTTTCATCTTTTTCAGACCTTCCCATCCGAATGAGGGAATGCTGCACGGTATTTGAAGACAAGAAGAAACTTTCAGAAAT
Organism: Nipponia nippon; assembly: GCF_047370975.1. Lineage (NCBI taxonomy): Eukaryota > Metazoa > Chordata > Aves > Pelecaniformes > Threskiornithidae > Nipponia > Nipponia nippon. The sequence goes on along the minus strand of NW_028262380.1, from coordinate 77,314,100 downwards.
GGGAAAATGAAAACTGCGCAGCTGGCAATAAGATTTGTTTCCATAATACTTAGTTCCAATATCAAATGGAAAATATTTGAAGAAGATACAGTCATCAGCCTGAAAGTGTAAGAACCAACAGGACAAACCCATTGAGAAGATCAAGACGTTTTCCAGGAAAACATGAAAAGCCAACAAATTTCTAATTCCAACCGGGGCAGGAGGTAGTGCTTATTCAAGTTTTTTCAGTGTTTAAAATCCCAACATTTTTAAAAGCTTAGAATCAAACTTTTTCCAAATCCTCTACTAAAGGAAAATAGAAACCAGTTGAGTATCCTATCCAAAAAAAAAAATGTATCCAGAAGAATGAATGCTGACAAGCATAGGTGGTTATTTGAAATTACTCAATTGCCTCAGTTTGTAATATTTGACTAAAAGCTTCCTGACAGCTTCACATTCATGATTTCAGAGATTTTCACTTCTGATCTAAGAGCATCTCGAAAAACAGTCTTTCATGATACTGCACTACATCTACTTTGTTCAGCATTGATAACAACAAAAGATGTGTAGACAGAGGAGGCCATTTTCTGCACATTTTAGAACTTCAGAAGAAGTTTCAATTAAATGTGATTCTAAAAATGAGTCAGAATTAAAGTTGTGGATGGAATGAGAGACTCATGTTTAAAGTCAGCTAGCTTGGTTCTCAACTGAGTCTGAAACCATTTCCTTTGTGAAAGTGTCACCTTTTATGAAGAAAGGGATTTTAAATGAGATTCTATGAGTACAAAAAAGGGGATGTTAGTCATTCTCTGTGAGGAATCATGAAAGAAAACCTGAAGGCATTCTACAGAGCGCTGGGGGAGGAGGAAGCTCAAGACTTCTGAAGTCCTGCATACTGCTTAGAGCGATGGTATTACCAGAAAAAGAATGAGTGAACTTTATGCAAGTCTAACGAAACAGGACTAGACAAGGTAAGTCAAAAGCGTGGTGATGGAGATGGAAGGCATCCTTACGTGTAGAGATTCAGCTCACCTTCTGACACATGATTTCATCGGGTGTTTAAAGATGAAGGTTTTACTTTAGGGCAATTGAGGCTGGTTTTGGCAAGTCAAAAACTTGTAGCAATTTTACCATTGACTTCCAGAATAAAGCCAAAGTGAATCCTTTCATCTTCAGCTTATTCCTGTCCCTGGGTAGCTGACCTCACTTACTCGAAGCCACTTATTTTTAACTTTCTTTTCAAGCTTCACAACAGAATGGAAGGCTTTGAAAGTGACTGCCTTCCTTTCCTTTTTGTCTTTAGAGAACTCCTGGTCCAAACAAATTTAGGATGAAGAAACAAGTTAATTTGGTATAACCCACTTCACATTAGTAATTACAGAACCACTCCCTACCTGATTTTCTTATCTTTGAAGAAGTCATGGCTAAATGAGCCGATGCTTGTCAGAAATGTTTATTTGCAAAGGAGATGTTTTCATACATGAGGCAAACTGTTCTGAGATTCAACGTGCTTTGAGATAATCAGTTTTGGTTTCTGCCATTTCTTCCTTCCAAGCCTTGGCTCTATTTATCTCAACTCTGCATTCATTTCTCCAACAACAGAGATGGATGCTTTTCAGTTCACTCCTTGTTTCCCTCAACCCAGTGGAATCCAATAAGAAATCAAACTTCCATACATGATCTTTCACCCTCAAGGGCACAATTTGGAGGGTTTGGGCCAACTTCAGAGTGAAAAGGCAGCCTGAACTTCACATATCCCTCCCAGCAAGCTATGAAGCCCATGCTGTTATGGTTCTGCTTTTAAAATCCTGTTTCTTTGTACTTTATGAATTTACAGTGCAGGTGACTAGGAAACTATGAAAAATATTTTGTCTTCCTTATCAGATAACCAAATACATCAAAATAGTGAAACATTAGCAACTCATTCAAGCATTTCAGTGACTAGCTTGTCCAACAATTATTTTAATGCATTTTATAGCCATTTACCTGTTTCATAATAAATTTTAAATATAGAATCTGATTGACAGTTCTTACACAGACCTTGAGGAGGTCAGAGTCTTCACTGAAAAATTAGAAATACTGTTCAGCTTATATAAAAAGGTAACAAAAGAAAATCTCTAATACCAAAAGCCTGAAGGACTAGACACTTTATCCATCAAATGGAAAGCACAGCCCAACAGATTTGTTTATTCCAGCAACTATTCATGCTGAATTCATCTTACCGCCAAAGTACCTTTCAAAAAGTACTCGCCGAATAAAGCAGTAAATCCAGCTTAACTAATAGGGAGGGAGGTAGGTAGGTATAGAGGAAATAACCAGCATTTTTGAAAGGCATAAAAATTCAAACACAGCAGTAGCCATTACACTTGATTTAAGGAAGCTTCAGATCTTTGGGAGCATACAGCCTTCATTACCGCAACAGACTTGCAATCACACACCAGCACAGAGCAGGCAGAATGCAAGCTCCACCACAGTCTGTCTATGTAGCTTTTTTACTTCTCAAATAAGCAGCTCAGAAACCTGGTTTTTAATAAGTCACTGTCTCCATTTTATTTTGGTTTATGAGATGAATGAGAAAAGCCATTTGAGATGCGTGGTTGCTGACATGGTAAGCAATTAAGCAATTCTAGATTCTTCATTTGTAAGGAGATAAAAATGCCAAATGCAAGGAGGTGGAGAAAACAGCAGATTTGGGGGAGGGGACCAAGGATGTGTATATAGGACTCTAAAAAGATTATTCTGTGGCAAGAGACCATAAATTCTGCCACCTACACACAGTATTGTCCAGCCTCCTTGATCTCCTCTTCACAACTCTGTCTGGTTAACGTGTTATATGAGAAAGTCTGTTGATCAAAACAAATCGCTAAGCAGCTATGGGGAAACAGAGCTTATGTCCAACAGCTACTTGCTTTGCTCTGCCTTTGCTGTAACTTTCTCATAAACACCATTGATTTTATTCTTCCCTAGAATGTAATCTGGAATGGAAAGGCACGGGTTGTCAATTACGCTGTTGCCTAACACACATGAAAGTTGCACAGGCAGTACGAAAAATCACCAGACTGCAGGGCCAAATGGTGAGCTTGGAAAGGATTACTTTTCTGTACCCTGTGGCAAGACCAGCTGCACATATGTTATTCTTGACATGTATTTCTGCAGTCTGTTCTTAAAGACTTCAGAGTCTGACAGAGATTTTGGTCTTTCTCTTCTATGCTAGCATTTCAGTATCCATACCTTTGAAAAGTCCTAGTGAGCACCTCTGAATTTTCTTCACTTCAATTTATGCCTGTTCATTCTTGCTTTACCAACAGCAGTCAGGCAGAAAAAGCCATTCCCTTCCACCCTGCAACAGTCTGTAAATATGTGCGAAGGATGGGTCCTCTCAGTCCTCTCTTCTTCAAGCTACTAAAGAAAATCAATTTCCTTCATCTTTCCTCACAGGTGGTGTTCCCACACTTCCAACAACTCTCTCTTGCTCTCTCTCCACAGTACTCAATTGGCACACAGCTTTCTTGGATTTTGGTACCCAAATGCTCTACGATTTGGTACCTGATACTCTAGGAGAAGCCTTAATAATGCAGAACAACTCATTCCTCCCTCCCAGGCTATATATCTCATCTACATCCTCCAACAGGATTTTTCTTTTTACATTCTTCCCCTGAACCTGTCATCCTTTTCTGTACAAATGCTCCGCAGCCAGCAAGCCCCATGCCATCGTTATTCCTAGGCACGGTGCTTTACATTTGTACCTGTCGATGAATTTTTATTCTTTTCGTACTACACCTCCAGTTTGTCAAGATCATTTCAAATCCTGAGCTTTTTGTTCTCCCACGTATTTGTGGCACTCTGTCCACTTACTATCCTGAGAATTTAAAAAGGCCATTCTCCAGTTCTTTGTCCCAGTCATTTAGAAAAACACTGAGTGGTTTTCATCTCTGTCCTGTCCCCATCTATGCTATGTGCTTTTAGACAGAAACAGCAACAGCTATCTGCAGATTTCCAGGAGGAGATGTCAGGGTGTTACACCTATGCATAAAGAAGAGACAACTGAATATTGACAACTATTGTCATGTATTATATTTTATTCCTAGAAAAATCAGACATTTCTGATTCAACATATGCATTCAAATCCACCCTCAGGTTAGGAATCAGAATAATAATCGGGTTAGGAATTCGGAATTTAGGTTTTTAAGGCTTTTGTTCGTACATTATTACTCAACAGCAGTGAGATTTTAGCTCCTCCAGAACTAACCCAACATTGCATTATGAGCATTTCTCTAATGTTTTATAATTTTAACTTCTATGCTTATTTTTTCTTATTCCATTTACTGAACTACTGCCTTATTGTATAACTCCCTACCTTGAAAAATGCTTCTCTGGTACAATGCAGTTACAGTAATTGTTGAAAGATAAACATACATTTATTTTGAGAAACTAGCTTCCCGCTGACAATGAAGCCCATTGTTTAAGAATAAGCAAAGCAGCTCCTGAAGATGCTTCTCATCTCAGAGAAACCTTACTTTTTTATTTCACCTAAGAGCAGTTTGTCAAGAATGTTTGTATTCCACTAAACCTCTCTCAAGGTTATCTCACAGATGTTCAGAAATTAACTGAAAATAGCAGTGACAAAGCAGAGAAAGCTTTGGCTCCCCAAAGTGGTTTTTAAGTTGCAGTTAACTCGTATAATCTCTGTGCACAGCCAGAAACAGGCGTGGGCATGGCCCAGAACAATTTAAGCACTCACAGTACTGCCAGAGACTGGGTTGTACTCAGCCTTGGGAATCCTGCAAAATACATGAAAGATTAGCAGGCTTCTCTCAGCAGCTCGAGATAAAAGAGAGCATTTCCAGGACATTACAGCCTGGCTGCTCTCCTGACAGTGGCCTTGGGGAAGAGGACCGACATGGCTGTGTGCCAGTCCCACACCACCTGGGGAGTCCACCCACAAGAGGTGAGGTCTCAGAGCACCACTTGCAACATTTTAGGGCATTTATATCACCAAGGCAATGGTAAAGGACCTTCACAAAATTCAAAATCGGGTCAAATGCATCCACAGTTTTATCTATCACCCCTCTGCTTCCGAGGTGAGGAGTGGCAGATGTCTAACAGCACCATTTGGCAACACTGGCCAGCTGTGGACAGGCAACACAAGTATCCCATCTGACGGGGAATAAGAAGTTGTCTATAACAGACAGATCAATCAACCAGACTGAAACTTGTTGCCAGCACTTTGTGGCTAAACAGGGAATCATAAATCAGGCCAACGAGCTGCTGCTGGAAAGACATGCCAGGCAGTCCTACGGCCAAGTGAAGTACAGGCCCAGCTGTAGGGCGTGCAAGATGGGAGCCAACTCTATGAGCTTCTTGGGGGGAAAACCAAAGCAAGACTATACGGTAATGCTATTTTATTGGTAGGGGAGAAGGTGGGGAGCAGGGGAAAACTGCAGTGGGAAGAATCAGCATTAAGGTTTCTACCACAGATGCCAAACATGTACCATAGCAATCTATAAGGTTAAAGAGAGAAAACATCTGAAAGCAAAGTAGCAAAGCTCTGGTCTCACTGAAAGATGTCTGAGAAACTATGAAGCCCAAATAAAGGTGAGTCAGATTTAGAGCCTTAAGTCAGTTAGGTGCTCTGAGAATTGTACCCTAATGCAGGCTATATGCTGTGTTAAACAAAGCTCTTGACATGCTCCATCAAAGTGATCCTTGAAAAGGTTACAAAAAGGGCTGTTACCCAATGACTAGCTTTGTAATAGTCAGCCTAAGACACAGTAATTGACTTAACATTAAACCTAGCATCATTTTTTTTCCTCCAAGGGGAGGGATACAGTAAAATTAAAGTAAATAAATATTAAAAAAGTAAAATAGAAGATACATAGATAGACAGACAGACAGATATACATGGAGACTTTGGAAAAAACGTTGGAGGCTTATCTCCCTAGGCCCAACACCCACTCAGAAACTTGCAGAGTAGTGTAGTGCCAGCCGTGTGAGCCACAAGGACAAATGCCCCTGAAAGTGCCTAGAACAGCTGGAGGAAGTGACCGTGAAGCGCAGAAAGGTGGGCTGACCGGGGCATAGAGTAATCATGAAAGAGTCTATGTGACTCTAAAAATTTGTATACTCTCTGTATACCCAGAAAAAGTCAGTAATGATGAGGGGAAGGAATGAAAACCTCCAGCTGACTATGTGCTGGTTTGTCTCCTTCCTTTTCTTTCATCAGCTGCAATGACTAACAACTTCTTCAGTTTAAAAGACACTTTTTCCCCCCAGATTTGACGAGCACAAAGGTGAAGAAAAGCAACTAAATTGAACCAGTTTGTCTTGATTATTTTTTCCTCTAAATATGCTTTGGCTGCTAGCCTGCACAATTGAGTCAGTGTCAGTGTAAGTAAATCGTGTAGAGGCTGTCTCACAGAGCTCAGTCAGTCCCAGGCAGTTTGTGTTTGAAGGGAATGTTTGGCAAGATCTCACCTTTTATCTGTCACCTTTTTACATGCTAAATATAATCTTACAAATAATGCTGTTATTCAAATGTCTTATATCAAAATAAGGGTCTGTAATTATTCAGAGGCAGTTTCAAATAGACATTTTCAAATCATTAAAGTACAGAAATAGGTTGTTTCTGATCTGCTGTTTTCACTACTAAATACCTGTCATTCACTTAACAAGGCTACACCACAAAGTATATTTGTTTCTCTGCCCTCCACAGATCAACTTTCACAGCCACAGCAACAGGAAAACTCCCTTGGGATGTAGCCAAATCAAGCAAATAAACAAAACAAGCAAGTTGTTTGTAAAACCAGTCCTGTAATCCTGGCTTACTGAGCCTCAGTACTGAGCACCACTGAGCCTCAGTACTTCCATTTGAGCTGTCCAGACACTGACAGACTGCTGAGAACAACAAAAAATTGTAGAATAGGACTTTTTTTTCATACTTTTTTTTTCATAACTGTCAGCACATTTGCCTGCTATATTGTTGTCTGCTAACAACTTGCCCTGCCCCATGTTTATTCCTCCTAAAGCATATGTCATAATAAGAAACAACTCCAAGGTAAGTTAATGTAAAACTTTGAATCAAAACAGAAGCCAAAGTTTTTGATGGCTGACAAGTCAGGAAACCCCAGAAGTCCAAGCTCAGCTTTACAATCGCTTTTTTTATTTTCCAGGCTGTACTTTATGTAGGTTTCTCTCGCTGCTTTGGGCACCCAGAGCACAGAATACTGATCACTTAAGATTTCATTCAACCGTCTCTTATTTGCATAACCTGCATTTATTAATAAATACAGACCTCGGTTTTCCTCCATCTGGAAGCACAGCAGGTTTGGCAAGTCACCAGCAGACTTGCAGTTTCTTTCCTGGGGCTGCAACCAGAGTGGCAGTGGCTCCGTTAACTAGGTAAGTGGTGATAATATCCAAACATGTGCTGGTCAGTTGGAATCAATAGCCAGACCGACCCCATTCCTAGCTGTGTGCCGTCATTAAATGAAACACATTCCTCCTGTCATCTCATCACCTTCCCCACACCCGGGATTCCTTTGTACTGTTCTGAGTCTCCAACATCTTAAAAGAAACTAAAGCAAAGCTCAGTGCAAATCTTTGCTCCTCACAGCCAAGCTCCCTACATTGCCTTTTTCAGATCAGCCAACACATTTATCATTGGAATCCATTTTTGAAGGCATGCCACATCCCATACTGAAAATACAGTTTCCTTCCCAAGCAACTTGATCCAAGCACCTCCACTTCACTTTAGCTGCTCTGGGTTAATGACGAAAGACACTTTTTCCACCTGGAGACAGCACAAGTGAAGCTGAAGAACAAAAACCACACTATTTTCCATCCTTCTGAGCTTTCACACAGACTTAAAAAACAACAAAGTCCATAATTCGATTGATGCTGTACCTGGGGAAATAGACCCCAGGCCAATGTCACAGGTCCATTGACTATAAAAGGCTGAGAGATTCATAAACAGGTCTTGGAAACCAACAGCTATACTGTAGTCTGTGCCATGTTATAAAGATCTCCAAGCTGACTTTAACCTGAAAGCCAGAAGCAGATTGACTGCAGCAACGATAAGGCCAGATTAACCTGCATTGAGCTCTGTGCTGGCAGAGCCATGCTGCCTCCTCATTTAAAGCTAGTTCAGCATCCTACTGCTGTCTGCTACAGTAGGTACTGTCTGTGTTTTGTCTGTGTTTCTGGCTCATCAAGAAAAGAAAACCAACTATTTTAACTATCAGTTTAAAAGGCATGCCATTTTGCAGGGCTGTACTTTGAAAGTCTCATGCACACACCTGAACTTGGGTTACTGATAGTTTTTGTCTGTTGTGGGGTTGGTTCATCTAACACTAATAATTGGTTGTTATTTGGCAGAAGACAGGTGATGTTTTCAGATGAACAGCCTAGGTATCAATCATCTGAAATGTTTCCTGTGAAGCACCTTATTTTGCATTATTTTTCCTCCTTCTTTTCCTTTTTTTCTCCCTCCACGTAATCATGGTCCTCAGTGTAATCACACAATTGACTTCGCTATCATGGAATCAAGATGTGGTACCTTTAAGTGGTAAAGAGAAACTTCACTCCTTTCACACTCAGCGTGCTGCTCTTCTGCAGTTCCTTCTTTCTTCCATGAACAGAAAGCTGTTTTGAAGGAGAAAAGGTGATTACAATATTTCCAAAGGAAATATAAAAAAAAAAAAAAAAGTTATGAAGTTTGCCTGAAAACTTGTTTTCCTGAATGTTCCAGTCTGATTTTTCAGACCGCAGATGTTTGAAACCTTCAAAAACCCTTATGATTTTGCTTATTGCTAACTGGATTTCAGTATTTCTGATGTGCACTGTTGTTATTTTGCCCCACCAGTGCCTTGTCTTTGGGTCTTCAGCCATTTGTTCTGCTAACCTAGATTTCATACTGGGTGATAACCCCAAACCATAAGTCTTCCCTGTCTCCACTTGGAAAATCTTTTATCATTCATAAGGTCATATCCCACTTAATTCTGCTTCTTCTAGTCACTCTACCTGCCCACAGTCCTGCTCGTTGTCTGAGTTGTTATCTATGAAGATATATGCCAAGTTGCTTTGCAAACTAAGCTAGGAGCATATATTTACCCTGTGGCTTTACTTGCTGCTCCTACCACTCTTTACCCCATCTCACACCATTTACCGAAGCTGAGAACACTGCAGGTAGCCATGGCCAATATAAAAAGCTATTTTTCTGTAGCTAAAGTATAAAAGGAGGAAATCTATTGGGATCCGATTTGTCTCTTGCTGATGCAGAATGTGGACCCCGAGGGGAGACTGCACTGCATCAGATATTTAGTATCTCAGCATCATCTACAAAACAGTTGACTTAACTGCACATCCCTTCAGGACAGTTGTAAAGCTTACTACCTTTAACTCTCTTAGCCACATCAGCTCCAGCAAGTGAAGCGCAGGGCAGGTAACGTTTAATATCCAACAGTGCCCTGAGTTTCAGCATCTGAAGTTGTCAATGTAATTAAAGCTAACTATTTCAGTGGGTGGTTAATGCCAGCGTTGAGATACTGCATGCGACAACGTGACGTACAGGAAATCGAGTCTTTGCCTGCTGGCTGTGGTGGTGTAGTGTAAGCTCCCAGGATAGAAATAAAGGCATCAATCAGAAATAGCCACGTTTTACAGCATGTAATAGGCATGTTCACAAGGCGCCATAGGAAACATAAAAACTGTACCAATTAAACTAACCCAAGGAAAGGGAGATACATATATTTATATCATGGTAGATCTTACCTTGTACTTTGGCTGCTGCTTCAGCCATCGTTGATTTATCTCTTTCTAACCATGGCAAACTAAGATCTAATTTATTATCAAATTAATCCGAAAGAAAATTTAAGGTTTTTATAGCATTTCATACTTTCCAGTACTTGAAAGTCTCGACACTGTCTTTCGGGCGTTGATTTTTTTTCCCCAGATATTTTTCTTTTGTCTTTTTCTTCTCTTTTAGGAGTACGTGACTGTCCCAAATTTCATGTTGTAAGGGGTAGTATGCATACAGGCTTGGAGGTAAAGGGTAATGGCCATGCAGCTTTGTATTAAGCTCATTAAAAGCAGCAAGCTAAGTGATTTTGTGATGTTACGAAAGCTTTACTGAAAAGAAGATAAACGTTCTGCATGAAATTGTAGAATGTTGTGAATGACAAGTTCTTGTAATTGAAAACACTGTAGCAGAACAGTCATAGGCTGGCTATAAATTTAATTTAAAGTGTACTCCCAGGGATTTCTGAACATAATTACATGAAAAATTATGTTTCAGTAATTTCTTAATATTTATCTCATTCAATTTGTGTGTTTTTCTGAGAAGAATTTTGTTCTGCTTGGTTATGCCACATGGGTTTGAATTTTACAGATATAAGTAATTTTTCCATCCATCCAATAACTGAACAAAACTAGTCAAGAGTAAAACACAGAAAGTGAATTAGAAGGCAGAGACTGTTTTTAATCTTACCTGTATTTTACTTATTACAACTCAAGATAATTAAAATTCATTATGCAATAACAATGAAGCAGGTAAACTGGACTTGATCTTTGTGAAGGACATGTGGAAGCCTTTACACCTGACAGCGATTCATATTACATTTTCCAGTAAAAAGGAAAGCAAGCAAGGCTTTAAAAGAGTAACTAAGTGTTCCCATGTGCCAATACCAGTTTCTACCTCAACTGGGTTAACTCTAATCATTCTAAAGGCAGGTGGTACAATTTACAGGTGATAATACACAACAGCCAGTAATAGATTTGATTACATCCACTTTTGCTGCTGCTACCCATGAAGATCTAAAGCCAGTGGAAATATAAGGAGTTCAGGGCCCTATGTGCAATGTCGGCATCCTGGAATAAGAATCCATGCAGATCTTCTCTTCAGAGAAGCACAATTGTTTGTAAGTCTGCAGTCATTTGCAGGACTAGTTACTCTGGAAGCATTCTAACAGAAACACCTTTCTGTAAATATGGCAAACTGGCAGATTGATTTCACATGGGAAAGGAAACTCAGGCAGGATGAGATCATCCAAGATATTAAATAATGAGCCAACCACAATAATAACATTATGAGCTTTTCGGTCAACCTCCCTTGTTTTTCTTGTGCACGCAAAGTTGAAACAATGACCGGCTGTGGTCAAATACAAAATAGTTCAAACTGAATAGGGGAGGAAATAAACTCCAGAAAGACCACAATGCTGGCTTAGCATCTAGATACTTCTTTAGGCTCTGACAAACACAGCGCGAGCTTTGCAAAGACTCTCCCCCAAAAGACTGGGCTAAAGATAAGATTGGTCTGCTTTCAAGCTGGTCACAAAAACCTTTGCTGTGGGATGGTACTATACTGTGAGAGAAGATACGCACATGTTAAACACACGGGGACATTCTCAGAAGGTGTTTGGTGCCACTAATAAGCATCACAGCAATATTTGCAAGACAAAAACATGCTCTCAACACTTACAGTTCATTGTGCCTTATGCCCCGTTCTTAAATGACCATGTGAAGGAATACAACCTGATAATAAAGTTTTATGGTAGCTTGTACGAGACACTGGATCGTCTGGCCAGTTATTTTCATCGGCTCTTGGACAGGTCATGTTTATGGGGTTTTTTAAAGATTCTATCAGCAAATACATTAGTGATGGAAAAGGTAAATTGTGTTAGCCCAAAGGATTATTTACAATTACTTGCAACGCCTGGAGAAATCCATTTAACCATTCCAGACGAAACATAAAATTAGAGCTTTAATTAAAATTTGATCTAGAAAATTAAATCAGACATTTTCCCCCCATACTTAAAATCAACAGCTTTATTTGGCAAATGTAATGAAATTTATTCTGTTAAAAAAAAAAAAGAAAAAAGTCTTTTTTAAAAACTTAGAAGTTGCCAGAAGCAAGGCTCTTTAGAATCAGAAGTCCAAGAAAAATACGAATTAAAAATAACTTCTGAAAGATGGTTCCTCATCTGTACTTCAAAATCTCACCCAGAACACAGCTTCACACAGGAGAAGATTCTACTGAGGACTGCTTCTAGACTCTTCTTTTCCCAGTGATGTACAATGAATATTGCTTCTAGTAGAAATAATTCTAAGAGCATCAGAAAATGTGCATAAATGACTTATACCAAACTAAATTACTTTCATGCATGAGCTCAGAAACATTTTTTAAAAGTTTATGGCAATAATGTATGTTCTGGAGCTGAGCTGATGTAATAAAAATCACGAAAAAGAAATCAGTTGCAATGCAGAGATTAGCCAGTTCAAATTTAAAGTGCCTTAGGTTTCTCAATACCATTTAAGAAAAGCATCGAATAGATTATATAGCAACGTATAAATTAGAATTAATTTCACTGAAGTTTATCCAAAATTGGCATAAGGATGATCAGAATGAGGACATAAGTTTGTAATACAAAGTGCAAGTACTGATGCTGTCAATGACTGTGCTGTTCAGTTAACAGCAATTTCCACTTCAGCGAAGAGCATTTAGCTCTTGGCACGTACCATTGGCTTCCTCAAACAGCTGCTGCTCACCCCAGTTGTAAAACGGCTTTTTAACAGGATTGTTTTTTCTGTCTATGATTTTGCATTGATTGAACATGGCTAACATGCAACGATAGATACATTTTGTGAAAAAATTGTAAAAAAGAATACTGGAGCAGAATAAGTGTACAAGATGCTGGGGGGCATAAGGCTTCGTAGCAGAAATTTCAGGCCTCGTCCAAGCCTTATTTCTAGCGTCAGTTCTACACTGCTTGCAGCAAGGACGTTGTACTGCCTACACAGATATTGCATTGGCAGAGACACTTGCTGCTGTAGTTGTGGTCTTCACTTCCAGAGAGCAACAATTCTCTTTTCCCTTCCATCAAATTTGCACCTTCCTGGCCCCACCGTTACTCCTGTGCTGCCAACAGTCCCCAGGAAACAGGGCACCCGTATCTCTCTCTGTATTTCTGGTAAACACGTAGGTGTTGAGTTGCCAAATGAAACAGAGGCAAACAAAAAGCATAACTGTCTGGGTCAACATCAAAATGAACCCTGTAAAGACAGCAGACTGGCTGCTCATGGAAATCCAGCCACCAAAAGCAGTTTTCAAAGAATAAATGGGTAATTCCTTTCCATTGTTACAGGCTATTTCAGCTCTCACTAACGTCATGGAGGCTTGGCCCATAACCACTAAGGGAGCAGAGAACTCTATGCGTGTTTTAAAAATTGCATCCACAAGGTTAAAAAAAAAATGCAAACCCAAAAAACCAAACACGAACCACCCCAAAACTTTGTTCAAACCCTAGAAGCTTAGTATGATTTGTAGGCTGACACTAAAGAAGGATAATTTTTCTAATTCCCACAACAGAAACCAAAAGTGAAAAAGAAATCCATACCGTAAGTACGAGTAGCATATACATGTGAATACGATGTCAAAAGCGAGATCGCCAGACCCTGCCGCTCAATGCACATGTAGACAAATACCACATCTGTTCCAGCACCACCCCCCCTTCAAGGAAAACATGTCACAGAAGCAGATCCACAGCTTGCTTTTCTGTAGGGACCCGGCTGCAAAACGTACCTCATACTTCTAACCAGGCAGTGAGTACATACGTCCTCTGTCAACAACACATAAAAATCCTGCTTTCCTAGACCTATTTGCTAGCTTTTTTTCCTAAATTTAAATTCACGTTCCTTCGGATCATTTACTTATTTTTTTCTCTTTCTATGTAGCCTACTAATCCTATTATTGCAGTTTTATAGGCACAGGAAGGGAAAATTTAGTTACGCTTCAGTAAGAAAAATGGGCCAGACATTCTGAGCTGTGCAAGTGAATCCAAATGAAAGTATATCTGATCAAACCATGCAAAGCACTTGCACAGTTGTTAGGTATCACTAAACCCTTCTGGAGAATAGTTCATTCTGAAGAGTAAAGAGCTCATTACAATTTGTCCTATAATTTGGCAGTGATCTACACCTAGATCTTTCTGTTTGAAGAAATGTTTGAAGAAATAGCACTGAACTGGAACTGAGAGACAGCTCTGTTTGCATCTCAGTTCTCTTGGACACAATTCCCTTTATGCCTTATTTCCAAATATCATCAGAAAAATTATTTTAGCACTCTACAAGCATGTGATTGTCAGCTGATAAAGCTTTATACTTTTTAATAACCATTTCAGACATCTTTGCCCAGAGAAAAATGGAGTGCAAATAATCACCATTCACCACATTTTCATCTATTTTTCCTTAATACTCTGAATGATCCTATGTTTGAAATTTTAGGGAATTATATAAATGAATTACTACACAAAAAGTACAAGTAGTGTATTTAAGTTACCTTAATGCATATTCCTTTATATCACACAGGGATTCCATGCTATTGCTATAAAAGGAGCTGAACTTGTCTTTGTGAATCGGTCTGATTCAATCGGTTTTATCTTTTTTACTGCCTGGGAGTCATCCTGACGTTGCCATACAACAAAACGCACAGAAGCGTGAAGTAAGACAGTCTGAGTAGTAAGAGTTTGGTCAGTCACGTTACCTCTGAGGGAATTAGGAGATCGTCTCAAAATTAATTTCAGTAATACTTTTGCAGTAAGTCAGGTAGGAAGCCTGTATAAAATGCATGAAGTTACTTAAAACTTACTTTACGAAGTTTTCCTAAATTATCTACTTACAGAATTGTCCTAGTTACCATTTATCTAGTCGTGCATTCATCGTGTTGAGGGGTTTTTGGGGGAAATTCTTTTGTTTGCTTTGGTGGGAGGGCTGCATGTGAGGTTTGAGGGTGGTTTTTTTTTTACTGATGAGATGCCTTTCAGAGAGAGCTTCAGTACTTTCCTATTCACAAATAAATTCTTACTATAATCTGGTTTGCAAGATTGCCATTAGCTAATAAAAAGGAGCCTGTCAGTAAATAGTAGCTGGGGATGCTCACATAGTTACCACAGGCTACTGCTCACATAGTTACCATAGGCTATTAACTTAAAAACAGCAACCTAGAATAATTTCTAATCTATCAGAATTTACACGTGACCTTTCTTAGCAGAAGCTGGACACTAACTTTTAAAATGTTCTCAATAGAGTAGGCATATAGTTTGCATTAAGTCCTTAGGAATAGATTTTAGGATAAACAATTACAAAACATAGTATATGAACAATTACAAATATAAATCTCTCTGAAGCCTGCAAATTCATTTCTGTCTTTTCTCATATTCCTTCCACTTGACCCCAAAGCTTGGAAGGAGTCGTAGGTCCACATTACTCTACACATTGAAAACCTGCATGCACCCATGTCAAAGGCACTGGATTGAGTCAGAAGAGCCAATTCCCTCTCCTGCAGCCCTCACATCTTAGGCAGATACATATGGAGAATGCCGTTATTAAGATCACAAGCCCATGCCTTTCTGGGAAAGGAAGAGGCTTGCTGCTCATCTCCGCATGGAGCTGAACTGGGCCACCTCGAGGAATCAAGTCATTATATTGAACTAGGCGGGAAGCAACAGCGAAGTCGTCCTGGTATCATTCCCTCCTGTACCCACAAAGCCCCATGAATGCAAGCCCACAAAAAATAATTAGCAACTCCTATTTATTGTGAAACTAGGGATGCCACATTTCAGTAGTTATCCTGCTGCACTGAGCAATGAGAGGCTTTTCTGTTATACTACTCTCTCTGCTTGAAATGCCAGCCTACACTAGCAAAACTGATTTTTACTGAGCCTTTAAGACAGCTATCACTTTCATTTGAACCACTGGAAAACAGCTAAAAATATGAAAGAAAACCTTGGGAAGCACAGAACTTGTGTTACTTCCTCTCATCAATGCAATAACCCTCAGTCTCAGCTGCACAGGCCTCCTCAGAGTCCAGCAAGCCTTTAAAAATACAGCTGTAATCCTGTTTCTTTAGCTTCTGCAGCACCAAACTGTGCTTTGTAGCCTTAACAACTGCTGAGCAACTCATGTCTGGTGAGGAACTAGCCAGTAATCCCTCTCCTCTACAAGCAGCAGCCTCCATCCTCACCCTCCGCTGCTACCACATCCCCAGCCTTCACCCCTCATGCCAGACGAACGCTGACTCTAGCTTTTGCCAGCACTGGGACTTGGGGCTGCTGAATGCCTCGCAGAGCTGAACCCCCAGACCAGCTTCTCTACTGTGAAACACGAGCGCCGCGTTGGCTAAGCGCACAGTGCGCATCTTCTAAAAAGCGGCATCCTGCAACTTGATTAAATTGTCTGTTCAGTCTCCTTAAAGCTCAGAGTTAATTATGCAAAATGTAAATTGAGACTAAACCAGCCACCCACGGGGTGTACAAAGGGAAATAAAGCTATTAACATCAGACTCCTGAACATCTTAATTACAAAATTACACCGGAGGGGAGAAAGAGAGTCCTGTGGGCTAAAAACTAATAATCAGCGAATGAAAAACAGTTATCCCAAGTCTTACGTGCAACCGGCGGCATTTCCAAGCAGCTGGTTTCTGCGGCGCAGTTACTCAGAGCAGGCAGAGGCACCAAGGCCTGTGAGACTGGTGCCCTGGCTGGAACAGAATTGCGCTCTCAAGCTCTCTCAGTAGTTAACCATCCACTTCTGCAAGGAGTCTGTTCAACCCAGTGTTCCCACAAATTCCCATACCATATGCATTACATTAACTATCACACTGTCGCAAGTAACCATCTCTCCCTTGAAAACATGTCATCAGCAAAATATTTTCCTGCTGAATACGGTACTTAATTTTCCTGTAAGAAATTAATGCCAGTGAAAAGAACATGCTGCTAGTGTGAAGTTATGAAAGCTTAGGGAAAGAAACAAAATTTCTAAAAACACAGACTAACAGATCGTGCATAAAGTATAGAAGAGACTCATCTACTAGAAGTTTACTAGCAAAAATAGCACAGAAATTGGCTTCTTGGTAGTGTTGACCTCAACCATTAAATATCTAGTTAAATACTTAATGAGTAACTTTTAGAATTAATATTGGAGCTCTGGTTATACTAGGCATTCCAACCTACTGCTATTCAATTCTGCTATAATACTTGCATGTCCCTGAAGGCAAAGGTTAAAACCGCTATAAAGAAAAAGCACGGCATACATTAAAGCATTTAGGTTGCAAGCAAAGGCCAAAATTATTCAGCCCACTCCATATGTATTAGGTATCATTCTACTGCCACTTTTTGCAAATACGAATGATTGCATGATGCAAAATGATGGAGAATTACTAGGTCAGACTCTCCAGCCCTTCTGTGTGGCTATAGCTTTTCCAGATAAAATATTCTACTGGGAATAAAATATTCTACTCGGAATAAAATAATGGGGAGGAAAAAAGCTCTCTAAAGAAAAGTATCAAGATCTGAACTAGCAAGAAATAGACTTTTGCATACAGAGAACAAAATGAAAGGATGAGTGAACTCTTCCCTTTCCACCTGGCTCCCTCGCAGGGCTGTCTGCATGGGCCAAGTGATCCAGCCTGTGAGTGCCCCGGCTAGGGAGGAAGGGAGAAGCATTTTCTCTGCTCCCACCAGGCACCAAGGATGCTCTTTTATCTTAGGGTATGAACTCAGTAAGACTCAGCCTTCCAGACAGATCATTCATCAAAGAGAAAATGCTAACATCCTACTTAGTCCCTGCTTTCAGTAAAAGCACATGTCTTAGAAATGGGAATAGGGTATCTGTATTTATAGGGATGAATGAGGACGAGATGTGTCCTTCTTTCACTTTCTAGAGATATTCAGGTGATGAGCAAGGGGAGAGGCATTACCACTCTAGAAGAACACTTTCCAGCGACCACCCTGCTACCTGGAGTAAGAAAAATACATGCGCTTAATATCATTATAAGATACGTAATAATGAGAACACAAATTGCATTTCTTTCAAGCTCCAATTTTGCATTGGTATGCTCTCCAGCTTTACCAGAATTATAAAATAAAACAGCAATGGTTATTGAAAAGGGAACACAAATATCATTTGAATGGCAGCTCAGTAAGTAGACAGTGGACCCTGTACACATCAGATAAGCGTCAGATTTTATATGGTATACTCTGAAATATATATTAAGTAAATACAGCCCTCCTCTTAAAGCACAGCTGTGAATGCGAGAGGTCTTCTTTCAGCTGTAAACTAGAGCAAAGATGAAAGCAGCCGCAAGATCCAAGCTGAAACAGAAATGGAACATCAGCAGCTGCTCTGCCACGAGGGGACTGCCATCCTTCTGACAACTATTCACCTACTGCTCATGACTTCACTGGTGTTCCTTGCCAAAGCATCTGCTAATCTGTATTTGGCTGTTAGCAAATGGCAGGCCTTGGGGAGGTCATTTAACTATGTCCTTTGTGTAGAGGCTTCCAAGTAAATTTCAATTAAAATGTGACTGAGAAGATCCACATTACCCATTTTAAAAAAAGATACACCACCACCAAAGCTGAGCTTTGCAACTGATAGCTATAATAATCCAAGAGTCTTAACTGAAAGGTTAAATAAGAACTTGAGCTGTTTAAAGATCTGGATCTGTATGGGAAATTCCAACAGTGAATTGTTTTTTGTTCTGAATGAAAATGTCAACAACAGCAGCCAAAAAATACCAAACAAAAACCTACCCCAAAACAAACAAGAAAGAAAAAAAACCAAACTTTTTTCAGAACTACTGAACTACTAGTTCAATTCAGAACTGCAGATGGGTTTCATTTTACTAGGGAGGAAAAAGTGTTTTATAGAAGTGGAAACAAAGTCATTGAAAATGATTGAAACTTAAATAGAATAGAAACAATAAAACAGAAAAAGGCCATTACAACATAATTTAGATGGGACCAGGCTATATTAAACTTTTCCTAAGATGGAGAAGTTCCACAAAATATTTTGCCTTTTTTTACAACAGTAAGAGTTAGCATAGAATCTGTTTCACTGATGTATTTTTCCATCATGTTTCATTAAACATGCAGGAAAAAAAGCAACCAAGGCAGAGATAAAAGTATGCTGATTAAATTCAGATGAAGACTACAAGCATCAAACTTGGTGTTCACTATCACAGATTAATATCACCAAGTTGAAAGGTATTGTTTCTTCATTCACATTAAACAAACTTTTACTTCAGGATTATATAACTAAATTTGTAGCAGCAGCGTAGTGAGAGGAATGGCATATATTTTGTCCCCATTCTCCACTGCTCTATACCCTGTGTAATTATTTACAAGTGCACAACCGCACACCGTAAAGAGCTGAAATATTTTACAGCCACACTGCACAAGGGTAAATCACTACACGAAGTACAGAGAGATGACTAATTGGGCATGGAGTCAGCAATATCTGAGGTACAAAACATGAAACCTGTATTTTTTTGGTGATTTCGGCTCTGGGAGGCAGAGCATTTGGATGCAGCCGTTCCCCAGCTCTCAGCAGGGTGCTCAGGGTCGCATTGGTGCGTGCCCTCACTCAGCCCTGCTTCTGCCACCCAGCAAGCGTAACTGTTGTGCCCCCTAAGAGATATGGCAGACCCAAGTCATTAATAATTCAAAAAAGAGAAGACAATTCATAACCTGCAGGCTCTGGAGTGGATCCTGCCATGTGTCAGTCACATCCTGACAGATGTTGAGCAATTAGATTCCCACCCATTGGACTTTAGCAGCCCCCAGAATGAGGCCTGAGTGAGCAACAGAGGCTTTAAGTGAACATGTATTCAGTATCTTTTATGTAACTGAACTGATGGCTAATGAAGGAACATATAGTGAGCTAACTTATATGTTTATTATGGCACTGAGCAGAGCAAAAAGCCTGGGATTAATCCCAGCAACCCACAAGTTTATTTGAAAGAATAGAACAAAACCTAAACAGGTCTTTTGAAACCATGGTAAGTCTAACCCCATGCCTGCTTTCATGAATGCTCATTAACTTCCTTTCTTCAGTCAAATGGAATCATAGAACCGTTTAGGTTGGAAGACACCCTTAAGATCATCAAGTCCAACTGTTAACCAAGCACTGCCAAGTCCACCACTAAACCACGTCCCTCAGCACCACATCTACACGCCTTTTAAATACCTCCAGGAATGGGGACTCAACCACCTCCCTGGGCAGCCTGTGCCAGGGCCTGACCACCCTTTCGGTGAAGAAATTTTTCCTAATATCCAACCTGAACCTCTCCTGGTGCAACTTGAGGCTGTTTCCTCTCATCCTATCCCTTGTTACTAGGGAGAAGAGACCAACCCCCACCTCACTACAACCTTACACCTTGCAGAAAGCACCTCTTAATTTACAAATTTAATTTACTACAAATTTACTTAATTTACAAATAAGCCACACAGTGTACCTCCTTCTGTGGCTGAAGAAGCTCTCCACATAAACAACCTTGGTGAATCCTGTTATCAGTCTCTTACAGCAATACTAAAGAATACTAAATACTAAAGAGATTTCTATGACTTCCAGAAGAATGTTTTCTTTATCTTTGGCCTGTAACTTTTAATTCCTTTTAGGCAATTACTAAAAGATTGCAGCTCACTTCAGATTAGGTCCAGGCTGCCAAACCACTGCAAGTGATGTTACAGCAATTCCAAGCCAGTGAGAGGCAGCAGCCTGTGACTATCTGCCTCCCTCCTCTGCACATCATTTCTTAGTATTTACAGCCAGAGGTGGCAAAAAGGGTAGCTGCTCTGTGAAATGCATATGAAAACTGAATGAAATTCAAAGGCAAGAAAGCTATCCTATGTCAGTTTGATAAAGAGAAATAGCTCATCCTCATCCAGTTATACAAATTTCTTTATCATAAATATTTGAGTATATCACTCAAAGTGTGAAAGAGGAAATAGAAACAGGCTGATAGTTGTGATCCTATATAAACCTATTGTATAGGTTTATCTATACAGGTCCTCTGTTACATATGTCCTATACAGCTACCAAAGCTGTTTGGAAAAACGTACACACGCCATGAATTCTTTTCTGTTTGCTTGTATGTTTTTAAATAGCTATAAGGGGGGGAAAAAAGGACAAAAAAAAAAAAAAAACCACAAAGAAGAAGATGCCCAAGGCCAGGCAAGTGGCACACAGCAGGATTCCCTCCTGCCCTCTCTGCTCCCTGAGGGGTGCCTGCAGGCTGGGCCCACCCCCTCTGCCCCAGCGCTGCCTGGTGCGGGGTCCAGGCCACGGTGCTTCACCCTCTGCGCTCCCTTCAGTGGAATGAGACACACAATTATGCTCAAGTCAGATCTAACCCTTGCTTCCGTGGCTAATACAGATCACAAAACATGCTTAATTAATACAAACTAACGAGCTGTTTTCTTTGCTCCGCCCAAATGTATCAAAGGTGATACCAAACAGAAAACAGAAGAAACAAGGGAGAGGGATGGGAGCGGGGGGGAAGCAAGAATAACAAAGGTATGCCTAGAATAGCTCTTTGAAAAAAAAACGAAAAGTTTCTTTTTATTTTATTTTTAAGTTTGCAAGCTACTATGCCCACAGAGGTAAATTAAACATGGGACTTGAATTAAAAACACACTTATTTGCAATTCATCTGCCAAGTAATTAAAATCCAAGTGCTCCCCCTCAAGGACAGAATATCCCAGAGTAAGTGGGATTATATAAACAGTTTTCTGCAAAACAAAACAAGTATAACATAGTCAACAAAACGCAGTGAGAGATGCAACGGGAGCTACGTTCACAGATTGCTGGATCTTCCCAAGAGACTCCTGGGTAGGGGTTAGAAAGCAAAGGCAGAAGTATCTATCATCCAAATGACTGCTCAAATCATATTACTATAGCACTGGAGAAACATCCCAACTTACAGAACTGAAACGGAGGGGCTGTTTACATTCTTGCACCAGGTGCAGGCCTTATGGATATCGTTACAACAAAAGAAAATATTACTTCTGTGAAATAGTATTTGAGAGGAAAATATTGGAAACCTAAGCAGAAGGAAAGGTCTAGAACAGATGAACTGAGAAAGGGATTTTGATATAATACATATTGTTGAAAGCACTAAGTGTGGGAGAATGTCAAAACGTAAAGTCAGTAGAAGCAGCACACAAACCTGCATTTTTGTTTAGGGAAAACATCTTCAAAAGATTCATGTTATCAGTATACACATTAGCT
This sequence comes from Nipponia nippon, assembly GCF_047370975.1. NCBI lineage: Eukaryota > Metazoa > Chordata > Aves > Pelecaniformes > Threskiornithidae > Nipponia > Nipponia nippon. The sequence goes on along the minus strand of NW_028262380.1, from coordinate 77,292,062 downwards.
AGTCACACTCCATAATGCTGACTTCAAAATTACTAAACTTGAATTTTGGTTCATTCTTAACGTACTGTCAATGAGTTTCCCATGAAGGTGGCTAAAGCAGCAACCAGGAACAGAAGAAAGATCTTCTGTATGCTCTTTGTAGTGAGGTCACTACCGTAGTATTAGCATTAAAGGGTTGTAATTGTCGTATCACTAAATAATCATATCAGTATGATAGTAATAAAATACCGGTTTTGAAGGACTGCCACTTCACTCTAGAAAAACATTGTTCATGAGGTTCGAGTCTGCTTTCTAAAATTACATATAACTAAGCACATGATAAATTTAATTGGTAGAATAGCCACTCATCACTACTAGAAGAGCTTGACAGTGGCAGTCTTTCCTAATAGATATGTTTACTGTGTGTTAAAAACAGGCTTTCAGCATCAAAGCTTTCAAGTAACAGTATAACGAGCACAACCCTGAATTTTAAATGAAATCCAATGAGTACCCCAGGTTACAAATTTTAACGACAGGCCTTGTTAGAGCTGCAGAAATAAGCTTCACCTCTTGAGATGTCCAGCAGTCTCTGTTAGCATGGCCTTAGGCTGCTGGCATCTACATGGCTGTCACTGCTCATAGCCTTCCTGCTACAAACTTTTCTAAAAAGTAAGTGGTGGAGCAATGAAGGAACAACACTGAACTAAGAAAGCGCTCCTCATTTAGGCTATTGGAAAGCTCATTCATTGGCCCTAAGCAGGGAAGAGTCCTCACAACGGAGCTACAGCATCCCTCTCTCTTAACAAAGGTTATTTTTCTTTATCGTACCTTTACCAGCTTTTCATCCAGCCTGATTCTAAAACAGGCCCAGCAATGAGGTTTCAGCGCTTGCCAGGAGGCCATTTACATAAATAGTAGTTCTCATCATGAGGAAATTTCATCCTAAATATTCAGCCTAAATGTTGTACCTGGCTTAATTTATCCCGTTATTTTGGCTGTAACCAAATAAATCAGTCCTTCGTCTCTATTCTGCTTAATCTTTGTAACACATCGGTTCTTTCATTACCTTCCAGTTTGTGTTAGACTCCATCCCATTTGCCAAAGATCTTTGTCTTAATGATATCTACAATCCAGTGGTCTAAATTACAAAGATGTATTAGTAGAAGAAGGGTTTGCTCCCTGCTTAGTAACAAGGTTCCCAGACTAGCCAGAATGGCTCCTGTTGCTGTTACACAACACTAGAGCTTCCATCTGCTAGCCTGTTCTTAAGTTTCTTTTCACATTATTTTCCAAGTTTCTACCCCAAATCTGCCTCCTCACTTGGATTATTTTTTTCTTTTCACATGCTAGTTTGCACTTTTCCTAGTTAACTGTAGCAGCCGATTTTCTGACCACATCTCTGCCCCTGAGCTATTACTCTTGTCTCTAGAAGTGACCTCCTAACACACATATTAGCTTTGAAAACTGGCAGTCCCCCCCCGAGCCAGAAGCATATACACATCTCTTATCAGTAAGCAGTAAATCAACCAGGCAAAAGTTTCATATTCTCAATATCAGAAGTAGATTTTTTAATTTCAATGAGTCTTCAAACAAAAGGAAACAATTCTTTTTAAGAGTCTTGTTATTAAGGAAAAAAAAAAAAAAGTGGAGTACTTCTTGCTAAGACAACGTCTTTCATTTCAAAGTTCCTCAAGAGTTTCCTCTAACACATTAAACGAGATAGTATAGTAGGATAAGAAGATCCCAACACATAAGAAAATGATGAATATTGTACGTCACATCGCAACTTAAGCACATGTGAATAGGTACTAGAAGATCCCTTACCTGCCGCCCAAACAGTTCCTCAAAACCAAGAGCACACTCACAACACACATCCACTCCAAAACAGCCATGACCAACGGGACGCCTATTACCTGTCAGACTGTGCGGCTGGTCTTTCAATTTCTATGATCCTACTGCTGCCACGCGCGCTTACAGTCTGATGGGCCCTTTCTGCGTGTTGGTTGTGCAAGCCTACAGTCTGGACAGCTGTCACTCTGCTCAGGGAAACAGGACATTGTGCCTTCGAGTACCAGCGCTCTGCCCCCGTGACGCAGCAGCAAGCTGCTCACTAGTCTACAAAGTACTTCATTATTTCTTTTCACTAAAGAAAATCCCCCCGTCTGAAATCCGAAAGCCTCAGAGGTCCTGAGGAGCCTGTATTTATCCAGCCTGAAAATCATTGGTATTTTCTTAAAAGAGCAGAACAGCTAAGGACAGTAAGCTCAATTCTCCCTCCAGCCCCCTGTGATAGCTGGGAGTCTGAAGTAATTGCTAAACATGATGAAATGCCTTTAGACATACAAAAACAAAAGAAAAAAATCAGTCTCCCTGCAGCACAGTAACAGTAGGGAAAACAAGCTTGTTTATACTTACACCTTTCTTCTATGTGTTACACAGTTTAGTTGTTCTTGGGACACATTGATTGCTACGCATCGATGCATCAGTCATTTATTGCCAGCACTGAATTCAGAGATTATGAAAATAATCCTGGAAAAAAGGATATGAAGCCCTTCCGCAGCTTCAGGGTAGGATCAGCTAAAATTTCTCATTTCTGACATATTTGAACCTAGTCTTAAAAACACTCCAGTCATGCAGAGCCCATGACCTTCCTGTCAATCACATATGACAGTCTGTTCTCCATCACACTACTACCAGTAGGACTTGGACAGCCTAATTAAAAGGCAGAACTGGCTTTCTGTTGAAAACAGAGTGAGATTTGCAGCCTATGACATGCAATTCAAGGAAACATAAAATGCATTGTAGAAGAAGAGTAACATGCTACAGTAGAAAACGTCTGTTCAATTTGTTTAAGTCACAGAACTATGTTCCTTTTAAAGACTGTCACTGGGCAGCAAAAAAAGTTGCTTTTTGCCCAGTCCTGGCTGATGCTGTGGAGCCTCGAGAAGGAACCGAGATGAGGCATCGGTTTTGGCAGCATCTGGGCAAGCACTAGAGGGAAAAGGTTTTAAAGGCCAGACTGGTATAGGCTGGGAAAGAGACTGAAGTCCAGTCAGCAGCACAAGTGGAGCCTGGGAAACAGAAAAGCATGCACAGAATCAGGTGTCTGAAGGGACAGAGTGAGAGATTTATAGGGAGCTGAAGGGGACTCGGTGGGGTTTGTCAGCAAAAAGAAGATTGTCAGAACAAATGCAGAAGAACCCACTGTGTTAGAACACAGGGAAGATAGCACTGCAACTCCTGCTTTACTATTTTACCTGCCATTGAACCTTTTTTTGGGTTGTTGGGTTTTTTTTTTTTTTACTTTAAAATGTTAATGGTTCTTGTTTATATGCAAATAATTTCTCACTTTTAAATCTAAAAACCTCTTTTCAGTTTGCTCTCATTGAGGAAAAGATCTAGGTAAGTCCACCTCAAAGGCTCAGGATCTCATCACGCATGCAGAAACACAGACCTAGAGCATGCCCCGGGGTGCCAGCACTGTACCCAGCACACTAGCTAGCACAGTTACTAGAAGCAATTATCATAGTACAGCAGAACACAGTCAGTGAGAAAAGCTGGGTTTTCTGCAGCAGCCAGGAATTCACAAGGCTGCACTTCCACTTGAGAAGCAGAGATGTCTCGGCTCCCTCCACAGAGCCTTGCCACCCAGATCCCAAGTGTGTTGCACTTCACTTTCCAAAGGCTAGAGAAAAACTTGCTGCATTTTCCTATTGTTCTCAAAATGGATTGCAGACCAGGGCTCAAGAGCCACAATAAAAGTGAAAAAAATACTGCAGAGAGTTACAGTGGATAACATCTTGCAGCCCAGCTTTTCTGTTTATCATACGCAGAGCTTTTCTGAAGCTCACGTTAGATTCTGAATCCTGCTGTGTAATGCTAACCAGAGCACCAAAGGTCACCTAATCCCCAGCCACCACCTGCCCTGATCTCTAAGCAGGCTGCTAGAGGAATGGCAAAACAGGGGATTAAAGGATTGGTAGATCATGACAAAGTAACCAACAAACACCACTTTGGCCACAGCAGGTAATTCCAGAGCAGACAGCTGTTTTGGATGGCATGGCAACAAGTTGCCAAGATCACGTTTATGCAAAGTTAGTTTAAACCTTCACAGGCAGAGAAGAGAGACTGATGCAGAGAACATAAAGCCACAAAGGGATCTGCATCCATATTCTGGGTGCTACTGTGCATGGAAATCTGTAATGTGACATCTTCATTACCATTACTGCTTTGCAAGCTAAATTAAAATTGTCAATGATAGATTAACATACCTGTCTTTTGCTTTGTAGGCATGCCTTAATATGATGTTACTGGGTTTAGCTTCAGTGTCACATTTTCATTTCAAGTGGGAGAGAAATCTCACCTCTTACTAAGATACGGAGGAGTTTAGACACGAAGTCAGACCCATAAATGTATTTTGAGCATCTGCACATCTTTCTAGATGTGGAGCTTTATTTTTTTAATATTTCCAAAGTTTGTAATATAACTCCAGTACAGAGAGACTTCTTTCATTTCATCGGACGTTAGACAGAGGCATAGGTGTTTTGGATTACAAGTCCTTTGTCTTCAGTCTTCTCAAACACTGCATGCAACCTACCCTGCAACAAAGCTCTGTTCTGAAGTACCTGTAAGGCACAGGTCTCCAGGTGCACTGAAGTAAGAAGTCCTATGCCGACAGGATATTAGAGAAATGTAAAACCACGCTCCCAAAACATGTAATTCAGTAGGGGATGATTGCTTCTATGTACTTTTTAAAAAAAAACTGTTTTATAAAATATTAATTTAGAACGCTTGAGAGTACTTCTTTATGATACTGATTAAAGTACATGTAATTAGCCCTTCAATTTCCAATTCCAATACCCAGGCTGTTAAAAACAATCTTTGTGAATTCATATTTGAGTTTTCTCAGTTTTATTCCACCTGTCTTTAACTTCAGCAAATTCTTAGTAAACAATTCAACAGCAACCAAATTCTTTCTTCTAGGCCAGCAGTTCATACACTATACAGAGAGAAGTGGTGCTACTTAAATCTTGTCGCAAACAGAAAAGTTAGGAACTGTGGGGTTTGGGTTTTTTTCTATGTAAGCCAGTACAAAATGGAAACACTGCTTTTCACCAAAGCAATTCTGCCACATTACGCATCACAGCAGATAATTAGAGCCACAGGGTAAAGCAAAAATGTTGTTTACTATGCAAAATGTCTCCAGCTTAAATCACACCCAGGAGATGAGTGATTTGTACAACCGTTAAGATTTTGAATGTTGTTCTGACAGATGTTTTGGGGAAAATAGTTTGAAAAATCCTGGAAAGATGTTTAAGCAATAAAGTTGATGTCTATTTCTTACGCCTTATAATTGTTGCTTGAAGGCATAAGAATTTATATATGTGAGCCTGAAGTTTGGCCTCTAATTCCATGCCTCACTGCCAGTGCCTTTAAAGAGTAATGAACACTCAAAATATTCCAATGTTCAGACTTTCCACTAGCTTGATATTTCAAGAGCCCAAGTTTCATCCTATTTTGCAAAGTTTTATCCTTGAAGTGTTTTCAATCAAGCAATCTCATAAGTAACCCCGTGACTTTGTTCTCATTAGACCATGAATCTCCACCATGCTGGTCTCATCAGGAAAGGGATCTCAGCCAGGATATGATGCCCCAAAATGTGTATAGCGATGACAGTTGTTCTTCGCAATGCATTATTTCATCGCTACTGGTCTGTGCTACTTTCTTTAAGGTAGAGAGTATTTGAGAATTGCTATATTAGACCTCTGTATACAGTTTCTAGTACAAATAACTCGTTAATTTTGGCTGCTTTCATTCAAACCTTTACTTGTTCTTAATACCTTCAAATACCCCATTTCTCTACAACCGTCACTTTCCCCCATTCTCTCAATCCCTGCAAGATTCAGTGGAGACCACGCAGGCTAACGCTGCAGTAACATTACAGCCGGCGTCCCCAGGGGCAGGCGGGGGCTACAAAGGCCATATCGCCAGAGCCCAGGTATTGACACGTAGGGAAGCTCAGTCTTCTGAAGCCCACCTCACTGAACACAGCGTGCTGGCAGCATTTAGCCCTTCATAAACTAGCAGCTCCCACCTACAGATGTCTGTCTGTTTCCAATATCCTGCTCTCCTCTAGAGACACAGTTTTACTCCAAATATTACTGGAGGTAATTGAAATGCATAAGTTATTTACTGAATTACAGAAGGAGTTCAGGAGTGCTCCAATGCAAACTCTGTGGGCTAATCTTAAACAGCAGAGCCATTCTCCTTTCCTTCTGTAGTGCTGGCAAACCAGTTGTCTTTGAATATTTGATCACAGCTTTCTAAAGTCTGAGGAAACACCCTCACTTCAACAAACAAACAAAAAGCAAACTCAGCGCACACACACACACAAATGATCCAGCCACTAAAGAATTTATTGCAGTCTTATTTTAAGCCATATGAAAAACAGAGACCTGCCACAGATCTGAGAGTCTCTTCTTTTCATAATAGAAAGGTACAGGATACAGCAAGCATCTAAAACAGCAAGAGGATGTTGAAGCCACAGTACTTCCACACCAGCTGGGATGACATTTTCAGTAAGCGGGCAAGTGTAACAAAACATGCTCTCCAGAAAATTGCTTTACTTCAATAACCAAGTTCCAGATCATCTTTCCTTAAAATTATTCACCAGAATACAAACACCAGGGAAAACAAAACCACACATATGTAAGGTTTTGCTGATTAAGAACCAAAGAAATGCATACAATCAGAAGTGCGGGGCTTGAGTCAATGTTATTTTTGTGCAAAACTGAAACAGCTTCTACACAAAGCCTGCGCAAGGGAGAGGAGCACAAGGGAAAGTCTGCACTTTTCACAGCGGAGGTAAGGCAACAGATAACTGGTCCGGCTGCTCATTGCTTTATGAAGTGTTGGGAGTTTGCGTGACATCCTTTCAGACCAGTAGCATTAAATCCTGCACATTCCCCAAGACCTTCTCTGTCCTCATCCTTTTATGCCTGTTCTATGCCAGCCAGCAAATTCCAAAATAAATTGCCTGCAGTGTCTACATGAAATGAACCACCAGAACAGCTGCCTTTACACACAGCCCAAAGAAGCAGATTTGTTTAGCTGGAATTTAATTTTGGATGATTCATTACAACTCAGGCAGGAATTGCCAACAGCATGCCTACAAAAAGAGAACCGTGCATGGCATAACATGAAGTTGGGGGCACCTACAGAAAAGAAAAACAGCGAGTAGCTTTTTTGCAGCTATCCTAGGAGCTTGCTTGATACAGTCAGGTTTAAAAGGACAGCTCAAGAAATTAATTTTTTTTTTTTTAATTAAAAAAAAAAGTCCTGTTGGTCATCAGGTATTTTGCAATTTCTTGTTAGGCTACACTGTCTATCATTTACAGCCATATGTTGGTTACTCCGCTTTACAGATTGACCATCCAGACTAGCACCCTGTATTATGATCATTAAGAATTTGCATCATTTGTGTTCAGTTTCATTACAGGAATCTGCATGAATTTGTGAAAAGTTATTTAATGAAATTCAAGTGGAGAAAATAAAATAAAATGTTGGCCGTTATTTGCAATCTGCTTTGGATACACACCAAGCAGAAAGTCATTCCTCTCCATTCATTAATAATGCTTACTGAAGCTTGGCTTATAACTAGTCAGCCAATATGAGGCAATAGAAAGAACTTATTGACGGTTTTGCATTTGACGTCTTTGTTCACACAAAGAAAAACAAAGACCCAGCCAGACCTTTTTGAAGATGTCACAGGCTTTGATGTAGGGGTAAAAAAAGCAGCTTTTCCCTTTCTTACAGTAAGAGCGTTTTCAGAATATACATTAAACTGTCACCACCATACTTCTCACCACTTTCTCCGACTGAGCCATTATTGCAATATTACTCATACCTTTATGTGGCATCCATAAAATTGTGACAGCTAAGAAAGCCAGCATTAATTTATTCCAGTAAAAAGTATGAACTACTTTTTCTTCCTCTAAGCAGTAGCAAACTCATATATAAAGATCCTGAATTAGGTCCCCACACGGCAGCAGGGAGGAGATTGGAGAAATGGGACTGATTCCTTTTTCTTTAGCATTAAGTTTTCCCTGTTTCAAAATGCAAAATTACCTAGCCTGATTATTTCAAACTTTTGCCAGAATTCATTCCGTTTCAGAAAGCTTGGAGTCAAAAATGCCTTAAAGACAACTCAAAGCTATCATTTAAAGTGACTTACGTAAAGGCTACTGCATCATAACCCAACCCAAAGGGCCCAAGATGAGAGCAAGAGAGACAAAACATGCAAATGCGAGCACAGGACGATCCCTTGAAAAACAGGCATAAAAGAACTGGCAAGAGTGGGTTGGCTGCAGCGCTGAGGCCAGGTGTAAGACAAAGAGGATATGAGCGTACCTGAGAGGTGTCAGAGGAGTCCAAGAAAAAAAACGGGCAGAAGAATGTGGATTTAGTCCATGCATATGTGCTGCTTTGTCTCCTCACATGTCAACCTCCTTTACGTCTTCCTGTGTCTTGGTAAATGCCTAGTATTTTATAACGCAGAAAAAAAAACCTTCAGAAAGAGTCTTGCTCATTAGAATAAGAAAAAACAATAGCACTGCAATATACGTATGATCTTTCAGCAGGACAGGTCCTTTGTTATTATCAGGAGGGTTACATCAGCACAAACTGTATGCTAGGCTAGTATGCAGCTTTTGCTGATTTTTGTGTGTGGTTCATATTGCAGACAGAAACGGTATTTTAAACGAGACATCTAAGAGAAAATCTTGAAGGTCCCTGCTCCTTCACGAGAAACTAATTCATTGAATAGGGTCCACAATCCAAATCACTGAAAAAGTAATTGAAAAGCAGATGAGAAGCAGATCATATTAGAGAAGCAAGGAACACAGACATGAGGCATTCACTGTGCCTTTCCTTTTAAAGCTCCACAAACCTAAAGCGCTTCTGATGATGGGTCCGACAAACAATATTTTACAGAATATACTGGCAAAATGCAAAAGCCCTAGAAAGCTATTAGCCCTACCTTACCTGCAGGAAGCCATTTTCTGCTTCCCCATACAGCTTTCCACAGTAAACAAGAAAGCCTCATGTAAATCAAATAGTGAAATCCATTTCACTGCTGTTGAGAAGAGAGATGCTTTTGGGTTCAGACTTTACAAACACAAATACATCTGCAAAAAGAAGAAACTGAATAAAAGTTTTCCCTCTGCTGCACAAAATTTTACCTACTTCAAGGTCATATAAATGTGAAATCTTTAAAACAGGGGTTTGTCTGGCTTTCAACAAAACAGTGACTTGAGTCCCTGCTTGGAAGAGAGGGTTCCAAGTCATGCATTTCAGTCTTTTCTCCAAAAGGCATCAGGCTCTAGTCCAAATTCAGAGGCCAAAGACTCTTAACGCTGCAAGATTTCGGATACCCCCCTCTCTTTGGGATTCCTTACCACCAGTTAGCCAGCTCCCGTTCAGCATGCTGTCAGCTGAGGATCGCATACTGACCTTCCCCACCTGCAGATGCATAGGAGTCTTGCAGATTTGAATACCATCCTCATCCCTTGGGTTTCTTTGTGAACTAAGCTCCAACTCATCAGATCCGTTACGTGAGTCAATAGATTTCACTGTTTAACACAGGAACTCATCCTTTGTGCGCGGCAAAGGCACAGCTACAGGCCCCTCTGTCAAATAAGACTTCAGATTTACCCGTTGATTTGCTGTTACGGTGACCACTCAAGGCAGCATAATGCCATTGAGGTACCTGCAGGGAGCAGAGCTCTTGAGTGCCAATTAGCTCCAAGATTCAAAGCAGCCTGCCTTCGGACATGACTCGAGCAATTTTACATGCATTTTCTCATAGCTTTTCCGTTATTCCATTTTCAGCCTTTTGGATTCTTACATTGTAGTCTTGTGAATCAGCTGGCATTCAATAACTCTGCTAAAAATCATAAAGTCATTTCGCATTTATGCCATTACTGCAAGCACTGCAAGCAAGTTTTTACTGTACAAAATCATTGCTTCAAGCCTTCTCTTACAGAGATCGTGAGCTCACTCTTCAATAAACAATAACAGGTAACTCTGCCTAAGCTTACCATAGAATCAGGCCAACAAATCTAAGAATCATCTGCTCAGATATATCCAAACTAATTTGCTCTGGTCTACTGAGCAACTAATTCACCAGTTAAATTCTGGTTCGGACTAATTTGAGCCAGCAATAAATATCTGTCAGTCGTTCGCTTTTATTTCTATGAGACTTCCGCTTGCCTCATCTAAATTCTGGAACAGCAAAAACACACACCCCCACCCACCCCACGCCCCCGGAAAAAAACCACCTTTCTTGAAGGAATACAAATTAAGACTTATTACTGAAGGAGGCTTTGAGAACAGGGAGGGTGAGAGGAAAGTACATTTACTGCAAGGTGTGTGGAAGTACCTGCCTACAGAGGTTGGCTTTTTTTCCTTCCTTCAAGTTACCTCACTGTCATGACACACGTCATAGATGTGCGTAAAAGAATGACCAAGACTCGGACCTCCTGTTCTACAACGCTGCTACCTATTGAAATTAAGGCTAGAAGGAGCCAAAAAATTAAAACTATTAAACTATTCCATGGATGAAATTCTATTAGCATGTGTTCTAGATCCAGGAGGATTTAGGAGCCCATTTCCCATAGATATCAATGGAAGATAAATGCTAACTACTGTCGTTGTGGACCTGGGCTCGAAACTTTCGCATACCCAGAATATCACAGCATTTAACCCCTTGAATCTAGGACATCCGCTAAGAAACTGCAGAAGAAACTGAGGATGTTTATTTTGCTATTCCTTCTGGGACGAGATGGATGTTCTTTCTCTGTGCATCCCAAACTCTCCAGAAGTTATGCTGGGACATGAATCAACAGCTCCGATCTAGCCGATTAGCAGCAGATCTGACAGAAAAAAAGTCAGGCATACAATCCCTCAGACAATAGAAGCCCATAAGAAAAAATGGCCAAAGCTTTCTTGTGGTAGCAGACTAGATTAGTCCATGTCTTACGGCATCTCTTTCCTCCTCCGAGAGTTTGCCATCACATTGTACAATTGCCATCCCTCTTAACACAACTGGCTGAAATTTAAAAAAATTCAAAAGCTCATCTTGCCACTGACTTCCGCTCCCTGAGAGTAATCAGTTTTTCCTGCTAATTACACAGTTACTTTCTAAAATAGCAGATCCCCCAAGGCCTTTCCGTTCCTCCGGACAGTGCGGGGCAGTTACACTGCTGCTTGAAAGATACAAAAGAATGCCACAGGCTTACTAAAACGTGGGAGTAAACCAGGGACTGGAAGTCAGAAATCTCTGTATCTGTAATAATACCGCCCAGCAAAATCTGTTCCACTAAACTCACAAGTTGTAAACGCACGAGTTTAACAAAAAATTATTTCAGAACTTCTCATAACTGTGACTGGAGAGGAATAGTGGATATTGTGTATGTTCAGACTGTAGAAGGTAAACGTGCAACATTAAGAAAGATGTCGTGCATAAACCTAGCTTCTATTTCTAGTAAAGTATATCGTGCATTATTCCCCACACATCAGCGCCCTCTCGTTTTATACTGAAAACAAGATCATATTAAGGGATTCTGAAAATATAACAACAACAAATTGAATTGCCGGACCCACGCTTTAGGTCGAGGAAACCAGAGAAAGCAATCTGACAGAAGCCCAAACAACCCGCTAAGCGAGTGCTTTGCGGGAGACGGAGCCCCCCGGGCCCCCCGCCGCCGGCAGGAGATTCCGCGGAAGAGCAGCGCCACCCGCTGCCCGCAGGGCGAACGGCGCGGGCTCCGCCTGCGGAAACCCGCCGGGGAGACGGGAGCTGAACTCGCTCGCTCCATCAGCACGCAGAGGAACTCGCGCCCCGGCTAGGGACACGACAAGGCTAGGAACGAGCCCTTCCAATCCGCATTTCTTTCACGCATAGTGTTGCCTTTTCATAAATTACTGCTTCCAAGACAGATTTGAGTAAATAAATGCCCGCAGCAATTCCAGCTGTCACAGAGTTGAAAAGGGATAAAGAAACAATATGAACAGCACCACATCGGGTGATCCGGTCATACGTGTCCACAAAACCCTGTTTAATTCTTAAAATTAACTCTACGCTTCAGCGCAAGGTTTTCTTTCCATTTGAGTTTTAGATTTAAAGGCCTCAACCAGAATATTTTCTCTAAGTGGCTGGATCATCTAACAAGAAAATAAGCAGCTCAATTTAGTTTAACGAGCATTTATCATGAATCCAAATAAAACAAAATTATGTTTTCATATGCATCAGCAAAAAATTGAGGGGAAAAAAATCAAGTAAATACGCTAGTAAATTCCACATTTTTTTGTCCGATACACTGTATGTAATAGTGCTAAGATAAACACTTTGTGATGAAAACAAATAGATAAAGAGTATCATATTTCTAGTAGTAAAATAATATCTCCTAAAACACTTTTCTGTGGCAGGGAAGAGAGACAAAGAAGGAGGGAGAGCAGGCTCTTCAGGCAAAACCAACAATAGTTGATTTCTTGAAGTTTGCTTTATAATAGATTCTTCGTAGGTAAGAGGATTGCTTTTAGTGCTCATGTTACAATTTGCTCTTGACTTACTTAGCAAAGAGATTGATAGGACTTCTCCACACTTCACAATTGTGCCAGAAATGAACCGAACACAAATTTTCCTGAATCAAAATCAGAAGGGGGAAAGAAAAAAACCAAACACACCAATGATTAACTATTGCCACAAAGGAAGTCATTAACTCACAGGCAGCTGTCGTTTGAAGCTATCTTGGGATTGGACCGTACTGGAGATTCTGTATTTTGTGTTCCTAAAGGGAAGTTACATACTAAATACAAGAAATATTATAATTCAATAAACTTCTTGCCATTTTAGTTAGACTTCTTAGAGAAAGCATAGCCTGTCAGACTTAGTTTTCTCTGTTTAATTACTTCAAAAGGGAATTTCAAAGGCTTTTGCACCATTTGCATCTTTAAAACTTTCTGTAGATGACTGGTATTATACTGACCCCTAACACAACTCCTGTTCAGAGTTACGACTTATAAATTCTGGCAGTAATTTAGATCATTCAATTTAAGCCACAAGCACCAGGTTTGTGACAACGGTCAGCCTTTGCTGGAATAGCTTCACGTGCGCACCAATCATCACAGATTCTTTCGCGTTTGGTGAAGGAACCTTCTTCACACAGCAGGCACCGAAGGACACATTTCATGTCTCGACAGAACATACGCAACCAAAATCTACAAAAGGAGCGGTAGCAAATCATGAAGATGGGATGCTATTTTCCTAAGAACTCTAAAGAAACTGGAGGAAGCTGAAAAATTAAATATAGTGTCTAATCTACAGAGCAGTAGAAATCAGCAAATGTGGCACCTTAGCAAAGATGGTAGAGGGATCTACTGGGCCGAAGCTACAGAGCAGTAGTTCCAACGTCCACACTGAACACAGGGATAAAAAGCACAATAATGAATACCAGGAGTGAGGACGATAAATGTGATGCATTGCAGAAGAGCCAGCACAGCTTTTGGGGGAAGAAAGTCTTGCACCCTACATCTATGCAAATTTTTGAGAAGTCAGTAAGCACACAAACAAGGAAGACAACTACCTCTAGGTAGATCTCTCCAGGTAGATCTGATCCCACGCAGCCATTTTCATAGCTGCTCACCAGCAATTATTTTGTGCGTGATTTTACCTCGGCAAATACTGACTGAAAAAAAGAACCAAGCCAAAACAAAAACAAAAAAAAAAAAGAAAAAAGACACCACACCCCACCCCACCCCCCCCAAAAAAAAAAACCCTCACGTTTTTGTCATCATGAGATATTTCTAGGCAGTGGTCACACTAAGCTTGTAGTGGGTACAGTTGGCCATGTTATTCAAGGATGACTAACTGCAAATCATTGCTCATGCATTTTGTAAAGACTTGACAAAAAGCAAAACTGACAAATGCTGAAAATGAATCCCAGGAAAGAGGAGCAGAAAACAAAATCCAAACATATAATGTAGTTTTTTCTTCTGCCAAACACTTAAAGATCTAAACAAAAATATTACTGCTTGAATATTATTACTTTTATATCACATTATTTGGAAAACATTTGATCATATTCCAAAATACTATACTGTACCACTCTGAGAAGCTGTAAACACAATATAGACAGTCCAGGTTTGTAACTGGTACAGTAGCAAACCATACAAACAGCTTCGACATATCTAGAGTGACTGTGTTTAAGTCTTTATGTATGAAGTCTGAAATATATTCTATGTACATTTGGTTTAATTTTTAAGTAGTTCCTCTACATCTGGATTCTGGCCCAGTCTCCCTCACAGTCAAAGAAAAGCGGAAGAGGAAATGTTATGGTTAAGATACAGGCACAAGATTCATGCAGTCTGATTTCAAATACCACCTTTGAGTTCACATTCAACCTAAATTTCTTAATTTGGGTCTGTACCTGCAGAAAGCAATTTGAAGAATCCCTTTGCTAATATTGCAAGGCTCTTGTAATCCCAGGTGCGGTTTGTGACAGCAAACACCAATCCAGAGCAACCCAGCTTGAGTCCCATCTTCTTTTCCACAAAGTTTCTTCTGACCCTGCACACGTTCCTAGCCCTTCCCTCCACCGGCAGCGGCCCTCACCAGATGCCGCAGTGAGTTATGGAGGGCATCGGGCGGTAGCTGTGTGGTTGGATTCTGCCAGCCCGGGGCCCTGGATCAGTTCACCCAAAGGGTTAGAAAAGCTTCAGCGGCAGCATGTAGGAGAGGTGAGAACCTGTAGCCTGAAGAAGAGGGCAGGGCAGGATTACAGCAGCACCATTTAGATCAGTTTGAACTATGGTGGAGATGCAAATCGCACCCACAGCCGCCCCCGCGTACAGCAATGACATGGAGAATTCAGTAAACTGTCCAGGAAGAGCAGAGGGAAGCATTTAGCTGTCTCATTTTAAAAAAAAAAAAAAAAAAAGGTGCTGCTTTTAAGTCTGTAAGTCTTAAATTTCGATAAACAGAAGCAGGGAAGTGAAAGAGTGAAAGTGAGAGTGCAAGAGCAGGAAAGAGTGAGTGCTTGTGTGTGAGAATGGAAAACAAAGAAGGTTTTAGAGTGGGTTAGGCTTTAGTTAACATATTCACTTACAAAAAGAGCTTTCATATTTTGCATTGGAAAACAAGTACTTATCAGCAAGAGCTCATGACAGTAATAATTCAGAATTACAACATAAAAAACCTAAAACTTTATTCAATATGAAAGTTTTAAAGCTCTTAATAATCTGTGAAGGACCAATTTCAACAGGACTTAAAATATGCAGTTTCTACAGCTGATGTACGTGACGAACTGATAAGCTAAGTTTAGAACCATAGGGTTTAGACCTTATAATGCATGAAACAGACGTCTCTTTGTTCTCCTTCACACACGTCAATTTAATTTTCAGAGCCAGCCATAAATGATGACCTAAAGCAGTGAATTTAAGGCAGCCTGTATAACGGACTGGTGTTTCTCTCACACTGTGCTTTGCTCCCTGCTAACCTGACGAGAGAGTGGTGCTGCAACCATCCTCTTTTCACCCAAGATCCCTGAAGTACAGATCACTGTCTTCCCATCTCTTCTTCACCTGCTTCCATCCCAGAAATCTTCAATTGGTCCTATAAGCGCAACATACCTGCTCTACTTTGGCACTGTGCGAACAGCTCTCCTTCCTTCCCCCAGCTTTGGAGGTGAAGAAAAAGACAAAGCAACACAAAATGAGAATGCAATGCCCAGCGAGTGCCGATAATTTGGTATTCCAGCTATACTGAACAGCAGCATCACCACAGCACCCGTATACTAGACTAGACATCAAGACGTACAGCTGCAAAATATCATATATGCTTAGAAGCCTGCATAACAGCAGGAAAAATATACCAACAGTTTGAAGCAGTGGAATCAAAGGAAAGGGAAAATCAATCTTTGCCCATTAAAAACCACATACAACTGTGCTGAGAGGGAAACAATTTATTGGTCCTTTAGATTTCCAATGATTGCTTGTATTATGTTCAGCAAATTCATTCAAATATTACATACAAAGGATATATTTTCTTCATTTGCCATGTTAGAGCTAGCATAACATTCAGTGGAAATGTAAGGAATAAAAGCGAATAAAGATAGTCTTCAAATTAGTAGCGAAATACATGATTATTTTTTTCCTATTTCAGCAAAACACTTGCAAAGAACTGGGTTCTGCGCTCAGTACCCATCTTCCATGAAGACGACTCTTGCATACTCACAGAAGGCACTTGAAATTCCTGGAAGTTGGGATGTCAGGAAGAGGAGGGATCAGCTATCGCTTGGATAACAATATGCTCATTTTTAGTAACTGCAATACTAGTATAAATTCAAACAGCCACAAAGCATTAAGATACAAAACTTAGCTAGACGTGCTAACTAAAGGGCTGCAAAGCTGGAGTACAACAAATCCTTCGTGTCACTGTCACCATTACTCATCATCTCCACCACAGAGGAGCAGGAGTGCTTTCCTGTAGTCCCCAGATGTATCTTTCTGTTAATACAACAGACCAGTCACCATGAGTCACAACCACAGAAATGTGAAGAAAAACAGCAGCCAAGGAGGACTCCAACAGATTATACATTTGTCCCACCCACAGGAAATCCACTTGGATGACTCCCCACTCAGGAATGACGCAAAGAAATTCTCCGTCTCTCATGCTAGAGCTATATTTACACAGACAGACTTCCAGAAACACAAAAAGCCTCCGAAAGCTTTACTAGAACTGAGCTACCCATTGCATATTAGGATGCATTCATCTGCAAGGGAGAAAGTCCAAGCAAAGGGGAAGCCCACAGCAGCAGCAAAAGCAACAACCTTTAAATGTGCAAAGTGCACCTGCCATCACTTAGAAAGGCCCCAGCCCTGCTGCCTGTAATTAATGGGAAGCTCTGCTACTAATTGCGCAGGACAGCTGTACGGGCCCGACTGACAGTGTCAAAAGCAGCTCCACCCAGCCTAATTAAGAGAGCATAATGTCAGGGATGATACCAGAAAATCATAAAAAGCAGCCTTTAAAAATAAAACAAAATACCCCCAAAAAATTCCTAGGAAAAAAAGCATTTTGGCTTCAACTTTGCAGCAACAGCTGGCTGTGGATTTCTTGCTGGCTCTTTCCCATCCACTCAAAGGAGATTATGATTCAGACTGATTCCACAGTGAAATGCTTTCCTCTTTGAAATGGTGCAAAAGGTTCCACACCACAATCCAAGATCTAAACTTCAACCTCGTCATAATTCAGACTCCCAACCCCAATATTATTTCTCTGGAGCCAGCGCCCTCTCTGAAGCACTGAAAATCAGGAGGAACCCAGACAAGAAAAAGGAAATGAAGCAGTAGCTAAAAATGGTGTACGAGTAATTGTAATTTCAGAAAACCACATCTGCTCTCCTAGTGAACACTGGAAAGAAACCTTTAGCTTTTCGTAGGAAGTGTCCCCCCCCCTTAAATGACGCTATGCAGTACTTCACAAAACTGCAGACCAACCACCACTGCTCCCGGCGCGCACCGCGTTGTCCAGCTCTACTCACATCCGCCCCCTCCCATAAAAATCAACTGGAAACGATGACATCTCAGTCATCCACGTTTTCCCCGACAACAGAACAATAATTTTACCTGAATCATTTGATGCAATGATTTTGCAAAATTCTTTCTTAATTCTCGTCTAATATCCAACAGATCAATTTCACTTCTTGAAACCATGACTCTGATCAGGGTATCATCATCAGTGCCAGCCCCCTGAAGAGAAAAGTTTAAATAATATTAAAACAGGAGCTTGTTCTGGACAGATGCTGCAGCAAAACAACAAATACAAACAAGCAGAGCGCAACATGAAAGCACCAAGTGCAACAAGTGGTGTCTCAAAATATTCCTGCCCTACACTCCTACTCCAAACCAGAGAGCATTTGGGACAATATCACAAGACATTCACACTGCAATGTGGAGAGCAGAGGACTGACCACACCGGGTGCTCTAATCCCTGAACTTCTATGAAGTGCCACGTGGTCAGACCTCCTATTTCATCTCACGGGCTTCAACCGTGAATGCCCATAGAAATTTAAAAAAAATCCCGTTCCAAGATTACACAGCAGTATATCTTCTCACCATGGTCAGAATCACCTGCACATCACCCTTTCAACGTAGTCTAAGACGGCAGAATTGCAGTCGGTTCTGGCACTGGGTACATAAATCCTAGTAACGACCAATACAAAGCATGTAACATCATACAGCGAGACCCAGGCAGAGCAACTCATTCCACAAATTATCCAGCTGTTTTATGAAGGCGAACTTCATAAACCTTTTCCAACCACGCAAACATTCTCCCCTTTTTTATTCATCTTTATTGCTTTAAACATTTTAAGTTCCTGTGCTGGCAGGCTGTGCCAGACTAACACCCTCACCCCTCCTGCTCAGACAAGTCAGACTCCACACAGGCTGAAGCAATACAAATTTTCACGTGCTGACCTGCTGATGCACCTCAAGGAAGGACTTGGCAGAGCCCCCACGATCATCTTCAGCCTAATGTCCAGGGTCACTCAATCCTTCGCCTGGGTGTAATATTCTTGGATTACATCTAAAAATGCCCTAAAGCTGCTCAAAAGTTGTGCCGTGAGTCCGGTGGTTTCTGAGTAGGATTTGACGTTAGAATCTGGTAAAAACCAGGCTCTGCCCCGCCTAATCACGAAAGCAAGCTCTGCGCATTGGAGAACTTTGTCATGCCAAACTGATTAATTAGAAGTACAAACTCTTCTGCCAAAGTAGTAAATGGGCATCTTTCTTATCTGAAGCGCCTAATGGTTTTTATTCATATTAAAAGAATAACTGGGGATCTCACCAGCAGACATTAATCAGGCCCCTCGTAATAGAAATGTAGAAGATTCTAAAGCCTACAGGAAGAGGTTTTCTATTGCGTTCTTTAAAAAATAGAAATTAATAAGAAAAAAGTAGTCTTCCTCATACAGCTCTCAGCATACTGGTATAATATTTTGTATTTTCTACCTGAACCTTATTTTACACTGATGTTTATAAAAGCAGTAAAGCAGCCTTTAAAAATTAAGCTATCATTTCATCTCTTTTCACTAATTCTCATGCTGACACCTCACCAACACAACCACGTGGTGACAAACATACTTCAGTGCTTTTCAGCTAGGGGAAGGGAGGAATTCTTCAGGGAAGCTGATAACTTGCCTGAAAACAATAGACTACCTACCTCGGTTTTAATTAATATTAGCCACTGTGAGTTAAAAATAGTTTTCCCTGCCTTTCTCTTCCCATCCAAGGGGAGGCAAAGCCAACAGAAACACAGCTGTCTCGCTGATGGGATTCCCTTGCAGAATCTTTTGTAGCTGTTTAAGCCTCTTTCCTGTTTCTCTGACGAGTTTCTTTTCCTTCTCAAAATGGGATGGATAGTCATCAAAATGTGTTTCAAAGCTAACTATACCTTCAGTTTGTAAGTACTCATCTCCAAAACAAAGAGCACTAAATCTGCACAGTGTGCAATTTAGGTTTTGGTCATCTTTGCTTCCTCAATGTATCCACCACCTAAAGACACTCTAGTAGTCTCTCTTTAGCTGAAGGTGCCCAGGGGATCTAGCCAGACATTTTCCCATGTAACAAGACTGAGTCCAGAAACAGCTCAGGAGACTGATGTTTCCTGTAAAAGATTGACCGTCTGACAAACTTACAATGAACTCGAAGTAAAGCTTATGAAGCGTTTGTATCCTCTCCCAGACCTGCATTCCCCAAACCTTTTGCAGCTGCTTAGTGATACAGTATCCTGTTGGCATTTGCAGTGAAAGAAGAAATGAAGAACAAGTGAAAGGGAGAGGAACTGTAGCCAGGGGAGATGGAAAATGACATATGGAAAACATGTACGTACCTTCATGGAATAATACAGAGTCTCGGCAAAATAGGCAGGCACACTTCGGATGCATTTCACTGAAAAAAGGCAAAGGATTAAATTACTGACCGTTATTCAATACAGGACAATCTTCCACTGTCAGAACACGGTGTGTGTTACTGGATCATTCTCTCCAGTGTGGACAACGAAGCACACAGCTGCCAGCTAGTCTGTTCCTCTGCTACCACTCTTTGGGTTCTAGGAGTTAGAACGCACCATGTATTTCTGATAGAATAGATACCTTGCTAGTCAAACGCTACTCCCAGTTGCAAATCTACTATGACATTGTCCTAAACGATATGCCAGGAATACAAACGAAGGCAGAGTTTTGTCTCGCTTTCTGATAGAGGTGAACATGAGTGAACAGAACGCAGTTCACCACCACCCCCTGCCCCACTTCCCCCCAACCCCCCCTATCTATTAAAGGAAAAAATAAAGGCCTATTCTCTAAATACAAAAACAGATCCCCGGTGATCAACTTTAAAAAGGAGCCATGTTCTCATGCCACTTCCTATAACAACTACAATTGAAGGAGGCCTGGGAGTAAATGAAGAAGGCCAGGTCTAGATCTATTAAGACTTACTTACCAACTGCCAAAAGCAGCTTCTCCAAATCACCAGAGGTTTCACGGTCAATGGTCTCTTCAATTTGAAAGCCAGAAATAGTCATGTATTTGTCAAACACTGCAAAACAGAAAGTGTGCTTATTCACGTGTCTAGCCAGCATTTCTCCCAGTACCTCCTCCATCTGCACCTCATTATCCGCAGTTCAAATGCTATCATCCACTCATTCTTCCCTCTGCCCTGTTTTAAATACCTATTTCCTACCAGATTGCTACTATACAACACATTCCTGTACCTGGGGAGGAACAACCCCGTGCACCAGTACATGCTGGGGGTCAACCAGCTGGAAAGCAGCTTTGTAGAAAAGGAGCTGGCAGTCTGTTCAAGTCTGTGCTCATGAATATCCATAAGACCTAAGTTTTTTTATGAAATCTTACATTTCTATCATGCTAAGTAAATGTTGGGTGCATCAAAACAAACTTTAGAATTACTTTAATACAACTAATGGTAAAAAACTAAACAGTATTGCACAAATCAAATTACCTTTGAAAATCCAAATGAATCCAAGGATTCAAAAAGGAAAACAAAGAGATGGGAGAACCAAAGCAAAACCGACTGGTCATTATTTCCAATGGCCTAAACAGCTTGGTAAAACAGACTTATGAATGGGTAAGGAGCAGGGAAAAATATTATTCTCTCTTTATTAACAGCTAATAAAGTATGAACCTATAAAAGTGCTGATCTTTTCAGGGTTGGATCTCCATCAGATTATGATGACTCATAACAGACTCTCAGCATCGCTTCTACTGCCACAATCTCTTTCAAAAAGGAAAACAAACAAACAAACAAACCATCAAACAATAAAACAATAAACAAGCATCCAGAAAGAAACACCCCAGCTGTCCCTCAGATCTATTGCACCACTCCTTCAAGCAGATCACCACTGCTAGTGGGAACTGAATTACTGGAAGCAAAATTACACGTATTAAGTAGAGGGAAGAGGTGATTCAAGATTTCTGGGCTTGACAAATGCGGTACCAGAAACAACTTTTCTACCATTTCTACCACCAGCTGCATAACACCGAGACTTAAGGCAGAAGTTTTCAAGCATACAGGAACCATACCACCTACCCCTCCTTAAATGGGAAACGCTTCGGGTTCCCAAGATGGTGATGAACTTTTCTTCATCTGTTCCCCATTTCAGCTCCCCAGCTCTAAACAAAACCTGTTGTAAATTCAAGAGACCAAACAACAGCATTTGTTATGTGTCCACACACCCTGTTGAAAAGCTCTATTTGTCTCACTCTAAGGAGCATTAAACTTACTAACAAGCTATAGCTGGAGGGAAAAGAAATGAAATAAAATTGCCAAGTGCTGAACTGACTTTAGAAAGAAATAAATGATAAATTCTGAAATCGACTGTGAAAGCATTTACATGAGTAATCCTGCTTAAGGCCCTAAAACTGACTGTGCGCATCGTCCCTTTCATAAGCCTGAAGTTTTCTGAAACGGTGATAATACAGGAGATAAAATCCATTCCCAATACTGCTTTTTCTGTGGTTTTTTTTTCTTCCCCTTTTCAAATCAGACTAGCAAAACTTTATTACGTGATGACTTATATCAACGGGAGAACCACGCTAACTTGGCCCAGGAGAAAGTTTTCCAAAAAGGAGGGGAAGATGGATTTAGAAGCTCTTGGAAACAGGATTTGTGGGCTGCTAAATTCTTAGCCATATGAAACCAGATCAGTAACAGATTTTAATCATTTTAGCACATTCATTGCTCTTCAGGCAAGTCTTTCTTCGATGCAGACAATGACCGGGCCATTAGCAGCATTTAGGAAAGTAAAGCACTTCTAAAAGTTAGAATAAGCAACAGGAGGGGGAAAATGAGAAAGAAAATAAAGATTCAGAAAATGAGAAAGAAAATAAAAATTCAGAAAATGAAATTAGCTCTTTTTCCTGACACTCAGAAGCTTTTTTCCAAATCGTGTGCTAAACACCATGTAAGGCAAAAGGTTTGTACGTATCTTAGTATATAGTATTTTTTCTCCCTCCTCAGTGAGCAAACAGGCAAACAGGTTACCACCTATATTCAGGCAATCAAATAATTGCTTAGAAAAATCCCCATAACCAAATCCGCTGCACAGCAATGCTGTTGGCCATCTGTTTGTCCATATTGTAAAACCTGAATGGGATGTTACGAATTTCCTATTTATGTTTGTCCCACGATCCTATTCAAACTGCATTTGTGACTGCTGCATGCTTTTTTTTAATATTAATGGTACAGAGTACAAAAGCGGGGGGGGGGGGGGGGGGGGAAGCCATTAAGGCACTGCAAGGATATTTATTTCAAATAATATATGCTAAGCTCTTCAAGTGAATACCAGCACTCTCCATCCAGTACCAAATGTGAAGTCCCAGCACAGCATTTAGAAACGCCAGGAATGCATTTCTTTAGAGATATAGAAGTTGTGAGTGGCATTTTATACGAGTTCTAAGTTTTTACCTGCCTTGCCACTCTGCAATACCCAAAATGTACGTCAAGCGCATAACTTTTAAAAAAGTGATATTCACAAAATCTCTTCCAAAAAGTTAAACTTTCTCCTTCAGGCGTTCTCCGAAAAGTCTTGCAAGTTCCCTGCATAATCATACTATCTCGTAGTATGAATGCCTGTTCCCCAACTGCTTTGAATTAATGTTTAGTAATCATAGACTAAAAAAAATTAAACATCACCACTGAGTAAAAAGGCTGCCCTCTAATGTATCAAATCCTTCCCAAAATACCATATTGATCACCAGAAACATTGGGAAACCAAAAATAGCCTTACATTTGCACAGTCACATACCTCAATTCTGACCACCTGTACCTGGCAATAATAATTAGAAAATTCTCTGAATCTGTTCCAGCTACGTTAGATGTTGAATGTAAAGATATCAGTAAAGAGAAATGTGACAGAACACTTCTCTGTTTGGGTCCCAGCTCAAGCCAAATGTACATAACAAACCACAGAGACCATTTAGAAAGCCAGGACTTTTTCTACATTTAGATATCGTGCGTCCTAAATTTAGATGCTCATTTAAAATCAATTCGAGAGGCCAAAAGGAATCTATCTACCTACCAAGGCCTGTGGTTCATGGGTTTCCTCAATTACGTAAGCCCCGCTAAAGGCAAGACTGGCACAATTTCATGAAACGGTCTAATTCGTGATTCAAACATTTCCCTCACTAATTTCCAAGCCCTGGTTTCCACAGGATTAATTTTAATAGCAGGAGAACAATGCTTTCTGAATTTACATAACAAAGGACAAGCCTGTGCCAATAAAATCCATGTTGGCAGTCTGTCTCTCCACCTTGCCCTATCAGGAGAATGGTTTATTGATCTGGTATTCTGCTTTTCCTCCTCGTCACCTTGAAAAATCCATGTATTTTCTTTCATCTCAACTGACAATTTATGAGAGGAAAATGTCTAACCCAGAGTTATCGGAAATAACCGAGAAGAAACGTGCATTAAATGAGTTCTGTAATCATATTGCTGACATATTGACCATCACTACAACTAACAACGAAGCCGACAGCATCCAGCAAGAGGCTGGATCAAGGATACCGATTTACTGCTGGCATTCCTTTTCCTGTCTAGAGCACAGGTTTAGTGATCAGTGACAACGTCATGGACAATACTTGCAAAGGGCAACACGTGAGTCCCTAGAAACTCTTTAGAGGCAATTCTTAGACTGTCATCTGGTTACAGTAAAGCAGAATATTTGGTATATTTTCTCTTTTTAGCATTTCACCCTCTGTGGAGGCATCCCTCACCGAATAGCATTAACACGTCACTACGACGTATATGACACGCGAAACGTAGGGACTGAAGTCAGAGAGAAGCTCAAGTCAGATATTAAGGAATGAATCGTTAACATCTCTGCGTTTTCCAGCAGTGGGTCTCTCAGCATCACAAAGCCTCAGCAATCACTACTCTCTCTTCCAGTGATCTAATCACTGTTCCATTCAGGCACCTCATTAAGTAATAAGCAAAACAAGACATGCTTTACACTGAAACGTGAAAGTGCTAAAAATTTTGATCCCAGTGTTCAGGTTTTGACACTTCTTTTGTCCAGAATGTATAAAAGCACAGGAAAATGTGTTAAGAAACCTTAACAATTTCTCTCTCCCATTTGAATTCTAGCTGTATACTCTCTTTGCGAGATAACTTGTAGAAATGCCCCAAAACCCAAGTCATTCACCCACCTGAGCATCCTGCTCAACAAGACCCTCATCAACTCTGCCGTCAGGATCTCTATTCGCCTAAAGAGAATTTTAAAAAATTGTTAAACTGAAGAATCAAAAGTTGAATCAAAAAGCAGCTTATCTGTTATACTGAGCCTGTAAGAGTTACTGCGAGAAGCCAACCCCTAATGCATCTTCTCCAAAATCACCTTATTTTTCCCTTCTGCTTGCATACGTCTTTATGAAATAAACGTTCTCTTCTCCTATTGCCTTCAAAACCCCAGGTAGCAGGCGTTCTGCTATACCTATGAGCATCGCACAAGTTTTTCAATTCAGTGATGTGGAAATGACCCGTAACAGAGCTCAGGACTGACCCTGCAAGTCAGGGGAAGGGACGCAGTTTCAGAATCAATCCTGCTATCACCAGGTCTATCTAGAATCCCAGCTTAGTAAGCAGAAAGTGACAAGTGTACAGCAGACAGGAAAACAGGAGCGAAAATCATACACACGTGCCTGCACACAGAGATACTGACCTGCAGCAGGACCACCAGCAGTCTCTGAAAATGGCCTGATGTTTCTCCTGTGATCTTATCCTCCAAATTGGCCTCGTACTCTGCAAAAGAGCAATACCCATTCACCACCTTACAGATTTCCTCACTATTTGGAGGAGAAAGCAAGGAAAAGCAAAAAGTTAATTTCACTCACAGCTTGTACAATCACAGCTTTAACAACTAGGACATATTTTGCTTTCACTTATAACCTAACATTATTGTAAAAGAGGTGAAAAGATAGCATCTCACACCTCGTATCAGGAGCAGATTACTCAAAATATTTTGAAATACAAGGTGACATGCATAGATTCAGCTCTTTAAGGAACTAGAGAGCATACAGATCTGGAGTTATGCTAAAATATGGCAGTCTTACAGCGGTACAACAACTGTGAGCCCAGAAAAGTCTAGTGCTAATAAATTTTGTCCTTGGAGACTCTAAGTTTTGCCTCGAACTTTATTAAGACATGAGACTTTCTTCTGTGGCAGGAATCTGCATAGAGGTAAAAGAAACATGTTGAATTAAACACTGCCTTAAAAAAAACAGCCCCACAATCACAGGGTAAAAGCACATACTCCTGCGGACAACCAAAAAGCTGCACCTGCTTCAGCTCAAATGCATTTTAACAGAACGCTGAGCAAAAGCAAAAATTACTTCTGGGTTTTTATGTGACACCGGTTTTCTAGTTTCCAATTACTAAAAGCCCCCTTTCAGTCAAAGGGGTGAAAATAATGGGTGAAAGAAATAAATGTATTTGAATTAAGTCTATCTATAAAGCTCAAAACATCGTAACTTGTAGTCCTTGCCCCAAAATAAAAACTATTTTAGTTTACGATCCAAACTCCAGTTTCTGTCAATATGAAGTTTTGCAACACAGCAGAATGAAATCCCTCTTACTGGACACATCCATCAGTTCACAGATAGACCTTATTTGAAAGATGAGCTAAAATCATATTAAGAGAACTGAAAGGAGACCCTGAAACTTTATTTTACATAGAACTTTACCTTGCAGATAAACCTGTTTAATATTCCGCACTTCCGCAGGTGTTCTGGAGGCAAGAATTTCAGTCAACACTTTCTCATTGGTTCCTGCTCCCTGCAGGGGTGCAAGTATAAATCAGTTGACAGAATAACAAAGGGAAAATAAGAATTCCCTCTGACAGTCAAAAGCAAGCATCAGCTTATACACTTGGACCACTTAAAGAAAAATTTTCTTCTTCTTTCTGGTATATTGTGGTGGTTTCGGAAAGCATTTCTTCCAGTTCTGGCTGGATTGTTTTCAAAACCAAGCCAACACTTAATAAAGGCTCACTGCTGCAGGATTCAGATGAGCCCTTCCATGTTCAAGCACACCCAGATATGCCTCAGTTCTTCACTGTTACAGTCAACGACATCAAGGTAAGTGGATGAATTGAGTAACGGTTTCCACCTTAGCTACAGTTCATACACTGTCTTTCATCAACTAGTACACAGATGAACATAGAGCCACCCAGCAACGATCTCTACCCTTCTATGCATTGTGCTATGTTAAACCCACTCTCTCTTCCACTGCAAACAAACACATTTTACAACAGAACTGCGAACCCAGATAGTTTAAGCTGCTGCACTCTAATTACAGCAGGCACAACAGGCACTCTTCACTTTTACAAGGATAAAATTTACAAAAGCCAAGCCAGGATCTTGTTTCCACAAGTCTGAGTCTACTTTGCTGTAAGAATAAGCCATTGCTCTTTACGCTTCCAAAGGAGTCATTTCACAGAAGCAACACTGAAATACAATACTGTGTATTTTTTGCTTCAGTGTGTTATTTACAGCCTTTGCTGTAAAGAAAATCCGAACACGAACTGCATACAAAGGTCTCCAAAATACAAATCTGCCAGGTTACATGTAATCATTTTCAAAATACAGATTGTTTCACTAACATGACTACTCAACAAGTGAGGCAGGCACAGTTATATTAGTTCTAATCTAAGAAGCTGCAGTGAAAATTGATAGGACGATCTTCAGCACAGACTTCATGCTCTTAGCTGCGTTGTTATCTTGCGCTGAAGTCTCTGCTATCACATCTTTTTTACCGTTGTTACCCACCTTAGCCAAACTGCAGCTAGTATCGATGTCTTTTCCTGTGCAGTCACATTCTCTGAAATCCTATGATCTTATGTTTAATATCATTTTTTGTAAGTGACAAGAACAAAACCACTCTTGTTTCGCTATCTCTATCTTCCCACCTACACCCATCTGTTCTGTCATTTCCCTGTCAGTCTTTGACCCCTAAGTCAACAAGAGGAGCTTGGGAATACAGTTTTTCCTTTTAGTCAACAAGGCCTTTATCAGTCTCTTTGTCAGGTGCCATCTCCCCTTCCCCCACTGCAGATAAAGACATTACAGAAAATTTCCAGGATTAAAGTTTCTGTTGTCTGAGATACTATTTGCTGGGTCATGGGTTCACGAGCACTAGCTTGCACAGTTGACTAAAGCCTACATATTAACCAGGTGGCCATCAAGGACCTTGGTAGTTTACGTGCAAGTGTCACCCAACCAAGCACTACCTGACACTACTCAAATTCAATGTCCTCTACTTTAACCAGCAGGTTCTGTGACTAATCCAGGGACATCCAATTCCTGAATTTCCACAGGCCGATGGTATCAGACAGGTCTGGCAGAGGGGGAAAAAAAAAAAAAATAGGACCACATGGAAGAAAACACACTAAAATATCTACACATAGAGACTGTAAATTGGCTGTTTACCTGGCCTTCCCAGAAAGGCACTAAATGCATTCAGCTCAGGAGAAATGTTAGAAAGGAAACACTGACAGGGCTATCAACTCTTCCTTCTGTCTTACTGCAGGCAGCGTTTAAAACACATTCGATAACACAGATAATATCCGCTCATAATTTTGGTGGACACCAGTTTACGCAAGTACGCTAGCCCATCAATTTTGGAGTTGCACTGTAATCCATCAGGGTAAAACACTCTCTAGCTTAAATAATAGTCAAGGAGAGACATACAAATAACATCACATTTTAATGAAATGCCTTGAACTAATTTGCAGCCTATGCATACAGCTGTATAGCTATAAAACCTAGGCTGCTCACAGCAGAAAAACCTAGTGTCCACAGAACTTCAGCACTGCACTTCAGCAGCAAAAAGAATTTAAAAGCAACATGCGCATCTATTAATTGTATTTAAATCAGAAGGAACAAGTCTTATGCTATGTAGAATTTAATCTGCATCTACAGCGACACTGCTCTCTTAAGATTACATAGTTTCTCATGAAATTAATTTCACATAAAACATTATAAAGACGAGATTTCTAAACCACCTTTAATGATTTATTAGGATGAATAAGAAACCGGGCAAAACCACAGCATTAGCAATACTAGCAGGTGCTAGCATAACATTCCTAATTAAAAAAAAAAAAAAAAAAAAGGCTACTTCTATGAGCATTCCCCTTACCAACCAAAAGTTCATTCCTAAAAAAACAACAAAAGAGCAACAAACATTTCACATAATGTATTAATTCCCTTCCCTCACTCCTCTTACCTTGATGGCATGCTTCAGTGCATGAGCATCAAAAATATATGCTGGTCTCATCAAAGACACCATCAATGTTTCAAATTTGCCGGTAAGTTCTGATTTCAGGTCATCTACAAGATCCTAATGCAGAACAAAGAGCGCTGTAATGAACAAGGACTAACCATTTTAAACGGATGCACGTGTGTCTGCAAGCTAGGAGACTCTGGAGACGCATCAAAAAGCGCAAGGGACAGGGCTTCTTTGTTTTAATTGGTATCTGAACTGAAGCAAATGTAGCCAAATAAGGCTACCTGGGAATATTGTGATTTTTTTTTTCAATATAGAAATTGTTTAAACCCTGGTTGTTCGCTGCACTTGCTATTTGAAACAAAGGTTACTCAGCCAGAATATTAAAGGATCCAACAATGCCGGAAGAAAGAAACAAGCTGTCTTTGTTCTGAACTCACTTATGGCTTTATCTACCAATATATTTGCTTTTGTTCTCTCCTACGTTATTAGGCTGCTTTATTTCTGCCACATTTACTAGCTCTAGAAAATGCTTTTTCTGCTATCACCTTACATTGCAGACCTTGCATCAAAATATTTGATAACTCCTCCTGTACCAAGAATGCGGTCAGTACTAGAAGCATACTAACAGGAAACTATAGGAGATTTTGCACAAAAACCCATCTAAGACATATTGGACCAAAATACAGAAAACGTAAGTAACTTCTTTGCTAGCCTGAAAGGAATATTCTAACCGGCAATTAAGGATATGGCAGGATGGGAGAGAGGGGGAGACAGAAGCAAAACTAGATTTTCTTCGAAGGAACCTTTTACAGACAGCATGATGAATATGCCTCACAGTTTTAAGTAATCATCATAGGCCACATTCAGCTCATTTCTAGAGGTGCTTTTCTTCTTCTCACCCTGCCAAATAAGGTTTTAAAGGCAGATGCAATTTCTTGACGCTGAGCATTGTTTCT
Organism: Nipponia nippon; assembly: GCF_047370975.1. Classification (NCBI taxonomy): domain Eukaryota; kingdom Metazoa; phylum Chordata; class Aves; order Pelecaniformes; family Threskiornithidae; genus Nipponia; species Nipponia nippon. The sequence continues at coordinate 77,262,273 of NW_028262380.1, read as the reverse complement.
GCTGGTAAGGATCTTCAGAATAGTTTCTTCATCAGTCCCTGAAGTCAGAAAAAACAGAGAGTTACAAACACACTCTAAAAACCAAACAGCAGTGGCACAAACTCAAAAGGCAATGAAAGATGCTTTGAAAATAACAGTCTACTGGCAAACAGCAGAAGCATTTCAATAACAAATGTCACCATACCCCGAGCTGAGCTGCCAGGTTTGGTGTTCTGCTGTTGCAAAAATATGGCTGGAGGACCTACGTGTTGTTTGTTCTCCATTAGTGCTCTGTTCCAGACACTGCTCCCAGCACCCCAGGCATCAGCTATAACATTTAGTCACAGTTTGTATTCTACAGAGGAGCCTTGCCTTTGGGCTCTCCAAGGGATTTACTTTAGAATAAAAAAATCTGCCAACTCTGAGAAAAACTCCATCCAGTAACCCCAAACACCCCGGAGTACAGAAATGTGGAGCTGTTATCCATTTTATATATGATAGTTTGCGGGGTAGCCCTCACAGCACAGCATCTCACTAGCCCTACTGAACCTGCCAATAAGCTGAGGTGTATCACATTTCCCTTCTTCCCTTCCTTCTGCTTCCTCCCGCAGGCGGCTTCAAAGGAAGCAGCAAATTAGGATTTGTTCTCACAGGGAAGTTTTCGGGCAGAAAGCTACAGCGCGAGTTTGCAGACCACTTGTTAGTCTACATTCAGGCTGTGTGCTTGTATTCTTTGTTCTCAGTAACTGTAATGTGCTTACGCAGTTCCCGACCGAGGGGGCTGTCGCACATTTTCCAAGCACAGAGCTCCTACTATGCTGTCGTAACTCTCCACGGTTCTCGCCTGTAAATCCACAGCCTAGCTTACTGTGCAGGAAAACTCTGCGTGCAGAGAAGCCTGTGGAGTAGCAATTTTTAATGGCGAATGTGCAACTTTCCTTATGCTAACCTAAAAATAAACATCCTTGAGAGCAGCAAAGTCAAAACTAGGACACGCCCAGACTCCCACAGCCCTGGGGTTGTCATTCCATGGCGTGTAGATGCATGTCCTGCCCTCATCTCCTAATATAAAAAAAAATGAGTTCAGAGAGGATGTTTTCAAAGGAGTGAGAGCCCCTTCCTTTTAGTAAAATAAATTATTCTTACCCATTCCCTTCATGGCCTTACGAAGAGCTTCTGCATCAGCTCTGGCATCAAAAGGAGAGAAGGCTGTCACGGTGCCTCTCGTGGACTAGAGAGGGAAAAAAAGGGTGGGGGGAAAGGGAAAAGCCCATGAAATAGAAGATAGCACCTTTCAGTTCTCCATACATGAGCTCAGACTAAATTTGAATCCACAGTCCAAAAGATGATTGCATTTTTCTTGCGATTGTCTGACTAAATAGCAGTCTGTGGGTATTTAAACACAGCTCTCACTCAAAAGGTAGGACTATGGTTTTACTCAGCAGTACACCAGCTAAGTTCAGGTATATTTACATAATGGTAGTTTGCAGGATTGGTATTTACATCACTGAAGCCTGAATGCAGGAAAATGACTAAGAAATTACCATATGTTAAAGTAATTTGGGAAATTAATTGCACAGATCACAAAAAGCTGCACAAAGATCCAAGACGCATTCGGAAATAAGAACTTCCTCTCCTCAGGAAAAACCTACTGGAGCTCTCAACCAGTATTACACTGATTTCTTCCATCACGTTGTAAATGCGACCCACTGAATTCTGCAATGGCTTTCAATTTTTCATCACATTTCTTTTGGCATAAGCAACTTTTTACTCAAGTGATTCAGCTACATTTCTCATAGTAGTTTACAGCTAGAAAGAAATAACATTTCAAACATAAGGGTAAAAGATCAGCCCATCCAAACACAAAAATAATTCCAGTAGGTTTCCATGGAACATGGCTCTTCAGGGACTTTCTCTTTGGGTCAGACACAAAAGGAAATCCATCGCACTTAGAGAAAAGTCTTGCTTTTATTTAAACATGACAGTCCAAGAACTTATATGTGTGTAGCACAGTAGTTAATTTATAAACTATAAAAGTCAAGCAATGGCCAAAAGGGGAAACAGCTGGGTTTTGGGAATAGGGAGGTTTTTCTAACAGCTGAAGAAGGGAAATTTCTACAAAAGTAGTAATCAGTACAGGCAGGGCATTTTTCCACTCTCAAGGAAGAGCGTGAAACGAAGTGCCAAGACACCTACTGAGACTGGCACCAGATTATTTCACAGGCAGCACAGCCATCTGGCCTCTGCGATACCTCTTTCCCCTCAAGTCAGCAATTTCAGCCACACAGTGCTTTGGTTTCAAGTCAATGTACTCATCCAAGATAGGTCAGCCAGAAGAGCACAGAGAGAAAAGAGCTGGAGAGCACTAACCAGAAACTGCCCTGAAGCTGCCTCTCAGGCCTCCTGTGCGTTACTGCCGTCAGAGACTCCCTACCCCTCCCACTGCAGCAGCAGTAATCAGTTAGGTTTACCTCTGCTGTGTTTCAGCAAATCAGAACACAAAGTATCGTGGTGTTTAATAGCAACAACAAACTTCTTTCTGGTAGATGCTTTCCAATAGCCAGCATGCTTCAGAGGCATGGCAATTCCCCTGAAGCATTCTTTTCCCATTACAAGCAAGTTTTTAGGCGGTACGTCAAATTTAGGCACAGCGATATGTACTTGGCATTTTCCTAGCTAATTCCAAAGGCTATCACGAAAAAACTCAAGGATTTGGGACTCAATTTTATAAATCAAATTCAATTTGGTAAAGCAGATAAAGACTGAAAAGCCTCTATTTTCCTCCTCCTCCCTTATTACTATGCCAGCCAGCATGGGGTTATTTAAAATTGTATTTCCTGCTGTTTTGTTTCATATTATCTTAACATAACTAATATTATAGAACTACTGCAATTCTCCTTCAGACATGACCAATGCTCAACAGGTCCTGGAGGAAACTGTTATTGATCTTTAAGTCAAAGTTTTCCTTTGCTTATCTTGTTATAAGCAAGTAGAATTCCCCTTCACAATTCCTAAGTCTTCTGACAACGGCCCAGCATTCCTCTGCGGCTGTTTCAGATAACATATGTGTGAACACTAAATGCTAGATTAAATCTCTCTCTACGTCACCCTCTTCATTTTTGTTAACTAAGAATAATCCTTCCATAACTCTGTTTTCCAGAGCACAGTGTGGAAAGCCTCAACATACGCTAAGCTTGATGAACAGTTCCTGAAATTCTTCTGGTGCAGCTGTAGTTTGAAAGAGTTTTCTTGATGTCTGGGCACCATTTGCATTCCAGGCATTCCCTTCTGACGCACAGCATTTATTGGATTTTGGCTGCCTACCTGCTACAATCACCCTCGAACAGCACTTGAGCTGCACCTAGCTTGCGAAACAGAAATATTGCTGCAGGTCTGCCGTCCAACATAATAAAAATCCATGTCACCTGGGTACCACAAAGACAGCAGCTATAATGGCAGAATCTCCGGCTGCATCTGCTGCCCTTGATACTATATGCTGGTGCAAACGGAGCACACCCACAGCAGGGGCTGTTAGTCTAAGACAAGCTCGGATACAGCTTTGCAGGCCCAAGTCCAGCCTACAGTCTAACAGCCTTCAGAAGCCACATGTGGGCAGATGTGACACTGACAACAGCTGGCCCATCACTGGGAAAGTGTTGAGCCATCCCTGACTTTCACATCAGAAACCTCCTCACCTAGCTTTTTAGAGCACTGCAGCATGGCCCGGCCATCAGGGTATGGCAGGAAATACTCAGGCACACCATGTTTAACAACCACAAGTCCACCTAAACCACTAAACCAACACTCAGGAAGCACCCTTAGTAGTTACTCCAGTCCCCATTTCTCATTTGCAAATTCAATGGACAGCAGCAGAAAGCTCTGCAGCAGTAACAAACTCAGGCCACAGAGGGAAGAGAGCTGTCTCCTCCTTCCCAAACATGGCACCTTTTGGCCAGAGAAAGAGAGGGCAAGCTCCTGTTCTAAACCACCATCACTGCCTGACCCCCTGAAGTCAGCTTTCAGTCACAGAGAATCTGAAATAGGAGCTATGAACCAGACATTTCTAACAAAATAACAGATTCATACAAAAGTTTCTGACAAAAGCCAGACACTCATTTACCATTTCAGCTACAACTCAGCTACAGTTTCAACATTAAGTAGAGTTTAAATTCTTTCGAAACAAACTGGTTCTTGCAGATGGATCATAGCATCACAACTGCTACGCCATCCTGACCTAATATGAAAAACGGTGAACTGGAAGACAACTATTTAACATTTATTTACAAACTTTGTAACTTTTTATAGAGGTAAATAAATTATCTTATTTGTAGTATCTCTAAGAAAGTTCCTTTCCATTTATGCAAACAGATACACAATAACACTACAGCCTCAGAGGCTGTTTTTATTTTCGTTAGTAAGTTTCCCACCCAGTGGAACCCAAAGCACATCAACAGAAAGGAAAACACAAGTAGTCTTTGATATAAATCCTTTTGTAATCTGGAGTGATCCCTTACTAAATAGCAACACCCTACACTGAGCAGTAAAATATAAAGAGAAGCACAAGACGCAAGACCTCAACAGAAGGAATATCACAAGATCGTAACACCCAAAGCCTACCCACATTCTTTTCTTTCTGCATTCCCCAATACACTGACTGCTGTTAAGCAATCGTGTAGTGCAAGCGCAATCTGTGACTATGCACTAGAAATAAACAGCAGCTTCCATTTCCTCCAGACACCTACCGATGAGACCAACGAAGCCCCTAGATACACAAAATTAGCATGAAGAGGAAAGGCAGAGAAAAAAAAGAAAGGGGGGGGTGGGAAAAAAGAGACTTCAAAGCAAGAGATGATCTTGCTTTAGAATTTATGCCCCTCCGAATGAAGGAATTCATGATCCCTGTTATTTTTGTTTCTTCTGCCCTAGCAAAAGTTTGCAGAAGGAGAACAGATACAATCTCATCAGGCAAGATGTTTTTAACCAGCACCTCAGAGCTACATTAACTTCTCCCAAGAGACAACTTTGGCTTCACAATTTGATGTCATGCGGCCAACATATCCTGGCAACAGCATTATCTGTAAGATAAGTGTAAGATCACTTAACGAGGTTCCTTTTAATCTTTCCCACCAAGCACACAAAAATTTCCCACCCACAAGATCCCGTGTTTAGCCACTATTAAATACAAAGCATTTGTTATCAGCAAACAAAAGACCATACTTGAACCGATTCAGACTTCTTCCTGGCTACCCGTGCTCTGTCCGCACTCACAGCGAGTTCTTACCAGTCAGATTCCACATAGATGAAGAACTACCCCCTTTCACGATGCTGCCTTGCAGCAATAAAAGTAGGGCCTCATCAGTTTGCCACTGGAAAGCCCAATGTCTAGTGCAGAAAAGGTGATATGTGACTTTTTTAAAGCAGCCACCTGTTTACAAGATGACACAGGAAAACTGTGGAGTGGTAAGAATGGAAACGGAGGATGTTTTCCAGCACACAGGTTGACAAACAGAGAAGGCATGCTATTTTCAGCAGACAGAAGAGAGCCCAGAAGGTGACGTCCTTGAATAAATGAAGACTGCCTTAAGATTTCTTATACAAGAATAGACATCTTGCAGATAGAGCACAATATGGTGTTCACGGGTAAATCGAAAGCCTTTACGCCCATTGAAGACCACACAGAGACCCCTGTTCAAATTGTGCCTTAAAACTAACATCATGTAAGAAATATATAATTATTTCATGACATCCTTACCAAAATTTCAAGGTCAGTAGGATGGAAATTACATTGTGAGTGGGTGAATATAGGCACAGAGCTGATGCAAACGCACAACTATAAAGACTCCTCTACAAAGCACCGAAGTTTAGTAATGGTTCAGATTGTCCACTTAAATGGAAGGAGTCAGCTCTGGTCAGCAGACTATATTCACATCTGCCCCACTAAATTTAAACTCCTGACAAAAAACGGAATTACACAACATCTGTGTTGAACTCTGAGTCAGGACACCATGGAGATACCAAAGACAGGGCGGAGAGAAAGAAAAAAAAAAAGAAAGAGAGGGGGTGGGAGAGAGAAGAGCAAGCAACAGCAACATAGGAACCGATGCAGGGACATTTACAAAAACACTCGAAGAACCTGTCCTCACAAGTAACCTCAACAAAGCCAAAGAGCTGCTTAGGACCCGATTCTGAAAAAGCGTTTGTGCTGTGGAACGTGAGACACAATCCTCTGAAGCGCTGCTGTTGGCAGTACTATTCCTGTGCTCCAAGTCACACGTGCACATTGGCAGAACAGGAACTCCAGATATAGCCCACAGCAGCCACACCTTCACCAGCCGCAAGCAAGCCTTTCCCGGCAGTTTACAAATGGATACACAAAATGCTCCCAACTCCACATTCAGGGAAAAATTTGGGAGTAGCAGACCAAAACAGATCCGTCCACGGCATGCAAGCAGAAAATATTCTTGTTGCTTTCTTTCCAGATTTCTGAATTAGCAAATACGGGGTAGCATTTCCAAGGCAGCTTGTTCATCGAGCAGGAAGAGATCATACCATGTGCATCTATGCATTGACAAAAACCACTACACATACAGATGTGTGAGAAAAGGCAGCTTGTTGGGACAGCAGCGTTCCTCCAAAGAAAGCAGATAAACACAGGCGTGGAGAGACCAGCCTGCACAGCACATTACGGCATGCTGTAGTTTTCCACAAAATGAATGAACCTTTTTGTCCTGAACATGGAACACACAAAATCCCTCAGGTTTTTTGGGGGGGGGGGGGGGAATCTTCCCATAACTGAGCCAGAACAAATGCTTCAGTGACCGCGACTCCAAAGATAACTTACCTTCTTCAAAGGTTTTATTCTTCAGTGATGTATCTAGACTAAATTGGACTTCAGTACACTTTGCTGTGCAGCCGTTGTGAACCCTGAACCTTTAGTTGTACATGTAACTAACTACTGTCAATTGACACTCGACATTTCATGATTGACAGGCATTTTCATTTCTTACCATCACTTCATGGCACAACAAAATTTAGAACAGACACCTGCCACGAGGAGCAGAGCTTAACTCTTCAACTTTTTTTATTTTTATAAAATGAACTGCAGGCTACAAAGCTTTAACGTTGTCAGCCTCTCATGGCTGCATAATCACACAGGCAATGAATACTACTGGTGGAAAGCAGCCCTCTGAAGGTGGAAATTGGAGGACAAGGCCTATGCAGTACAAGACCTCATCATTCCAATGACTTCAACCTACCACCATCCACCACAGTTAGTAACCCAGCCCCAAGTGTTACCTCAGGCAGTAGAAAACTCTACTATGTGAAGACAAGAGTAACTGGTTTGCACTAGGGAAGAATGAAATACTCCTTTTACAAAGATCAAGAATTAAAGTTTGTGTCTCTGTGGAACAGACAAGAGAATTGCAAATTTCCGTGCTTTTACTAAAAAGAAGTTACCCTCAAGCCTACAAACAATGGTACACGTACCGTAATAAAAAGCTGTCCAGGTAGACCTGTCTGGTCAGAAGCCCTGCACTGGCATGGGTAGGGGTCCCTGTTTCCTAAGAGGCATCCTACAAATCAGGCTTGATGTTTAAAGAAAGAAAAATCCCCTCTTTGTCCCTCAAAAAAAAACCCCAAACCCCAAAACTCTAAGGATTTAGTGGAATACTATTATAAATGGTTGTTGTTTTTTTTTTAAAGTGAAGTACCTTTCTTTCTTTTAAAACTAAATCCAGACAGAATACAAGTAAATATTCACAGGAGTGCTAAAATACCACTAATCATTCCATTCATTAAGTTAAAATAATGAAATACCACTAATCATTCCATTCATTAAGTTAAAATAATGAAACTACTACTACATTACTGTGCAATTACCCTGACCTTTGTGAAGGCACTCACACAACTTGAAGGCTTTCACCTCCTACAGCAGTACAAAACCCACAAATATGCCATTAAACTCTTATTTTACTTTCCAGAGCATATGCGTTTGATGCAACTATAGAAACAAACACTGGAATCTGCCCCGTTTTCCAAGCCTTCATCCAGGCTCAAACCTAAAAGCAGCGACACAAGAGCTGCAAAGGAAAAAACCCACCAGATGAAGTCCTGTGCGATAGCTGCAAGGCTTCCAGAAAAATTAAGTTAGATAGGGGAAAGCTGGGGACAGGAGTACTGAGCCCGAGCCTCCACAGGGCACAGCCACGGTGGTATTTTTTTCTCCTTCCTCCTCCAGTGGAAGGAGCCTCCACCCAGACACGATATAAACACACGCTACTGAAAACTTGGCCAAATTAGTGGAAACTGGCGGAAAAAAAAAAAAAAAGTTGTGCCTGACGTGGGCCTCACATGATTAGCCGCCTTCCCCGTCCCCCTCCCCGCCGCCTCTCCCCAGGCTTGGGGATGGGGCGATTTAAGGGAAACTGAAAATAAATCGGTGAGGAGTAAAAGTAAGGAGACGGATAAGGGGAGGCTGTCCCGGGACCGGCCGGGCAGCGGCGAGCCTGCCGAGGGCCCGCGGCGGCCGTTAGCGCGGCACCGCCGCCCGCCTCACCTTCGCCATCTCTGGGATCCGCCGGGCCGGTGCCGAGTCCGAGTCTGCAAAAGAGATGCGACAGTGAGTGAGTGAGCGAGTGAGTGAGTGACCGCCCGCCCGCCCGGCCCGGCCCGGCCCGGCCCGGCGCCCTCGCCTCCCCTCGGGGCAGCGCCCTCACCGCCAGCCGGTCCGCCGAGCCGCCACCGCCCGAGCTGCCGGGAGCACTGACTAAGGCAGGAGGGAGGCGGCCCGGCCGCTGCTTGCCTCACCCGGGGGCCGGGCCAGGCCCCACCCCGGCAGGGCGGCGAGCCAGGGCCGCCTCCCCCGGGCAGGCAGCGGTTTCACCCCGCAAGGACCCGGGGCTTCGCGGCCCGGCTGGGGAAGGCGGTACCCGGGCCGAGCTCTCCCTCCCTGCCTACTGAAGGGGCAGCCCGCAGGTCTGGTCCCCTGCAAGTAAAGGCGGCGAGCTCGGAAGGAGCAAAGAGAAAGCCTTCCCTCCATCCCCTTCACTTCCCTGGGGCTCGTCCCCTTTAGAGGATTGCTTTCTCCTCCATTTCCATCATGCCGTGGAAGGGTATAATTAGTGCTTTGTTTCTTAGTAATAATACACCTTTTAAAGGAAAAATTACATTTGCAAACAGACAGCCTCCAACAGGTGCTCAAGCCCCTCCTGATGAATTCTGTATAAAAATCAGCTCTCATTTATCTGAAGAGGATCACATCCCATCACTAAAGGACAAGTTGTACCGAATTTTAAAGCAGGCATTTTATTAGCTGACCTAGGTTACCTTCCAAGGAAGCTAGGTTAGCAAAACAAGCACAACGCTGCAACAGAACGTAGGGGCGGTAGTTCTACACTACCAGTACGGTAAGCAGCCTGGGTGACGATACTCTTTACTTCTCAACATCTCACAGCAGGACCATTTCACCGACCCGGGTACAGAGAAGATAGATCCAGTTTGGGAGAGCAACGAGGATGCAGTCTGCATGGCTATTGAACGAGCGTTTTCATCTAATTGACTTGCTCCCTCACCCATACAAATGCAATCCAGCTGTGTGTCAGATGAAAGAAGGAAAAGAGACTGCAACACAAATGGAATTTAGTGTCTTTGCCAAAATAAGACCATGAACATAATCTCACTACGTGAGCATTTTAACATGTAACGGTCACTTCTGTCTTAAAGAGAGGTGTGTTTACCTCAGAAAACACCGACAGAAATGCAGATCGTGATGTAAATTTAAGTATTTTGTCCATCGCTCCTTGTTGCCCTATAAGTGCACATACAGTTCAGCAAAAACATGAAATCCACCCAGCTGGCTTCCTTTGCAGGACTGAGGATTAAAGGGTGTGCTAAAATGGCCTGATTTACTTTTTACAGTCTAATTTGACTCTAATCCATTGAAGTGGTATTCTACACATGCTCAAAGATGCACGAAGGGAATAGTGAGCTGCTCATAATATGCATGTGGAAATGCACATATGGATTAGATGTAGAATAATGATATTTAAGAAAACATTATGGGTTATGAATGGTTTAAAAAATAGCGGTTGACACCCAAACGGGTTGCTTTCACTTTAAGCACATCCTCGCTTACACACACCCACCTCTTTCTGCAAAAGTCAGTCTTTTTCTCCTTGCACGTTACACCCAGAACAGATACAGGCCATGCCGAGATCATGTTTCAAGCTTTACCATCTAGAAAGCGTGCAGATGCACACACAAAGAAATGCAGCAGGATCTAAATCTGCCCTCTTTAGCACACTCCAAAATTCTGTCGGTCAGGACGAGGCACACAAGCATAGCGGCAACTGCACGCCAAGCACCAGATGACACAGGTGTGAGCACAGCCAACTGGAATTCAAACCTCATTAGTGACTCAGATGTGTCATAAGGAAAAGTTACTGGGTAAAACGGAAGTTAAAAAAAGGCTCTATCAGTATCATGTGAACAGTTCATAAGGTGTCTAGAAACTAATAAAGCTGTAGTCCTTGTCACTTTGACATATGTTAACACAATCTCTCTACTGTAGCAAATAGCATACACCAAAGATTGGTACATTACCTTTACTGATACAAAAACTTCACAAATAAAACAAACCCTTGAATAATTATGAAAAAGGTGTATATTTGCCTAACAAATTATTTAGCAGTTAACATCTGACCACCTGGAATGCAACCACACTGCCTCAGAAAGGCAGCAGTCCTCCCTCTCCGCTGCAGCAAGCCCCTCCTGGCTGCCAGCGCTGCAATCCAGCCTTTGAATTCCTGGCTTCCTATAACGCCAAGTATAGTTTAAACCAGGCAACGTGACAAACAATTTCTGCTAGTTTAATGAAAATGTTGCAAGTATGTCGTGTATAACAGCACAAGAAGAGGCAGGGGGGAAAAGCTTGTTTTCTCCCCACCTCTTCTCATACCGTCTGACTTTTGAGGATGGATATTTCTGGATTATAGGATTTCTGTTTCCTCTGCCTTACTTAGTATCCTTACTAATTTACAGCAACTCTGAAATTCAAGGAAATTATTAAACAGATGTCTTTAATTCCATTTTTCCCTTTCAACCTTGTATTGGAGGTTGTGGATTTGTAATCAAATTAACGCATGCCTTTTGTTCCGCAGCGTCTCTGTGTACGCTTTGCTTCTCATTTCCAGTGGAGGAAGTCTACCTTCTTTCGTTTCAAGGTATTTGAAATGTTTTTCCACTCTCCTACTTTTGAGCAGCTTACACACGATAGCTTGTTATTCTCATCTATGTTCACAGTCTTACCCTCAGCCAAACATGAGGTAACATTCAGTCAACGGAAGGTAACCTCTGGATTTCTAATCGGTGAAGGACAGGGAAAAAAAATCTTGGATGTGAGAACACAGAATTGTCACGGATGCTGACTTAGGATCCTGCTGACTATGCCAATCTGTCGTGAATGGGCGATTTAGAACACTTCAGGAATCGCTGAGAAAGGTATTAGCAAAAGAGGTTTTAATACGATGTTGTAGAAGTGCAACTTAACAATGTTTGATGGCAAGGTTCACTCTATTAATTACTGCATGGAAGAATCAAACAAAGGAAAATTGAGCTACACTCGAGTTAGAATGACTCACAGAAAGACCGGAGATGCAAAGGTAAGGAAGAGCCTCCTGTTGAGTCACGAGGTTCAGAGTAGACCCCTCTGCTTTCTAAACTCCTGATGGAGCTTAGATGCAGCTACGTCCAATCTTAGTCTCAGACTTGGTCAACGGTTTATGTCTAAGGGATTGTACATGCAAAGTTTACGTACTGTTTCATTAGCATCGATTCAGCATGCAATCAAAGTTACCAAGACAAAATCAAAGTCACCATACAACAAGGTTATGCGCCATATTGGTCGCTTACCAAAGCCTGCTGTTGGTAAAAGGTCTCTCTGCCTCGAGGAGCAACCTTGAGAGGTGTCCCAGCTCAAGGGGAGGTCACCGCCATGCAGCCGCGCTGCCTAGCAGGGAGAGCTCAAAGGCGGCTCACTTAGGCTGTCATGTTTATAGGACAAAGTTGTTACGATAAAGATATAAAGATGTTGGCTTGCAGTCAAATTACATGCCATCAAAAAGGTACGCAGGAGACTTCTTGTACCCACAACTTGCTTTGTTCCTTGATGAGTCTTGGAAAAGCCACCCGCTATTCATGTGTTAATTGCATGGTGTTCCAAGCTCATGTGCATCGCTGCTTAGCATGCTACTCTGCTCCTTTGTGGGTTTTCAGAGAACAGATTGAAACTAGAGGCGTTCGCAGCCTGGCTATGGATCAGACCTTTACCTCTTCTGCAGCCTGCACCAAACCACCGCCGGTCTGGTCAAGGGGTCGAGCGCACCCATCACAAGAATATTTTCCTGCTCTGGAGGGGGGCCGAAATACATGATCCAAGATGAAGTGCAATGGTAGGAAAAGGTTAAGCAGAGGAAAAGAGAACGATCTTGCCAACAGATGAAGTTAGGAGTAAAATCTACTCTAGTCAATCTAAAATGTCATCAATATTTGTTTAAGCAAGCAAATATTTGCATAACTTCATGAAGCAAGGAGGCCTGGGGAAGTGGGGGGAAATGTTAAAGTAAAACCATGTGAAAGATTTGCCAGTCCATTTGGCAAGAACAGATGTTTGAAAAAAAAAAAAAAAAAATCTCCTGATCATCACAGAATTTCAGTCTTTGCATTGATTTGAACGCAAAGGGAAGAGGCAGAAATAGCTACACCAGCAAATCCAGAATGAACCTGAACACATGAACATATAACTGGAGGGAAATGCATATTGCACTGACTGCCTTCAGGGGAAACAATTTAAGTTCAGCTAAAACAGTTACAGATGGTGACTCATAAGCACCAGATGCAAGACCTTCATGGTCACCATCGGCAAGTATTTAACCTGACAGCGGCTCTAGTATTCAATAGTGTTCACCCACAAGCCACAAATAAGCCTTCTAGACTTAGTGTAATTCTTTTCTTTTATCTTTTTTTTTTTTTTTTTTTTTAATGAAGCCAAATTTTCACACAAGGAAAAAAACCACATCAGGTGAAAGCAGTCTTTCTCCCTTCCAAGCCCCTCCCGGCTCTTTGCATCTTCAAACACTTGCAGAATCATACCAGGATGCAACAGTCTGCTTCCTAGTGCTGCTGCCGGCACAGTGTGCTTTCAGTCCTTCCGTAACACAGAGCTGCAAACACCTGGAACAATAAAAAGCAATAAAATATGATGAGAAACAGAGTGGCAGGGCCTTAAAGATGTACTTAGCTCTGGCACACGTTGCGGCTTTGCAAGCAGGGCCCTGCCAGTTCCCAGTCCGCTTCAAAGCACAGATCCTGTCCATACAGAGTGAAATTCTGGGGCTGGTCTCAAAGTCACACTTTCAAAGGGAAACGAAATGCTGAAATACCATACTGAGGCTGAACGTGCCTTGATTAAGCAACCAGGCAGCGTTCAGCAGCCAGAAAGCCAAAGTAACCTCAGAAGCACAGATTACATTAGCAACCTTGCATTTTCACGGGAGGCAAAGATAGGATTGCATCTGTTTGGGGATATACTCTGGGGTCAGTTTTTTTTCTCTGGAGATACATTGGCTAGTGCTGCTGTGTCAGAGCTTACCACTTCCCTGACCTAAGCTCTTGAAAAGAGATTTTAAAAGCTACACATTATTCCAAAACTGCATGATGACAAAAAAATTAGATTATTAATTCGCATCAAGGCTTGCTCGCTGTGTGTTTCTGTTCCTCCCGACGAGGTGAGGACCTGGGAGACAAGTGGCTAGCCTGAAACCCTACTTTACGGGACTTCACAGCATCTTCCTGCAGAAGAGGTGATGGGAGAGAAGAAAGAAAGCCTATCATGGGGACCGTCTTCATTTGCCAAACACTTCTCTACTTTGAGAGAACACAAGTTTTGTTGCCTCCCAAAGAAGTGCTCCAAAAGCCACTTTTTGTTCTTCAAAGTTATTGCTCTGTGTATTGTTTTCCTTAAAGAAAAAAAAAAAATCCAACACTTCAGTATAACCTGCACCTCTTGGCCTAGGTTCAAGAGCCTGTAGGCAGGATTGCACGTTACATAGGACAAAATTAGTATGCACACACTACCCAAAGAAGCGTGATCTCAGTAAACCTTCTCACTTCTGTATGAAATTCTGATATGCAAGTAGGTCTAGCCATATTTATTTAAAATAAATAAGCAAGCAAATTTTCCTTGAGCACTGACCACAGTATGAAGTCCAAAATTGCCATCACACCACAGTTACACAACAGAGTTGTTACAGTTGTAGAAGGGAGGCAAAGATTGCATACAACAATCATCAGATATGTGAAATAATTAACTTGATATGGGGTTTCTAATAAGGGGCTGGAAAACGTTGTCAAAGTCTGGTTGTAACGCTGTAATGCATCTGCATGTTTTTCCAGAAACAATGTAAAAGTCTTAGAGGATGAAAAGTTAGCACAAAAGCAGTTCATTTCAAAAGCATGCCCTCTTGCAGTTGCCATCAAGAGCAGGCCCCTAGATCACAAAAAGACCAATAACTTTTTTTTTTTTAAATAAATAAATAGAAAGATGGATAGTTTGCTGTACCAAGACAGTCGTCCAATGGGTGTCTTCATCTCCTGCCCAAAAGCACCCTACATCATTTTGCTACCAACAATATTTCTAAGCTATTACATGACACTACATAGCTACCTTTAAGTGCATCACAGAAGAGAAAAAAAGAGCAAGGCCCATATTACAGGAAAGTTTGCTTCTGCTGTGTATCCGATGGCTGCTGAAAAGGGAAGGTCCTTCAATTTATCTAACAGAGTTGGAGCACAGTAATCACATTAGAGCCACTTCCACATGACATTGAAAGGCCAAGGACAGTTAGTGTTCTAGTTAAAATATTTTCTCTTAAAATCCCATTGCAAAATATTTAAAAAGCCTATTGTAGAGGCAGTGAAGTGCAATAGGCTTACCAAGCGAGATTTTCAGGCTTGAGAAATTTCACAGAGCAGACCGTTTCCTTATGAAATTATAACTGAAGATCAATCTTAAATGCTTTTCCACACTTTAATGTCTCTTTGGAAGTGAAACAGTCAAAACTGCTTCACGAACCACAACTCAGAAGCAAAGGTGAGGGAGGAAAAAAAGACCAATTTCAAGTTCAGGCTTTGATTAATACTGACAGAGAAGAAATTGGTTCTGTTCCAGAGTGGGTGCCAGTGGATGGCAATTTCTCAGTGCCTCGTTTCCCTCCGCTCTTACACAGGGACAGCAAACAGTTCAGCCCTTAGCACAAATGAGGAGAGCTTTGTGCTGCACTCTAGCACCTTGGGTGGAAGGTATGAGGCGAACACTAAGCAGTAACGCTATTAAAATAAGGGAGAAGAGGGGAGGGTGATAGTGGTTTACAGGCAGGGTAAAAAGCTCAGATTTTAATACTGACAGGAAGTTGATAAAATTCTTTCCATGCTTCATGTGCCAGCATCAGGGGGCTGCTCTAGGACAAGGCTAAGAGTACAAAGTAGTAGAAGGAATTTTTTTTTCAAAAGCACTTTGAGACTTGCTTTGGAGACTAAATATTGACTTATATTCCAGCAAAGACAACTTCCTGTAAGTGATTCATTACTTCTAATCCACAACCCATTACAGAGCAGTGCTCTGTCAGATTCTTGATTTCTCTTGGGACATCAGTACCATGTGAAAAGGTTAATAGGAGCTAAGAGCATTCGTACCAGTTACAGCATCAGACAGCTGAATTCATCTTACTGGAAAAATATTTTATTTTCTTTAGTCAGAGGAGGTGCAGGTTTCTTTGAAATTTTCTTTAGAGAAAGACCCATCGCAAAGATGTCACTAATGCAATAATCTCAATTCAAGCAAAGATCAGTCACTTGAGCCAGATTCCAGTACTGGTCTCAGGCCCTGGATGCTAATCTTGATCAGGACGACAGCTCTGCAGCACTACGCTAAGGCAGGGCTTGATCTCCAGGCTGCCCCATTCCTCCAGAGAAACAGAATTTCCATCCCTGATGACCAGTGATATGGACTCCTCCTCTGGGGCAAAGGGGGAGAAAAGGAGCCACGTGCTTAGGTTATATTTCTGCATTTCCAGCCATTCTGCACTACAATTTATCTTGAGCAGATCACTTAGGCCTTGTGCTCTACACGCTTCCACACAGGGATGGTGTATGAGGGGACAGCCCATCAATAACAGCAGAGCACTTGTTTTGTCCCCCATCCAGGAACCTGAAGCATTGTGTGAAGAATTTAAGAGCCATTGCAAACCTTTGAGATAGCACTAAGTAACTATCAAGATTAACCAATGCAAGTTCAGAAAGATATTTCCCTTAACCAGTTAGGCCATTAGTTCTACTTAGGAAAGAGGAGCAGAGAGAAAAATAATTCAGTTCCGTTGGCTTAATGGAAATTTGAAAAATCTGAGGGAAGAAAATAAAAAACACCCATGAGTTGTTGTCTCCCTCTCTGTGGGGAAGAGAAATAATAATCAATTTAGCTGAAATGAACTGGCATAATGTCACTAAACAAGTTTGGCCTTTGCTTTTATTATTCCCAAATACTCCTAACAGAGGTCCTGTAACATGACCTCTTTCCCATCAAGGGACCTACCATTAGCATCCCCACTCGAGTCCTGAGACATAGGAACACTATTATCTCCATTTTCAAATGCAGAATAAAGGTAAGCCGAGGCTCGGTGGTTTCCCCAAGGTCACAGCCGGTAACTGAACCCAGGTTTCAAGTCACAAGCTACCAACTTTGCGCTGTTCTGTTCTTTCTCTCTTTACTTTGTCGAAGGGCCTCGGTGTCACTGAAAACTGCCTCCTTGGTTTACGTATTCACTGATGAAGAAGAAAAGAATCCATAAATTATTCTAAAGGTGCCGGGATAAGAAGCACCCTCCCACCTTTGCACTCTGCACAGCTGTTCTCACCTGAAACAGCACAAGCCTTGACTCCCATAAGTAAGAGGAGAAACAGGCCCAAAAAATTGTAGTTTGATTATGATGAAATAAGTCTGGAAGTAAAACCAAAAAAAGCCCACATCGACTTGTTTTCTCTTCAGCCTTTCGTTAGGTTTCTAAAGCATGTTGATCTCAATCTTCTAAGCCACTATTCGTCAAAACCCTGAATTACAGAGTGCTTCAACTGCAGACTCTGTGCAGCCAACACCACCACCTAGATAACACAACAGTTTTATCAGGAGGCACTACTGTCTTACAGAGCTTTAATAATTTGTCTGGAACTTAACTTACTTCCATTCTTTCTTTCATAACTTTTCATATATTCCCTTGACATCGGATGTGTAGTGCTCCCGTAAACACAAGAAACATTTTTAGCACTTTGCTCAAGACCTCTAAAGCCCCTTTCCTGGTTTCTACAATATGTTTTGACACCCAAACTAGGACAAATCTACCTAAACTGCCAGTAAATAAATGAAGTCTGTTTTAATTGTTCCTCATAAGTCATTGCCACCCTGCACACAGACACAGACACTCTAGATTAAAAACGCTCCATTTCTTTACTTTCTTTTGAAACTTTAAAAGGTGAGCAAGTCACTCAAAAGTTTATGCATGGACAAAGCCACACAAACATGAGACTTTCGGTGAAGTACTGTGTAGGACAAAATTCCATAAACCTTTTCTTGCTTGCTCTCATACAAGGTTGAAGGGACTGCCACAGTCTAAACCCCAATCCTCGCCTCAAGAAAAAATTCAAAGACACGTTTAAATAGCATTCCTTAGCATTCTCCCGTTCCCATCTTGATCATTGCTAGACACAAGGGGTTTTTTCTCTGTGGATTACTGGCCCTACTGTTCAAAAATAGGACTAGGTTTCAAGCGGTGTGACATGCATTTCTTTCATAAGTCTCTGGATCATATTGTCAGTCCCTTTCTCTATAGCAACAAATGCTGCGTATTGGGGATTTTTGTTTTGCTTTAATAAAAGGCAAGATTTCCAGGTGATAATATGATTCAAAGAGTCCAAGTTTTAGCAACGCAAGGCAGCAAATATAATGGATTTCTGATAAATTTGTATGTGTAGTCCACATTGCCAGTAGTTTAAACTTCTCACCCCCATCATGTTTTTAAGAGCTGGCTGTATGACAGAATAATTCTGTTCTTCCTAAACTAGCTGTTTGTCTGAAAATAAACTATTAGTTTGGGAGAAATGCCTGTGGTAACATTCCTCTAAAAAGCCTCAGTGCCTCTGCATCTCAGAGACTTTTGGTGGAGTTTTTAATTTGCATTTTCAAACATAAAACAATTAATATAGCACACCAACAACTTCCAGTAGCAGTAATCACAGCAGAGCTTTAGGTAAACTAGAGACAGGTTAGTGTGCAGGAACACAGTAGCAAATTACACCACGATGCAAACTGCAGTTCTGTTTACATAAAGGAGTTTCACCCCCCGGCAAGAACATATATTTAGCTATTATTCACGTAAAGTATGCTTAAGGGCAAACGTGGTTTTCTTGATCATATTGACAGCTTTTTGTAATGCCATTTTTTCCAGAGTAGAAGGATGAATTGAACATCAGGGGCTGCAAGTCCTTTTCAAGATCCACTATTAGGCTACCACAAAACCCCAAGTCTCTTTTTCCAGGAGTGATATGGTTAAATAATATTTATTTTTCATAAAAGCACCTTGATGAAAATCTCTACCCAAGAACTAATAACAAGCACTAAATCCTAAACGATAGATAAGCATTGTTTTTGCAGTGTGCATGTAGCTACTGCCACGTACCCTGATCCATTACCAGACCAAAAACCAGACTGGTTTTTGGCATTCAAGATGCAACAGGATGAGCACATTTGCAAGGGGAACCACAGACTGCCTTATGTTAAATGCCATTCCCTGCCTCCTCCCTGTATATCTTGAGCTCTTCATTTTCTTGCATCTATTTCCAGTCAGTGATTTGAATGACTTCTCGCAGGTTGCCTGCAACACTGCTTTCTTGCCCATGTCCCAGGTAATCAAAACCCTGCAAATAAGATTGCTATTACATTTCAGGTCTGGAGGTCATTGCTCAAAAAAGCAAACACCCAGACACATGCGTGGAGCTAAGAAGGAATGAGATGCCACGCCTGAGCCAGCCAAATCATCTTCCCAGGATGAGAGAAGAGGAATATCCAGATCTCGCTATCCCCTTGCATATTTGCCTGCACTTGTAGCAGCAGATCAGTGAAACGGAGGTTTTAGAGAGCACTAAAGTTTTGACCCACAGCTTTTCTAAACATGGCAAATCTTGCTCCTATAGAACTGCACACCTCACAGCTCTGGACTGGTGAGATGGGGCAAGAGGGGAGAAATTCCTGTCCTGATCCCTCCAACACTCTTAAAATCCTCAGGCCTTGTAGTCCCACTGGCAGAGGCAGGATCTGCAGCAGCAGGCTGTGAGCTGTGGAAAAAGGCGGTGCATTCACATCTGTGCAACGGCACTTGGCGAATCAGCACATTTAAACTTTGCATCCAAACTACCAGACACAAGCAGATGCATTTTATTCTTTTCATACCCAGCTTATTTGCTTCCTGGTGTTATATTATTTGCTGAGGACAGCTGCAGACATAAATTGCCTTTTTTCCTTCAGCCAAAATAAATAAATATTTACAGCTAATTAGGACTTCCCTTTCTCTGTTTTGAGCGTTCACCTGGCTGAACTGCTGCAGTAAGAGGCAACGCAGCGAGGCTGAGCCGAGCAAGGCGAGCAGCCGCTGTGCCTCTAACCGCAGGAGGAAACAAGTAAACACACAAACTTCATAGCAACACCAGCCTCCATCTGCACAGTCCTTAAGGGCAAGCGACACCCCTCCTACCCCACGTCGTGGCTCTGCGGGTCAGAGCTGCAGAGACAGCTTCAGCACTCGCTACGAGGGTTCTTGGGACAAACTGCCAGGGGCTTACGGCAAGAGGATCAAGAAACAGTCCTTTGGGATCTAGAGGCCAGAAACCCGCATTGGTTGTGCCTTCCTAGTTTTGGAGCCCTAGTGTATATAATCTGCAAGAAAGCAGCGGTGAATGTCACCATTGGAATGCGCACTGGTGGTATTTCACGGTATAATTCATATACTGCTGCACAGTGGCACAAACCCTCTGCTCAGACCTGCACAGAGATGCGACACACAGGACAACTCACACATAGCTTTGCCTCAAAATTATTTTTAAATCAAAGGAACCCACAGAAAAGTACTTTATGCCAAATACCTCCCAGTGTTAGCAGCTACAGAGCCAAGGGCTTGGGTTTTGTACAAAGATTTCATTAAGATGTATATCCCAGTATAGCAGCACTGCCATACATCAATTCAAAAGCGGGTTATCACAAGTTATTCTGCTGAATACAGTGACAGAGAAGGATGCTTGCATTTTGTCAGACCCACATTCCCAGCCTCAGCCGCTGCAGGAATTTTAGTTAAACCACGTTAAACCATTCTTAGCAGCAAATTTTTCAAAAATAGCTACGGTAATAGTCAAAGGAGAAGTGAAAACATGAATAATGCAAATGCTGACTTGCTGAAATCCCTTCCCATATTTCAAACACAAAATAGTACCAGTGATTTTGAAAGCAGCGTAAACCGTATAGAAAACGGGACATCTAGTGGCACTGCACGGGAACTGCGGCACGGAGGAGAGACGGTGTCTCCTCAAACCCTCTTCATGAACTGTGACAAAGTAGAGGAATAACAGTGACGGCACGTAAGAGTCCTCCAAAATTTTATTCCAACAATTTCCCTTTCTAAATAATTCAAAAAAATACCACCAAGAGATCAGGCAGGTATTCCACCTGATGGGCTTTTTCTTTTATCACACACTTACTCCTTGCTTCCCTTTCTCCCCCAAAACCAGTCAAAAGGTTTACATGATGCCATCCTGCTGCATCCGAATTATGGATTCACACTTTGAAATACCATGGTTTTGCTGTTATTTGTAATAAGTTAAAGAGGAGAGCTCTGGTTTTGGGAAAGAAAAGGCTTTCTTTACCTATGCTATCCCCTACACAGCCTAGTATTTAATCCCAGAATACTTTTGTTTACTCAGCATTCCCAGCAGCTGTAAGCAGATCCCCCGCTAGCTCTGCTCTTTTCAGTATGAAACTGTGAGCAGGTTTCTGTAAGTAAAATGCTCCATACTGATAGATAATCTCATGCCAAGAGTTTGTCTTTAACATGGGAAAGCTAGTTTCTGAGCTGGAAATGGGCCCAGTACAGATGCAGTAGGGTCAACGGAGAAAAAAAATAAAAGGTCCTGAGGTTTTCAATTTTTTTTGTCATCAGTCCTTAATAAGACTTGGCATTTAAGTTTGGATTATATGTTACACATCGAGGAAATGGATTTCATGCCTGAGAAACTGCATACTAGCAAATCCCACAGTAGTGAAGAACAAGTAAGGAGAAAACGGTAAAGCCTGTAGATCAGTCAGGTTACTTCAGAACAGACTGCAACCAAAACTATCACAATTCATAAAAGCTTTTCATTTCTCTCTCTGCACTAGCACTGAATAGAGTTTCAGTACTTTCTAGCATTCAAATAACTTCCTTCAAAGGAAAGCTGAAAGGGGAGGGATTTTCATAACAGTCTGTACAGTCGAGTCAGATTTCAGTCAAGCAAACCCTTTTTAATTTGATATTCGTAAAAGACATCAAGCAAAACAGCTTTCAAATGGTGAATGAGAAATGCGGTCATGCATTGGCTATGCTCGAAGGACTGGACTAAACTGTAGATATCAGATTTAAAAAAAAAAAAGACTATTTTTAATTTAATTTCTCTTTAAATTAACACTGAACAGTTCCAGGATTGTGCATTTACTTATTTACTTTAAAAGTTGAAGCATTTCCACAGAAGCTCACAGGTAATATTTCATTTCTCAGAGCTGCAGGCTGAGACAAGCAAACAGATTAGTTTTTTTTACACCTCTTCTCACATCAAACAGCTCTGCTCTGTCACAAGCATTTGTTGATGCTTGAGGTGTTTTACTTTCCAAAACATTGTCACCTTCGGGTTTTCCATGGAGCCTGCTGTTACTTAGGGTGCTCATGGCAGAAAGGGGAGGTTGAAAAGGAAATTTGTTTGGGGACTTAGGGCTACCAGTAAAAGCCACCAACTTCCTATCAAAAGGGGGGGGGGGGGGGGGGCTTTTGTGGGTTCATTAAGCAAGTTTCCTCAATGCATCTTCTAGTAACCAGCCACCCACGTGGCAAAACAAGCCTGCATCACGGTAAACACTCCTTCCCCCCTAAGCACTTTCATCTGCCTTTCACACAGCAACAGGACAAGGGGAAAAAACACTGTGTTTTCCCTGAACTGAAGGCCAAACTGCAAGCTTTGTTTACCTGGCATCATGACACGCTTTCTGGCAGTCTTCTGGCTCTCTGATCAGCTTTTAAGCAGCAGATAACAGTGCACGCAGGTGTAGCTCTGAGCCCATTTGGATTCTGCTCCAGGGACCCAAAATTTTGGCTTTGGCCACCAAGGGGCTTGAGGCAGGTGGGTCACCTCAGCCCACGCTCAGGTTTTGGGAGGCACATGAGCTCCTCCCCACAAGATCCCCACCAGAGGTTTGCGTTGTATCCCTGCTGGTAACTCTGACTTTCTGCATGCTCAGACCCAGTTTATGCCTCAATTTCCCCATCTGAGGAATTAGGGTAGCAGGGTTTTGCCAAACACAGCAGCTGGGAGAGGATGAGCAGCATGCACACAGACTGGGTGCAGCACATTTCCCTCCCAGCTTTCTTAGCCATGTACAAGGTGATTGAATTCAGCCGAGTTTGAATGAGTTACACAAATACAGGGCTGGTGTAGAGCAGTGATGAATCATCTTTTCCTCCACACTTATTCTTTGCACAATAACGTATTGCAGACCTCTAATTCCTCTGCTAATCATCCATAATCTTCTGACAGCTGAAGAATCTCCAGGGATTTCATATTTGAATCGGGGTAACAGACACAGACAGGTCAGTTAAAGCAGACTTCAGTAAATCAGAGTTACAAACTTTAAAGACTCCTATTTTAACCAAACTATGCATTTTAACACAGAAGTGGTTTACATCACTTCAACTACTGATAAATTACCATAAGTCACTCTTAATGAGATTGTTTCGTTAGGGGCTTATGAAAAGACCACAAAGATATACTCTCTTTTTTCCCCCCCAGTTTTACAGTGAAAGAGGGCACCTCACCCTAAGGCGAGACGCACCTCCCTCCCGCAGGAGGGTGCTAACCTGTGCTCGCAGACAGACAGAAAAACCTCTGCGCAGACACCAAAACCTCTATACGAGTCCTGGGGAGTGTGTTAACAGACCCCTCCATATCTCCCCCTGTGCTGGCTTGGGGTCTCCCTGCTAGATACAGGGGTGTCGAGGGCCTCCCTTCCCATTCCTGGCACGAGGTAGCTGATTCCTCTTCGAGGGTCCGGAGGTGAAGATGAAGGCACAGCAAGTCTCCTGCCCAGCCCCAGGGTCTGCCTCATACCCAGATTTGACAAAGCACAAGAGGTCTCATTATCTAATGCTTTGTAAAATCTCACTATTTTCCTGGAAATTATTTGGCTAAAGAAGACAAAAAAAGCCCAGAAACACATTTCCCTTTCTTGTATAGAGGTCCTTCACCATACAGAGCCTCTGCTCTTTCCTAGACACCAGAAACCAAGCATAGCAAACCACATTTATATGCCATCTGCTTTTCCTGGATCTCCTCTGTCCTGGGCCCCTCCATCTCCCCGCATCCTTACCTGCTTCTCTTGACAAGACACCCACCAAGGCGCTCCAGAGGGCATCACCACTGCCCAGGTCAGCAGGCAAGACCTAGGACACCTCTCCCCAGCCCTCACCTCTCTCCAGGAAACCCACCCAGGTGCCTGTCCCACTCCTCTGTTTCCACCCTCCCCTGCAAGTAAACAGGCCAGCTCCCCTCTCTACTGGTAACAGCTGTGTTTCGTCCTGCTCCCCTCTACCTCCTCTCCACCCCTCACTCCCCACATGGCTCTCTCTGGCTAGCAGCATCCCGCAGGGCTCACAGAAGCAGCCCTGGGCTATCCCAAAGAGTCAGCGAGCCAGCGGCGCTGTCATAATATGAAGGTCTGAGCTGGGTTTTGGGAGGCTTTTATCAATTTCAGCATGGGAATATCGAGTATTCATCACACATCTGATGTTACATGGCAGTCACGTCATGTAGAAAGGACTGGTTTGAGTCCATCAATCACCGCAAAGAAAGATAAAACAAAAGAGGAGAAGTATACACAGTGATCCTTCCTCGCCAAGCAGAATAGCTAAACTTGTCTTCAGCAATCAGTCAAGGCTCCAGCAAAACCTATTCTGCCAAAGACAGATGGTCGTTTGCGAAAGAATGGATACCTCTGAAAACTTCATTACCATTCGTTAAGACAGAGATGCCTCTTGATAGTCTCCTTAATGCAGCATAAATTTTAATAAGGCATGCGCAAACGACCAGCTACAGTGCAGCTCACAGACTCTGCTGAGCTTTAGGAAAACAATTCTCTATGGCTCCTTTTCACCTCCTGCCCTGATACTTCTGAAAATCTCTCCTGCTAATCACATGCAGGGGAAACAGCAGCATGCGTGTGCAGGCTCTGGGTCTGGTTTTAAGTTTACATCCATCATGCTCTTTCTAAAAATCACTTGCCTCACATCAGCTGCTACAAAGTCCCTTAGACAATCCAAATTGCTTTTTTGAATCATTAACTGGGTACCCAAAACACTATTAAAAGGGGACAGTATTAAGGTCAGAAGCAATGGATAATTTCTTTCTACAGGTACTTGGAAGGATAAGGAGATAAGGAAAAAAACTCTAGGTCATTCTGTGCTTCTTAGGTCAATACACAGATACTGCAGCCAAACCATGGAATTAATTTTTAGCATTCTATTTGTCTCTTTTTTTTTTAACCTTGATGTATTGTGTGTTATGGACCACTTTGTGCAAAAGTTTTGATATAGCTGACAAGCTTTTACATTTTCTACAAATATTAGTACTATACCAATTGTAAAATTAGGACTTGTACTATATTATCAGGCACATTGATTACTAAATTCTGATATCTTGATAGCACTGATAAACAGCTCACAGTAATATTAATCTGTATGAAGGATACCCAGGCATGTGAAGGCTCACTTCATTTGGAAGGAGAGCACAGTAAAACCTAAGATCAAAATGAAAAATAGATATCTAAGAGTGTGAGTAACAGAAACATCTTGCCTTAGTGCTAGAGTTTCCCTTGGATTCAGCCTCCACCACTGCTTTACACTAACACAGTTTCTGTTTAACAAACCAAAATAAGGTTCATTGCTTTTAGTCACTGTGGCTTGGAGGACTGCCTGCACCCCGGGAAGTTCATTAAGCAGCCTCTGCACGACCACCAAGGTACTAGAAGAAAGTGGCCTCCCAGCACGGCAGGTACGGCTGACGTGGCACACATCTCTCACCCCAATTCAGCAGTTCGTGCCATTTCAGCATACACAGGGCTCCAGTCTGAACAGGGGAGACTTGCGTCCCAGATCAGACACAGCCTGGGGTCATGAAAAGCTAAAGATGAGAGAAAGACCCTTGGATGAGACCAGCCCAAAGCACCAAGCAGGCGGTGGAAGACAGGCAATGAAAGAACTCACGTTTGCTGTTACCATCTTTTAACAACCTTCCCAGTTCACATTCTGTCTCCTGGCTGCGCTATTGAAAATGAAATCAAAGGCAGGCGACTGAGTACTTTTTAATCTACATCCGTTCGTTTGTCTTAAACAGAGCATCCCTCGCTGGCGCGGGAATATACGAAGCTTGTGATCACCCCGTTGCAGCAGTCTGGAGAGAGAGGCTGTGTTAGAAGGTATTTCACTAACTGCTCCAGAAAATATAAGTACAAGGAAAATAACATTTACAGCAAGGAAACTGAGATTTAGTGTTCAGCAGGAGATGCATGCTAGCACACACCAATTCCCAGGTGTTAAATAGGTGTGAGTACGCTTTGGTGATCCCAGCAGAGCAGTTGATTCAGCGTTTAAAGATATTGAAAACATTATATTGAATCTTCTTGGAAGAGCAGAAGTGCCATTTACTAACATAGAGATTAAGTAAAACCTTGTGTACAAAGACTGGAATGAAAAGTAATTTGTTTTTCTCTATCATCTGATATCTTCAGCAAGGCGGGACTCGGTCTTTTAACCCTTTCTGCAGAGTGCTGTTTCTGTCAAGACAGGTTCAGAAAAAGAGTACAAAATTAATTTCTAAAAAGCACCCATAAAGACAGAAATAATAAACTAAGCAGACTGAGGACATACATTTTATCCTTGATTATTAAAAAAAAAAAAAAAAAAAAGACCCAGAAAAAGTGGAACATCATTTTAAGACCATTTCTATTGACGTGCTCTGTTCTGAAGAAGTTTCTTTTTCTGAAATCAAAAATAAAGTACATGCATTTTCAGAGAGAAGTCACCTGAAGCATATGCTGCTGAACTTCACTAAAAGTCACACTGAAAATACACAACATTTGGATTTGTGAGGCTTTCCTTAAATAATTCCTCCAATAATTGTCTAGGTCTCTCATAGAACTGAATCCTACTTCAATTTTTGTAACTACATCAAATAACATATTACCCATTTTCTAAAACTTTCAGTCTTTACCATGAGGGAACCTAAAATATCAATCTAACAACAACAACAACAAAGTTTCTTCTGTAATCCCAAATCAGACGGACCATCATATTCTGTATTGAAAGCTTTGTGCATTCACAGTCCTTTCCAGCTATCTGAAAGAAGGATCAGGTAGCTATGGTACCTGTCACTGTGAAAATACTCATACCAGATTAACCATCAGAAAAAGATATACGTGGTTGTATTTGGTTTAGAGTATTTGAAAATGCCCGCAGTAGGACGTTTCTGGCATAATTCTTCAGGCCTCACCGGAAACAATTTCGGTCCACTGAGCCTTTGTGTCTATTAATCTAAGGATGGGAAAAGAGGCGATTACACAGTCAGTGCCTTTTCATAAAAGCACAGCTTTATTCCCTCTTGTGCACTGTCTAGTTTTGAACGTGCAACATTGAAGTTTGTGTGTTTTCCTTGGGAGATTATTCCTTGACTTAACACATCCTATCGTCAAGTACTTTCTCCTGCTATTCGTTTTACTAGTCCATGTCTGTACTCTGTGTCCTTATGCCTAGTTACGGATTATGCTAAATAAGTCATCTTCTTCCTCAGTGTTTACATCTTTCAAGTATTTGCAGATGATCCCGTTCCCCTATAGGTGCCAGCTGACAAGAGCATACATATTTAACTACTTTATTCTTTCTTTCTAAATTCCCCAAAGGCTTTTCATTGCTCTTATCTGAATTCCCTCCAGTTCTTAACAACGGTCTAGTAATGAGGTGTCCTGACAGCGCCCGGTGGGTTAGGGCTGAACAGAAAGGAGACCTTACCCCCTCCTAGGATGGGATACCTATGCCTGTGCAGTTCAGCAACACACAGGACACTTCTGTTGCTTTGCAAACTCAGGATTAATTTACTACTAATGATCACATCTTGTATTTCTCTTGCCCTGCAGTTTGTTTACATCTTCCCAAGATGATTCATCTGCCTAATCTTTTAGAGCCTTTGGCTTACTTCTGACTCTCATCACTGATTAAACAAAATGTTGCACGTCTTTCATTGTGAAATTGGACACTGGGAATTTAGAAACTTCCCAGAAGAACTCTGGATGGTGGGACAGGCACTCTTTGCGCACGGCCTGACCTCCTCTCTGAGCAAAAGGACAAGAGCCTATCGGCAGCATCAATCTTCGTTTGGAAAAATAATCAGGTACAACATCAGCGCAGAAGAGCTTGACCTCCATTCACCTTTCTGCCCTGTGACCATACCACCAGAGGGGAAGGTGTTGCCTCCACAGCAGTGCCCTAAAATCCATACCAAGAAATGGAAATTCGTTTGAATGGCGCAGATGTTTGATGCCCCTTGTGTGTGTGATGTCAAACAACTCCCCTGATTGTCCTTCCAAATTATGCTGTGGGCGATAGCATTGAAATATGGAGATTACTTTCGAGGACCGCTCATCTTACTTGTATTGGAAGTTTGGGGTGTTTATTCCTACGCTGCGAGTACTTGTGAAATTACGACATTTGAGATGCAGTACTAGTACCAAAACAAGACAAAACAAAGAACTGACAATCCTCCAATTTCCAAATGTTTAACTGAGTAACCCCCTAAACTTTTCTATTGCACTGCATTGGTGTAAAATGCATATATGTCAGAGGAAAATCACCTATTAGTTTCCATTTTCCAAATAAAGGTAAGTCAGCATGTGCCCCGTCAGTCACGCTTGTGAAGAGTCATTACAAAAATCAGATTATCTCTATTTCATGCACTACAGTAAGTATGAAGTGCTTCTGCAAATCAAGTTATTAAAAGTGCCCCAACCATTTGCATTATTTGAAATACTTCAGGGCTACTTATCTGCAAAGTCAGCTGGGTATAAAGGTAATCTCTTTGTGCCCATGCAGAATATGCTTTACAGTTTTATAGCTACTTATATGAACTGAGCAAAACCATTAGCCACTCTTCTTTCTAATCACTGATGTGAGGCCAAAGTCATCCCTACCATTTTCACAGCAGAAGAACAAGAAAACCATATAGATACAAGGTGGACTGGTCACAGGCAGGAAAACCTACACGCTACTGTTTTCTCATCATTTTCCCATGCCTTTGAAAAAGCCCACCCAAGAGTGCAGAAGGGCACCTGGGGCAACAGGCACTAGGAGCAGGCATGGCAGGACTAGAGAGAATTGAGGCTCTGGCCCTCACCCGTGCAGCTGCTCTGTGGGAATCTGACAGATACAGTTTCCTTCAACCAAGCTGAATTTGCCCTTGTCACCCTGTGCGGTGAAATCCTCCTGGTGCAGGAGCACGCTGGGCATGGGGGAGTGCTGCCGTTCCTGCCTCCCGTTGCCCAGGGTCCAAGAACCACAGAATGGCTGCCATGGGCAGTGGAAGCCACAGTCCTGGCTTCACCAGCTCCTACCAGCTGGCTACAGACAGCAAATCCTCGTGGCCTGAGATGCGCGAGGCAGGGTGGCCTCAGCTCCAAGCCTCTCTTACCAGTAGCCCAAATAAAATGTCCTGTGACTCGCAAAGCCCCTGGCAAGCAGGTCTGTGTGTTGGGACAGTCTGTATAAAAGACGACGGGGTCTGTAAAGATGCAAATAAGAGACTGACCTAAAGCACAGAGTGTGCAACAATTTCAAAAGTTTGCAATGAAAAGCCAGGGCCAGACAGATGGAAGAAGAGCCAGAGCAATGCCAACACCCTTTTAACGTTACCTCTGCACTCTCAACAGGTTCTTCCCCCCATGCCAAGTTACTCAGCAGTGAGCAAGTGAGCAAGAAGAAGAGGGGTCAGATTCACTGCAGCAAGGGCTGGGGAGCCGGAATATCACATGGGCACTGCAGCCTCTAACAGTGGCCTCATCGTCACAGCACGCTGCCTTGCAACAGAGAAATGCACAGCAGGTGTGAATAAGGCAGACCGTGTACCAAGAGGCACTTGTTTGAATTGGCAGCATTCTGCCCTGTAAAATACACCCCACGGCAACACTGGAGACCTGGCTGCCTGCTCTTCCACAGCCAGACCACTCCCAACGGCTGCCATCTAATGTGACCTAAAAAAGAACCCCCGAGCCCCATGCATTTAAACAGGAACACCAGCTCTATAGTAGTTCTAAAATATTTTCCTTTTGCCTAGCTTACTGCACAGCTGTTAGCACCTACCCTTAACTTCTCCACATGTCCTTCCTGTAAGGACAAGTCTGTGTCCACCCTTTGCCATGGTGCAGAAACTCCCTTGAGAGCTTTACCTCCTCGCCCTGCACACGTGCAAGGTGGCTCACTTTGGTGTCTGCCAGTTGCCACCCCGATGGCTCAGTAACCTCAAGCCTAACATAGTGCATTACCGAGCAGTTTCTCTTTGCCTCACGGACCCAGCAGGTATCTACGTGCCATTCC
Source organism: Nipponia nippon (assembly GCF_047370975.1). Lineage (NCBI taxonomy): Eukaryota > Metazoa > Chordata > Aves > Pelecaniformes > Threskiornithidae > Nipponia > Nipponia nippon. The sequence goes on along the minus strand of NW_028262380.1, from coordinate 77,232,268 downwards.
AGCCATCAGAAGCCATTCCCAAATCCTCCTCTTATAAATTTTTGTACTGATAAACATGGGAATGGTGAGAGGCTCTCATAAACAAATGACTGGATCAAAACTTGTGTCAGGGCTCAGGTCATACACAACCACAGAACTCACACTTGCTTGAGCTCTCTCTCTGAAAGCTGCTATGGTACAAGAAGCTATCAAAAATGATGCTGTGAGAGGACAACCGAAGCTCTGCCTCAACCACGAGTCTCCCAAAGGCCCAGCGGCCGAGTTGCTTCCTCCGCACCCTCCAATGCCCAGCACAGGGCAGGGGCAGCCAGCGGGAGGGTGCACCATGCCCCAGGGCTCCCTGGCCACAGCACGTGGACACCAGCCCCAGGCAGCACCTGGGGAACAGCAGCTGCTGTGCTGGGGGCAAAGCGGTCCCTGGGGACATCAAGGATGGGGAGAGGCCAGCCCTGGGATGTTGCTAGGTCTATCCCCGCCTACAGGGAGTGAAGCCTACTTAGCATTTTAGTCATATGTGAGGGACCAACTCCTGTGGAATAAAAGGAGGAAAACTGGGTTAGATGTGGTTAAAGTAAAAAAAAAAAAAAAAAAAAAAAAAGTCATTTAAAAGGGTGAGTGTCGTCTTCTGTGTTGGAAAACGCTAAATTTAAAAATGCTCTAATCGGGTCAAATTCAGATCTCCGTACGCCAAAGTAAAGCCAACACCATCTCTTCTGCAAAGAGGGCCCGAGGGGAGTTCTATAATACTTTGTAACAGAGTCAAAGCTGCAGGGCGAGCTCACCTTCAAACTTCCCCTGAATTTTGCCTTGCAAACGTAGCCGCTCCGGAGAGAGCCGGGGACCGGAGGGCAGCCGGGGGACGCGGGCAGAGCAGGAGCCGCCGAGAGCGCCCGGCCGGTGCCTTCCCCGGGGGCGCGGTGAACCGGGGGCGGTCCCCGGGGGCAGCCCCCCGTCCCTCCCTGCCTCTCGCCGCCCGGAGAAGCGGCGGACTCACCTGCGGGGCGGCCCGAGGCGGCGGCGGCGACGGGCGGCTCACAGCTCCCGGCACCCACCCCAGGGCTGCCGCGGCGGCGGGCGGCGGCGCGGAGGGGCGGCGGGGGCGCTGCCCGCCGAGCCCCGCAGCTGCCGGAGGAGCAGGCAGAGCAGCAGCAGCAGCAACAGCAGCAGCAGCAGGAAGAGCGCCAGGTAGAGGAGCAGGTTGAGCTCCCACTCCATGCCGCCCGCGGCTGGGCTCGGCTCCCCGCGGGCCGCCCCGGTGCTGATGCCGGCGGCGGTGGCGGCCGAGCCGCCGCTTCTCTCGCCGCCCGGAGCCTCCTCCCTTGCGGCGGGCGGAGAGGGGCACCGGGCGGAGGGGCTGCGGCCGGGAGCCCGCGGTCCTGCCTTCAGCCCCCGCCTCTGCGGCACCTCCCTGCCCGGGCAGCACCGGGCAGCAGGAGGGCACCGGGGCCACCCCGCGACTTCTGGGCCCGTGGCCTGAGTTGGGGCACATTGGCCATGCTTCTTGGGCACAGGTCCCCTGTTACTGCCACAACGCTCCAAGACCACCCGTCGCCAACAAGAGCAGCTCGCTGGGGTGACTCGCTTTGAAACTGAGCCTCCCGCTCAAACTGAAATGCCCACATAGCCGTACCCGCAGGCAGCATCCATCCCCCCTGCCTCCCCACCCCACATTTCACACACATCCACCAGCACAGGCCAACCGGCTCTGAACTTCATCAGTATCCAAAAACGTCTCTCTCCTTGAAGACACTTGAGAACCATTCCCTTGGCCAGGAGCAAACACACTTGTCAGATATTGCCGTGGGAATAGAAAAGTTACTCAGATTTTTGGCATCTAATCTCCCTCCACTTCTCCCCAAAGGCCACTAGTGCGCCGAGGCTGCAGGAGCGCAGATGAGGCGGAGGGGGTGAAGGGATGTCAGCTTGCCGCTGTCCTCAGGGAAAACCCTACTTGCCCTTTTTGGGTGCCATCTGCCTGCTTGCCCACATGATTCATCTCGGCTCGAGTGACACCCCAATGCCTCCACGGATTTATAAGCATCGGAACTGAAATTTCACAGAGTGAACATAAGCACTGCTGCATATATTGCAAATTTTGTCAGGGCCACAGAAAGTTACTTCCTGAAGAAATACATCCCTAAAATGCATAACTTCTACTTCATAAAGCCTCCCAAATTCTTAATATAAGTATAGACTCACAGCAAGTTTGAGCTAAGGAGATAACGACACATTGGGTTACCATTTTACACCAAATCTTCTGTTCTTATTGGACCTCTAGCATAAAATACTTCATAATAATGCTTAAGAAACAATTGGAAGCAATTTGGGGAAATGATCATTCACCTTTTCTTGAAGTAGCAAAAGTTCATTCCAACATTTTCATTAATACTGTAGAAAACATTATCTGGTGGAAGAAGGAAAGGCCACCATCCATCATTCTCCAGCGCTCACACATCCCGCCTCCCTATTCTCTCAGGCACAATAATGAGCACTTTCCCATTTCGCTTGTGTTATTAGTAAGGAATTTAACTATTCAAAACACAGTTTTCTTATCGGTGTTTCTTTGCAAGGAATTAATTAGGATCTTTGGGAAACATGGCAAGATTAACGCTTGCACTTGATACGCACAGAATATCGATCGGAAGCTCCGTGACAGACAGTCTGCTCTTGTGCAAGAGACGCTGGTGACCCAATGCCTTGTGAGCGGCTGTGGCACACCGCAGCAGGTACTGCTAAACCATGCTTTTAACCCTTAACAATGACTGCGTTTTAAGATGCAATTGTAAATATGAAATTGTATTTAAAATCAGCTGAATCAACAAATATATACATTGTTTGGGGGGTTGTTTGAGGGTTTTATGATCAAAACAGAACTCTGAAATCTCTTAAAGCTGTACGAAGGAGAATAGTTCATCTTCTTTTACTATTGAAATGTTTTATAATCCTATAACTAAATAATTCAGGCTGTTTCTTACAGTCTGTAAAGTATAACATGCAACCTAAATAAGCAGGAATGCTATAATTCCTCCCCAATCCTTACTCCTCATATAAAGAAGCAGTAAGGCTCTACAGAACAATGGCAACGGAATTATTCAGGAGAGGCATATGCATAAATTTTCTAAAATATATCTCCTGATCTAAAAGAAACATTTTAGTATCAAGCTGTATTAGTCTCAAAAGAGGTCGTCCATACAGAACAACAAAAAGACTTGCTTGGAAAAGATTATGACTTTCAGTGTTTCAAGTAACCAGGCAGTCAAGATTAATTTCTGGTTTGTAACAGATACTTGGAAGCTGAATGAGCAGGAGAAGTAATTGAGAAGAGCCGTTCTGATTTAAAGGTTTAACTCGATCATTTATCCCACTTATCCTGGGGCTGATAGCACCTTTCCTGTAATTGCATCAAGACATGCTGTTCTAACATGCTTACAGCTGGCGATGCTGCATGTGCACAGTCAGATTTTCCTCGCACATTTCTAACCAAACCTACGTATTCAGTCAGTTATCCCTCTGAGTCACGATGGCGCTTTGGGGAATCTGGGAATGGGGATGATACCGGTTTGCTACAGCTGCAAAGCTGGGCAGATTCAATTCATAGGCAGCAGAAATCCAGATCACGTTATCCAAGCACTCCGAAGATACTTCTTCCACCAGCGCATCAGCAGCAGCGTGATCTGGCATTCAAGACTAACAAAACTGCGGACTGTGAAGAGGGTGACACAACACTGAACTGAATTATTCAAAACAATTCACGTTTCAAAAAAGAAAGTTATCCCTCTATTTTACTAAACGTGCTATCATCTCTTACGGATCAGATGTGACCTATAAGCTTTTCAGTACTCTGGATTTCCTCTGCGTTGCAGGAGTATCAATATGTGGGATGAGATCACACGTATGTAGTATCAGTAAATATTTTCTGTCTTCTTTTCCAATAGAAAAAAATAAGTTTCCAAATTGCTATTCACTTCAGTTTCACGCTCCTGAGTTCTTGTATCAAGCCAGTATTTAACCTGTCTGCCAATTAATATTTAAGATCAGGATATGAGAAAGTGCCTTTTTTTTTTTTTTTACAACAATTGTGATTTATTTTTGTTTACTCTGCATGAAAGCAAACTATAGTTTCTACTTTAACGTGAACATTTGTTACTTTTTAAGAGAATTAGAAGATGCTTCTAAAAGGTTTGAAAATCTTAAACACCACTAAAATCTTAATCCGGACATTGGTTTTGTATGTTCAGAGCCATCAACTTTAGCTGTAACAATTTTGGCTTAATGTGACACTTAACTCAGCAACTGTTTTCACTTGAGTCAATAAAAATCATGCATGCAGTTTGTCTGGAGACAGAGAAATTGCAGGATGTGGAGACAGCAGACCTCAGTATTTAGCTGTTGTGCTGAGACTCAAAGCTGCAGATTAATTAATTGCACTCACACAGTGACAGGACAGCACTTTGGCCATTTCAGTAGCTCTTCGAAAGACTACAGAGCGAAACAGGCGGCAGCAGCAGCAACAAAAGAAGGGGTGTAATTTCTTTTCCCCCAACTTTGTTGGTTGTCTAGAATCCAGCCTTGCAAATACTTCCCACTTTCCCAAAAGGATTGCTGAGAGCTGGGAAGTGCTGAATGCAGCACCGTCTACAGAATCAGAAGTTTTGGGGGGAACTCTTTGGTGCAAAAAACTTCTTTCACAAGAATAATAAAACCCAGGAGATTATGTGAAGGCTAAGTATGGGTGGAAACAGCAAGAACATTTTGGGGCTTACTCAGAAATCTAGCCTATGAAAGATGATGAAACAAACATCCAGCGAATAGATGAAGCAGAATTTATTACCAATTTTCTTTCAGCTGTTACTTGGATGATTTGCTGACAGTTCCAGGTCCCTTTTTTGGAAAAAAATTACTTCAGCATATGTATCAGGAAACTACTTTCCTAAATTTTAGTGGTGCAAGCTGTGACACCTTCCTTCTAATAAGTAAGGGACAAACGCGCTTACAGCTGTACTTCAGGTAAAGAGCTTGTTTAAGTGCTTCTCTGGATCAGAGCCAGAATACACCACACCTCACTGCATCGAGCTGGTAGGCAAGCTGTACTGTTCATGCTTTATTTCTGCCGGCTGCATTGCTTGCAGTGATTACCTATCCTCCCACCCGCGTGGAACTCTATCTGTTTCAGAGCCTCAGAGGCTCTCGTAAAAAACAAATGATAAATGATATTATTGCATCTATGCGGAGCCTTTCTTCCCAAATAATCTTATAAGCTGAAATACTGTATACATCATGTTGTGCATACATGTGTAAATGTGTATACTGGAGAGCAGGACTTGCAGCTAATCAGCAAAGGCACATTGCAGTTGAGGCTACCATGAAAAGAGAAGATTCACTTTTTATTTATTTTTATTAGGCCATAAAACGTGGTTGCTGGAAGCTTGCTGTCAAGATGCTGAGATTCTGATGTAGTTTGTTTTTTCTTCAGTCCTCAAATGTGATTTTCCCTCATGGCTCAGTTTGGTAAGGTAATCCAATTCAAGCATTTCAGGCTACAGGTCATTCATCTCAAACCAAGAAATACTTCTGTGTGGGCACAATAGATCATTAGGCTCTTCTTTCTGACAGTTCCTGCTTTAGCCTAAGTGCCTGTGATTTACTCACTGATTTATTCACTCTGCAGTGTAAAACACTCATTCCTTTTCTTTCTGGTTTCAAACACCCGGAGAATTTCTATTACTTGAATACAATTGTAACTCTGCCTTTCATCATACAGAAATGTAAAAATTCCTCAACTTCTATTTCATTAACCTATTATACTGATCTTGCTTTCCATGTAGCCTGCTTCAGATTTCCAGTGCTGTGATATTATGCCTCCTTAATTTGTGCATGAAATTCTTGACCCTTCCTTCCACATGCGCACGCACAAAATTTGCAAGGTAGACTTTGTGTAAAGAAGATGACATGAATCAAAGGAGACAGCTGGTTTCCAGCCCCCCTCCCCCCCGACTTTGTTCCCCTGGAATCACATCCAGCTCCTCCTGAAGTTCACCATCAACTTCTTTGTGTACTAATCCTCAACAGGACCAGCATCAGAAGCAAAAATCCACCATACCCGCCTCCTCAGCAGTAAAGGTATAAGTAGCGCTTCCGGAAATGTTTCTGACAGAACGTAGATTAGCGCAAGAAAACCTAACGCAAATGACTGACAACGCTGTTGAATGTTCTTTGAAAATACTATTTCATCGAAGCTGTTAGCAAATCGCAGCAATTGCAGAAGTTTTATAAGCAACAAAACTGCAACTCCTCACCAGCCCAAACACTCAGTCGCTCACTTCTGTCAAGAGGAGTGACACCAAAGGGCGCGTTGCCCCCAGCCTGACAGATCGAGGCACACGACGGTTCACCGAGAGAGCCAGGACAAGAATTTTTCCCACTCTAGCCCCAAGCACAAATCTCAGCATACGCCCAAGTTGACATTTTTGTAATTGATGGAGAGTAACATAGTTTAGAAGGCTCCTACAAACAATACAAACCCTTCCAAGGCTGTTGATAGTAACTGAAGAGTTTCATCAAAAATTGTTTTACTTTGAAATGAAAATGACTGCCATGTTTCACAAAACTAGTTTTCATTTTGACTGCTCTATTGAGCAACCACTTACAGTAAAAATTCCACTGTCTATATAGCTTGCCTATTTTAGTGTATTTTAACCTATACAAATGATTTGTTGAATAATACATCTGTTTCCAGATTTCAATTCTCTTTCTCAAGGGGCAGGCAATAGAAACCTTTTTTGAAGAATATCAAAGTGATCTTAAGTATTACCATTCTCTTGCGAAGTCTGCAAATGAAAACATAACAAAACCACGCTAGTGAATGAGAACCAAGTAAAACGGATTAATTTATCATTACCGAGTGTCGTGGTTTAACCCCACGTCTCACTGTAAGCTGACAAAACAGCACAGTAAGGCACTACATCCCACCACCTTTCATACGAAATGTTCCAACAAAGACATTTTCTCCTGCCTGTAAGCTGTCAGCTTTCCAAACCGAATCAAGATTCTGCAATTCAAACGGGGATCTCTCCATGCTGCATATCACCACCACTAATAACCTGGCTGCCTGCCAGATCAGGTGTCTAGTGAGATCTATGCAACCCCAATGATTTTGTGGGTTTATTGATGACCCTTTAATCTGAATTTAGAAACAAACAGCAGCAAGGAAATCATCTAGTTCATTTCTGTTCAGCCACTTGAGCTGTGCATGCCAGATAAAATACTTAATACTGCTCTTACCACCAACATCAGTACCTTTGAATACACACAGGACTCAGATTCTGAGGAACAAGATACCTCATTTAAATAAAGCACAACAACTTTGCAGCATTGAGCTAACAGCTTAAGTTCCTCATGGGAGACTTGAACCATTCCAATATCTGCTGAAAAGGCAACGTAGCAGGACTATATTTACCAAGCAAATTCTGTTCATTGAGATGTAAAAAGATTTCAGATCTCTTTTTATATTATAAAATGATGGAAATATTTCACAATCCTGCTTTCTGCAAATACTATAACTTACAACATGGGTGAACATGGGCTCCTAATAAGTACACGGACAAATATAAAAAAATGAGAGCACACAAAAGATGTAAGAAAAAGTATTCAAAGTGGTAATTTATGGCTATAGCTTGGGTTTGCTTGAATATGCAAACAAAAATACTTCTTCAGTGCAACGGAATTGTCTGAAATTTGTAGTGAGTTTCTGTGAAAGCAACATAAAGACTTCAGTACAACCAATGAAATGTATCGGTGTGATAGGAAAGGATTTACGGTAACATACTGGGCAAAAAGTTTAAATTAGACATTCAACATGCAAAGCTTATGGATACATCCCACTTATTTCAGAACTCTACCTTTTTTGTTATTCAACTTACATGTTTGGCAAAATAGTTCCCCAAGTGTTTCCCAAGCTTTATTTTACATGTTATATCTGTCTGCCAATAATAAATGAAACAACTCAAAATATACTTGTTTTCTGTGATTTAGAAACACTGTTTAACAGCTTGCCCAACTGCACATAACTCAGAAATTAGCTCTGCGATTAAAATTAGCGCTTAGAAAATAATTTCCTTCTTATCAAATCTTAAGTGATTGCAAGTCATTAGTACCTAACCTTTACTTTTCACGTAAAAAAGCCTCAGCAAGCAAAGCACAGCAGGACTTAGGGCTACTAATGCAGAGCAAACTTGGTCCCAATGGAAGCATTTTTTTCTCAGAAATTGCAAAGCAGCCAGAATTTAACCCCAAGCTTTCACTAATGAATATAATAACTGAATTTAAACAATAAAAAAGCAAAACCAGACAGAATTTCTACCTAAAAACTGCCAGTTAAACTCCAAGGAAAATACCCCACCAACCATACAGCTGCAATGAGAGAGAACCTTATGCCAAACATTATCATATTCGTGGCTAGAGAAAAAGTTGCAAATGTTACATTATTTGTTCCTTATTTTTGCTCCACATGTAGTGCCAAATGGGAAAACTATTTGCTTATTTTTGTCCCTACAGAAAGAAGTTCTTCTTGTAATCTCATCAATATTCTTTCACACTGAATATTTGTGATGATATTCATTTATCCTAATCTGAAAATACAAAACCCAGCATGGAAAAATCAGACCACACTTGTCCTCACTCGCACAAACCTTAAGTTTCTGAAACGTGACTCACTTCTTAGTTTGCACTAGAACTTCACTGGGTTGACAAGGTTTAAAAAGACAGTATAAATGATATATTTCAACAATTTTGTGTGAGAAAAGTCAGAGTGTCTGGGGTTTAACATTAGTGGGAAGCTACAGTAATCCATTTTCTCATTTCAACTCAAACTAAGCATAAAAGCCACTTGTAAAGGCCTCGAGTTTTTACTTACAGGCAACGCTTCAGAACAACAGGAAAGGATGTTCTTCTGACAAATTTGAAGCTTTTGCTGCATTTTTGTCTGCAGCACTAACTGCCCCGCTCGCGCTACCAGCCTGGCTGTTCTCTAGGGCCTGCAGGAGCATGCACCTCTTGAAGACCGGACACTACAGCAGCGTTAACCACTCGAAATGCCTGGGGCGCCTTTTTTTTTTTTTTAATTCCAGACGGTTTCCCCGACGACCGGCACCGTAGCACAAACGCACACGGCCTCCGTCCCCTCAGCCGCTGAAGAGGCGCGGCGACCCGCCGTGGGCCGGCTACTGCAACAGGCCCGGCCCAGGACCTCCGAGCCGCAGCTGAAGCCGCACCGGCGGTGAAGCAGGCCCGTGTGCCCATCATTTAGCGGGCTGTACCGGAGGGTAGCGGCGGACTGCCCCGGGAGACACCCGCCCCTCACGGCCGGGCGGGCGGCGGTGCCCGCCCTGAGAGGAACCGCCCGCGAGGCGGGGCCGGCGGCGGGAACCGCGGCGCCTGCGCGCTGGCACCCACCAGCCCCCGCGCGCTGGCACCCACCAGCCCCCGCGCGCGCGCCGTGCCGCAGGCTCCGCCATGAAGGCGACGCCGCTTTCCAACTGCGAGCGGCGCTTCCTCCTGCGCGCCATCGAGGAGAGGAAGGTGCGGCCCCGGCCTCCCCGTCCCCTTCCCCGTCGCCATCCCCCTCCCCGTCCCTGTCCCCTTCCCCGCCCCGGGAAGCGGGGGGATAGCGCGGCTCTGTAGGCCAGAGCCGCACGCCCCCCCCGCCCGCCCGGCTGTGTCGCGTTAACCCGCTGCGCGTGTCTCTGGCCCCGCAGCGCCTGGACGGGCGGCAGTGCTATGACTACCGGAACGTCCGCATCTCCTTCGGCGCCGACTACGGCTGCTGCATCGTGGAGCTGGGGAAGACCAGGTGGGTGCGGGGGGAGCGGGGGCTCGGCCGGCGCCGCGGCCTCTGGGCTGCGGGCGGGCCGCGCTGCGGTGGCGGCCGGCAGAGAGGCTTTCGGGCGGCGCGGGCCCGCTCGCCGGGAAGCCCGCGGAGCTCGCAGCAAACGGATTTTAAGGATTGAAGCCTAAAAGCCGTGGCGATTCAAGGATCGGACCATCGGGGAGAAGTGGGAGGGGAAGGGATGGGGTTTCCGTGGTGGTTGTGGATTATAAATGATTTATGAAATACAAAATGATCATAAATTTCATCCCTTTCTTCACTGATTACATGTTGCGTTCTTCCACAAATCAAACGGCCCTTTTTTGTATGTGGAAAAGTGGAATATATGCTCTTACCTAAACATCTAGTTCTAGATTCTTATGTGTTTGAGTCTTATTTTTAATCCTAAAAGACAGGAGAATAATTTCTACATCTCATTCTCTCAATTGTTGACCACGGTTTAAATATGTGTGACAGGCATTGAATGAGAAACTGTCAGGAGCGAGAAACGTAAACTAAAAGCCTAAACGCATGGTTTTTCAAAGTACGTATTTTGTTGCTAGTGGTAGGAGCTTTTTTCCTGCTACGTTCCATGACTTAGTGGTTTCTTTACCTTTGCAGGGTTCTTGCACAAGTCTCGTGTGAACTTGTTCCCCCCAAGCCAAATCGGCCTACAGAAGGTATACTTTTCTTTAATCTTGAGCTCTCACCCATGGCTGCACCTGGTTTTGAGCCTGGCAGGTATGTAGCTTTCTTAAAAAGACTAAACAAGGATGACATAAGAGCTGTTGGTTTGATACCTGTAAGTATATAGCATAATCATATTCAGTTTCGGTTAATTTTGTTTTAACAGGCAATCTGAGTTACTGGTGAAACTGAACAGACTAATAGAACGATGCCTGAGAAATTCCAAATGTATAGATACTGAATCTCTCTGTGTTGTTGCTGGTGAAAAGGTACGGAAAAACTAGTGATTTCAAGTGGATTTAGACTGAAGGGTACATATAGTCTGTTTCTAGGGTCATCTTTGGCTTGTTTTGGAAATTAGAAGTTCTGATTTTAGGTTAATGTAAGGATCCACACATCTGACTTTACAGGTATTTTTAACGTACATATCTACATAGGTTTTCTGAAGTAGTTGGGACCCTGCACACTGGAATATTTCTTTGCAGAATAAAGTTTAAATTGTACTTAAAAGTTATGTGTTTTGTCATAATTAACCAGGGCTTAAATCTAGGACACTGGCTATCTTGGAATATACCGAGGTCTTTCGTCGTCTGAAGCAAAGACCTGAAGAATATACGCTGGTTCTTTTTACGGTTCAAAAAAAGAAATTGTTTTGAAAAACAATGAATTCTGTAGAATCACGCCACAAATTACCAAGCAGTTTTGTATGCCTTTTCTCAGGTTTGGCAAATTCGTCTGGACTTGCACCTGTTAAATCATGATGGTAACATTATCGATGCTGCTAGCATAGCAGGAATTGTAGCGCTCTGTCATTTTCGCAGACCAGATGTGTCTGTGCAAGGAGAAGAAGTAACTGTGGTAAGTTCTACCAGATCATAGTAAGCATTGTGGCATCCCAGGTGGCTGTTTCTTTCTGCCTAAAAGGCAGAATTAAATGTTTGCATAAGCAGATAAACTCCAAGATGCTTGAGTTTTAGGATAGATGTGTTGCTATTCAAAATATGAAAGGTTAGTAAGGAAGCCTGCTGAATACAGAATTTTATCAACCTCAGTTTATGGGAATATTAATTGTAAAAGTATTCTACAGTATATTGACCAAATCAAGCATAAGGCTGATGAATGTGCTGTATTTACCTCTGTGGGTAGTAAACAGTAAGAATTGCACAGAAGAAGAGTAAAGAGAATTTTTCTAACATTTAGATGACTAAACATTTGTTAGACTTTTTTTTCTCTGTTTTTTAGTTCCTTAAATACCTTTGTACTGTACATAATTTTAAAATTAAATGTGCTTCACAAATAATTGTCTTCTGGGCCAATTCTTTTCAAAGTACACTCCTGAGGAACGTGATCCTGTCCCCTTGAGTATCCACCACATGCCTATTTGTGTCAGTTTTGCCTTCTTCCAGCAAGGGTAAGGTTTTTAAGTGTTTTGACAAAAACAGCTTATTGTCAATTCTGCAGAATTGATTTTAAAGATAGAAGAGTCCTAAAAATATTTATATTGACAAGACTGTTTCTTAAAAAAATTTATCTGAAGTGAGATGCCATGGGGAGATATTTATGTGTTCTGCACAGTGTGACTAACGAGCAGCTTCCCACAGATGAGGTAGAAAAACTTTCTGGGGGGAGTATACCCATAATTACTAATACGTAAACCAATACCTTTGTTTAATTGTTTTAAGGGTAGTAACTCACCTCAAACCTTTACCGTTGGCTTATATTTAAAAACTTGATTCTAGGACCTATTTATTGGTGGATCCAAGTGAGCGTGAGGAATGCGTAATGGATGGCCTCCTCGTAATTGCCATGAATAAACATCGTGAAATTTGTACCATCCAGTCCAGTGGGGGGATTATGCTAGTCAAAGATCAGGTGAGTCTTTGCCTTGACCAGTCTTTCTCCCGTGTATAAACTAGTTCCTGTGCTGTAATCTTGATCTTGAAATATCCTTGACGTTTGGAAGCCAAGAAATCAATTACCTGCCTGATTTAATTGGAAAATATTACGTATTTTTAGTGCTAGCAGAAGAGCGTAGTATTGTGCATCATGCTGAAGAAGAAACATAGAAAAGGCATATTGTTTGGTCAGATACCCATCTTTTTTTTTTTTTTTTTCCCTGTGATTTGGCTGAGGGAGTCTGTAAATAAATTCAGTCCATTGCGTTAACCTTTTGCATCAACTTTCAGTGTGTCCAGTCCCTCCTACTAAGATGCCATATTTCATTTTAAGAGTTTGCGACTCCTGTGGTGTTCTACAGTTTTAGTTAAAAATGTTTTGCTTTCGTGATCGTAAACTGTTGTTGTATGTATAACAAACAGGTTCTCAGATGCAGTAAAATAACAGCTGTTAAGGTTGCAGAAATAACAGAACTAATTCAGAAAGCCTTGGAGAACGACCAGAAAGTTAGGTGAGTGGTTTGGAAGGAAGGGAAATGGGTATTTTTAAGAAACATACTAAAAAGTAATGTCAACCTGTAGCGTGACCAGCGAATTGTTTTCACTTGTGTTTGTTTTAAATAGCAAGTATTTGTATATTTGAACTTAAAAAGAGAAAGCATTTTTAAGTGTGAAACATCCTGAAATAATGTCTGTCACTGAATAACTAGGAAAGAAGGTGGGAAGTTCGGCTTTGCAGAATCTATACCGAATCAAAAGATCACTGCCTTCAAAATGGAAAGCGCTGCTGTTGATACTAACAACGTGGAAGAACAAGCAGAAGAAATCATCACTAAAGCTGACCCTCCTTCAGAAGTGTATCTTTTCTGTTGTATTATTCAGGGGAAAACCAGGCTTCCCATCCCCTGCCTTAGCACTAGTAGAAGCTAAACACACATCCTCGATTCCTCGCAGCTTAGGTAGCCTTATAGCCTTCGGAGGAAATGTCAACATCACCTTGGGCTTGGTTCTAACTGCTTTTAGGTAACTTCATTCCTAGCATAAAGTGCAAAACTGAGGTCTGAAGTGACTGATTGTTACAGGAACTGGAGAAGTAGTACTCTCTCTCAGCTCCCCTTTACGGATGATCTCCCCAGGGGAGAAAAGGTACAGCTTAAAAAACAACCAGTTTTCTCTCAGAATACAAAGAGTTTCCCAGCAAACACTGACGTTTTTCTTAACTACTTCAGTTTTGCCAAACCAATACTGCACACTCCCGGGACAGCCCAAATTGGGGAAGGAATAGAGAACTCCTGGGGAGACCTTGAAGAATCTGAGAGGGAAGAGGCAGCGGAAGAGGAAGGTGAAAGTGAAGCTACTGCTTTTGAATGTCAGAAAATGGAAACTGAGGATACAAGTACGATGAGGGAAATTAAGAAGGGTAAGTATTTATTTATCTTGATATCAGATATGCTTATTATATCACGTTATTAACAGTCTAGAATTAAAACCTGAAAGAGGTCCTTAGCAAGAAAGGAGAACCGTCATAGCCACCTTCCATTTGAGTTACACCCATTTGCTACTTTCACTTCACCTGCTCACTTCCATTTTCTTCAAAAGAAAACCTGATTTCTGTAGTGTAAGAGGGCTCCAAATTAAGCACTAGCCACTCTGTTTCTTTGAAAATGCAGTGGTTATTAGTTACAGAAGTTGTTTGTACAAAGCTGATCACCAGTTTGTGGATTTGTGGTTTTTTTGGTTTTTTAGATGAACCTATTGTACTGTCCGACAGTGAAGAGGAAGAAGTTGTCATTCTGGAACCACAGGAGCTACCCCGGAAAACAAGGTAACCATCATGTGAAATGAAGAGGGGAAGGGAGTTTGTGAGGAGTATTTCGGGAAGCTCAGGATTTTGGCAAGACTGGGAAAGGTCTCAGTTGATGAAGGGGACTACATAGATAGCCGAGAGCGAGGAAGTTTACATCTAGGCTAGCATGCTCCTGTCCTAGGAGGCCGGTCATCCTGGCTGACCTGCGGCTGTCTGAAATGGTTATAGATATTTGAGTGATCTTAATGATTCCCAAGGGACTGAAAGCATAAAAGTGGATTTGAATCAGCTGCTCCTTGGAGATGCTGCAGAGATTCTACATGCTACCCTACAGCTAATCTTAAATTTTATCCCCGAGAAGTGGGGTTTATTGCTGCATCCCTGCACTAGCCATGGAAAACCTCATTGTCGTGTGTAGCACACTTTCTAGAACCTGAGTTTGAACTTTGCACTGAGCGTGGTGGATGGTTGCCCTGTTACGGATGATCAGCCTGTGTTCTTTTGAAATAAAACAATTCGGTACGCTTCTTTGATAGAAATGTTGTTTTCTCACAGAACACAGACCAACTCGAAACAAGAAACTACAAGTAAGAAAGCATTTAACAAAAGGAGAAAAAAGAAGAGAGCTGCTCATTAAAGCCATCATCCCCCCTTCAGAAACGCTGTATAATACATAATTTGTTCTATCATTACTGAACTTATTTTTGTAGATAATTTTATTTCCTCATACCCCGTGTCTGGTCCTGCTTTTATGTATATTTTATAAAACCATTGCTTTAAATAAAAAAATTTTGCATGTAAGTGACATTCCGTGGTTAGCATCCAGCTGCAGCAGCAAACTCACTAGTTCAACTTGAACTGACTCAAGTTACACAACTTCAATTGCAGAGGCAAGATATGTAGTTTTAATGAAACAGCTTCTGCCATTACCGAAGCGAACTGGGTATAGTCAAGAGTTCAGGTAGTAAAAGAAATTATGGCTCAAGTTTAATGCCAGGAAAAGCTTCTTTTAATTAAGGTAGCTATTAGCACGCCTTGGAAGCGTTTCATACCTTGGAATGTTCTTCACGGGGAGAGGGCGTGCTGTGACTAAGACCTTGCCCACATCACTGCATTTTACCTTTCACTGACTCAGCCTTGTATAAAAATGAACAGAAATGCACGTACTTAACAAAATAGCACAGAACTTCTGCAAAACTTTCATAGGGAAGCAACTCATACTTCAGCAATGGAGTTTCTTAAAAAGTTTAATTAAATATTACATGCAACAGACAGGAATGCTTCTTGAACTATATTCAAAGAATTATGCTCTGAATTAAGAATGGGGCAAAGCGAAGAGACAAGGAAGTTTCCAAAACATCTGACCTAGCCGCTTTCTTCAAAAACCAAGTCAAATTGGAAACATACACATATTTACAAGAGTAACGTAGGACTATTTTACATGTGACCTTAGTATTTCATGAAATATGAACAGGAGAGAAGTTACTGTTGCAGATATTACATTCCCCAAATCAGGTTTTGAATTTAATGTTAAAAAAAAAAAAAAAATTGCTCCCAGCCAAGCAAAGCTTTAATCAAGTTGTGCTCTTTCAGAAAGGGACAAATACTGAAAGCCCCATTCCTCCAGGAGCTAAACCAGCATGTTTTCTTAGTGTCAAGTCTTCCAACCCAAAGACACTGTTGGGAGTACAAGAATGAGTGAAGATTCAGTTTCTTCTTAGTTCCACAGTACCGTGCAACCTTAAAACTTCTTCAGGAAAAAGAACGGTGTTCTTTGCCCTGCTGTTTCTCTCTTCTTCACACATAACATCTCGCACCCTGCATTCCTTACAGGCTTTATGTTGAGAGGACTAGGAGAAGTTAAACTAGAGAGGCAAAATAGTCGTACAGTACAACCCGGGATATTTTGTTCAAAGATTAGTAGCAAGAGCTGGAATTGTCCCATATTAACTTCAGAAAATGAGAAGATGGAAAAAGATGGTATTTATTGCAGCAGCCAGAGCTGCCAGTGAGGAAGGAGGAACGTAGTCACACTGGGCAGAGATGCCAGCCCGTGACTGAAGCTTTTTTTTTTTTTTTGGCTGTAGAGGAAGTCTCATCGGTATGTTGAAAGTAAAGCTCAGGCAGCAAGGGAGAATTTTTCTCTGTGCTATGGGAACAGTAACAGAACAACTTCTCTTGAAAACAGAGCAAGGAGGCATTTCATTCAGCAGGAAACTAATACTATAAGCCACTGTAGTCCTTTCGCTTAACTACTGCTACTTGCTCTTTTCTGGGGAAAATAATTCATAAGCTTCCTTTAAATTACTCCTCCTCCAATGTTCATATTTCTCAGTGGCCTTGGAAAGTTTCCAGCACACACCACAAAAAAAAAAAGAAGGGGAAGGCAGAACCCAGTTTCTCAGGAAGAGCGCTGTGCTCTATCGTCTTCAAAGAATAATTGCCAGTCAGCGCTTTGAGTTGCCCTTCCAAGGTCACAAACTGATGTCGCAATTGTGGCAAACGCGTTCCTCCATACACAAACTCCCTCTCCCGCAAGGCTGGAGCATTTCCAGTACTTGGCACCAGACATGATACGCTGCACAGTTTTTTCCCCAACTAGTTTCAGCTTTTCAGTGGCAACCTACTGAAATTAAGCTTAATAAAGGTTATCGGAGAACATGGTAGACCAATGAAATATGGCTCTCCATTAAACATTAGAACATGTATAAAAGTCAAAGTGCATCCTAAAAAGCTCAGATTGGCCAAGAAAGGCAGCCTCTGATCAGTTTTGTTACTGAGTTGGTTCATGGAGGGCTCAGGTTGCAGAGCAGGGGTGGGGGCAGAACAGCAAGTTTTTAGTTACCGAGTCGAGACATGCGAGTTATCTCACTGTAACACACGCTTGTCAGTGGGCTGCTGATTTTTTTAAGATGTATTTTAAATAGCCCACACCATAACAGTTGTTCGACATCTGTGAAGAATTTATACTGCTGGGTGTCCAGATAACCAGACAGGCAGCGTTGAATCTGCTTCAAGTTGAAGTGGCACAGGTTTCACAGGGCAGCCCTTGCCCAAAAGCTTTAGAAATGAATGCCAGTTTAAGATGGCAGTACTGCCGCTCAGTGGTTTTAAGGTATCGGCAAGACCACTAACATCAGATGTAAAAATTGTTTATTAGCCAACCTGGACGTGGCTTAATTAAAGCCACTTCCATGCACTCACTGCTTTACATGCAAAGAACAGCCGGTACAGGGCAGCATCACTCCATTTACACAGGTTGAAGGTAAATGTCCACTTGATCTGATGCCAACTATGTGCTAGTTTGCTTGTGTAACACTTCTAGAACCAAGGAAAAATAAGACCAGTTGGTCTACATTCTTGCTGCCTGCCGCAGAGGAACCCTTTCCAAGCAAGAGGGATGTACAGAATTCATACCGTTCTGCACACAGCCCATCTGCGCCAGAAGACGTTCCCTCCTCATGAGGGCACAGAGCAGTAGTTCACCCTCCTGCAGTTTAATCCCTCCACCGCCCCTAAAGAGGTACTAGGTAAGCAGACTGATGACTCTAATTTTTTTAGTAGGTATCGATGGGCTTTCAGGACAGCTAACACATCAGCGGGAACTCCACGGGTTTAAATTAGTATCAGTTTTACACTTTGACTAGAAAATACCTATAGCAAGACCATTTTATACGTACTGGAAGAGAAGTATGAACTGGTATACTAGTTTTAGCCGCACAGTCCCTGCAGCAGAGCGTTCAACCTTTAACCTGATGGCGATCTGGCAATACATTACGTAGCAATCAAGGCTTCCGGTAAGTGGCACATCCTAAAGAGCCTCACAGGAGTCAATTCCAGCGAGGTGTTCTCATAGCTATAGTTTCTTCCAGTATTATAGCCATAAAGCCACCTTTTGGATCTATACTAACTCTCAGTTTAAACTAGACAGTATAAAAATGCTACAAATACTGCTGTGGAGTCCAAGTCATTCTTACTTGGAAGGAGAAAAAGCCCTACTATAATAATGCACTGCTAATTAATGTTTAGTCTATAATTAGATAAGCAGTCTCAGACTTCCCTTGGTCTGCATGGTTAATTCTGTGCTTGAGGAGAACATTTTTATAAAAACCCAGCTAAATATTTTAACAAGATTGCATGTACAAAAGATTTACATTAAAACCACATAGAACTAACTTCATAATTAAGCTCATCAAAACCTGTATTAATATTCTGAGTGATCACATCTAGAATTTTGAACCATGTTTAAAACTGTACATCATTTTCTTGTAATATACATCTTTTTAAAAGATCAGTCTCTTGATTATTGCAATAAGTTTAGTGTCTCTGGTGGGTCAATAAGCGATACTCCATGGTACCTAGAGAGGGAAAAAGAGACGCAGGATGTCATCGTGCTCTCTGCTGTAAAGAATAGCGTACATACTGCAGCGAAGCACATTCCTCACAAGGCAGAAAACATTTTGGGGCTTGTCAGCTGCCATGCTGACGCAGATTTTTTTTTTAGGAGCATTAGGTACCATCTCCTGCCTACCAACTGTAGGAACATCAAGAAAATTCCTCCAGTTTCTATCTGACCGTTCAGGTAGTGATACAGCAGGCCTGGTGGGGAACATGAAGCATTGCTGAACAAAACATTGTGCAAAAACCTGGGGAGTCTTGTCGCCGTTTCACTTGTGTGGTAGATTTGGTTAGTTGAGTCTCACTGAAGACTCAAGATATGCCTCACCCCCCACCCCGTTAAGCAGTTACACTCTGGGACAACTCGGGCGTAACACACCAGCTACCGTACGTCTCTACAGATACTCACTTTGTACTCTTGTACTTTTCCCTTATGGACTGTTGCGTGTGCTGTGCTGCTTTGAGGTAGGTCTCGTGTAGGTCCATGAGGCAAGGCTTGATGTCTTCAAGGGTGTAGCCTGTTACTTTGCACAGGGATTCAGGCTGAGGGAAAAAGGAAAGGAAGAGGGACATTTGAACCTTTCTGTTCGCTTATGCTGACGACCACTGGTGGAGTTTTTAGCTCCCTGTCAAAACTCTCTTGTTCTAGCAGGTTGGCAGAGTGTCCTTTTCTCAAACACAAAGTAGTTTAATACTTGCTGCTCAGATTTTAGCAGTTCATGTAGATTTACGGTAATCCTGAAAACAATCATACTCTAAACAAGTATTCCTTACCCCCAGCGCTTAGGCTTTCTTACCGCCCACTTCTTCATCACAAAGAAGCTGCTTACAGCTTTGAGAAGGATCACCAGAACACAGGGCATCGGTAGCTGCCTCTTCCTTCCAAGAAAAGGTGTGTCCCCCCCATTTTTCAAATACCATAGGGAGAAATCCCTAATTAACAGCCTAGGAGTGCAGAGGGGCTGCGCAAAACCACGTACGAATACGCTAAACATGCATAAAGGTGCGTGAAGGCTCAAGGTTTAGTGCTACATACCCAAGTTTGTCCAGTGATCGTATAGCCTGCTAGATGAAATGCGGCAGCAGCAATAACTGACGGCAAGTATTTCAGGTAAGGATCAGCATCAATTAGACTCAGCTCCCCAAGGTACTGCAAGGGAAACGAGAGAAAGGGAATCATGGGCTTCCAAAAGGAAGCACAAGAACATTGAACAGTTGCCCTAGAACCCTAATTTAAGCTTCCAATCCCGCCATCAGTTGGAGGAACAGCTTTTACTAGTTTCCACTTGCTTTCTCTTTTACCATCTACTGTTAGCTACTGCCAGTGTTCCCAATGCATGCTTCTGCAACACTGCGTTTTCTATTTAGAGGTAGGTAAGATCTAGAGGGAAGAGTGTAGTTGGGTCTGACCTTTGCACAGGGAGACCAGCCTTCTATATAGGCGCTCCGGTACCTGCTACACAGTTTGGATTTGGTATAACTTTAGCTGAAATGTTATCTGTGCTCTGCTTTAGAAATTAGCCTCTGGATTGAGCTCACTGCTTGTTGAGGGGAAAACCACAAGTCCCTTTCAGCCAAAATGGGTGGGTAGGTGTGGCAGTTTTAAGTAAGAAAGAGGGAAACATGTAGCAGTGAAAGAAACCCCGAATTAAAGTTCATCAGTCTCTGCCTGCTCCGAGTAAGCATGCACATGCTTGAGCCAGGGCAAGTGCCAGCTGCGATAGGAATGGAGTATCTCAAACAGTAAGTGGCAACAGGAGTGTGAAGTTTCCAGCGGTGTGGCACCACTCCTGGAGGAGCACGTGGCATAACGTATGCGCTCTCCAGAACTCTCCCAGAGAGACTACACATTTAAAAACAGGAGGAGGCAGAGAAGCCTGGACTGAAGAATCCTTTAGCATTTCTTTTCTACTGGGACTAGGAAACAGAGCTTGTAAAGTGCACTACTAGTAATAGAACTCTCTAGTTACACAGGCCAAGCTATTAATTCTTACTTACCATTGATAGGCTCTCCACTTTAGCATTTGTCTGCTCATGTAGGAAATACTGAGTGAGGAACTGGTTGATTGTTGGAGCTGCCAAGTCAAACGACAAAACCTTCAAAATTAAGTGCTCCATCCTTAGAACCTGCTTCTTGGTATAGGTGTCATCTGTGATGTAGACAAACTCTGCTACTTCAGGAGGGTAGATTTCTTCAAACTTCCTGCCAGGAGAAAGAGTTATGAGCAAATAATTGAGTACTAGAAAACCAGATAACCAGCAACATTTAATGAAAGCCAGCATGCGAATTTAAATTCTGACTTGTGAAGTAGCTGGGCACTGTTGCCGAACAAGTTTGCTGCACTTGGTTCAGTAGCTCTTGAAGCAGCAGAACTTGAAATTACAGAGCTAAAACAGCCTGGTATTTTATTAGCACTAAGCAATTTGGGACTCAGAGTTATTGAAATTCCAGAAGAACCCACTAAACTAATAATTGGTGCAAGCAAAACTTCCTTTGCACATGCCTTGTGCATATTCCCTCAAATACTGTTTAGAAGCCTGCTGCTGCTGCAGCTAGAAATAATGAATCCTCACATTAGGGCAACCTACAAACATAGCCTAGAACCTTGCTTGCAGAGTTTCATACAAACTGCCAAGCTTTTAGGTGGATAACTCCTGGTTTTTCTTCTAGTGCGAAGCCCTCCTGAGTCAGTCTGGCTATAGGCAACAGAAATGTGATAGCCACAAGATTTCCATCTGTTTGAGACCAGCAAGTGGAATTTTAAATTAGGCAATTTCACTTACGATGCAAGCAGCATCGCTGCAGTCCCCACAAGCTGAAGTTTTCCTCTCAAAACAGACATTGAAGAAAGAAACCTATCAATGTAATTTACAGCTAAGTGCAGGGTTTCATTTTGTAATTTGTATTCTTCTCCAACTTCCACCAGCCAGTCCACAAGAATAGCCCGCATGTTGTTTGTGATATCAGGTTGCTTCTTCATGTAACCCATTTTAGGCTTGCATTTCACCTGTGGGTTTAGATGACAGATAAGATTGAGTTTAGACTAAGTGGCAGTAGGGAAACAACTGTTTAAGCTCCATTTACCACAGTTTAAACAGACCAGAAGTAAACAATGCTAAGTCTAGGATCAGTAAATTATATTTCCATAATCTTACTTTCCAGCTTCTGTTTGGTGCGTGGCACAATCAATTTTATCACAAGAAAATGGTCTTGTGTTCACAGCAGTGGACACAGCATCTTATTTCTCTATTTCTAGCAGGCCTTACTTTAGTCACTGTAGTAGTAACCAATGTTTAGATGTGTTTCTCAACCGAAATTTCTCCCCCATAAGCTGTATGCAAACAAGAAAAGAGAGAGCAGCTCACCTCCATTTCCCTAAGGTACGTATGGATATCGCTGATATAGTCTGGCACATTATTAACGTTTGGTTTTTTGTCTTCTGGTTCTGAGGTTATTGAAATATCCATAATACTTGGAGAATCTAAGTAGAAGATAATAGCCATGTTAAAGCGAGAACCATCAGACCACTCCCTGGTAGCACAGGGAACTGCTCTGTTCTGTAGCACGTCGATGGTGGCTTTCCAGGGCTGCTGGGTCTCTTGCCTTCTAGGTGGGCAGCGAGGGCAGGCTATTGCTGAACTAGACCAGGAGCTGAGGAGGATCTAGGGAAGCCAAAATGTTACTGCAAAAAGGAAGCTTCCTGTTCCCCTTTCTCTTTTTCCCCCCTTGGAATAAAGGGGTAGAAAACTCTTTTGCAATTATGTAGTGCTCAGTGCATCCTGTGCTACCTTGTTACATAGATGTGAATCCTGTAAGCTTAGCTATTGGGGCTTAAAAGAGGGCTGGAGTACCAGAGCTTTTTGTAGACGGCAGAAGTGGACCATAATGATATCAGCCCTCAGATATTCATGCACGCGTTACGGAAGATGGATCCAACTGCTCCCATTTCTTTTGTATGGGGAAGAGCTCTAAACACTTGCACCAGTACTGGGTATTACCTGGGAGAAAAGTCTATTTAAAGTCTCAGGATCTGCCTAAGCAGATTCCCCTTCTAACTCTATAGCAGTAGCAAAGGGTGAGGCTCTAAGGGCTGCTCTTGTCTGTAACCTGGTTTCTCTCATGAGGTACCAATAGTTAAGTTTATAAGCATAAAACTGCCTACAAAGAGCAGGGGGTGGAAGCGCAGAGGCTCAAGCAATCGATAGCTCAGCTGCATTGAAAGGCTATGGTATTGTAATGGCAGGCTCGAAGGAACCAAATCTGTTTCAGCAACTGAAAGGGTATCTTCTGAGTCGAACCAAACCAGTCTACATCCCAAACACCTTCAGGACCTACAGTCCTCCTCTAGTTCGCTCGGGAAACCATTCCCTAGGGAACACCTCGGCACAACCCTGCTCACCTCCCCGTTTCCAGGGGGAAGGGCCCTGCGCCGCCCGGGGCCGCTGCCCGGGGAGCAGGCGGGCTGGGGCCCTCAGGGCGCACCGAGGGACACCAGCCGAGCCCCGGGCGGTGGGGGTCACGTACCGAAGCTCAGCTCCATGGCGTTGCCCAGGGGGGCCAGGGGCCGCCGCTCCCCCAGGGCGCAGACGGCCGCACGCAGCCCCAGCGCCGCCTCCTCCTTCTGGCTCGCCGGGCCGCCGCCGCCCCGCCGCCGCTGCTGCTGCTCCCCGTCCGGCTCGTCCACATGGATGGTGAAGGCCTGCTGCCCGCCGACCGGCCGCCCCACCGCCGCCGCGCCATGACCCTCACCGCCGCTCCGCGCCGCCTGTGGGGAGAGCGGCCCGTCAGCGCCGCCGAGAGCCCGGCCCCGCCGCTGACAGCCGCCGCTGACAGCTCCCGCCGCCCCAAGATGGCGCCCCCCCCTCACCACACACCTCCTCCCTCCCGCGCCGCCCCGGGCCCGCCGCCCGCCCGCCCTCTCCTCACCTGCGGCGGGAGCCCGGGCCGCTGCTGGGCGCCCCGCAGCAGCCCCAGCGCCACGCGGGTACCGGCGGGGGCGGGCGGCGCCGCTTTGCCGCCCGGGGGAACGTTCTCCTGGTTCTCCTGCCCCGCCAACATCGTCGCGGCCGCGGGTGGCGGCGGCGCCGCCGGAGGAGGAGGACGGGGAGGGCCGGGGGAGGGGGGAAGGGGGGCCGCCGCCGGGCGGGGGATGGGGGCGACTGCTGCCGGCGGCCGCCCAGTCTCCCGCCGCGGCGCCGCTCTCGCCGTTCAAGTAGCCCGCGACTCTTGAATCGCCCAATCAGGGGGCGCGGCGCCGCCGCGCGTCACGCGGCCTACGGGCGGCGGCGGGGGACAAACCGGACGGGGCGAAGGGCGGGCGGTACCTGGGGCCGAGGGGCGGGGCCAGGGAGAGCGCGCCGCGCGCCGCAAGGGAGGGCGGGAAGCGCCTCGCCCCTTCCCGCCGGGAGATTGCCCCTGCGCCGGGCCCGTGAGGGGAGGCTGGGGGGAGCCCTCATCGCTCTCTGCAACTGCCTGTCAGGAGGCTGGAGCCGGGGTGGGGGGGGGGGGTCGGCCGCTTCTCCCCAGTAACAAGCGACAGGACGAGAGGAAACGGCCTCAAGCTGCGCCAGGGGAGGTTTAGATTGGATATTAGGAAAAATTTCTTCACCGAAAGGGTGGTCAGGCCCTGGCACGGGCTGCCCAGGGAGGTGGTTGAGTCCCCATCCCTGGAGGTATTTAAAAGCCGTGTAGATGTGGTGCTGAGGGACACGGTTTAGCGGTGGACTTGGCAGTGCTCGGTTAACAGTCGGACTTAATGATCTTTTAAAGGCCTTTTCTAACCTAAACGATTCTATGATTCTAAATACAGGGACTTCTGAAATGAAGAACACACAGAGGAGAAGGACGGAGGAAGTTTAATGCCATCCGCTCTTTAAACAAGAGCCAAGGTGTAGCTTTCAAAGCAGGCATCTTCAGTCTAAAATTCAAAGAGGGTTCTCCCCCCTCTATGCACACACCAGCCACATCAATCTGCCGAGATTCTCGTACCGCCTTCTCAGTGCAGCAGGCAAATAACATCGTTATGCGTGGTTTAACACACAAATTTCTTCTAAATCTGGCTAAGTCGCTGAAACCCAGTTTCTTCATACATTCTTACAACTGGAGAACAGACTACTGCACGTAGGTCTTTAACAGCACTGAAAACATTTTTGCAAAAAAGGTATTTGGTATTTACATCTGATGCTAAGTTTTCTTTAGCTATGAAGAACATTGCGTACATAGAAACTCTGCGCGCACTTAACATACCCAACAGTTTACATGAACTGAAGTTGACTACTGTATTCAGTATGATAATAAATATGAATAAAACCTAAGAGCTGACAGTACAACAAAAGAGTAAAAGTGTTTTTCTTAAGAAGTGTTTTAGACTTGATACTGAACTGCCTTGATTTAAAAAAAAAAAAAAAAAAAAAAAAAAAAAGAGAAATTACTCTGATTTTTCCTTGTCAGGCTGCAGCCTCAAAAAAAGCGATTAGTCCATCTTGATCACAGCCGTCCAGCATTTCCAGAAGAAGAGGAACTTTAGTTTTCACATTGGTGCCTTTAAATTTAAATTTATCTATGAAGAGATCTGTGATCATACCTGCAAAGGTAAAATCCCAGGAGTTATTATTTGCCTTGTTTTCATTATGAGGTCTCTCTACTTTTAACTCGTTATTATGTACCAACTATTCTAGTTGATTCTGGGTTTAGAGAAAAGACTCTTTTTAAACTGCGTATTTTAAACAATCATTTACTTTTAAACAAACCCAAAAGCCTGTTAGAAGAGCCCAGATTCCAGCTTCATTCCAAAGTGTGTATTTCTGCCTTAGAATTACCCACATCTGAAACACTAAAGAGAGAGGAACTATGACAGGACGGGCAAGGAGGACTCTGCTTACGCTGTATGTACATAGGCTTATTAAAGCTGGTGTCTGGCAGAGAGTTCTCTGAGCTGGAAGCTGTACGGGGAACACCAGAGAAGGTTACAGAATTTCCTTCACTAGTTAGATCATCTCCTACGAGCCTCCCTTCCCACCCCATGTGCATTTTTCTCTTTTTCTGATGTGTTGCAAAACTTAACCACTCAGAACTTAATCATTCTCATTTAGCTTGTGTACATTCTTAAATGCCATCCTGAGTTTGAATACGGTTCTTAATCATGTCCATAAAGACAGGGATCATCTGAATATAAGAAGCTGCCGATTAAACAAAAAGTAGAAAAGTCACTTGCAAATAATCCTGGTATTTTCATTTTCAGCGATACGCTTGTGATGCCAAATCAATTTCAGAAGTTCTCAGGTGAACAGTTCTTGAGAACCTTTAAAGAGTTACTCAAAGTTTGTAGTCCCATACAAGCCATTTTCAGTATGTGCTAGCTTTTACTGCCTCACCTTTAACTTTAGACTTTTATGATCAAAAACATTGTGTAAATATGCAGCCATGGCTGTATGACCAGACAGACATATATATTTACATACCTATTGTTGTCCTGAAGCTACCCAAGTGTACCCGCTTACCAAATTATTTTGATTCTGCTAATACTGACTTCATAACTATTTCAGTCATGTCCAGCGTGCTCTCTGGACATTAAGTTGCATTTAAATAAAAAGCTGAATTGATCAACCAACCATAAAGTCTCTCAAGATGTGCAGGTTGTCTCTTGTATTCCTCAAGCAGCTGATCCGCCTCTTCCAAAATGCTACGGTATTTTGGTAGCAGGAAGTCCACATTTCCTTCATGAACTTGTAATTCCTCAAAGACATTTTAAATCGTAAGAATTAACAGCAGCTAAGCATCATAAGAGCATAAAAGTAAGAAGAAATTAAGCTCGGGTCTGACAGGAGGAAGTACGTCTGAGACAAGACAATCCCCGTCTAAACTAGCAAGACTTATTTTCAAAGCACCTCATTTTCTGGTCTTCTAATGAAATGCCAGATCTTACTTGTCACTTCGCAGACTAGATTCCCAAAATCCTGTGTATTACAGCTTCCAGCTCTGAGTACTGCTGGAACAGGATCATGCCACAGCCCAGCCCCTACAGAACCAAGCCTCATGGAGGCTCAAAGCCTTCACCACGTCTTCATTTTTAGAATAAGTAAATTCCTACAAAGTGTGGCACATGCTACAGTCTGAAGGTAAAAGTAAACTCTAAAAGTATCACTCAATTCGTGACAGCAAAAAGTTTTAAAGACCTCTTCTAAAATGCCCCAGTCTACCACCAGACCAATTTAAGACGGTCAATAGTATAGATCTTTTTATCCCCCACAGAAAGACTGTTCTTTTCTAGGCGAAAGGTAATTATGCCTTGCATCGTGAGTCTGCTGGGATAACAGCTTTCATCAATCATCAGATTATTTTACTGCCTATGAAGAAGTTATTATCAAAAAAAAAGAGTGACAAAAAAAGTTGTCAAAAAAGATATGTCAAAGAAGATTTACTGCCTAAAAAAAGCCTAAAACAAGCAAGATGTGCATCATCGTTATTCTTGCACAAACATAACAGGCATTAAGAATAAATCCTCTATTATTCTCTGCCTCCCTGGTTTGCCAAATCAAGCCCAAATAAAATACTTTTAGTGATAATAAAGATGCGCAGTATTCTCATTGGTAGTCAGTTTTTCTACTAACTAAACAGTTCTGACAACTAATATTTGATTCCCCCAAAGGACAAGAGAGAATTGGTTGTCCATTTTCATCTTCTCTCCCCCTCAAAAAAAAAAACAAAAACCAAAAGAGACGATGGCAAGTTTTTGATGGTAAAATCCTGGTTGTTGGAAAAAGTCCAAGAAGTGAGACACACTGCCTAACTCGTACCTCCCAAACACTAATCACTGTGGAGGGTATTAAGCAAAAGATTAATAAGCAGATAATTCAGAAATTATGACACACTGGGATGAAGTTCCAAGGCAAGAAAGTCGCATCTGGCCTGGATGATCATCCCCAGATCTAAAAAACTTTTAAAAGTTAGTGGAAGGAGACAGAGAAGGAACTGGAAAATCACAGCAGGCAAAAAGAGAATGTTAGACAATAAAGCTGGCTGCCTTCTACTGTCCGATTTAAGCATCCTCAACTTCAGTCAGTAATCCTATGTGTTATTCACTAGTTATATAGCACAAATGGGAATTCCACTTGAAGAAGTCTGTCTCCTAGATAATTAAAATACATGTCCTGGGAACAGAAACGGAACAGATACCAGTGTGACACACATCTGACTTGAGCCCTACAGCTTGGTACCTGACAACATAATCCCCCATAAAAATCCTTCCACGGGAGTTCACATACTTACTCTCAGAGCATCTATTAAGTGAACCTTCTTCGCCAGCAGCTGCTGATACTCTAATTTAGGGTGGATAAGCTTTAATGTGTGCCTCACAGATTCTTCATGTATGTCTAGTAGAGAGCCAAAAAAAACCCAAGAAGCAAATGAATAATACATATTACATATTCCATTTATAAGAATACAAAATGAAGTCAAGGACAACAAAACAGAGAAGAAAGTTTTACCATATGATATGTTGAGATTAATCTTCCTTTTAGTAGCCTCTTTGGAAAGCACATCTTTTAGGATGGATATTGTCGAAATGTTGTCAGACTTAAAACATCCCTCACCTTTTCTACAAAGGAAGAAAAACTTTAAATGAACAAACTTAAACACACATGCATGCATTAGATTTGTCCCTACGTTAAAACAGAAGGCCTGTAAATTAATGCCCAACTCAAAAAAAGCAACCTCTATAAAGGCTGTAACAATTCTCCATATATCAGGTGGCTGTATACACACCTATGCTATTCCCTCCTTCCCAGTGTAATCTTGACAGAGAACAGTTTGTTCCAGTAAAAAAGACAAAGCAGGATACAGGAATCGCAGGTATACACAAAGCAGTTATCTGTATTGTATGGCACTAAGGTTATACAAGTAAGATTTCTGACTGTATTCATTCCTCCTGAGTTTTATCATTGCAATACCTTGAAGCCAAACAGCAAGCTTCGATACCAGAAAGGAGAAAAAACACTCTCCCCTTCCCCCCCAAAAACCACCACCCAACAACTTTCTACATTATGAGTAGACAACACGTATGGTAGGCTGGGAGCAGGCTGGGATCTGTAAAATTACAAAAATTAATTTTCCCCCTCTTTACAGTTCCTTTTTCAGGTGGATGTATATACTTTACTGAAGGAAGATATAACTAATTAACTTGAGAACAGAGTATTAATCTTAAACACAGAAATAGTATCTGCCTAATATAAGTTGCAGAAAAGGAAGGTTTTCAGCTTAATGTTTATCACATTTTTGTTTGCATGAGTGTTAAATGCCTTTTATTTCTGCTCCTCAATACAAAAAAAAGGAAGTTAGAAAACAATAGGCATTACACAATAATTTCACTATATTAATTAGCTATCTTCTTTAAATTCTAAAAGCAAGCCATCACCTTAAAAATGTACCAAGCCTTTCCTCCCTGCCGATTTTGTTTTTTGGACCAACTTCAAGAAAAACCCTATTCAAGTTGCAGATTGCATCATTACTGGATAGTGCTCAGCCCTGGTAATGTTTGACAATCCTTTTTAAGAAAGATTCCTATTCTCTTTAATGGGAGTTTTGATGAGGCTGAGGGCAGAGAGGGGAACAGTAGTATGTGCATGAAATTGTACTGTACTTGCAGACTGGTCAAGAATGAAAAAGACAAAAGCCCCAGTGTAGTCACATTGCGCTTAGTAACTGTATTTTACCTGTAAGTACTTTCAAGCTGTGTACCCAGGAAGGTGTTCTGAAAATAAAAGGTGATGCTCTCTCCAGCGGGAGTCTTTTCAGGCACCTCAGGCAAGCAAAACACAACCCAC
Organism: Nipponia nippon; assembly: GCF_047370975.1. NCBI lineage: Eukaryota > Metazoa > Chordata > Aves > Pelecaniformes > Threskiornithidae > Nipponia > Nipponia nippon. The sequence goes on along the minus strand of NW_028262380.1, from coordinate 77,202,798 downwards.
GAGTGAATTTCAGCAAAACTGAACTGGCCTCTGAGCGTCAGTGTATTCATGGGTCTATGACATTATGAAATTAAAAAAAAAAAATTAGTTAATAGTTATGAAGGAGGGGCACTGTCAGTGCACTGGTTACCCATATGAAAAAAGTTTAGTTCCACGTGGTGGTTTCCTTTTAATCAACACCCTGTAAAACATCAGGTATCTTGCTAAGTAGTTACGTATTGCAGATTACAGCTACTTTTCTGTACTTCCAGACAAAAAGCTGTGTACGTTCATGAATGTGTACATACATACATGAATGTGTACATTCAAGTTTTATCTCTTAGTCGACACGGCAGAACTGGATAAGAAACCAGTTGGAAGTTTTTGACGTACCCTGTTTCAAGCTGTTACACCTGAAACTTGTGACAAAGGTAAATAACTGACAACACAGCAAATGTGACTAAGAGCCTCGGCAGTCTCCCATGCTGTAAACCACAGACATAGCATTTATATCGAGGCATAACGGAGCTCATTTGCACATTGACACATTTACACATAAAGGCATGCGGTATCATTCCTTCAATCTCTCAGTTTTGTTTTGAAGCAAGCAACAACTTGGTGGCAATACAAGATGTTAACTGAGGGTGGGGAAAAATCAAGTAGAAATTGCATAAAATACTAGGTTCCTAACAAGAGAGATAAGGGGAAAAAAAGTCTTGGCTCAGTTTTGGAGCCAAATTAGCTATGGGAAAGAATTACATTTAAAAGGGTGGAGGGGGGAATGAGGCTGAAACTGAAAAGACTGCGGTTACTAACACAGGAGAGTTTCCTTTATACCACACCCTCAGCTCTACTAACACATGGAGCTGCACTATAACCCAGGTCAGTAAAATGAAAAATAACCTGAAAACAAGGATAACGAATGGTAAGGAAAGCAGGAACCCATTAAATCTGCATTTTCTGGCAGAAAACCCACAAAATGGAACTACAGGCTCCAAATTGTAGGTTAGGGGTTAGAAATTACATACTTAAGTTTATAGAGTAAACATCGTTTCAACTGGACTGTGTCGGTTTTTTAAGAGAAAAAGGCATTGAGTTTTGTTTGCAAATACCTGTTGTGGTCAATAGAATGAGTTCTCTGATGAAGCGAAAGTGGTTTAATTTGATATTGATGAACTTGGCAGGTTTTTGGTTGAATTCTTGGAGTTACATATGCTTGAAGTGTCCCGTACTGTCCTTCGATCGATCGAACCTGCAGAAATAAAAGCAGAACCCACAAAAAAGAACAAAAGGGAAAAGATTAATTTACTACAATTTGGAAAGTTGGTGGGTATTCAAAATATGTAAAAGAAAAACCATAGTACTTCAAGAATATTTAGAGTACTATATATACTTGATAGTGCAAATATAAATAGAGCAGATCAAGAACATTTTAAAACTAGATGAAGTAGTGTCCAATGAAGTGCTGCTATATTAGATGAATGAAATATTAAGAAAATAAAACCTGCTAGCTTACTTTCTGATCAGCTAAAACAAAACATCTGTAACTTGCTTCTAATTCTTCAGTGGCCCCGTTACTTTTTTTTTTTAATTAAGGAAAAAATATATTCTGTAGCAGTTGGCAGCAAAGAATAGATCAAAGAATTTAAAAGAGTAAACAATTTCAAAATATGTGTTCACCTCTTCAGAACAATAAGTTCTTCCTGAGCTATTTTTGGAAGAGCAAGAGGCCAGATTTAAGTTCAAGCCTCAGAATACCCAACAAGCAGGATGCACAAACACATTCAAGACACAGTACGCGCTCTCCACGCCTCTGAGGACGCAGCAACGCGTCGATCACTTCTCTGCTGAGGCCAGTTACACAGACCGCACTCAGAAGTCTGCCACCCACACAGAACTGACAAGAAACAGGCGTGTCCCACCTATAGCACCAATACAGCCATGAAAGCAGGCAGAAGAGCTACTGAAACAGCTTTATACAAACAGAAGAGCAGACTGGAGTTCAAGCACAACTTTGCTTTATAACCTTGATTATGTCCCCTATTTTATAGGGTCTCAGAACTCAAAAAGCAGTGTTTTGCAGGAAGACATCCACTTCAATATTTTTAATAAAAATAAGTTAGTAAGGAGATCTCTTTGGAAATAAAACCACCAAGACTTAAAAGTCGTATTGCATGTGCATAGACGAAATACAAAAAGCGAACGAACTCCACGTGGCAGGTGTAAATCACTGGAGATCCTCAATGTGTTGCAGCGAGGTGGCAGTAGAAGCTGTGCAGATCGAAACCATCACAGCAGGATCCAAATACAAGAGTGACAGTACAGTGTTTTGATGACACGCTGCACTATGATGACACACAACAGTAAGCTTATAAATGTTTTTACTGGGAGAGTAAAAACAACCCTCTTTTTGTGTATCACGAATGCATGTGATTAATTTTTCTTGTGTTATTTACTCTTTACCTAGTATTTTCAATGCTAAAGCTGCCCAGGGTCATCCCCCTAAATTAAAATAAGAGAACTGAGACACAGGGAGATAAAGTGACCTGCTCAGAACCAGTAAGCACACTAATAGCATTTCTGAAGAAGGGGACCTGGGAAATAAGAGTCTTAATTCTGCACGCTAGGTCCATTATTGCGACGTCACCAAAAAACAGACAACTACCCCCTGCTTCCCCACATTTGATGCATCTTATGCAGGCTTATTTTCTAAGATAATCTTTTGACTAAGAGTTTTACATAAATAAACACATATCAGATTAGGAGGCTGCAGTGTTAGGCAACTACATAAAGAGAACACCTAGAGCCTGTGTGCATGTTGAGGGTTTTCCTAATCATGATTTTCTTCATTATTTCCCCTGGCGGCAGCCACAAAACATGTGAATTTGGTGGATTGTTAAAAATAAACCCCAAAACACCCACATGCCTTCAGTATAATAAGCATGGAATGACCGGATTTGCTTCCTCTCCAACATACAAACCCAGTCTATATTCCCTGGTTACTTCCCAGCGTAACTTCCTTCAAACACTTCCGAGGACAAACAGTGCCAGAGCTTCCTTTCCCACACCTCTCTCTAAGTTCCAGACACTGCCTCCAGAAGCTAGTATTTTCACAATCTGTGATTTCCCCACTGCTTTCATCTTAGGGACACTCAAGAAGCACCCCAGGCTCTCTCTCCTCTGCAGTAACACATTTTTCGAAGCCTTTAGAAACCCCTACAGACAAATCCAAAGGAACACAAGCCCCAGATTAGGTGGTTCTCAGGAAACAACCAGCAGTAGAAATTGGGCTGGTCATTTGCTCAGGCTAAGCAGTCAGTCCAGGCAGAGATCTCTCCATTCCTAGGCAGACATCTACATAACCATTAATTTATTATGGAAAATATTTTGGAGCATTTTACCTTAAGTTCAAGTCTCGTAGTATTTGCTTGGCATCGGTAAGTCGCAAGAAGAAAGTTACTATTTGGCTGTAAGCAGCAAAAAAACCAGAAAAATAATACTAAACAGATCTGTGGATTCACAAAAGTACAGTATAGTTTTTGCTATTTATGTACAGCTATTTTACAAAAGTTAAGTACAAAACCTAATCTTTGGTTCCCTTGAATATTCCAATTAATTTTAATTATGGTAGAATTTTACAGATTTCTCTACATAAGGAGAAATCAACTGAAGCCTCTTATAGTCTTTAATACCACCACAAAATTATGAAGATATCTACTTTTCATCTGAAGAATACATGTCAGCCTGCTCCACTCATCTGCAATATTAGTCCAACATGCAAAAATAACAGCAAGATCAGTAAGAAAACACACTAAAAAAAAAAAAGGCTAAATTACTCATCATAAATGACAGGAAACTTAAAATGAATAGTTGATTTCTGAAAGCTCCAGAGTAGACCAATGATGTGCAAATTTAGTTCTTAAAACTAAAATACTTAGAGGACCATTACGAAGAGAAAGACTTTACAGAAGATTTTCATAATGCTAAGGTAGTTTCTGGATTTCCCCCCTGGCCCTAAGCATCATTAGTAATTCTGCAAGTATTTAAGTTTATAATTATTATACAAAAAATGCACTTAACCATATGACTCCCCACACAGTGGAATTTTCACGTTCTAAAGTGATTTTTAAGAGACAAACTAAGTAAGAAATGCAATGTTCTTCACCTAAATTACTTTGAAGTAAATATATGCAATACTGGGAAATCCAGAGAAGAGAGCAATATTGAATGTGTCTTTCACATTCCTGATCAGGCAGGAAAAAAATACATGAGAGCAGTTGCTCCTGGATCCTTTTGCGCATACTTAGCTTTGCCTTAAGTCAGGACCTGCCACTAACTCCAGTACCTCTAATGAAGCTGAGCTCTCCAAAATTACCAAACAAGTTGTTTAACTCAATATATTTAAAATTACAAATATATATTAGTAACAGAATTTGGATTTATACAGTATTTCATCATGCAGTCTCTAAAAGTATCATCTCTTTTGTTTCACCTACCTCAGAATCACAGCTGCTAAAACTAACAACAGCAGAATTTTTATCCACATCCAGCAAGTCTATTGGGACATCACTCTGCAGAACATGAGAGGAAGGAAAAATAAAGAGCTTAAGTTCCTGAGTAGCTTCTAATGCATTTATCCTCTAACTGTCATCAACAGTTTTAATAAGGGAGAGGCAATGATTGATTCATCCAAGAGGTAAAAGCCTAACAGAGACGCAGCTTACTATTTAATCCTGGAGTAACATGATGATCATTCTCTCATTCTGTTACGGAGTCCTGAACTCTTGTGTGGCTGGCTTACAATAGCTTCAGTGTAAGATGTGTAGCTGTCTTTCAGACATGAAAATATATTCACATCTTTCAGACATGAAAGCACACTTCATTCATATGCATGAAGTATATTCATGATTGAAGTGCTTCCCTATTTCAATAGGGGGATTACAATATTCATTCAGGAAACCAAGGATCATATTACATAATTACTGATGATCCTTTTACTTACAATAACGCTTCTGACACAGACCACTTCTTATCTAGATGTGTTTTCACTGGAATTAAAATTAAATCTAACACCATTTTTAAAATGAGATTAAAGGGTATTAGAATGATTAATTATTTGATTTGGTACTGCTTTATAACTTCACAGAAGTGTCAGGAAACATTGATAAATATGCAACATACTTCCTAAAAAAATATTTTAAAAACAGTTTTATTGTCTTCTCACAGCAGAGGAATACCAGATACTGCTTTATGGTTCTTTAGAGAAAAAGCCTTAAGTTCTAAATGCTACATTAAGTTCAGGGCTAGATTAAACAATTTAATTATTCCTCACTTAGCTATGGAAACAGCAGATACTATAGAGCTGCATATTAGCTGCAGCTTAGCATTGCTCTAATAACATCCTTAATAAAAACGAAAAATAAAATCCTACAGTAGCTCTTCTCCTATTTGTTATGGCAAATTCACCTCACCAATTCCTCCTTGTCAAATTTTTCTCCCCATGCATATCCCAAAAGAAGGTAATTCAGTACCACTAACATTAATTTCAGCTGATGCAGTAGGAGGAATAACTAATTAAGGTTGCTCTACTTGGCAGGAGTATTTGTCACCAATTGCACACAAATCAGATGCTGTTCCACACTGAAAGTGCACAGGTGGCCCATACCATTCTAAAATTAATTTTCACTAGAGGGTATTGAACTGGCGAGTGAGAATCTGCACCTCATTTAAGATTTACTGAGTTAATTGCTGCTTAAATAAGGATGGACACGCAAAAGCAAACACGAAAGTTACACAGAAACCTGCTAGCACAGCCGGCATTTTGGTCTATTTTGGTAATGTTGCTCTGTTCAATACAGGTTTAAGTTTTATTTGTTCCCTAACAAGTACTTACAACAGTTACCTCGACACTGCAAGGCCACACCCTTCAATTCCCTCTTGTAACAATTCAGACATTTAAAAACCCATATACTTAAGATATTATAACTCAGCTTTTTAAACGAGAATGTCTCTGAATGTTTTATTTACGTATCAAGAAAGCCAACAAGAACAAAACCACACTCACCTGTACCAGGACATTATCTATAGCTGTCTGCACCTCCAAGATGAGGCTGTAGCTAGCATCATCCTTATTTAAGGTAAACTTATCATTCACACTAAATGCAGGTACTGATGAAACAGCAGTACTGGATTGAGAAGACTGCTGGTATTTTTCACGTTCCTGAAGTACTTTCATCTGTAAGTGTTCCAATTCATTCCTAGAAAAGGGAAAACACATATCACGTCTTAAAAAAAAAAAAAAAAAACAACTATAAAAGCTACCCTAAAAATTAAGTAGATTAAGCTTGCAAGGGAATCATGTTTATCTTCTGTCCACAATTTTCCAACCAGAAGTGACCGGTGACTCCCCTTCCACATACGTAACAAAGATAAAATATAAACTGTATCACACGAAAATGTAGATTCTACTGTACTTTGCCAGAAGAGATTTCAATGAGTCACACGAAAAGGCAAGTTTTTCCTTCGAGAGTAATTTTGAATTATATGCTAGCGACTACTTTCCTCCCATCACTTAGGAGCTATAAGCAGCACGGAAGAAGGGAATCTTACGTTGCTGATACTGAGGAAGAAGGCATTAAGACATCACCATGTGAAGGCATGATAGAAAGAGACTGTGAAAGGAGGCTGCTATTCATTTCTACTTTGAAAAGGCTTGATTCTACCTCTAGATATATTAACAATACAGAAAATCCAGTTAGATAGGAAGGGAAGATGACATTTCAGCTTTTAACATTTCAATTCTTCCATTTGAATTTTTTTCTAGTGCAATTACCTCAAGGATGAAATCTTGCTCTGCATTTCTTGACTTAATTTTAGTTCTTCACCTGATCCATCTTCTCTATGGACAGGTTCTGTAGTCAGTCCTGTCAGCCAGCCTAAACCAATATATGAAGTTTATATTCCTGATCAGCTATAAAGAAAAGTCTACACTCAGCTTTTGTATGTCTGGAGCAATGTTTGTTCCAGATACTGGGTAGAGAGAATCGAGACTTTAATCCTTTCTTTGGAGGATTAATCTAGACACCGAGCGTGATTTTTTTATGGGTTTCATTCTTAACTTACAGATTGGAAAACATTACTTATTCTTTTTCATGAAGTATTTTGAGCAATATATCCCTCTGCAGCAGTTTTTTTTTTTTAACTAAGCACTTAAATTTTTTCCCACCTCTGTTTCTCTGACAAAACCTTGAATAATTTGCAGTACTATAGTTGAAAACAAAATTTAAAAAAAGCTGTGCAATGTGTTTATAGCAAACTATATGTTGCACAGCATGCTTTGAGATTGAATGCTGCTGGTTGAAGTGAAAAAAACACCCATCTTTTTGTTTACTTAATTACACTTACTTTAAAGGCAAATACTGCAAATACCAATTGCTTATATCCTGACACCTCAGGTATGACATGCAAACTTGAATGGGTGTTTATAGCTCTAGTCACCTCATCTAATGCAATCAAACAGTAAGATAGCTTTATTATAAAAGGCGCCATAAAAGCTGACATGTCCACAATCTTTCACATTCCTTAGCTATCTACTTCAAGTACCAAGAAAGCCCAATAATGGAACATGAACTTTAAAAAATCCACAGAAATCCTATGCTGCCAGGCTTCAAATGTTACTTTTACTGCTCTAAGCACTGCTTTTCCTGATCTGCCAAAATCTGCCGAACTCAGTCTGCTGCACATCCACGTCCTCCCAGAGTTTGCCTTTGAAAACCCACAGGTGAACATGGGCTTTCGCTTTTTTCTTTCTTTTATGATTCACGGATCGTTGTAACATTCCCACTAAAAGAAGCCACAAAGCTCTTTGGCCACAGTGTTGTTGCAGCCTATCATACCAAAACAAGTCATATAAGAGTCTTTGAATCATCCAAAGGCTATTGAAAAGAGGCACCTGAACACCATTACTTCTCAATAACTGACTGAGAGTTGTATCTTGCCAAAATACATGATTTGGAATATGAGAGGTTTCAGCAGGCTAATTTTTTAGCACTGAAGATAAGCAAAGATAGAGAATTAGCAATATTTTAGCTCCCAGCAGTTAATGTATGCAGCATGTTTATCATGGCCTCTGTGACAGTCAGGCCAATAGCTTGAATCCTACAGAGGGGCTGCTGAGACGCCTCACATGGGGAAGATTTATTTTCTACTAAAAGCAAAATCGACTCCATTTAAAGCCCTATGAAGCTGAAAAGGAAGGAAATTACATAAAAGACGGGAAAACAAAAAAAAAGATACTAATGTCTATCAATATTTTTAATTAAAAAAATCATAAATAATTCCTTCAGACATAATATATTCATTATTTCATCACAGTTAGGCAGCAGTCTGCACCAGAGAATAACCAGCTGCTGTGTTACACAGCGGAATACATTATGAATATCTTAAAATACAAAACCATAGTTTAAGTATAGGGAACATTTTTTTGAAGTGTAAATATTAAATTGGAAGAGATTTTTTCAAGAAAACATTATCCTGGTTCCAATCAGGAACAGAAATTTTAAGAGATGTGAGCTGCACTAACACTATAGCCTGCTTCATTTTTATCACACCACCATATGCGACTTTTATTGAGTAAATGATATGAAGCTTACCTGAGTATGTGGATGCTAAAATTTCATCATACCCGTCTTTTCCTACACAGCCACCCTGGATTGATGCAATGCTCTCCGATAAAGCCTTCAAATAAATACATTCAAACAGAGGGAAATATCACTACGCTCATTTTAGAATTTTGGTTTTTTTTTTTTTTTTTTTTTTCCTGGGGGTTTTAAGAATTGCGCTCCTCCTATTACCCGCATCACAAAATACCTACATAGACGCACAATATCTAGACCTACAAAAGAGTAAGCTAGCTGATGACTATCTCAGCTAAATGGGGGTGTTCTAACAAATGCATTCCAATTCTACTCCGCATAACAAAGACATTAAAAAGCAGTTTAAAGCAAAACACTGATGGACAATATTTTTCCAGCAGGAATTCGCAATGTGACTGAACGCTGAAATAATCACTATGGATCAAATCTACTATTTTAAACAATTCATAACCAAAATAATTATGCTCAGTAAAGTCCTGACAGCTTACATTTATTATTTCACATGTAAAACACAGACTATACACAACACAGGGTTTTTTTTTTCACCTAGAGAGAGAAGCACTGTATTAGGTTTCACCCGGGAGAGGCTTCAGTAGTCAGTAGAGCCAGAACTTTAACATACCCTCTACACTATTTTGATTTTTGCTCAAATCAGGACTATGTCACTTTCTGTTTCTTGACTATTAGGATACTGCTTTGAAGTTCATATTGTTAACATTACAGAGCTCATCAAATTAAAAACAAAACACACATTTCAGTAGTAATGATCTTGTAAATACTTTAAGTTTTGAAACACAGATTTTTTTTTTTTAATGAATTTTTTCCAGCAAAGAAGAGTATGATGAATGCAGGCTCACATAATCATATCGAAGGACAGGATCATCTGCACTCTCACAGCGATAAATTTCTAGCACTCCATCATCTCGTCCAACGAGTAATTCTTTAACTCCATCTCCCAGAATGTCAAAACTATCAATACATAAGATACCTAATAAAAAAGAAAAAACTGTTTACTTCATCTTTATTCGTTGATGACACAATAATAGGCCACATGCAGTTACATAGAAAGAGATTCTTGGTCGGCTTTTGTTTTATTAATGCTATTTCTGGATGAGTCCACTAGAGGGCTGAAGTCTCTCACCTGGGCCTGGGGTTCAAGACTGTACTGCGGGTTTTACAGCGACCAATTCCAAGCCAAAACCACTACAGACCCCGTGGTGAAAAGCACTGAACAGACACCCCTTCCGACGTTCAAATAACTTGCTTTTGAGGGGTTTAACCTTCCCTCATCAAACATTTCCCTAGATGAACTCTTCGTCTGTCCACACTGCTGTAACTTTGCCAGTTGAAGAAGCAAGCATTCTTTGTTTCCGAGAATTGACTTAAAGCTATTGGTAAATGGGCTACTATGAATTCCGGCTAAGGTGACAGAAAGAGGTTTCTGACTTGGGCCGGACCTGGACTAGGTACTGCTACTTGACACGTTAGTGGACAAACCCACTACCAGCACATGTGGAACCAGCCTATGACAACTAACCACGTTTGGACAGGACAGAGAATCAGGGTCTGGAAGAAGGAAAAAGCAGTGAGCGAGTTTGTACAAGGATTATTATGAAAAACGAGATGGAATTTAACTTTTATGACTCCTTCATATTTCATATGAAAAGTAAGGACATACTAGGAAGCATTTTAAGAAAATAATTTAGCGATAGCTTTTATGAGATAATTAAATTAAAATATATATATTCTATTCCTGGTCTTCTCCTTTACAAAGGAGTATGGGCTAATAGATGCTGCAGAAGCAGCATACCGAGGCTAACACAGGGAAAGTGTCATACTATGCTCTGACCAGTTAAGTCTCATTGTGGAGCTTTAATGAAAGCCTTATTTCATCTTCAGACAAAAAAACCTTATAATGGCTTTTTTTTTTTTTTTTTTAAAGAAGAAAAAAAAAAGTCTTGCAAGGAGGATGCTAACCTTTCCTCTGAAGAGACTTTAAGACCACTGAACATCTGAAAAATCTGGCAGGCATATTTGCACTTAGAAATAGTCACCAAAATGATAAAAACCTCAAGTAATCACATACGAATCAACACCGTTTTACAAACAACACTTAAAAAATACCGTAAAAACAAAAACATACTAGAGTACTGGGAATAATATGAACAGAAAACCCAAAGCAAGACAAACTGATTAGAATGATTTATAAGAAAATCAGAAGAATGAAGGAGAGCTTCGTCATTTTAATATCACATACTAACATAATTACAACATGCCTCCAAAGTATCTCTGAATAAGACTTCCTGATTACTATAGTTGTAATAAAGCCTCAGATATGCTGGAAAGCTAAAGAGTGAGAGATTGAGACACATACCTCCTCTCTTTTTTTCGTTTCCGATTTCCCACTTAGGTATAGGCTTCGAACCAGTAATCTGGATAAGACCCAGTTTACCATCAGAAGTTCCATACACAATTTCTTCTCCAGAATCACCTAAACACATAAACTGAATTCAGAATCGATAAAATCAAGTACACCAATTTAAAAAAATCTGAAAGTATTGTGTAGTTACACTCTACAGCCCAAGGGAAAAAGAAAATAGTAACATTACTGTTGTTCAACAGAACTGTCAGGCTTTAAAAACAAAACCGTGAAAACTGCACCTGTTCTGGTAATTTCTTCATGGCTATCACTCTTCTGCGTATGAATGCCTCCCTGCACTGGAGTTCTGCCTAAAAACCATTCATAATCCAATACTTTAAATTTCAGCAAAGATAGGCTATTACATTGCCTTTACAGAAGAAAAACAAAGAGATTCATTCAGAACACACATCCAATAGTGAATGTTGTGCCAAGACGTAAGCAAGTAAGAACTACTTTTCCAAACCAGCTCTGAATGTCATTGTCACACAATCTAACTGAAACTAAATTAAGCACCGGATTAACACACTAAAGCGATTTCTATTAGGTTAGAAGAGATTAGCAAGAAAGATGATCAGGCTATTTTAAGCTTGATCCTTCCACAGTCTTAGTTTATGTGAACTCTACTCAATATTCTCATTCATCCATGGACAGATGCAACTAGCAATTCTAGTTATGGAAATCCAGGTGTAAGAGAAACCCAAACCCAGAATTTTGACAAGGCTCTCGGAAGTCCAGTTCATATTTACGCAATGAGAGTGCCTTGTATCTCACTGCTCTTGTAAGAGACTTTCAATTAAATGTGAATATAATTTAGAACTAAACCAGTCATATGTGTGTATATATTTATTTGTATCTATGAAATGACTTCACATAGTCAGTTTTCTGCTGCATTTTTAACATCAGCTTAAAAATCAAGGCAAAATGTAATTAACAAATACAAGCAACAAAATCTTTAAAATATAGTAAAATAACATTATTTAGTTATGTATATATTCAAAATCTTGTTACCCCCATTTCCATTGCTTAGAGCAAGAACAGTGGGTGGTCCAGGAACTTCTGCTTCATACAGTAGATCAGATCCCTACAGACGAAGAGAATGATCTTGAATTAATTTTGTAAAACCAAAAGAAAAAAAAACCTGCAAACAAAACCACACCAACCAAAACCCCCCAAAAAACCCCAAAACACCAACCACAAACTAAACCAAACCAAATCCCCACAAGCATAAGGACAAAATTATTATGGAAAACAGTAACAGATATGCTTCACTTATACAAACTCCCAATACCTATGGGAGGACAATTCTAAGCCACAACAGGGTGAAGTTTATATAAATAAAACATAGGAGTCTTGAAATGTGTTATTATTAAAAATAATCTGCGAATTTGTCTGGCAAATAAATTTGTTAAACCACCTAATATCACTGAGACTTGTCACAACAGTAATTTGTGAGAGCAAGAATTTTCAAACTGATAACAACTTACACATTTAATTCCCTTATGTGAGCACTTTTAGTTAGAAGTGACCAATTTGTTACCTCCTTCCACCTATGAATTCCAAAGCCTATTTATAGTGGTTTTATTAATCCTCATTTTGCAAGTTTATAATCATGATATTCCTTTAAAAAAAAAAAAAAAGTACCAGCATTACAGACAGTAACACTGCTAAGTAAGATACAATATGCTTATCCTTATGACGTTTAAGCCATGCTGATTCCCTCAAGAATTAGTCCAATTCTATAGCATCAATACAGCAAACACAAACAAGCAAGCATTTTCACCTGTAAAACTCTGAGGACTCTATCCTGACATGCAAGTACTGGCGTAATGCAATTCACTTTATCTACAGGAAGGCAGAGAACATCATTGATTTTATCTCCTGACAGGTAGTAGTGCTGGTCTTTGCAGTCGCAGTAATGGTTATAGATATAGCTCGCACAAAGGAAGAGATCTGCTCCTGAAATATGCCTGAGAAAAAGAAAACACTTCCTGTAGCATTTTCCCAGTACAGCTGCAACGACAGTCTTTTAGCCTTACTATATGCATGCACTACCGCTTGCAGATTCAAGGCGTCAGTGGGCCCCGCAAGTTGTGCTAGCTATTAAAAAAAAGTTTCTTATGTATGCTAAAACCACATGATTCCTATAAGCTCTCAAATTTCCTATTTTGTCTTCACGTAAAATCCTAAGAATATCTTTATAGAAATTTCATTAATATATTTTGATGATATATTCTTCTCAAGCTGGTTTACATATGGCAGCATCTTACAACACGATCCAAATAGAAAAATAAAAAATTTGTTCCTTTTCTGCTGCGGGAAGGGTATATGGGCACCATACGCTCTGGCAATAACCCCAGCTCCTCTCACCTGCACTTGCACTGATGTGAGTGCCTCCAGATCCCTCCCGAGCCCCCCTACACTTTCTAAACTTCACCACAATTTTCTCAGTTCCTTCCGACACGTCATGGCACAAGCTAATGCTGGACAGTGTCACCTACAAGCACACAGTACATTAAAAAATTATTTCATAAAATCATAAACTAACAATCTGCTGCAGCTATGAAAAAAATGCAAAATATCATACGTACATAGCTTTGATACTTTCAGTGAGGTTCGTTTCAAATGAAAGAAACTGCTTCCCTCTTTTTGTGAAACCTCTAACTTCTGATCCTGCGGCCACAAAAATTTTCTCCTGTGGTGTATTAAGAGCTCCTCCCAACTCCAATCTTGCAATTTTTTGGCCTGGCAGTGTCTTGAACACTGGCTGTAAATAGAAAAGCAATTTTCATCATCGCAATATTGTATTTATGGTAATCTTTTAACATAAAGGATAATAAATTTGCTTTACAATTTCTGGCAAAACTAAGAATGCTATGGATTATATGCAGACAAAAATAATCTGTACATTTCAGAATCACAAAGCAGTCAAGTATTTTTTACATCAATGAATATAAAAAGCTGTAAAATATAATAAATTAAGACTTTATTACATCAGTGTTATTCATGCATAAGAAAATTTCAGCACTGCTAGTAGTAATAAGTTTTTTGTTTGTTTGTATTCTTTTTTTAAAAAGAACAACATACACACACTCCCTTCCTCCCTCCCTCTTACATGTTGCATTCTTATTCCAGAAGACTACATAGATTTCTTTGTATTGCTACAGAGTCCTCATGAGCTGGCTATGAACTTCCTCAAGGGGGGGGGGGGGGGGGGGGGGGGAAGATGATTTTTTATTAAGCTGGGCATAAATCTAGGCTCATAAAAAGCAATCAGTTTGTCAAAATCCCCTAAGGTGACTGACTTAGTGAATCACTGCAGGTTTTTGTCCAGTCACAGTAACCGAGTATGTGTACAAGCTTAGGCCCAACTGAACTGCAAAGTAAAAGGTGTTAAACTGACTTTTTTTTGGGATGATACACACTGGTGTCTGACTCTACAACTGTGGAGGACCATGTGCTCCTCCAGGCATGAAATCAGCGTGCCCTCATCACAGCAAGGTATCAGTCCACAGCTCTACCTAGACACCTTCCACAAGTATCTTATTTCCCATGTCAATAAAAACAGACTTCCAAAGTTCATTAGGAAGAGTATTTTAAAAATAAAATTAAAAATGGAACATTTCCACTTACCACAGCTTCTCCTTTTTTTATGCCAAAACATGTAATGACCCCATCCTGATCTCCAACAACCACCTTCAAAAGTAGAATACATCATTATTTTCTATTACATGCATAAATATTTTTTAAATAATGCTTTCCCTATGTTAATCATATTTTCCTGTATTTAAGTACTTTAAATTCTGTAGTACTTAATTTACACAGCTGTATGTAAAAAAGCTAGGTAAACCGCTATAAATAGGACACTAAAGCCTAAGAACAATAATTTAAGTGATAGCATTTACAATCCTTTTTCTGCTTCTAATTGTAAACGCCCGCAACCATCAGGTGGAACGCTCTAGAAAGGCGTATTTGGGAATAGCTGTATTTTCATGTTGAGAAGTTGTTATTTATTATAATTTATTAACAAAAAAAGCAGTTATTTCTATTGAGTTTTCCTAAGTTTCCTCAGCTTGAAGTTGTATTAAGGAAAATAAAAAAAAGAAGCATTTCATCTACGTTAAGTGTCAGCAGAACAGAAATAGAGAAACATGCAAGGACTTCCCTGCGGTTTCAGCAACGCCTTCAGTTTTGAAAATTCCTTATGGTTCTGAAAGCTTTCCAGAAACGAATTCCAACTTTTTTCTCCCTTTTCCCAAAAAGCCCCGAGAAGTTGGTTCCGAAGTTTTTCCCCTATGACGTACTGACTAAAGAAACTCAAAGGCCGACGGACGGCATTACGACGGCACGCTCCGCAGCCGCTACCTTCTGCGTCGCCTTTCGCCCCGAGGCGGGAAGGAGCCTCATCGCCTTCTGGGCCGTCACCCCGACCTGTGGAAGACAACACTCTTCAGCCCAGCGCTGCGGGCCGGGGCAGGCGCGGGGCCGCCGGCGGGCCCGGGGAAGGGCCGGCCGGGCCCCGCGGAGGCGGCTCCGCAGCCGCGCACCCGCCGGTCGAAGCGGGAGGCCTGCCCGGCCCCGGCTGCCGGCCCCGCCGCCGGGAGCACCGGGACCCTCCTTCGGGCCCCCCCTCGAGGGGCCGCCGGCCGGCTCCCCGCCCCGCGGCCCCCGCTCGCCCAGGCCGCTCGCCGCCGGCCGGGCCCGCTCGCCCCGCCGCAGCCCGGTCGCACCTGCAGGTAGTCCACGCGGGCCAGGCTGAGCTCCATGGCACCGGCGGGGCGCGGATCCCGCCCGCGGCCGCGGCCCCGGCGCTCCCACAGCGCCCGTTACCGCGGCAACCTCCGCCGGCGGCCCACGTCGCCCCGAGCCGGCTTCCCATTGGCTAGGCCTGACGGCAAGGGGGCGGGGCCGCAGCAAGGGGCGCGCCGCTATTGGACGGCGTGGGGGAGGGGGCGGGACCGCGTAAGCCGGACTCGGGTGCCGAACTGGCGGGACGACAGGGACTATCAGTAAAGTAGGAATATTTTATTTAACAACGAAGCATCGGAGGCGTTATTTAGAACAGTGTAACAAAATACCAGCCCTGCACGGCCTCTGAATTTTTAAAAAGTCATTTCTACCACATAAAGAGGAGCTTTGGGCTGAGTTCACGTTACCTTCCAAAGTTGTTGTTGTTGTTAAAAAAAAAAAAAAAAAATCTAGTCCTTCCTCTTGAAAGTAAATATGCTGAATTAAGAAACGGTAGTTGTGGGTACGTGTATATACATACATGTTAAACAGCGCTACTACAATTACATTCGCACTTACCTGATTTTCATTACTTCCTTGTAATCATAGCATGAGTTCTCAGCTTAGACACAGTACTAGCATCACTAATAAAGAACAAAGATTTCAAGTAATCCTCCACTGGATCTCTAGTTGATTTATGGTATTACGAAAAATCCTATTTGTACCCAGTTGCTGCAAGGAACAGAGTACTACGCTGTATCTGTTATTTTAATTTTTTCTTGCAGATTTAGTGCAAAGAATTGTCAATATGTATTCATAAACCTGTTAAAATATCAGCAAATCATACCGTTATACCTTTTTAATGCAGAAATGCAGAAAAAAAAAAAAAAACCAAAACGATGATAGTTCTTGCTTTTAGACCATTAAAATGAAGGGAGCGATCTTCCTGTGGTGAGTTAATAAAATTTCCTAAGACTAAATTCCCGAGAAGCTGTACATAAAGTTATTTAGTGCTAAAAATCTACAATACATTTTTCAAGTATAAGATACTGAAATATTATTGCCAATAAATAGTTGTGCTGTAGTCAAAGCCACGGTTCCGTTGTTGAATCATTCACATCTCAACATATTAGGATTTAGTTTCTCACTGAGTTTATGTATTAGAATTGCTAACTCTTCCGTTGCTTGGGACTTATCCTCCAAAAGTTCGTAGCGAAGACTGGAGATATCCTGTTTGATTTCCTTTAATTCACCTGTATTAATCATTGAAAGAAATACTTGTTAGCAAAGTTTAACATTCATTCAATACCATTAAGTCACATCAGTGCATATTTCAGATGATTATCTCAAAATGTTCGTGAGAGCAGGTACAGGGGTGGGGCAGGAGGCTTCACCTCTTCTTCATTCTCAACGAGATGCGAGTGTGTCTCCACCCCTAAACAGTACCCAAGGTATTTTAATAGTCCATTGAACTCTAGCGTTGTGCTCCACATGGATACACATCATCAAAAGATTCAAAAAGCGCTTCACATAGGTTAATGAATTAATCACGGCAACACTGCTGCAGAGCTGGTAAATATTAGTATCCCCCTTTTAGAGAGAAAAGGCGAAGAGATTTTTTCTGATGTGCCAAGATCACACAAGAAGAGTATGGCAGAGCTGGCAATAAAACTCACAGCTTATGAGTCTCTCTCCTCTTCCTTACCAATATCCTTTGAATTAGAAAAAGTCAACCAATTTAAAACTGTGTTACAATTTGGCAGAAGTACAAAAAACGCATTTAAAAGAAGACATTTGTCAAGGCCAGGCTCATAACAAGCAACAGCGTGTTTTCCATTATAGGATATTCAGTTCAAGAGCAGAAGCTTTTAAAAATATTCAAATACTATTCTTCCAGCAAGCGTGAGGTATGTGAATTCTTACACAGTATCCACTGCAGGAAATTATTTGTCACACATGAAATAAAAGACTATGAAAGAATACCTAAATTCTCTAGAGAGGCAAAACAGGGAGAAATCCCTAGACTTGTTCCCAGTGCACCGAAACCCAACTAAATTAGCCCAGACCAGAACTACTTCTGCTAAGCAGGTATGTTTTTCTGGTGGTGGTCACACAGCTGTCTTACTGGCTGAACCATGATGGTTATAACTTCCAGACTATGGGGAACAAAACCATTGCTTGGCTGTAACATTTCCAGGAGCAGAGCCAGCCCTGGAAGGGACATAATTCTATTGCCTGATAATGTTTTAGCTAGCCCCATGTTGCACACACCCCTATTATTCTGTTTGGGGACCTGCCCAGAGCTCAAGAGTTTCTTTTTTGGCCTGCACAGCTTTATGAAGGAAGGTAATACAAGTAGTTCATGGTGTAAAGTGGTAAATTGCATGTTCAGCTGAATGAAACAGAGAGAAAGATGTCCTGCAGCTCTAACTAGGACTCTGGAGTGTGAATACAGTTAGTGGCTTCCTCTCAAATTTCCTCTGTAACTGTGCATCACATCTGTGCTCCTTTTTCTACCTGTAAAACGGGGCCCATAATATTTCTGTTCTACTTCTTTGGTCCTACGTGTCTATTTTTGTTGTCACAGGCATACTTCCAACTACTATCTATCTGAGTTCAGTGCATTTGAAGTAGAAATAAACCCTCTTTTTACTTGAAACCGCCATGCACCACTGTAATACTGATTCCTAATACAACGTGACAAAAATTGTCTCTGAATATTGCAAATGCAGTCTCTTTCTTACCTTCATTTACTTCATCATTTTCTTTGTCCACTTGTGCTTTCAGAACATAACGTTTTATCAGTCTTTTCATTATTTGCTGCCAGATTAAAACAGTTATATAATCAGGTGAGCATATATAATTAAACACTATTCATTTTTCTTTCTTAACTATCTCCCTCACATCTGTATAAGTGAAAGAATGATCAACCCCAGATCAAACCGTTGCCTCATCTGGGCTTTTTTGGTGGCATGCTGAGATGCATCATTACAATAAAGCACTCTTCTCATCCAATTACCTCTTATTTACAGAGCACCACAACTTTTTGTAGGGAACAGGACAACAGGAAAATATGTCTAAACACACCTAAGTTAGGTTTTAAGTAGCTTCAGAATAGGTCTTACTCTTTGTTAAACTCAGTTCACCTGTGAAAGGATGTGTAACAGTAAGAGATAAATATTTACCTTTTCAAAAGAAAGAAAGCTGAGATTTTACAGTATGACAGTGCAATGTCAGCTGTACAGGATTCATTAAGATTATATCTGTATTTTTACACTGTAACTGCCAGGTTTCCTTGTATGTACTAATATTCTTGTACTGTGTTTCCATACCTAATCTACCGTAGCTCGTCTAACAGAATTTTCACAGGTGGATTACATACCTTCAACATTTTCACTAGGGGAACAAGAGCTCCTATTTACTCGTCTATTTCTGAGCTGGAAAGAAGATGGGAAGGGAACCTCTGACAGACTCCTCTTAACAGAAAGGAGCATTCCCATCTGCAGGAATGTTTAATGTCACGTCTCAGATCATGAGAAGAAAGGAAGGGAAAGTAATGCTAACCTAGTCAGCTCCATGCTTTCACATCCCTTCCCCAGAAATCAGTTTCAGGTATTTGCTTCTCACACTTTCCAAACTGGACATCAAAGGAAAATTTAAGTTTGGTAGCGGCTAGTTTTTAAACGCTTCAAATAATACGGCTTGAACAATAACTGTCTTTTTTCCAGTAGAATCCTGGAGTTTGATTTCTACAGGAGGTTTTCTTTCTTTGGTGAAGGCAAAATGTACTTAAAACACAAATTCTGCTTACTTACAGTAACTTCTACTTACGCACAGTTCTATTACTCAAAACAGTGACTGCTGTATGTACTTACCTGATAGCGTGTCGGCTGATTGAGAATGCTGTTAAAACTGTGCGATTCAAAAACTCTGGAGTTTGACTGAGTGAAAAGGTTTAACTAGGAAGAAATAAGACAAAATTAAAATATATTATGGAATGCACAGTTAGAATTTAGCTCCATTTTTTTTTTTCTTGGAGACATCTTGGGGAGGTCTCCATGGTCACTATATCAGAATATTATTTAAAAAAAAAAAAACCAAGATTGCCTTCACTTATTTGTTCGTTTTGGTTTTTCTTAAACACTGATCCTTTTAGCCATCCTGTTCACAGCACAGCTTCAAAGCAAACATGCTCGCACAGCTAAGGAAATAATGAATTATGACTTGGAGGCAGGGATGAGTGACCAGAGCAAGGAGAGACTCTCTAAACTGGCTTTAACAAAGAGCTGTTGCGGATCTGCACTCTTAAGCATACTTTTAACTACAAATACATGCTCAAAATGATTTCTGCTTAGTTCGAAGTGTTTTTCCAAAGCACCATTTTCAGAAATTGTAATACATTTAGAGAAATGGTCATTGTTCAATTATTTGAGGATCACAAAGCCATCAGATCCCAAATAATTTAAAATTTTTGTAGCAGTGGGCTAGAAGCAGAAGGGAAAAAAAGCCACCTTGGACAAGATGGCTTTGTGACTAATACAGAAGGTTTGTTACTACCAAATCAGGGACCTAACTCTCCTCTCAGATACACTGGTGAGAGTGAAGTAAAAAACATCTATCCATAGAAGAAGATTCAATGCCCCAATCTGCATTTGTCATTAATTTTCTGTGTGACCAATTAAAAGTCACTGAATCAATGATAGCTGACCTCTCTGGTGGGATTGGGGAGCAAACTGAAGTCAGCCTGCATCTATGTAGTAAGTTAGATGCTTTCCATAACTGTCGTGGGTTTTGTGCCTATACTGCATACAGCCTGTCACTTAAGCTGGGCCACAAGTGGGCTATTTTTACCTGCTCCAGGTTGCCCACCTTCTTGTGGGCAATGAGACATCAGCTCAGCCACCACTTTTATTAGGGAGTGAGGCAGGATTTATCTTTGTACAGTGTAATACATAGTGTGCCAGCCCAGCCTGACACAGCGGAGGCTGTGGGCTGCCTTTCCCAGAGAAAAATAATTTGGTTTGTAGTTCAAGAAAACTAGCTCCACCTGACCTGTCGCAGCAGTGACTCTGACAGGATTTTAGTTCTTTAGTGACTCACTATCATACGTAGAATGTAAGTACTGCTGTATGATATGCGAGCACTACTGAATGTTGTGTTATAAAAGTGTATCTTAGGGTGTTGAGGTTTCTTTGTTTGTTTTGTTTTTTAAACACATCTCCTGTACAGTGACTGGAGAGAACTAATGAAGTTCAGGCACTCAGAGCACTAGAGAGCAAAAGATGAGCAGTTAGTACCAAAAAAGTGCTTCTAGCTAAACTGATTTAAATTGACATTTTTATAAACATGTATGTACTTTCACTGCCTACAGGAAACTGGAGAAAGTATTTTCTTTACTGAAGATTCAGTACCACCAACAGCTGAGAAGTCCTAGGCTCCAGAGAGATCTTTCGGAAAAGATGACTAGGCTTGACATTTCTGATAATTTACAGTAAAACAAATAA
The DNA here is from genome assembly GCF_047370975.1 of Nipponia nippon. Classification (NCBI taxonomy): domain Eukaryota; kingdom Metazoa; phylum Chordata; class Aves; order Pelecaniformes; family Threskiornithidae; genus Nipponia; species Nipponia nippon. Next base: position 77,181,514 of record NW_028262380.1, on the reverse strand, counting down.
AAATTATTTTCAAGGTATTGCTCTCAGTCTTTGTAACACACAGGGCCTTGAGCCTAACTTATAAAAAAAGCCACATGTAACCTCCTTAACCTGTCTGTACCCCAGTTTGCGATCAGTAAAACAAGGGGAATTGTTATCTAATTCTCACAAGGGCATCGTGACACTGCATTCCACCAACATTTGTAAAGAACACTTAGATATCCAAATTTAGAATGTCATGGAAGTACTGAAGATTATTATTGCCAATTCCCCGCCCCCCCCTTTCCTGTTGTCTTCTGTTGAGAACATAGCCTTTGACAGTAGGCAGTGAATATGATACTGACCACACTTCATCCTTTTCCTGTCCTAGTGAAAGGAAAAGTTTTCTCTTCTTACCCTCTGGCCTTTTTTTTTTTGCCCTGAACTAAAAATCTTTCTAATGGAGGCTGAAAGCATCTTTATTCAATATTTAGGTCATTCCTTGTGGGAATTACTTGTGTCTTTGAATACTCAGTTCTTTTTGTTTTAATTGTGTTTCTCCAGTCATTGGACTTTCCTTGTGGTCCTAAGAGAATTTATAGCTATTTTTTGGTTTTATGCAGTATATTTAGGCAGTCTGAAATACATATCTATGAATATAAATGCTTGACTTATTACCGTACTATCATCAGAAGCACAGATTATACCCTAAAACTTAAAGAAAGCAGAATGCTGGAGTGGATACACAATTCTTCACTGCAATGAAAAGATCTCAGTACTTACCCTAGATTTGGAATTGCCCATTCCCATTTCAATGTCCTTCTGTAGCCGTCTCCTCCTGCACTTAGAAAAGTTAATGATCCTCATAATGAAATAGAAAAAAGATTTGGGGCTTGGTACCAGACTGAACGGTGGAGGTAATGTTTTTCCATCATCAAAATACGATAACCAAAGTTTAGAACGAGCAAACTTCCACTCTACATCACTGTCATCCTGTGTTAAGATATAAAAACAAGTATGTGCTTTGTTTTTATGAAATGCAAAACTTCTTCCAAACGAAACTTCTTTTAAATATCTACCCTCTCTGGTTTTACATAACATGTTATTTGCTTGCTAGTAAGACTCCCAGTAGTTCTGCAAAAATGCAGCCACTTTATCAAGTCTATTTTAACTAAATTTCAGTTGTCTCTTTATGGCAACATCTCATTGACAATACTTAGTTAAAGCATGTGAACCATTTAAACAAGTGTTGTTTTTGCACTGAGTGAAAGCCAACATATAAACTCCTTGCTATTTAAAGTGGAACATTTTTGGTTTTTTTAAAGTCTTGTTTTTCTCATTAAAGTGGTCATGTGAATTTGGTACTCACACAAGTGACGCAGTATTAGCTTCAGGGCAGACACGGTTTAAATTGGTAGTACTCACAGCTTTTTATATAACCATGAAAAGTAACTCTGATTTATAATGGAGTACAGAAAATACAAACTTTGTTGTCATGAAGAAATCATGCTAAAAAACGACAAACTGATTTTGTCCTAATACATTCTTACTGAAGTATTCCAAGGCTGGGCTTGGTTTACTCCAAAGGTAAAAAGTTTGTTTATTATAACTATTTTTTTCCTGCTAAATTCCCTGACATTTCCCAGAAATCACTGGCAATGACGTATCCATTTGTACGCTATGTCTTAGATAATCTTTTTTTTCCTGCTAGCGTGGGTGTGTGCCCACTTCTATGTGAATGTAGTACTATTTGAATAATATCAGAACTCATGGTCGGGAAAACTGGTGCTATAAATATACTTTTACTTTCATTTCAGCAACTTGGGATTTATTTTTAAAACCCAAGTATCTTCTCTACTTTAAATTTTCTGAGTTTTTTATTGGAGTCAGATGCTAAAGATCTTTAAAAATGAAGATACTTTGTCATCATAATGAAATGAAAATAAAATATCTCTCTTTTAATAAGCAATGCACCCAATAAATTTGTGTGAAATTTAAGTATTCATTCAACTCAGCCATTTGGCAGATTTGGAGAAATACTGCCAGTGTGTTTTCAGGGCATAGGGCAAAGCTCAGTAAACCTAGAATCGAGTTTTAAAATTGTACCTACAGTGGAAAAAAGCACATACTGCAAACAAAGCATGTAAGCATTGCAAAGTGCGACTCAGTCACAACAATCTTGAAGATAAGCACCTGTATCATACTCCACGGACAGAGGCATATAAATGTAATAAACCATGTCCGTGTATCACTGCTGTGCATAAGTGTCTAACCCCTGCACATTTAGCTAAAAGGTTTGAGGATTGGAATTAAAAACAAGATTTCCGTTAAAGAACACATCAAAATACATTTAATCCATATCCTAATGATCCATCAAAGACTGAAGTGCACTACATTAAGGAAACATGCAATAAGCACCCTAAGGAAAGTGGGAATGAACCACCCATGTCTAAAATGTTACACCCAGTAACATTTTTCTACTTCACAGAAGTCTTCATTTGAATATTACTTCAGATTTTAAGATTTCTGGATGGGTGACATCTCCTTAGATGCGTATACAGGGCACAATAGAAACTACTTGTTCAGATCCTGTAAGGTTCTGCAGCTTGACTGCGTTGTTAAAGTCAGTCCTAGGAACACGTTATTTTTTGTGACCTCCTTTACTGAGGTAATCTCTTCACTGTACTTTTGCGTATCTAGATGCGTTCATTGAAATAACTCCTAATAATTCTGCCCTTTTTCAAGATAACAAAAGAGAATAACTTGGGAACAGAGCCCACCTCAATTTCTTGATATGAACTGTTGATCATTGCAATCAGCATGTTGAGCAGAACTACTACCATCGTTACGTTGTATATGCCATAAAGAACATAACCAATGTTCTCTATGAACTTATGATCATATTTGAGGACAACAGATGTTACTTCAGACAAGCCAAATATTGACCAAAATAAGGTCTTGAAACTTTCTTCCACTCTGTAGGGGGGGGGGGGGGGGGGAAAAAAAAGGAAGGCATTATTACTAACTACACAAATAAATATATAAGTTGTGTTTACAGTAAGTGATAAACAATCTCAAGTAATTTGCCTGTGAACCAGGTTTGTAGAGCACTGATCAAAACAACAAACATGCAAGAAAATATTTTTCACAGTATGCTCAATTTCTCCATTGTGCCCCGCCTGTCCATCACAGATAATATAGTTGTAAAAATACATGCAAAACAACAGACCAGGAATTAGAAAGGTATTATATTTCCAGGTTTTGAGATGAAGCCTCCCTTTGCTTTCCAGTTTAACTCTGCAGGGAGCAGACCTTCCCTGTCCTAATAAAGCTAAAAATGGGGCTAATGGGAAGGAAACTGCTGCAGCCCTTTCAAGGGCTTCCGATTAAACCTTCCATTAGGAAGGGTGCACTCAGAAGCAGGTAGCAGCAGGTTCAGCAACAAAACTGACAAACCAAAGGGATTTCATGGCATTTGTTCAAGACTTGTTGAAATCAGTAGGAGCCAGGCACTTCAACAGGAGGCAGGCACCTAGATAACCTTAAGGCTCCAGGTCCAGGACCGACTGCCTCTATGCTCTTGTCTCCATCCCATGGTCAGGACGACTCCTGAGGAACTGAGCTGCCAAGGGCTCTCCGACAGCTGCCAGACAGCTCTTCAAGCCTTCAGGGCCTTTGAAAGTGGATCCTCTTCAAGCTCTCCCCCTCATGCCACCATTCCTCTTTCCACTCAGGAAACATTGCTACAGGTTGACTTGTCATGCAGTCAGGACACGGCTCACTGCAAAGCTCTATCCTGCCTCGCCGAGAGGTGGGCTAATGAATGCAAGCTGAGAGATCTTGATATTCAATAGATTTTGATGTGCCTTCCATTGCACCCTACAGAATTTACTGGAAATGACTTCATCCTCTGTGTTACCAAAAAGTGAACCAACAGACAGCTGTATTTTAGTAACTAAAATATGTCAGTACACATATCTTGAATTACCTGTTTTAACACTGATAAATGATTTTTAAATGCAAATAATACACAAATGGATGTATAGTCTAGTAAAATAACACCCCTGTTTAAGAAACGAATATTAATAAGCACACAAATAGTATGCATACTAGACACCTGATATCAAATCCTGTAACAAAAGTATCATTATGTTTCATTATCTAAAGAAAAGACAATGTGTAAGAATAAGTGCAAAAATCAGGCTCAAATTAAGGAGAAGTCATGGAGTCAACTACATGAAAATATGGCAGTTTTTATAGAAGTCATGTCACCTGTAGAAAGATAGGAGAAAAAGAAAAGTTCTGAATTTCACCATTTGGTGGAATTACTTCTGGTTTGGAACGTCCTAAATATTTATCACTTCCAGCATCACCTTTTTCCAGGGAGTAAAAAAAAAAAAAACAAGGAAACAAAAAAACTTTGGAGATCACAGCAAGCAATCTCATTGCACGAAAGGAGCCTTATAACTAGCATTCTTCTGTACTGATGTGACTAACGATTATACGTAGTTGTCATGTAGATTGCAGATCTGGATCCAAAATAGTCCAATGCAGTTTACAGATTTGTTTCAGTACCAGCCAAAGGGTGAAACATGCAATCCACAGAATCACTATCTCTGTTTCTTGACAAATTAAAATTATTTGGAGGCCTATTATTGACATCTAGGCTAAATCTCTCTGTGTATCAATTAGGTCTGACAGAGCCCAGTTAAAGATTACAATTCTAATGGTTGCTTTGGGAAAATGTCTTTTGGAAGACATCAGTAATAATTTCTTGCAATTGGTTGTCCACAAGTCTGTGTGATTAACATAATATACAGGTAAAATTATTTTAGACTGCAATGAAAGCTTCCATTATACAAGTAGAAAAGAATTGGTCTTTTGTATTCTGCTTTCTAAGGTCCTGAGATACCTGATTTCCCGCTGACTTCAACTGTCTTCAGTTTTATTTTAATGCTAGGAGAGAGCATACAATATCTCACAGGCTTTGTTACCTTAGTGAAAAACTTGAAAGTTTAATATCGGCTTTTTACTTAAAACATAACTTCATACTTACGTTGTAAAGGCTGGGTTTAGTTTAGCTCCAAGGTAGTAGGAATACAGTATGAACATTCCAATCATAAATGCAAGAAATACCATAATAAAAAGGACCATAAACTTAAAGATGTCCTTAACAGTCCTTCCAAGTGAAATCTGCAAGGGCCCAAAACTCTCATTTGCAGGCAGGATGTAGGCAATCCGAGAAAAGCTAAGAACGACAGCAATTGCATAAAGGCCTTCAGATATTATCTGAGGATCAGATGGGAGCCATTTATCTCTAGCTGAAAGATATGAAATATAGGGGTAAATATAAGGAGTTACTCATTTATCACAATGTTGAAAAATACATCTCAATAGGATTTTTCCATGAACACGTCCGAATTTAGATGAAACATATTTGAAGAGTCTAGTAGTTGCTACTCTATTCCTATTTCCTTTAAGGCACAAATGATGAATATAAGTTACGTTACCTTTTGCGAGAAGAAAAACGATACTTGAATAAATATGACATTTTCTTCTACAGTTTGCACTTTAACCTGAACTACATAACAATAAATAATTCCTTATTGCTTTTCTTAACACAACTGTATTATTACCTATCTGAAGAAGCACTATGCTAAAGCCAGATATTTATTCATACTTTGTGTTTTATTGATGGGAAGTTAACAGTGTTGGTTGATGAACAATTTCCTTTATCAATCGCACCAAGCTTTTCTCGTTCTTACAAGTTTAGGATGTAACCTAGTTCCCATTGAAATCATGAAGATTTTTGCCATTTACCTCAATGGAAGTAGGATCATGGTTTTTACACACAATATGTACAGAAACAATTGAGTTTATATATAAATTCATTAATTGTTCATTATGTGAATTAATGCACCATCTTAGCAAAATAACACTGAATTAAAATGTGTTTCATATCAAAGTACCACATGTTTCTAAATGTGTATTTACATATATACAAATTCAGGTTGATTATCTAGCGATTAACATAAATAACAAAGCCAAGTCTGCTTTTATAATATATTGAAGTTCATAAAGCATATGCTAAAATACACCATCAGCGCCAAATACAGCCTTTGCTGGTGTTGCAAATAGAGATTCATCACACCTTTAATTACAATTTCTGCACTGCAATAACTATTTAGTACTTTTATTCTATTTGAGCAGATCTTTACTGGGCCAGCATCCTTCCTTCAGCAGGAAATGCTGATAGATCTTTATGAATATGAATAACTGGATCAAACAACTGAACCAACCAAAAGAATTCACATTGAAATTTTATCTGTTGTGCACTAAGCCAAGAATAAAATATAGTTTGCAAATGTTTAAAATCAAGAGGGTCAAATTTAGCTCTAGGACAAACAGTTACAACAAAATTATGGATAGCTACATTTGAACTGATTTTGTCCTTATGCCTATTGTTTTGTTTTAATGTATTAGCAAACTTATTTGTCAAATTAGTGTCAAAACAACTATTGTTTAAATAGAATAGAAACATAAATATTGAGGCAGAAATGGTTAGACAATGTATGAATACAAACACATACAAATATTCACCTCAAGGCTTTGAAATGCTAGTGCATCCTACCAGTTCCTATGTTCAGATCTGTGTTGCAGAAAAGTTAAACTCACCGTAAGTAAAATATTCTATTTCTGGAGGAAGCGTGACCTCAGAGAGGTCATTCTCCTCAATGTAGTTGTCCACATATTGTTGTGCTTTTGTGGCCTGCAGGAATGCCAGAAGCCTTGCTGTGAAAGCGGCAATGAAAATGGACAGCATCCCGAAATCCAAAACATTCCATAACTGCAGAATATATTCCCTGGGTCCTTCCAGCCACAGCTCTTTGCATTCTGACCACATCATACCTGCAAGAAGAAATGAAAAAAACCATAGCAATGTTGGCCAAACTCTTTTCATTTAAACTCTCTGCATTCTCCCATTTCATGAAGCCAGGTGGTACCAGTGGAGCAAAAATTCACTTATTTGCAGTGTCACAGTGTCATCATACACCTTGAGTAAGGCTCTCTTGGTTTTAACAGGGTTGATCAAATGGCAAGGTATTAATTGATACGCAGGGATAAAGCTCAGACATCTCCACATAGGGTAGCATAGAGCCATGACTTGGCAGTGAAAGTATTATGGCCTAACAACATAACAGTATGCTGTACTTTTAAAGAAGGAAAAATGTTAAATGTAGAAAAAAAACTCCTCTCATTTCCTTACCATTTACATTCTAAATCATTTCTGAATCAGAAGGATTTTTACAGAGGAGCACAGCTACCCAACTACACAGATGACCAAATATAAAGGGCACAATTATACTACTGGTTCTCCACTTCACAGAATAAGATGCTTTTCAGCATAGGAAGTGGAATTCGGCTATGTGTAATTCAGTTATGTTACTCAAATTTCTTCTCAGAAATCCATTTACATGGATTTCATCCAGATCACAGCCTCATCATAACCTAGAGATGTAGTTGTTGGGAATCAAGATTTTTTCTTACTTCAAAAAAGTTTCTCAGGAAAAAAAAAACAACACAAACAACAAAACCACAACTCCACAACTTCTTTTCTTGTTTCCCTGGCTGGGTAATTCACTGCTGTCATCCCAACCATATCCACAGGAGCCACACACTGGATTGGCTTGAGGATGGCTGCATCTTGAGTGCCCAAGAAATTCTGCACAGTGACCGAGTCCTAAAGACCACCAAAATCTCAATCCTTGCCTTCTGTCAAATAAAGAGGCTGTTCGCCACAGCATGCAAGGGACATGCATCTCCCTACCCTAACACAGTTTAAGACCAAGCAGTGCTTAAACCAGGAGATAGAGGTGATTCAAAAGGCAGAGCGAGGCACCTTCACGTAGCAGCCACAGTAACACTTCCTTTCTCTTCCACAGCCTGTAAAAGCTGAGAATGCTAATTATCATGTGGCTAACTGACACTGCTATGTACAGCACCTGACTTTGATGAAATGCTAGAAGATAGCATTTTCTGCCATACAGAGTTTCAAACAGATTGAGAGCTGACAAGGTTTTGTGAAAAAAACTGAGTAATGAGACCTGACTTATTAACCCCTTGACACTGGTAGAAACTGTCATTTCCCCAAATGCTACCTAGGCAGTAAAGCCACATAAGCACGTGTGTGCTAGCACATTAACACCAAGCAGTAGGAACTCCTGCCCTTCTGGCACACACAGCAGCGTAGGCTTCCTGATACTATTTAAGAAAACCACTTCAGTAAAGTATAATTTCTGTGGTGTTCTCTTCAGCAAACCTGTGCTCCTGTTAGAAATGCCAGAATTGCTAAACAGCACGGCAAATCAGCAAACAAAATTTTACCCCATGCTGCAAGAGGGGGCAGCACAGAGATGCTCTGATGCTCTCACCAGCTCTAATGCACTGTTACCTGCCCTAAGGGTTTATTCTAGCTGCGCATCAGCTGGAGCAAAGGTTTGGGACCTGAGCTTCTGTCCTTTCTTTTAGAATTTATATCTGCAGGAAAACAGTTGAGATAAAGATGAAGGGGCAATATACCTACCAAGTACCCATACCATGATCAGCATTTCTGTCCAGGTGAACTGGGTAGTCTTCACCCTAAAGATCTGCTTAGGGTAATCCGTAACAGTGACATTCGGTAGCGTTGTTATACCTTCAAATCTGTCTGAAGCATTGAACACCAGCAGGCCTAGGAAAATAATGAAGGATGCTGCATGTGCCACAAATTTCATAAATGGGCTTCGAAGAATTCTTCCAAGCTGCAAAGGCAGAACAAAAACAACCACTCAGCTTTCTCAAAGAAACAAACTCTTTCATCAGGCATTCCAGAAGCGTAAATGGGCGCTCAGAGCTCAGGACAGTCTGAAACCTCATTTTTAAAGGATATTCTTCCAAGTGTCAGAACTGTGATGTTTTACCATTTCCGACAAAAGTCTCCCAAAGGCAGCCTCATGGAGTATGCTGTCCTGTTAGTGAGCATTCATGTTATTCCATAAACTCTAGATGGCAATGTCTGAGGGGAAACACTCCAAGGAATTACAACTGTACAATGGCTGTGACCACAAGTTTGATCTAATACCCACAGATACCAATGAGGGGCAGAAGCAAGCACATGGAAAATACATAAATAAATAAAATCTCCAAGTCGCAAAATGCTTTCCCTACCAACAAAAGCGTACTATTAGCTTGTCTATGACCATATCTCTAGGAAAAATTACAGACTCGTCTTCTCATCTCTGGCTACTCTATTCCATCCACAGAATATACATTCAGAGCTATAAGCGCCAAGTACATAACCTATGTCTACTAAAAATAATGACTGTTCCATCACAATGGTCTAAAAAGGACATCATCGGAAATATTACTATTTTCAAATAAATTCAGCTGATTTCATTCACACCTGCACCTGGTAGAAGGACAAAACAGCAACAGCAGAGGCAGCCCGTCTGCACCAGAAGAGAGGACCGGCTGCCTCCGGAAGACCAGACTGGAAAGAGCAATGGGCCTGTTGCTGTTACTTACTGTATGAAGAAAAAAAAAAAAGAAAAAAAAAAAAAAGAAAAAAAAAGAGCCTGTGATCCCATCAGTACTAACCTTATCTTGCAAGCCAGCATCAGAAGTGTCAAGCTATAAGCCCACTCCTCTGAGGGCAATCCTGCCAGTATCCTTTATTTAGGCAGTAAGGTCTCATGTGGCCAGTGCTGCTGCAACTCCCCACCCCGTACTCAAAAAACGCAGGTATTGGTAAAGCTGCACCATAGACAGCAATTTATGCATTGGCTCAAGCACAGAGATAGCATTAACGACACTCTTTGGAGACCTCTTGGGGGGAATGCACATGTAGGTTTACTTGTCCTTCGCAGCCTACCTCCCTTTGGGAGGAGTAGTACCTTTGGAATACACCTCCTTTCTGTAGCCGGAGCAGGACAGTGCTTGTCCCATCTCTGCACACGGTGTGACAAGGTAGATGCTAGACAGACTTCATCTTAGCTGCTGCACACCTCTTAAGGCCAAATGTCTCCTGTCTCCTTCAGTACAACAGAACAATATACTGCTCCGCACGTAATGCCCGACCTTTATTAATGTTAATACACAGTTCTAATGTGATAAACTATCACATACCTCACCAATATTAAGCAATATTCCAAAATCCCCTGTGAAGAGCTGCATTATCAGCAGTACCGTATAAGAAGAGAAAAACAAGTTCAGCAGATGGGGAACTGGAAGTAGCTTTCTTATTTCAAAGGAATGGTTTTCCTGAAACTGGGGTCAGCTACTACAAACTAAGCGGACCAGCACATGCTAAACAGCATTTACTACCTGTGCAAACAATCTCAGGTTCCCTTCCTGCTCCTGACCTTTAGAAAGCACCTTTGAAATTACAATATCAAACAACTGATCTGAATGTACAGTACTTTTATTTGACATGAGCACTAGGAAAAATGTCAGGTGTTTCTGGTACTGGGAATTAAAGCCCAAGGACAAATGTCACTTTTCCATATTAGACACCAGCTAAAAATATATTCATACATTTCTATGATATGGAGCTGTGAGTGAGGAATATCTTTACTACAGATATTCATGGAAAGTGACATTTCAGACAATAATGAGAGTAACAATTATACTATATTCATAAAGGTTTATCTTTAAAGTAAATAAATATTTAACCCAGAGGAAACATCAGATTCCCTTGAAATATGCAGGAGAGGAGCAAGTTCTTATCCTTTTTGAGGTGAACCACAAGAGCAAAATATAAATGAGTGAAACTCGCATTTCTTTGATGTACACTTGTTAAGGAAATAAAATTGGAAGACCACATTCAGCACAGAAGTAAATTTACTTAAATCTTTTAAAAAGTTAATGTAACAGAGAAGTCTTCCTTCTTCTGATTTACCAAAGATCTATTAATATGCTTCATTTGCAGACAATTCACATGCTACAGACTATAAAGATTTCAAAGAAACTGCTGTTATTTTCATTGTGAAATCACCAGGAAAGCTGGAAACACCCATATATTTTCATATAGTTTTCAAGAGGTAAGACTTGACAGTTGTGCTCTTTTACAAATATACCTTACCACATGGTTGGAACAGTGCATTTAATTTAATTTCTGCTCTATGGTTCACCTGATAAACAGACCTCCTAGGGCAGGAATAACAAATATTTTACTTAATCTTAAGTTCTGCATCAGTGAAGTCAACAGATGTTCTGCTAATGGTTTATATGGGAACAGCATCAGATCTTAAGATGCCATCGGAGGAGACCTAATACAGAATCTGAGTGGTGACTTTCAAAAAATTCGTGTTACTAATACAAATACAATTACACAGCGGAGATAGTGAGGTAAGCATGATCTATGGAAATTTAAAAAAGAAAAAAAAAGCTCTCAGAGAAGGATTTTTTTCCCTTTCTTTAAACTTAACAATTTATTTTCATGCTTCATCACTGTGGTCCCCTCTTTACAGTGCAAGTAAAACCAATAGCATCTTTTGGCTCAAGACCAGAGATTACTAAAAATATCATTAATTAGCTAAAATTTGGAAGCAGCAAAATTACAGGTACAATATTGCATTTTGAATGCCAGAAATTGAAAAACAGCTCCCGGAGTAGTACAACAGACGTAATTTATAAAATTCAGTACCCTGCTACATGGTGCAATCCAATAACCAATGGCCAGAAATGGAAGGCCCAATGCCACAACCAGCACAACCAGACACTTGATAGCTATGGTCTGCTCCCGTAATCCTGAGAGATTTTCATACCAGATAGTCAGTAGCTGTTGCTGACAGTTTGGATGGGCCACAAACTGTAAAGAAAAAGAAAGAAAACCAAGACATAAATATAATTTATAAGAAGAGTTACATAACTGTTACATACATGATCATGATCACCTTAAATATCTGGTGTTAATTTAGACCTTAAGAACCATGTTTCTTCTCCTTTAAAATAAAGGTTAATAAATAAAGAAGAAACCGCTGAGCTGATTTAAAGCAGCACTTCGGGGACAAGGTTGCACACATGGACAGCCATCGCTGATAGAAGCCTTTTATGCATTATTACAACAGCTTCACATATCCCACTGGATCCTATCAGAGTTGAACCTCAGTCCTAGCTTCCAACAATTTATCAGCAAATCAAGCTGACCCAAGGTACATGCAGAATTCCTGTGGAAACTGAAAATTCTGGTCTGGCCGTAATCCACCGTTACTCTCTCCCTTTCCTGTACATGCTCTTCACAGACCTCCTCAAACATCATTACCATTTGCTTTGGTTCTTTGACAAAGGCTCCAAATACCTCCTTAACCATCTATAGATTTTCAGTCTAAAACTTACTGAGGCAAGAAATAAGTGAAACAAAAGTACAGCACATAATTTTAAACCTCACCAGAACAGAGAGAGATGAATATTGAAAAGGTTTCTTCTCTCTTATTACCATCAACGGTGCTAGCTATCACCTCTACTTAGATGTACCTGGGATTTGAAAAATAATCAGAAGCCACTTACTACAAATACATTTTTATGTTTTGTGGAAAATAAAATTTAGCATTCAGTAATACAAGGAAATTCCATTTTGTGAACCAGGTGAAAAGATGATCTTATGGTTTTGATGATGCTGTAAGGACTCTGTAAGAGACTGTATTTTGCTGTACAGTTTTGTATTTTCTTTAAGTTCATGCCTTTGATACTATCTCAGATAAAAAATATTAAATCCTCAAATTTTAGTTTTCAAAAATAACTTCCTTTTTCACTATTTTAAGATTTTAAAGGACCCTGAATGTACAGATTGTTATCACTATGCAGTCTTATGCTATTCTTTGTGGTTTAATGAGTTGTTAGCAGCTTAACAACACACTGCAGAAGGCTCAAATAAGATCTGAAATGTATACTTTAATTAAAAATATAAATATTTCCGGGATTTCTGAGCAAGATAATTTTATTTTTAATGAATTCTTTTATGAGATATTCCTTTTATCTTTGCTGATTAGTTTACATTATTATTTATCAATATTAAGTACTTGCTCATTTATTTCTATAGCAGAAGCACTAAAAGGCATCCAACGTAATAGAGGAAACCACAAAAGTAGATGTGTACAAATATCTGAATAAGTATAGTCTCTGATAGAATGATCAAAAGTTGACACATTCAGGCATTTAAACAAGAATGTCCTGATTGTCAGTAGTCTAAGCATACACAGCTACCACTGACTTTCAATTCATTGAACGTGGGGCCATTTTTGGAATGTTCAACCCTACATCCAAATTTTGGTACTTAGTTTTCTTGTACCCAGACACGGACACGTGAAAGATGATTTTCAAACATACATACTCTCTTTTGACCTAACTGTAATGCCTGCTGAAGTCAATGGTAAAATTTCAACTGACCTTCAGTAAGCAGAGTCAAGGCATCATCAAGGACATTTGTAACCAACTGCTTTAAAATAGGGAGGGAGAGAAGCCAGACAAACGTCAGGACAAAGAAATAGGGTATCAAGTGAATTTATCGGGATCTAGTCATGAAGAGACAATCAGACAAGTGGAAAAATAGGCTTAGGACTAATGCTCAGCCTCTCCTCAGACAGCTATTACAACACAAACTTGCTCTCCTGAGCCTTTTGTATAAGTTTCATTCATCCCTAGCTTCCACAAATTCTTCCTTAAGTGTCCCAAAATTCAAAGGAAGCAGAGATTGAAATGTTAAGATACCAAACTGGCACATATTAAGGATCTAGTACCCACTAAAAACAAATAAACAAAAAAAACTACAGTCAACTTCCATCTTTCTCCTATGCAGCAAATACATGCAAATGTTATTTTCCTAGCTTCAGTAAGATTTCAGTATGTTCACAGGGAAAGGGAATGATTCCCAAATTAATTACGGAACGCTGAAACAAGCTGCTGTCAACAACTGTTTAGATATGCTTTAAGTTTTATTTTACTCATATTACTTTTGGTCGAGTTTGTTGAAGGGTGAGCATGTATTGCTCTACTTTTAAAGCACTGTTGCATTCTTTAGGATGAGGCAATGTGGACAGAGGAGACTGTGCAGCCACTTCATCAGGATCACATCATGTAACCAGAAGTGTGTAGCTCATGTAGGGTGCTGCTACTGAAGAAACATAAGGGGTGGGAGGGAAGAATAATTCTATAGCTCCCTACTTTCTTTGCCCATTATATTTACATTTCTGGTTAAGTCAAATTCTAAAGTGTTGTCATACTCATCATTATCACTGTTAGTACTATACCATGTCCTATGAGACTGCCACATCAAAAGAACACGTGGGACATCAGTTAAGCACAAGGGTAAACAGCCTAGTTATCCCAGCAATTCAAAGAGATCCAGTAATATACTTGTCACATTGGTTGACACTAACTAGTAAATCGGAGTAAAGAATGCTAGGCAGTTTCACAAAAAGGATTTGAAAATAATTCTAGTAACTCTGATAATCCATGTGGCATTAAGAGTGAGATTTGATCTGAGTTGCTTATACTTTAAAAAAAAAAAAAAAATTTAAAAATACTGTAAACCTTGAATACCCATTTTATTATCCTTTGTACTCTGTTGAGATCATAATGTACTATATACATTGTTATTTGCCAGGTCTTCCCTGCAAAACTCCATTTATATTCCAAATCTCATTAAAAAGTGCATACAGTAGTACAATAGGCCAGGCTTCTTGAAAAAAATCAAATTAAATCATTGGCAGTGAAAACAGGGAACCTTAAAACTCTCAAGAGGAGGAATATGAAGCCATTGCATGAACTTTTAAAGTATGAAGATTGCTTCCCTTTTTATCTACTTTGCTCTAAAACGAAGGTCCCAAAGTATTTTGGCTTGTGATTCATTAACCAGTTAGATCACATGTTAATGCAGTTTGTACCTGTAGTGGAACAGCCAACAGAAATAAAAAGATTTTAAAAGTCTTAAGAAATTAATGTCAACTTGAACTATGCTTGTATTCATTTTATTAGGCTGTCATCTTTGAAGCTTATGCACCATAAAAACTGCCTGCCTGGCCCATTTGAAAAAAAAAAAAAGAGACCGTTTTTTGTGTGTTTGTGCCTTCTGACATATGCCCCCAGTCTCTTCTTTTACTAAGATAAATTTCATTCTCAACTCAGGACACCAAGGGACAAATCCCACAGCAGATCAACTGTGGCCAAAGACAGGAAGGTAAATAATTATTTCAAATTACAAAGACATTTTTAAAAAGCAGGCTTAAAACTGTAGGGAAGAGGAGAGAGAAGAAACACCCACATCATTCCTCCTGTTACCAGAAGGAATGGGAAGAAACAGCAAAGGAGCTTTAAGGGAGCTCACCTGGGGCTACCAATCAGCCCATGGGCCCCTCTTGCATCTCACCCAGAGCTGTGTGCTGGTTTATTCCTCCTGGTCTATCAACATTTTGATCCGACCCTAAGAGGAGATCTGTCTGTGCTATAATTTTCCCCAGAAAAGGGAGGAGTTAGTGAATAAGATGCCAATGGTTATGGCAAGTTCTTCTCTGGCCGTAAGTCTAAGGACTCTCGAGAAGATCTTAGCAACTTATTTAACTGTTGGCAACTGCACAATATGCACCATTCCAAGCCCTCAGAGCAACTCCTGTCACTTCTCCCATCCATAAAAGCTCTGAAATTCATCCTTCTCTCCAGCTCTGCTGAAATATTTGAATTTATGATTTTGTTGTTTTTTCTGTTCAGCAACTGCAAGCTCTTCTACCCCTCCGCCGCCCCGTATATCTGTCTCCTCCCAGCTTCATCTCCTCCGAGGACAGCAGATTCACATCATATTTCACGCGTCAATGACATCATCTTACAACCCTGTTCCTTCTGCATTTCTCTTCTCTCATCTTACTTTCCATGCAGTTTCTTACTTTCCATTACATGTTGATCTTATTATCACATTTATCTAATATTTTAGGATCCAATCCAAACCCCAGTGAACAACAGACATGCATGAGGACAGTATCTGGTCACTTAAAAAAAAAAAAAAAATCCCAATTTTAATTTAGCTGCTTTTCTGGGCATAATTGACCGTAACACTTCAGATGCATTCAGTTTCATGACCATGAACTAAGCCATCACCATGTAAATATTTTTCTGTATGACTAAGAGTGATTATAATGTTATTTATTCCTAACATCCTAATGACTGAGTTTAGACATAGCAGGAACAGATCCTGGCACTCTCTGATACACAAACACACAACATACAAAGAGAATTTTGAATCTTCTTTCTTATCCATCAATTCAAAACTTCAGTGTTTGAAAATTAAATCCTGCGACTTTACTCAAACTCTTACTGATTTCACTTGGAAATTCAACTCTGATTTTTATCTCAGCAAGAACTGCAGAACTTGGCCCACTGTCAGCAACTTCTCCGAAATTTTGCTGGCAATCTAAAGACAGAGTTAAGATACAAAAAGATACTAAAAGCACTACTGCAGCAGCAATTCAGCATACAGAGCAAGACTACTTGTTCTAATTAGTTTTTCTTGGTTTTTTAATTCCCTTAGTCCCTCACTATTGGGGCTGCACTTTCAGTCTGAATCTTAGCTTCAAAATCATACCCTGTTTACAAGATGGGCTACACTTCAGTGCAGTGCCTAGGGTATTAAGCGCAAGAGTTTCACGACTAATAGAATTAAAAACTCCATTACCCTGGCAGCGAACTTCTGAGCACGTTTGCTCACTTGTCATATGCTTTTTCCTGTCTCTCCTCCCTCTGAGAAGGGCATACAGCTCATTAACCATTTCATGGACCTGCAGCTCTGTTTGGCTGTGCTGCCTGTCTTGCAACAGTCAACGGACCTTAAGGTAGCTGACTCAGAAGCGCAGCTAGAAATACTGAAAGCTAAGAAACATAAGCCACATCCTTGTCTTCTTCCTACAGTTATAGGGTTGAAAGCATCCCGTGTGGAGTTCCCACATCTGAGTTTGTTCTACAGTCAGAATATCACATTAATCTGCCACAGTTGTAATGGAGCCAACGCCAGAATCAAAGGACCACTGTGGCAGAGACACTTCCTGGCTCAATCCTTGTCATGCCCTCTGTAATGGCCATTTACAGGGAACAGCACATGTATGAATACGGTAACAACTCTGCACCATCTATTTGTTTCCTCCCACCAAGATGATTAGTCTTGTAGGTTCTGAACTGTATTTGTCACGAATTGGAGTCAAAATCTTGAGTTTATCTACAAATAATTAGTCTCTTGCAAGAGAAGAGAACAAGTTTGCTACATAGAATTGTCTTTTTTTGTACTACATAGGTTTTTGTTGTTCTTAATACACCTGTGTGGCCCTTTGCTCAGCAATGAATTTAATCAGTGACAACGACCTCTTAGAAGAAAACCAGAGTCTTCAGCAAGAAAGCTGAGACACAAGTCTCAGCAAAGGTTTGGTAACGTTAATATGCAACAGCATAAAGAATTCATGTGTTATTTAGATATGATAACATGCTTACGTACTTTGATTCTTTCCCTGTTCCATTCTTTTTAATTAATTTAATACTTGTGTATATTTACCTTAAATTTTGCTAATTAATATGCATTTATCTGCTGTAGACCAATTCTATATAGGAAACAACAATTTGCTGTTTGGGATCTGTGTTTACAATTTTTGTTAACCATCTTTTGAGGACACAATAAACACCAACATTTCCCAGTTGTTCTGGCAGATTGCTTACAATTCATTTTATATGGCAGATTGGCTCAACAGGTGGCCACAGAATAAAGTGTTATTTATTCTGAAAGACACAAGACTTCTTGCAGAGATGATGAAATTATAATGGCTGTTAAGAATGGAAATGATGCTAACCATGTAAATAGGTAGCTGTAAATAAGACAAAGGCATTGCTGTATTTCTTGAGTCCTCTCCCAGTAGGACACAGTATTAACTATTTTCTGCGCTAGGGTAGTGGGATCTTGAAATGAACAACATAGCTATATATTGAAAACTGCTACAATAAACGGATACGCATTCTGTCAAATGTGTGAAACAGCTCTGTTTTTCAACACACAACATTCATTCACAAAATAACTGTTCATTAAAAATTACTTTGAGAGGCATCCACTGAAAACACACTGCACTTTACAAAACACCAATAAATACAGGTGCAAAGATGAAGAACTGAAATGAACCGATTAACTAGCCATAAATACATTCCATACATTTTCAGGACTGAATTTTAAAATATTTTTTAAAGGAACACACACAGTAAACCATGTAGAATTTCTCACTACAGCCCACACAGTTGCAGATGAGCTGTTTGATTTACTGTCATATTTTAAGATAAATTAAAAACCCAATATACTTAATGACAACTTAGATATTCTCTTTTCCTTTTTCAAAGCAGTAAAAGCAAGACTTCCCCCCCCCCCCAAAAAAAAACAAACTACGTGTTGATAGGAACACTAGTAGAAAGCTGCAAGACTTACTTCCCAGAATTTACTTGCCTGATTAAGTTACTTAAGGTAGAAAGCAAAGGTAATAAAGAGAAATAATGAACAAACCAGTTCTTTCCATTGGTTGAAACCAACAAATACAGCCTTCTCTTTGGATTAGATATTATCACACAGACTGGCAGGAAGACACATCCTTACTTTCACTGAGTGAAAATCTGTCTCCACTGTAATCTCTTCTTTTGGCTTAATCAGGAGAAAGATCTGACCAACTGTGTACAACCTTGCTAGCACAGCTGATTTATGTCATTAAAATCTCCTGCCAATTCTCAGCTGGGGAAAGTAGATTAAACTAAACTCCTCCACTGTAACCCCCTTCTGCCAGCTTCTGCCTTGTGAGAATCTTGATTACACACACTATGTCTCAGTAACGCATCTGACCACAGGTTCATAACACCTGCAGAATAATGAGATGACACTGCATTCCTATCACACTGTCTGAAAGCACTGGCTATGAGGAGTTACCTTTTTGACTTCATACTTAATGGCCAGCTTCACACGGCTCAGCGATGCTCTGTGTCTCTGCGCTTCAACTGGCTCAGAATTCAAATCCCCGTTCAGAATGGCCTCCACTTCTTCCGAGTCTCGGCAGAGATCAAGAACACCAACCACAAAATCCTTGCACTGCATAGACAGCTTGCGATAGTCATTCTGAAACAGAAGGGTTAGAGAAAATGGCCCATGATGAACATGCTTAAGAGTCAATGGCAAGGAAAAAAGAACCTGTACAAGTTGCTGAAAATTAATAGTGTGTGACTTTTACACAGTATGTCAAGTTTGGAGTGTATCAGACATTACAGAGCTCTTGTATAGTGGACTCATTTCTTCTCTGACACAAGGTAGCCACTTGAACAGAAGATGATGACAGCTATTTAACAGAGCATGGGAACATTACAGAATAGCGTGATGAAAATAACCCAGATGGGCAGCAAGGGGAAGTTGAACAGATAAATAAGAATTGCACAAACAAACCAGGACCAGAACTCTTGAAATACTAACCTCACCCTTGCAAAAACTTTGCAGACAATTAATGAAATAGTTCTTACAGGGTTGCCTCCCAGGCTATGAATATGCTCTTTCTGCACTGCTAAGATGGCTGCTTACTCTTTACTCTGATGTATACCATATTCATTTCCCTCCTTTTCCCCCCCCACCACTTCCCACTCATCCTTGGAACCGCTTCACACCCATCAATGTCTACAGTGGGTTACAAAGTAACTGCACAGAATAACTGTGGCATGGACCCGGGCACCAGTGCTGTGGGCAAAATACTCCAAATTTCCTGTACAGGCAACACAAACTGGCTTCTTCAAAGATATTAGGCTCCTGAGTAATTCTTTAAGAGACAGCCTTTCCACTGACAACACAGCTGAACTACAGAGACATTTGTGTAAACCTCAACCCTTTTATTCGAGAGCTCTGTCCACCTTTCCCTTCCTCTCCCTCTCTCCTTCACTTCCCTGCCTGCATCTGTCACAAACCATTCCTCTTCCCAAAATCACCCATTACTTTAATCTTCCTCTTGTTTGCTCTCGCTCCATCAGCTTCCCCTTCCGTTACTGCTGGAGTCAACAGTTCTGCCTGTGTTACCTTCTGAAGCTATATAAAGCAAACATTTTTTTTCTCAGTTATTAAAAAAAACACTTCCCCCTCCTCCTATTCAGATTCTTTTCAGAATCTAATCTTTCAGTAAAGCATTTCTTCTTTTCACCCTCACTACTTCCATTTTGCACAGTATCATTGGCCATTTCCAGACTTGTAGCTTGTTGACTATAGCTGTGAAGTTTTACTATGTCATGCAGAAAAAAAAAAATGCTTTTTGCTGGTCCTTACTCTTTCCATCTTTCCTCAGCCTCCTTCAACACTTTGGGACTGAGTCCTGACTCACGCCTGTGTGCTGTCATCTATTAAACTACTTTATCTAGGGTGCAGTGGTACTGCATTTTGCTGTGTTCATACCTTATGTCTGGCATGCTGCTCACAAGTTTCACGCTCTTCATCCTTACTCTTTGCTGCCTCCCTATAAGCAAGCTTATGTCTATCTTTGAGGTGCTACCTTTAAACTTCTCAGCTGCTTCATATATGTCGACATCGCAAAGATTTCCATCTATCTAATCTCCTTTCTCTTCTGACAAAACATTTGTGGCTACATTTCAAAATTTTAAGATAACTTTGTAAAGCATGCACATGTGAATCTTTGCTTGCACTTTTGTTTATGCTTGTATGTGTCTTCCACCAGCTCTGTGACATTACCTATAAGCTCTTATCTGATCCCTACTTCAGTAGAAACCTTGGTCTTCATTTCTATGTGCATGTCCTCTCAGCTAGATTTCTAGGACTTCTTTATCTGAGATGCAGCCTCTGATTTCCTCACATGAGGCTCTAGTTGGAGGAGGAAACTTGACTGAACCTGTCAATTTTCCCTTGTATCAAGTGTTTCAGTGCCCAACTGAAAATAGCATAGCCACTTTTTTCAATTACTCCACAGCTTTTCTTCATGTTTTTCCCCCCACCAGGCCATCAAAAGGCTAGCCTGACTCCTCTGTCTCTCTATTTGTCTGTGCTTACTGTTCCTTTTCAGACACTGCCTTTTTTAAAATCACTTTTGGGGGGTACAGATTTTTCCTTTGTGGTTCCTGTCTTCTCAAAAATGCTTCCTTACTGCTTCTGCCCTCATAATTTTCTCATTTAATCTCTTTTTCTTTTTTCCTGAAACCCTCCCTATTTCCCCCTTGCCTAACTAACTTTTCCCTCCTTGTACTGTTAGTTTTGTTAAATTCTTAACTTAGCATCCATAAAACAGGATAGAGAAACTAACGTGCTCTCAGTAGTTTCAAATTATTTCGGGAAAAGATGGAAAAAGAGGCTGCATAGGATAATTGCAGGAATCAGCTATCAATCCCATAGGGCAGATTCAGATATGAATCAAAATGAAACATTACTGGAGACAAACAAATACAACTAGGAATTGTGTTATTATGGAAGACTAACATCCCAGATACAGACTTGGAAACAACCAGTCCTAATCAGACCTAGGCAGGACCCAGTTATTTCCTTTGGTCATAGATGACAAATTAATTCAGTTGTCAGTGAACTAACAGGACGTAAGGCTATTTTAGATTTGTTTTTGGTAACCAAGGAGAAGAGTACAGAAGAGCCAATTACAAAAATAATACTGGGATGTGTGATTAAATTCAGTGAAAGGATAAGCAAGCATATGTATAACTAAGATTTAGGACCTTAAAAAGGCAAAGTCTGGTAAGAAAGCTAGTCAAGGGAGTGAAACACTTATAAGCATGGAGGTCTGAATGTAGAGAAGGCTTTTAAGTCAAAGGTGTGAAAGTGATTAGACATCAGACCCTACAAAGAAAAAAACCTTGCAGAGGAAGACTTCAGAATGGTGGCTAGAATAGCAGTCTTAAAAAAGGCAAAGGGGAACAGTCTTTCTTGACAGTCTAGTCAAGAAAAAGTTTCATCATAGAGGCCAAGAACTGTAAGTATAAACTGCTAGAAGTCAGGCTTGTAAAGGATATTAAGCAAAGCACAAAGAGGTAAGACAATGTAAAAAGAAGATGGGGATTTTCTTCAGTGAAGACAAAGTAGAGACTAAAGACAACCCTAGTAAAGGCAAAAACAATACCTTGCCTTCAGTCTACTCAAGTCCTATGTTCTTAACACTGTTTATATTAAGTTGTTTTCACAACAGATTATGTATCTCTAAGAACTTGAACACTCTCCCTTAAATTTCCAATTCCAAGCAAGAGTTCCTTACACATTTCACTATAGCTAAAGAAAGGCATTTACTGAGATGGCTGAACAAAAACCATGATAATCATCAGATAATTCAACAGGAATAAGACTGGTAAACAATTTTTTTTAACACTAAAGTAGCTGTAAATGCGCTATTTGCAGCACATGGGAGGATACACTAACTTCACTGACTTCAGTAATAGTACCATATAGCTAAAAGAGAAACTACATTCTTTCTCACCTGAATTTGCAGGGACTTGTAACTTCACAAGGCAAAAGGAAGTCTTTGTTTCAGTATTATTTCTATCTATCCTGTGCTGAAAGGTGACATCTCATTAAGGTTTAATAAAGTTTAGTTTAGATGGTTTTGTATTCAAGTGTTTTATGACATAATGCAACCCAAATTTTGTCCTTGCATGAATGAACATGGGCTGTGCAGTTGCAGGGAGTGGCTTCATTTACAATGCCTTTTCTCATGTCTTTGCTAACTGCGAAGAAAGAGACGGAGAAATAGTGGACTTCTAATAGTTAGGAAATAACAATAGTTACTCTTGCTAAAGGTTCACTCCATTTTCTTCACCATTTAACTATTCTCTTTTTCCTCAAAATAACACAGAAATGTAGTATCAAAATTTACGTTACTAAGAAGTTACTTCTCTAACAGCTTCCAATATAAAAGTCAGGAAAATCTAATTTTGTTTCCTTCTGTTTAAGCTATAACCAAGTCTCACACACATGCAAGTACCCAAGTACAGCTTAGCATCAGGTTCATAAAACGTAAACATTCAAGAAAGTTTCTGCTATAGTCATGAGCACAGTTTAAAAGATCAATTAACCTAGTTTTCTCCATTAGTACAAACTAAGCAAGAATACATTTTCACTGGCTGTTACAATTGTGAAATATTGCCTACAAATGGCAAAGCGGTGTAAAATCACCTTACTTTGGCAAAAGGGGGACAAATTGCGACTGCAGTAGTATCACATGAAGACTGCTATTTCAGTAGACTACAGATTGTTTCATTTCGCTGTTCTCTTGTGAGTGGAGGCTCATCCCCACAAGCCTGTCAGAGCTCCTGACTGAGGGTGCAAAGCTCCTGCCCTCACAGCTCACGCTGTACTAACTGGCATCCCGAGAAATACACCCGTCCACTCTGTGAATAGCCCTGACGGTTCTTGAAGGACGGACTGGACTATTTGCCTACTATACAAGTTACCCACATTTCTGCTGAAAAATTAACAGTGCTACATATTTCTTTGATAATAAAAGTTCTTGCTTATAAGAAAAGTTATGCTTATTGCCAGATAAGATTGAAGATATGATGGATTAAGTTTTATTCTGTCAAATTTAGGGATGAAATACAGGCCACATTACTTACAAATGCTATTACAAGAACTGAAAACCACTATGTCCATTGTTAATATCTGACTGAGGCTTTGACTCTAGGAAAACTTGTCAGACTTCCCTCTCCAGCTCTTTACTTGCTTATGTATTAGCAAATCAAATTTATCTCAGTCTATTTAATTGCTTTACAGAATTAAACAAACAAACATTACCCACATTGTAACCATGGGACGCAATTCTCAAACAATCTTTTACCTCTAGGGCGTGGTGTAAATAGCAAAAACCAGAATCTGTGGTCTCAGTCATCCACATACACCTCTGCTTACTCTTGAGAAGATACAAACGAAGCCACCAGATCACTCATCTCTTCTCTGTCCTAAACAAAGCTATGAGAACTCCCCATGAGAAGCACCCATGTTTGAAAAGCCCTGCTACATACTGTGCAAGTTGCCAATTCATTAACATGAAGCTGCTCTTCAGGGGAACACCAGAGTAAGCAGACCTGCTTATACAGTGGGGTTCTTTGCCTATTTTTCGTCATAATACAGGGACTCCTTGATCAACAAACTGCTTCTTCAATTAATTCACAACGTAACTCAGCTGGTTTTACTAGCTGTATCATCTTAAATGATCTCTCAAAAAAAAAAAAAATTAATGGTTACACAGACTTCTTTGTAACATCAAAAATATCACCTGTATTCTGCCTTTCACAGATACCATAGCTGACACCGGTACATAATGGACAACTGAAGATGACTGGAATTTCAGAACTGTGTCACATGAGCAGTTTCGGAGGACTCTGGCACACATGAATGGTTGGATCTCAGCCTGCCCAACGCTGCGTATTCTGTTTTCACTCACAACATTAAAGACTACCTTGTGAGTTCACCTAGAATTTTTACGAAGAACATATCGATCTGTGTGCAAAGAATGACGCATATGAACAAAAATCTTCAGCTGATTTCACCTGTAAGATTTTTAACTATTCCAAAGAAAATTTATACTGAGCAGTTACATGCAGTCAAACAAATGTATATATCTATTATGAGAGCCACAATCCTGTAAGCACCACCAATTGTGACTATGCATAACTAGTTCACACGCATTATATGCAATCATAGATTTATGTTTTGAGATCATGTACATAGTCAGTTTGCATATATAACTACAGGAACTGTATATGCAAATCAAGCATGTAATTGCACTAATGATTATGGATCTGGGCCTGGGCCCTGTCCTTTTAGAAGTTGGACCTAAACGTAGATCAAGCTTCAACACTCTTTGTTAGTTCAGCTGAGATAACACTATGTAAATTTACTTGGAACAGTGACAGATTCCGCTTTTAGATGCACGTCCACATCTTCCGTTGGTTTCAGTAGCAAAACTGGGAACACGGATTTATCCTGTATAAAGCGGGACTACAATCTCTTTGATCCTTGCTATGAAGGACCAAATTCTGACATGATAACAGCTAGCACTATTTCCACTGGGAGAATTAAGCTTGCTTACAGTGGAGAGTATTTAGCTAGTATACAGAGACTACTATCATGTGGCTTTTTAGCTACCTTGTCCTGTTTTTTTTCTAGGGTGACTCCAAAGGAAAGTTCCATCAGCTGTTCCAACTGCTAGAAATTCTCCCATCACTGTGCAGTAACAGTTTTAAGAGTTCTCAGGGAGGAGGGTAAATATCAATTAACTTTAGTAACCCAAAGCAGCCGCAGTGGCCAGGGTCTGCTAAAAACAGAAGAACAAGGAAACATAAAAATTGGGAATATTTGTATTGCAAAGTATTTTGTGGTGCTACTAGGATTGGAAAATATGATTCTCCAACTGTGGTAAATGAACATTTTTTTTACATTAAGACAAGATACGGTTCCAGACGGAGCCTCCCTAGCCGGTCTATCAGGTACAAAGCAGTACACCTCGGAGATCTCCAACGACTTATAAAGACAGATTCCAACAGAATGCCACTCCACAACTTTTTCTAATTTAATAGGTTTTGTCCTTTTCAACAAAAGAAAGGAATTGAACCAGCAGATTTGATACACTTTGAGAACACTTTCTGAGCAGGCACATTGGTTATAAAAGCCCTTATTAACGTCAAAATTGGTGAAGACGACTAGAGTAAAGCAGAATTCTGGTTTTGCATCTTAGACACAGAACTTCACCAACAATGTGACTTTCTTTCTAATTATCTCTACTACATATAAAACACCCCTAAAAACCTGACAGGAGAGGATCTAATCAGCTGCTTTCAGAGACTGAAATTTAGTGTGATAGCAGTAGGTATGGAAGAGTGAAGGGGTTTTTTTTACGATTTGGAAGTAGTCTTGACTCAGATAAAACAAACTGAAATTTCTGACTTCATCTGAAATCCTACTGTCAACCCCTGGAATGGGGACGGGGATCACCAAGGAAGGCAACAGAAATACTGTAGTTCCTGCCCTGGCCACAGGGATGATGTGGCCAGGGATGATGTATAGGCCACTAAAATGACATCTTGCTGCTCTGACAGCCAGGCACTGATCATCTCTGCTGTTCCCTTAATTTGTTTCAAGACCTAAAGAGGAGTCACCAGCATGTTCTGACAAGCCACTCATGCTTTACCAGGATTAGAAAATGCAATAAAGAACCTAAAGGGAGGAAGATAAAGAGTAAAAAAAGAAAAAAAAAAAGAAAATTAGGCAAGCATTTACAAGTGAGACAAGAAAAAAGGAAATCCAAAGAGGGAACTTAATAGAAGAAAACAGGGGAAGACGAGAAGTGTATGCAAAAAACAAAAAGGGGTAAGAGTGTCAAGAAGAAACTACAATAAAACAGATGAAGAAGAGCAAAAGGAGCACCAGGAGCTTGGAAGACGGATTTCACAAAGGAATAGGAAGTAAGGAAGCTTGAGGACAAAAGAAGTAGAGTGAAATGATCTTTAGGGCTCCAGTTTCCCCATCTATTTTTACCCATTTTCAGTACTTAATTTTGGCTACATGTCTTGTATCTTCCAGGAAAAATGAGGGTTCACTGGTTTCTTTGATTTTTTTTCTCCTTACTTCTGAAGGGAAAATAAAAAAAAATTATATCTGTGTAACTAATAAGTTTTTTTAATATTCACGGAGAACTGACTGTCATGAATGAATGTGCTAAGCCACCTTCCCACATTTCTTGTGCAAACTCTGGTTTGCATATGAACATCAGAATTTATTACTGTAAATCATAAGTGATAGAGGCAGACTGGATCGTGGATATGCAAAAGATGTAAGGTTCAATTTAGCAAGCATTTACTAGAAAGCTTTGCCCTCAGGCATCTTTAAACAGGTTCACCCTATATTCTTTCTCTGTGAGAAAACCACCTAGAAAAGTATTTTCTGTACGAGTGCTCCACATCGAGGAAGTGCATTGCTGGAAGCATACACAGGAAATGTTACGGGCCTTTATGTGCTATAGATACTACGAATAAATCATTAATATCATCAAAAGTGCCTTTAAACTAACTTGTCCATTTTCTGTGGGAGATGAATTATTTTGTCCATTTTTCTTTACCCTGAAACAATTCAGCTCAGTGTTGTGCTATAGATTGAATTTGATTGGAATACTTAGGCATTTCCAGGGAAGATCCTAAAGGAGAGTGCACCAGAAGTCTATCGGTCATTCTGCCTCATAGGGAGTGCCAATGTCAGACTAGAAACCTTCTCCTCTGGGAGATGACAAAGCCCACAGTTATTAGCAAAACACATTCAGATGACATACCTATAGAAAAGAAAGCACTGAATAGACAGTGACAAATGGGACTTACATGAAATGTGGCAAGCTCTCACAATGGCCTTCTGTAAGACAGAAGCGCTGCTTGCTTTCTCCTCGATCTACCTCTGCAGCTCTCAGTGCAGCATCTTGTATTACATCTGTGCCACAAGCAGCCCCATCATACCTGCCCACAGCCCCAGTGGAACACACAGTCTTCTTATCAGCCATGTAATTTCAGCCCTACCTGGACTTGGTTTAATGGTGATGCTAAGAAATTCCTTGCCTCTTCTTTTTCCTCCTCCTTCCTTCTTTCCCTTCCTCCCTTTTCCACTACCCCTTCTCCCCAGGAAGGGCAGCCAACCATCGATGCCAGAGGAAAACAAGTGACTCTCCTACCAGGCTTGGTAGAAACAGAAAGAATGTCCTGAGATGCATAAGAATCAGAAACAAAAGAGATAGATGTGAGGTCAATGTGGAAAGTAATTATTGCACTGGAATGTTTTACTTTCGATGAGAAGCTGGAACTTCCATGCTAGCAAGGAGCCAGGAACAATTTCTATTGTAGGTGCCAAAACTGAATTACTTCATACACTTGGCAAGGTTAGCAGCTGTGTAAGTGCTAGCCAAAAATAGTGAAGTCTGTGAAAATAGTGGATTTCTTGGGTTCTTAGGCATCCCAAAATATCAATGAAGCTAAACAGTTGAGAAAAAGAGGAAAAAAAATTGAAAACCAGAATATTTTATTCTGTGACAATTTAATATTTCAAAAGCTGAAGCAATTTTTTAAATTTCTGGTTTGAAATGAGAAGTCTAGCCAAAAAAATTGCTTTTTTCTCCTCCAAAATTTCAAGCTATTTCTTTTCTGATGAAATTTGTGTTCATGGTACCTATGACATGGGAGCTTCCCATGAGTTTTTATTTTTACTGAATTTTTTCTATTCAGTTCTAATCATCTACATCCTCCCCTTACAAAAACATGATACAACTTGCCTTAATTTAGCTTTTAGTGGCAGAGATTGTATTTTGGGTTCCTAGGGAGCTGCATAACACTTCAATTAAGTCCCTAAGCCCACCAGTGTTTCTGAACACAGGTATAATAACAAAATTCGTATGCAGTATCACAAAGAAAGGGATGGTAGGTAGAGTTTCTGAGGTGCCCACCCAGAAGAAAAGTTCTCTTAAAGAAACTGTAGGATAAAAACAAAAGAGGGAAAAAAAAAAAAAAAAAGGTTTGTATCCGCAACCACCAAAGCGTTATTCAGAGAACCCACAATCTCTGTCTTGGGCACATGATTCTGGAGACCCTGTGGCTCTCAGGTTGTTGGCCTAGTTGAAAAAGCAATCAATGATAAATAGGACTGAGTTATACACATCCGAGATTTAACCTTCTATAATGGTCTCTAAATG
The DNA here is from genome assembly GCF_047370975.1 of Nipponia nippon. Lineage (NCBI taxonomy): Eukaryota > Metazoa > Chordata > Aves > Pelecaniformes > Threskiornithidae > Nipponia > Nipponia nippon. Next base: position 77,152,820 of record NW_028262380.1, on the reverse strand, counting down.
AGGCACATAACTGGAATTCATTGTGTGAAACACACAAGCCAACAGGCTCTGTGCATATGATAAAATTATCTAATTCTTCAATTTTATGTTCACAAAGAGCCTTCCCAGTTCAGTACTTTTTCAGCAGAGAAAAAAGAAAAATCTGACATTTCTCCTATACTCCTGAATAAATACATTGAGCAAGTACTCAATCCATTTGCCAAATTACACAATACGCAGCATAGTATGAGGGGGTTCCTTCAGCAAAGGGAGGAGAGGAAAGGTTTAAGCTGACGTTTACACTTTATTAGTGCGTGGTATAATACATGAATCCTTCTCAGCACTGAAACCTATTTTTAAATTATATTTTTACTCACTCAGCTATATCTGGAGCCATTCTTTCTCAGGAGTCTAAAATTGTTTCTTCCTCTTGGTAAAGTTCACTTCATTAATTTCTGCCTATATTTCTCCAGGTCGTTGTATATTTCTTCTGAGTACTCCACAGTGTTAGCAATGCTTACTGTTGTTTGAAAAGGTTAATGCATCTTTTGCCTCTCTCAGATCATTTATGAAGACACTAAACAAACAAGTGGCACCCAACACTGACCTTGCAGAACCCCATTACATTTTTTGCTAAAACGAGATACAATGCTGTTCATATCACTGCTCACTGAGAACAATCTGTCATTCCCCAAGCTGAGCTTTTCTTATTATGTGCAGTCTACTGCGGTTTGACTTTTTTTTGTGGGGTTTGGCAGGGGGGAAGGGGGAAGGTGAGTGTTACTGTACTTTTCAAGGTATTCAACAGAACTGCAAAATCATTAAAAAAAAAAAGCACTGGGCAACAGTTAACAAGTCATTAATTGCTGATAGAGAAGCTGAAATACATAGAAAAGTCAGGGCACTGACATACTAAACCAGACAGAGCTCAAAAACAGACAACAGAACCTACATCTGTAATCAGTCTAACAGATGGTTTTGAACAAGTGACATTTCTAAAAGGTGCGTCAAAAAAACCACTTTCTGTATTCTTAACAATTTAGAGACATCATTCAAAATTAGTACAAACAAAAAAGATGGAATAAGGTCAATGCTGCAGTATGCTCAAGAAAAGCATAACGTTTCTGCTTTCTGCACTTATACTACTCAGTGTTTGTAACTAAAAACCATCTTTGTCTGCTACAGCAACCAATATTGTTTTCCATCTGCTGCAAGGTTATCAGAATACACACTGTCCCTTTTTCCAATTTTCTCCATACACAGTAGGTGCAAAAGCAATTTCTTTTCGTTAAAAATTCTTTTTTAAAGGCTTATGTATTGAAAACTCAAAATCAAGAACAGAAGAGACAGTAAATATCATGAAAGCATTTGCAATTGAGAAAGTAAAGACACAGGAAATAATTTCAAGCATCTAAGGACATCATGAAGTAGCAGCAACTTTAAAACAATAACAGAGAGAAACACCAAAACACCATTACCTTGAATTCTTTTTCAATGTTGGCCAATTTGGCAAGTTCATTGCTGAGTTCTAGAGCAGTGAGTACTGGATCTTCACTGGAGAGGGACAGATAAGCCGGACTAGCCAGTCCTTTGTATGCATTTATTCTTGACCTAGAGTGACTGAAAGAATCATGCTTTTGCTTCTCTGTACAGTCATTACATTTGCAGAAATAATCATGAGGTCTTTCTATCCTTGCTCCTTTCATCAGTAGCATGTGCACGACTTCGTATTTTTGGCAGTGGGCAGCTAAAATTATGGGAGTGATATCTGGAGAAAAGCGGGTACCATCTTCGTCATAGGAATAAAAATCATCATCCTGGAGCTCCTGCTCACAAGGGCTCAGAGTCAGTCGCTTATTTACTGAAAACCCAGGATGATTCAAAATTGCTTCCACTATCCTAATGTAGCCCTTGCTGATTGCGAGCAGCAGGGCATCTCCAATCCGTGCCAAGTTCTCTTTTTTTAACAGAAGTTCTGTCACTTCCAAATGTTCATTCCCTACTGCAAGCTGCAAGGCGTTTTGGCCCATGTAGTCAACACAGTTGACATTCAGTGTTTTTGACTCCTCCAGCATTTTGCGCACCACAGGTATGTTCCCATACTCTGCCGCATCTAGAAAGCGCTCTTCTTCAGCCGTCAGACTTGTGCCCCTGTTGTTGAACATGAATGCTGGGCCTCTAATGGCCTGTCGCCTTCCCTTTTCCCTCATCATAGTCATACGTCTCAGAGATGGACTTTCTTCAATGTACCTAACGAGAAAACAAAAAGGTAACAGAATTTCACTATGTTGGTTATTTGTAGCTTCCACTTCTCCTGTGGCTACAGAAATAATGACTTATTTTGTCCCTTGTCATTTGCCCGTCTATCGACCAGAAGCATTCTTTATTGTGATCTTTCTGCCTTCATGCTTGCTTGTCTGCAATCTAAAAGCACTTACAGGTTCAAGGCCACAGGCCATTTCCATTTTGTTAGCATGGTCAAGATTTTTTTTTTTTTTTAACTTTATGTAAGACACATCTTCAGAAATCCCTCCCAACTCACTTCAGTGTGTGTATGTGTGTGTATATATATATAAAATGAAAACACATCTATTACACTACTTGCAGTAGTAATTAATACTGTCCACCATAGGCATTCAAACTGATGGTTTAAGACAGGCAATGTTTCTGCTTACCGTATTGTAGTTTACATAAATGAGAGATGAAAACAAGTTTTCTTCCTGATGTCTTGCCAAGCAATGAAGCCTGACCTCATGCCTTCAAGTGTTACTACTAGAAACGTTAACCAAATCTGGAAGATTCTGCTCACGAGTCAATTTGGTCAAATTATAAGTCTTTGAAAAACAACAGTTCATACAAGCTCAGCAAACTTTCTGGATGCTAGTAACTAAACTGCTCACAGATTCCAGACACCGGGCATGATCCAGTGTAGACCGGGATCAGCTCACTCCAGCTGGACTTCTACAATGCTGTGGGTTATGTCGGACCTGTTTCCATTACAGATCTACCATTCCAGGAGCTGGAGGGAAGAAGCTATCTAATGTCATTACATGACTATATATATATATATATTTTAAAGCCCTTATGCATTCTTGTAATACAATCAAGAAAAATGGCAAAGTCAAAGAGCTATTGAATTACAATGAAAATTGGAATGGCAGGCTGCACTAGAAAGAGGAAACCTGGGTGCAGAAAAGTGAGATTGTTTAGGAAAGAGAACCGAGAACCGAGGAGGCTGTGAACTCCCCTCAAAAACTGGTTGCAAAAGCAGAAAGAGGGAGAAAAGAAGGGGAACGGGATAAAAGAAAGAGTGAGCAGGCTAATTGAGAAAACACAAACTGGAATTATGAACCAGTGAAGATACTGGCTGAGAGCAGTGGGGAGCAAACAGGAATGGGCTGAGAGAACAGATAGATCAGATGCTGAGCTGGATCTAGCTAGGTAAGGACACTAGAGGGGAGAGGTGGTTCAGAGAAGCAAGACAAGGAGTTGCAAAGAAAACAGACGTAGGACAAGAGGCTGAGGAGTGGATGCTACCTAGCAGGAGAAAACAACAGGAAACAACTGCCGGGCAAGGTCTGAAACAACAGAATAGATGGATCAGGCTAAAGTGGTCACAGCTGGGGGACGAACATAAGCATTTATGCCTACCAAAGCAGAGGCCAAAGGCCTGAAAAGGTACTCAGGATACCATAACCTTCTTTCACTACTGCCTGCGAATAAATGCGAAACCCATCAGCAACCTCTTTTTCCTTTTTAGTCCAGCTCAATACTGAAAAAGACAGCCTCCAGCTGCTATCAGTTAATCCATTAGCTCAAGGGATAGAGATCACTTGAGCTGATTTGATGGGCACACAGACACCAGTGCAGCTGATAAACAATATATGAGTTAATGGAGGGTGTGCTTTGAATACATATAACACTATATATATGCTACACAGAGACAAACAGGCCTTAGAAATTTCAAATTTGGTCCTTAAGTCCTATGTGCCTCTGTTCCTCATCTATAAAAAAGGGACAGTTGGCTCCCATTTTACAGGAGCACTGTGAAAATTAATTTATTCACTTCAGCGAAAAACTCAGATACAGGAGTAAAAGGCCAGACAGACAAACTGAAGAGGACATTAATCCTTCTACTCTCAGTGCAAAAGCCAGGCAATGTGCATTAAGAGAGATGTGGGTCCACATAATGAATGCTGAGGGCAAAACGAAATATTAAACAGTCCTTTTTAAGCAAACCCCATCAGTCTGCGAAAGGACAGAACCAAGGGGAAAACAGCACATGCGCCTTTGGCGCACGCAGAGACGAAGCATTTAAGTGAACATAGCTGAAACTGCCCATGCAGGTTCCAAAGCTGCATATCCTATATGCTGCAGGTTCAAATCCACAACCTGAGCAACATTCTTCTAAATGCAGTCTCTTTTTTATTTTTTGTGTGATCTTTCAACAATGAGCTTAGCTATATTACCACTGCACAAAATATGCCTGTTGACATCACTGGATTTCCCCATATGCAGCAATGTCAGCCCTAATGGTTTTCATTGGGCATAACTAATTCCATTCAGGTTATAAGAATATGTCTGGCCTTCCAGCTATCTGCATCAGCCGTAATAAATTCAGTAAAACATAAAATCTTAATCACTTTATCACAGCTACAAATATCATAAAAGCTAGTCCATGCTCTGAACATTTCAGTTAACGCAAATGGGCAGTTCCATTGCAGACCAAGTGAAGAGATTGTAATACTCATTACCAAAGGCAAGTCTCTCCTGGGATGAAGCATTTGATCTTTTTACATCTTCATCTGTGGTTGGTGTTTCTGGACTACCAGAAATGGCCTGGGTGGCACTGCAGTATAAGCAATGCTAATTGGTATTTACTTTTTGAAATACGTGCCAAAACTGCTTTGCCAAACATGACATGATCCATCTTTTTTCACTTCTGTACCACTTTCTTTAAGTCTATGAAAAAGGCTGCATAACAGAGAGGATTTGTGACCCTGTTAAATGCAGAATTGATTTAATGTCTTAAAGCTCAGGCATATTTCACATTTGGGAGTACTCAGATATAAAGATTTGAGCCTAGAGTGCATGTGGTGAACAGCCACAGTATGCTACTACCTTATTCCCCAACAAAATTGGAAGTAAAACCAGAAATATTGTCTTTTCATAGTTACCTTTTAAACAAGATCCTATTGTCTGCAATGCTGTTACGTTTCTATTCTTCCTCCACATCTAAAAACATACAGCTATAGAAATGTAGTTGTTTAGTGTAATGTTATGAAGAAAAAAGTGTGTGTTAAAAAAGTAAAAAAGACAGAGAACAAATTGACTCATGCTGACTTCTTGATATAAGACTCTAAACTGCCATCCTGAATCTCATTTATCCTTTACAAAATACATAACAACACATTTATCCCTATATATTCAGTGTACTTTTTCAGCATATTTTGAAATACGACACTTATTTTCTGTTTTATCTATCTTTCTTTCAAAACCCAGTCTGACTGAGGTGACTCATCTGATTTTACAAAAGAGATAGATCCTTCCAAAGGTGTTGCATTAGAATATCTTCCCAATAAGGAAGATTTTCTTAGCTATAAATCTTGTGACAGAAATGATATACTTGAAGCGACTGCAGTATCTTCTCAAAATAAAAATGAAAGCTGCTTGGTATTTTAATGACTAAAATATTGCCAAGACCTCCCGAAAAAAAATAAAAAGCAAAAAGTCTTGTACAGCACCACACAGCCAGAATACCGTTAGGTTCATCCATAGCTCCCACCTCTCTTCTTCCCTCCTTCCCTCAGCAAATTCAAAGACCTTGAAGCCAGCGCAGCTCTGGTCAGAGTACTGCACACAAGAAGCATCAGGTACAAGGTCTCCTATTCCATTTTCTGCTCTCCTGTTCTAACATCTAATTTTTTTAAGCTATCCCAAAGCATGAAGAAAATGGATAAAATTTTAGTTTTAACTATTTAACCATTTTCAGCATGTTTTATATGCAATATTTGCCAACTGAAGTAATCAAACCAACAAAATCTCAAGTCCCATCCCTAAATATTATTAGACTGGCTTAAAAATATGATTAAAATAGAATTCAGTGTGCATTAATTATTTGTGTTCTATTTCCTAAAGCCTTTAAAGTTCATATTCTCAACCTTGTCTCTGTAAGGAGCTGACAACTGACATAAAAAGAGGGAAGGAGAGATGGAAATCATGATGCTCCTCTTCCCAACTGTTCCCAATAATTGAAAGAACTCAAAAAATTAAAAATCTGTAGAATGCATGACAAAAAAACCCAGAAGAACACCAAGCAAGAAAAACACCCGATTTTTTTAAAGTGTAATTCTTCAGCAGAGATACACCACGATGTTAAGTAAGTTCTAGTCCTAGTACACAGGTTGCATAATTACACTACGTGGTACGCAGCAGGAAGGTGAGAGGACAGAATACAGGCCCCTTTTGCTGACCTGAAGCAGCAGCTGAGCCCCTCCATTTTTTCCACAACTATTTTTCACATTTCACAGCATAAAAATGGCCAAGGTGTCTATAAAGCTTCAAGCCTCTGTTTGCTGCTCAGCACAAATAAGAAGGATGAAATTGGAGAGGAGCAATCACGTTAACAAGCACACCAGTTCCACCGCATCTGGACACATTTCCCTTGGCCCTAAGCATGCACCAGTTAGGCAGCTGTTTCGAGGAACTGAAGAGCTTCACTGGCAAGAACGAACGTCGGAAACTTCCAGGTTGGTACACCAACCTTCAGAATCATTCATTCATCAGTATAAAACAAGGATGGTCATAATTGCAAGTTTCTTTCTTTAACTATACTGCTACCATCAGCCATTTGCCAGCTTAAGTCTAGTTCATTGCTGCCTATTTAGGCAAACTCTCAATAAATTCAGTGATAGCCGTAAATGAACATAACTCACTACAAGACGATTAACAATTAACCGAGATGTGACAGGACCCTAACTCAGCCTCTTGTTGAATAATATGAAAGCAGGACACCTCCATTTCAGCTTTGCAGCAGAACTCTCGCATTAGTGAGGCCACGGCCCCTAAAGGAGTATACCACCTTTCAAGACCTTTACCTAAGGATAAGTTACCACAAGCTTTCAGATAGAGCAATGTTATGTACACTCTGAACAACTAACTGGTTCATTACATACCAGGTAATGTCATAAGACACAAAAACCTATCCCATGTTATAACATATTTATGTTTACCTTAAATATTGTCAGTTAAAACGTATGACCTTCACACGGGCAATAAATATTTAAAAAAAAATTTCCACTAAACAAGCAATGGCCACTTGTCTCTTGTATGCATCACGTTTACTATGACCTTACACTGCATCGTATTGTTGCCTGGACAGTTACTCCTACGTACAAGGCTAGAAATTTGAGCATTACAACAGCTGCAAAGGACTGGAGTAAGCATTATAATTCCTCTGCTTCTACCATGGATTATTTCAATTACAGATTTCTAGTCTGTTAGCCTACCCATCCCTTTTCAAGTTCAAACTTTCAGAATTGTAGCAGAAGGACAGAAATGGGGGACAAACAGTTGACCTGAGTATTCCTTGTGTTCTGCTGTTCATTATCTCATCAACAGCAGTTCAAAAGATTTATAATCTTGTTTCTATTTTTTAACACTGCAAACTGCATAAGTTATTTAAAAAAAAAAAAAAAAAAAAAAAGAGATAAGTTAGAGAAACAGAGGTTTCATTCTGGGCCTTCCCAGATCCGTAGAGCCATTTTCTAACATTTGTACCAAAGAACAGGCTGTTATGGTCCCTGAATTACTAAATGCAATAAAAGATGGCATCAACGACTTACAAGCAGTTTACGCCACTGCTAAACTGCAGTACAACATCAGTGATCTTGATTCTATTCTAGCCCTGAAAAGGAAATTGAGTCCAGTAATTACGGACAGATCAGATAAGTACATCACAGAAACACCGATGCGCACGCACATTTAAAAGCAACACCACCAGAGTCAGCCGCACAGGAGATGCGGGTTGTGCCTCTTGTTCTGCCAAAAGTAACTTCTGAGATCCCAGTTTTAAAATTAAAGAATGATAACTGCCTTACTCCCAAAAGTAAGTGCTTAGACATATGAGCAGCATTTTGGCTTGTGACTCCTGAGATCTCTTAAACTAAGCGGTCTCAAATGTTTGCTGTGTTACCATCACAGGAAAAGTCTGTGCTGTTCCATGTGAGGTTCCATGTGAGGTAGCAGCTCCCGGCTCTGTGCAGGGCCACAGGCAGTGTTAGAGGAGCAATCCCCCCCAGCCTCACTGCCTCTGCCACTGCTTTGCTGTCCCTCCAAGCTCTGCTACAGTCATGTGCGAGAAGAGGCTGCTGGTGAATTTGTTTCTTCACCAGTAAAAATAGTGTCACGTTCATGTACGTTTGCATGGAAGCTTGTGCATTTTCCACACAATTTGGGAATCCCTGCACCAAATCTAAAATGTATTAAATGAGAGCTTCCTCCTCCCTTCTATGAACTACTGCCTGGGCTGTCCAGAAGAGGGAGGCTAATTCAGCTGAACAGCAGAACATAAATCAGGCCAGCTGCAAGATTTGACTCAGGTCTATACTCTCCCACTGGTCTGAAATGACATAATCCATCATCCAAAATGCCCTCATGTCAGCTCACAGAAGTTCTGGCTCTGAACTGGAAAGAATTAGTCAAAAAATAGAACAAAACACAATGAGATATCAGGAGGAGGTGTACACATGCTTAGTTTGTTCCTTCCCCCCCTCCCCGCCCCACAAACTATGCAGAGCTTTTTCCTACCATTACTCTTCACTAACTCCTCAACAGAAAATACCAACCATCTGAATTCCTGTGGGGAAAAACAGGACTGTATTTTGATGACAGGAGTGCATCTACGCACACACAGAAAAAGGCAAACATCTCACCAGGAAAAAAACAAGTTAATAGGCCTGCAGCAACAAGCCCCTTTTACACTCACTCCTTTGTGTTCTGTCGTTCTACTAAGAAAAAAAAACCCCTAAGCTATGATTTTTCAGAGACTCAGGAAATCAGGCATCCAATGCCTACTACATTTAATTTACAGGTTTTGTCCACATTTTTCCCACTGGGACATATAGTACCTTGTGAAAAAAGTATTACATCCAGTCTGCACTCTTAGTGGGAATCTGAGGTTAATTACTTTTTCCAGCGATATTTGGCACAGGAGGGAGCCAGCCGTACATCGACAGGTACCTTGCACAGGTTACAGCTTTCAGAGCGAAGACATTTCAAATACCAACTAGGTGCATCTTCTCGTGCAAACTACTTCGCATCTTCCTGTCTCTTTCCCCTTGCACTGTTTGTCAGTACTGAATAATCAGACAACAAATTCTTCCAGTCAAGGATTCTCATACTTCACTTTGTGCACACGAAAGCCTTATGTTTGTCGATCTGTGTACATTAGGAGCAAACTGATACTCATATTTATTTCATTAACATATGCTATGATTTTAGGCATTAGCACCAGACACAAAATATTACTCCAGAAGAAAAATCCCACAGCTATGCCGAGGATGACCATGGGCACCTAACAAGGAACATGGTAGTTGTGGGTCTTTTGCCTCTATGCCCTGTCAGTTCAAGATGCTTCTATTACATTGATTAATGTCAGCCCTTTTGTCAGTCCACCAGGCAGTGGCTCGCAATCACTGCTGTCACAGACTCCCAGGACAGGATCACAGGAATTATATACTAGGAAGCAATTCCAACAGATGGAGCTCGCTCCAGACTCAAATGCCTACAGCTGTGCAAACTGAACTCCAGTTTTACTCCCTGGTGGCATAATACCCATTTCTTAAAGAAAGGAATATGCCAACAGTTCTAGGAGAACACTAACCTAAAAGGGATCCAGAAGTTTAGGACTCACAGCTTACAATTCATCTGAGCTAGCTTCAACTGTCTAAAAATAAAGTGTTCGAGCCTAAACTAATTCTCTAGGCTCTTTTTATGGTGAATAGAGAAAAGACAGGCACCTCAAGAAAGAAGATAAATGACTATGCTCGCTTGCCCACTGCTATTCCCTCTCTCATCCCATCAACTACAGAGGGACCCTAGGCGAACAACTTAGGCACAACTAACTTTCGGACAACTAAAGACATGTGAAAGATTCCTTCAATTGAAGTCTGGATTGCTGGGTACAGGGTATTTGTGATGAATTTCTGCAAGTAGGATGGTAAAAGCCACTTTTATTTATGGTTATCCCATTCTAAGCACTACTCTAATTATTTCTGTACTTTACAGTTGTCTCTAGGGTGACTTTAATTAAGGCTTCTTCTATAAATGCTGAATATGTTAGCTTAAAACTCAAAATAAAGTGTTTGTCACCTGGTAATTAAAATATTTAATTAAGAACTAAATATTGTCCTGAAAGTATAAAATACTCAAGTAATCCTCAGAGCTAAGTCTATCTAAACTGCACCGTGTTATAAAAATACATGAATAATTCACGGACAACCTACATTTTCTAAGTCAAAGAAAAGAAAGTTAACATCCCTATTAGTAAAATTGAATTTATTTCTCTTGCAGTAAGTTTAGTCATGGTCAATATTTATATATATATGATAAGCATCTTAAAAAACAGCAAACTGAAATTTTGGAAGACAACATCACAGGGTAAGATGCACCTCAAGAACTGAGGCTTTTCTGCAGAAGTGTCCTAGATTTCTGTGGGGAGTCAGGTTTTACCACAGCCTAGATTTTTAATAAAATATAGAAGAGAGGCATTAGCGCTGCTAGTACAAAAGGGTGCAATGGGTTCTCTAAACGTTAGCTGAGCCAATAATTAGGTTTTCTCGGCAGCTATGCTAGTAGCCAGGGGGAAGGAAAAAAAAAAAAAAAAAAAGAGAAAAAGGAAGGAAGACATGAAATCCCTTATGCCCCGGCACCCCTGCCTGCCTTCTGCTACCTGCTGCCCGCCCTGAAGGAGCAAAGCCGGGGGCCTGGGGAGGAGGGAGCGGGGTCCCGGGGCAGGGACCGACCGGACTATCCCCTCAAGGCACTTTCTCCCAAGTCTCCGCACCTCAGCCATCGCAAAGCCCCTCTCCCCCTCGCCGCACCGGTGACGCCCGCTTGCCGCCAGGCCGGGCGGGCTGCCTTCCCGCCGGCGGCGCTTCCCCCGGCTCCGCGCTCCACAACTTGCCGGGGGCACGGCGGCCGGCCCCCCGCGGCTCCTGCGGGGAAGTTACCGGCCAGCGGCCCCTCAACCCACCCCCGGGCCCGACTTACATGGTGCTGGCAAACGGGGGGGGCGGGTAGTAGCCGTAGGGCTCCCGGAGGGTTTTAACGGCTCTTGGAGGTGGCGGAGGGGGCTCCGGCCCCCCATTGACGCCTCTCCAGCCGCGGCGCCGGCGCTGCTGCTCCTCTTCCTCTGCCCCCTCCTCCTCCTCCTCCTCCTCCTCCTGCTGCGGGGGGAAGGTCACTCTCCCCTGCTCCTTGCTCTTCCTGCTCTTGCTCGACATGGTCAGGGTCCCCTCAGGCGGCGGCTGCTGCTGCTGCTCCCGCTCTCGGCCGGCCTCGTCCGGCAGCGTGTGTGGCGGGGAAGGAGGCAGGAGGAGGAAAGCCCTGCCCGGCGGGGGACAGAGCACCTGGAGAGGACAAAACCCTCACCATAAAACCACCGCCGCCCCTCCGCCCTCTCCTCCTGCCGCCCCTCAGGAAGGCGGCGCGATGCGCAGCTCGGCAGCGGGACCCGGGAAGTGCCGGCGAGCGGGGAGGCGAGCAAGGGACAGGGCTCCCGGCGGCGGCGGCGGCAGCAGCGGCTCTGCTCCTCTCCTCTCCCTGTCATCATCCCTCGCTAGGACACCATCGTTACTGAGGCAGAGGGGGCGAGCCGCGGCGGAGAGCAGCAGCCGCCTACCGCAGCGGGCGCTCCGGAGAGGAGGGGACGCCTCTCCCCCCCCCTCCGCCCGCCCAACGACCGTCTCGGCCCGGGGCGGGGAGGGCGGGGTGTGAGGGGGCGGCGCCGTTGCCACAGGGCCGTTACCGGTGTCCCTGCGCCGCCCCTGCTGAGGTAAAACCCGCTCCCGGCACGCCTGGTCTGCAGGTACCGGTACCGCCGCTGCCGTAGGGAGTCCCTGCTAGGAGGGTAGCGAGCCCTTCCAGCGGTGCCCGCCGTGGTACGAGCCCCGAGGGAAGCCGGGGCTGGTTTGCTCAAGTCGTCACGGCGGGAGGCGGTGGGCTGCCACCAGCAAGGCGGTTTTCCTCAAAATGGCCCGAACGCAAAAGCGGTGCACAGCCCGCTCAAATCCGCATACAGCCCGGTCGTTCTTTTGAGAACTATTCCACCCTACGCTGCAAACAGTTGAAGTTAAAATTTTCGGGTAAAAAGAGACTCTTTTGACTGGCTTACCAATGATAAAAGTCAGTCAAGATTTCCAAAGCGTTCCAGGTGCCTGCCCGAGACTTGACTGGTTTAATTCTGCATGGTGTCAAACTAAAAACAACAGTGGGAGGATGTTAAGACGCCCATTGCATGTAATGAGAGCTAATTGTACTCCATAGATCTCGGTCACAAAGATTGTTGCTGTACGGAGACGTATTACCTCTTTTATTATTATGAGATTTTTGGTGTGTTATGCCATAGGGAAAATTGTTGTATGACAAAACTGCAGCCCCATTAAAATTGAGGCAGAGTATGTGTGTTTTTGTACCGAGTATGCAGAACAGTAGGTACACAGAGACTACATGTGTTGATTTATATATACAATAAAGCTATTCCTTTGTCTACACACTGCTGAGATGCCATTTTTCTCTTGCTTTAAACTTTTTTAAAGCATTATGTGGCTATCAGTGTAAATTTGCATGAAACTGTATTCAAAAACACAAGTCCTATTGAAATTCATGTAGGTTTTCCAATTACTTCAGAGAAAGTGGACTTTAAACCCACGTATGACTGCTTAGATAGAATTCTCACCGCCGAGCATCATCACTAAGTGGTCTCTTAGTATGAAGCGCTCATTACCTCACACTGTACGCTGTTTTCACTATCAGCCCTGGTTTTGCCTGTGTTGTTTTCCATGTGTACAAAATTCATACTCACAAAGCACAGGAAAAGCCAAACAGGAGTTTCACAGAGATAATTCACTCAGCTACAGCTTTGAAGAAAGAATTGGGTTTTGTTTTCGTCAGTTTAATTAGTTTGGATCTTTAACTATTTAGGGAAGTGGTTTTTTACGTCTTTCGTCACATGGAAAAACCCATTGAACTTCAGTGGAATTACATACATGCCAGAGCAAATTTTGCTCTCCAAGAAACTAGCATATTGTGTAGCTATTGTAACTTTGAAGTACTTGGGCTTATTCGTTTAGGACAGTCTAGGTGTCTAACCTAATTATACATACTGTATCAGTCATATATTTTAGAGCACAGCCATGCAACAACCTGTTTGCATCAAACCTTGTATGCTTGCAGGGGCCCTCTGACTTAAAAAATTATACTGCCCATATTGTATTCCTTTTTCAAAAAAAAAATCCTCTGCTATTACAGCAGGCTACAGGAATGGACTTTCAATTGCCTCTAGAATTTCCCTTGAGAACAAGACATAAAAGTACAGCTGAAAGTAGATGAGAAATGCTCTTGCTTCCCAAATGTATGCTCAGAGCAAGGCTTCCACATATCAAGGTTTATTTTCTTTTCAGAAATAGATAAAAGGGGGGGTTAATATTGGTTCTTAGTTTCAACAAAGTCACATTCTTGCTTTTTCTGTTGCGCTTGCCATCCCTAATTTGAATTACTGTTCTACGGGCTGTGTTTTTCATGATTTGAGTATTGTCTGAGTAGAGATTGGTTTGCTCTTTCTATGATGAAAGGTAATGACTGCTATCTATTCAGGTATCCAAGTCACTGATAATACTTCACTTGGAAGTCATCCTTGCAGAAGCCTTCACGATACATCCCTCCATTTCGAGGGGTAAAATGATGATAACTCTCCAAGTAATTACAATACTGTATATTACAGGGTATATTTCATGCCACAGAACTTTCACTGAAACTGTTTCTGTAGTTTGCTTCTGAGAATGCCATGTGAGACAGTGCCAAAAAAACCCTTATTAAAGTCATGGTATGGCACTATAAGCGCTGTGTAGAAGGCCACTTTTTCTACTACACAATACCCCTGCAACATGGACTTCTGACAAATCTGATTCCCCTCACTGCCTATGTGAGAGAGGAAATGCCAGCCACATTTTTCAGGGAAGTGAGCATTCCTTCTTGACACTGAAGGAAAATGATAACATAAGAAAAACTGACCAAATCCTTTTTTCTTTCTCATCATACTGTTACAAAGCCACCAAGCTGAAATACATGGTTCCTAATGTTCATTTAGATTAAGTGCTTTTCTTCATCCTGCCCTTCCTGCTTTACTTGCTTTCTGGTCAATTTTGGCTAGCACTTGCTTGCATTTGAACTCTACAGCACAGTAATAGTGGGGAAATTTTCCCCTTCGTTTATTTGAAGGAGATCCTACCTGAAAAACAGCCGGGATGGCAACAAAAGAATCCATTACAAATCTCAAATGTACTTTATATGGTTACAGTCTTAGAAATACTTTGTATTTCCAGCTGAAATGTGGAGGGAAATTATCTCAGTCACAATAAAACTATGTCTAGAAAATTTACCACAGTTTGAAGTATCAGGCTGCTACCAGAACACAATATCGGAACAGGGATATGAGAATCCTTGTCTGATTAAACTTCAGCCATCACTGCCTTACCTGGCAGTAAGAATTTAAAAATCATTGCTGTGTCTTGGTGGTATGGTTGAGGCTCCAAAGTGCCATATTCAGACAAATAAAATGCATGAAGCTACACTTTTGAAACACCAGAACAAGCGAGAAACCTAATAGTAGTGAAATGGCACCTTCAAAATCCGAGGCATGGCCGAATGTTCTCAGAAAGGGATTTCTGTCCATGAGTCATTTACACATGTTTGAAAATGTTAATAATGTCAATAATGCCAATGTTCCAAAATCATTTTTCTTCTCAAAAATATTTAATGCTATCGAAGTATCAGATAGATGTCAACATAGCCAAACTGCAGAAAGGAAGGGAGAAAGGATGAGTAGATTTGAAATATCAGGCAGAGCAATACAGGGAACCTCGTGCCGTCTGTTGTTTCAGCTGGTTAAAGACTTTACAGTCAAAGGCTGCCAATCTAGTACATTTTGTGAACGCTGACTCGAATTTACAGGGTTTTGAAGTGATGTCATTTTAATTTAGAAAACCGCTTCCTGGAAGTTGCTTAGACAGGAGTAAAATAATGAAAGGTATACTACTATGAGGACAGAGACTGAACAGAAAAGCCTGAAAGATTTACAGCAAATAGTGAAACATAGCAGATACAGTATTATATTACTGAAGGTGCTAGATTATTCTTCATGCTCTTGTTTTTTAGGACATGGATTTAAGGCCGTAAGTATTTCATGTCCGAGTTGGAACTGCAGCCAGAATACAATTCCTCATTCTTTTCACCAGCCTGGCTTGATCAGGACAGGATGGAATTAGATTGGTACAGGGGTTTGTTGATATGGATCGATTACTCTCTGGTGGAATTTTTCTGTCCCTCTCAAAATTATGAGAAATACACGATTCAGATCTTAAAATTTCTATTGGCAGTATTCTTCAGCTGGAAGGGAGTGATCAAAAAATAGCTTTTCTAAATTGAAATAAGGTGTTTAAAGAACCCACAGCAATTTCCTTGAAATATTGTCAAAAACATGAGTTCCATATTTCTCTTTCCCATTTTTTTCAGCTTCTTTAAGTTAGGCAAATGAATGGAGTAAAGATCTGAAATATGAAAACAGCACAGCTGGCAGTATACAAAAATATCAGGAAATACTTTCAGATTCTTAGACTGAACTAGCATAGCAGTAATACCTTCCAGATCTATGGAGGCACCTAACTGAGTGGATATGCAAATCAGTAAGACTGTGACAAGTGATGGGGAAAGAAGGTCATTTAATAAATAATGGTCTGGAGTTTTCTCTTACCAGAATTTCTCTGAGAGGTACATTCCAACAGTGTTAATTTGAAAATAAATCTAACCTGCTTGTTGAAAATTAGATTGTTGACACGAAGACCTTCTTGTTGAAACTAAGTGATTCAGATTTAAGAATCTGCAATATCCAAGAAACTTCTAGTAACAATTTCCCTTGCAGAACAGCCTTGTATGTCATATGATTATGCCAAATGATTATTTTCCTGCTTTATAAAAAAGTAAGAGTATCTTCTCTCAAGAGACAAAACTGTTTTTTATTTGCTTGAAGTGACGGGTGGAGAGGCAAAAAGACACTCATGGTAATGCTAGAAATAGAATCCAGGTCGTGCAGTACACCAAACCCTTCTCTAATGTGTATGTGTACTACTTTCATGGAAATTGGGAAGTTGGTGGGAATAGCAACAGTGTAATGAAAGCAAAATTGGCCTTCTTTGCCTCATACTGGGAATTTGCCTACTTGCCAAGAACCCAGTGTTTTCAAGGACATTTAGCTCCTACATCAAGGACTTCTATGAAAGTCTAAACAGGTTAATCAGCATGAAGAAAAAAGAAGGAGTGATGTGCTGTCACTGATCTGTAAGCAGATCTCAGCGTCAGAACTAATATTATGGTTTAAGGCTTTTAAATGAGATGAAAAGATAAATTCCTGAGACTCGAGCCTGTAATTTCACGCACACTGTGCAGCCATTCAGGCCCATGCAAAGTGAGTGGGTATAAAATACTGTCAAATCACCTACTGGAAACCAGGCCCTCAGAGCTGTGTTGCAGTTGTATTATGTGGTCTGCTTTATGATATTAAGAGGCTACTGAAGTCTCCTGCCAATAAAACCATTAGATAGATACTAGCCACATTTTCAAAGGTCTGCAAAATGTCTATCTAGACAAAATGGACAAATACTCTTTTTTTTTTGCATTAAGTGGCAACTGTGTGTACATTTACGTATTTGCACGTTATTTCCTTTTTTCTAAGGCAAGCCAGGTATGTCTTTAAGCAAATCCAATGTCTTTGCACATTTTTGAACAAATCCACAGGATCCTGTGCCTATGCCAATTAAGTTTTATTCCTCTCTTTTCACTCATACCAGTAGAAATGAGAAGTTAACGGAAGTGCTACTAGGAAAGGGACTACAGAATCGATTCCCTTATCTGCACATTGCCCTGGGGACTGTATGTAGCTTATAAACTTTAAAAAGTATACTTTCATAAGATTTGCTTTGCTTATCATTTATATATATAAGGCTGGATTTTCTTCCTTAAATTATTTTCCCTGTCCCTGTGTCAGTCAATACTCCTTGAAAATGCAAACATGGATCTTAGCCTTTTGCTGAGTGCTGGCAACCATGTGATAAGTACATTTATTGTCACAAGACAACATCTTTAACAACTAAGTTTTCTTTTTGACAGTGCTTCAAATATGGGTGGATGAATGCAATGCACCCGCACCCTACTGTCCCCTTGCTGGTTGATAGAAAAATTTATCGCATGGATGTATTCAACGTTGCAACTAATGAGATTGAGAGTTGCAATGGATGTATGGAGTGCAGACTAGCTCTTATTTTAGCAAATTAGCAATGATTTCGGTCCTGTGCAAGTAATTAAGTCTGAATATATTTGGACACCGTTCAATCTTTCTCTAATTGGGGGAGCAGGATTTGAGTCACTGTGGGGATCAGAACAGGGGAAGCAGGACGTAATAAAAATAATAGCGAGAGACAAACAGGTCATGTCATGGATTAAAACAGTTCACAATGATTTTTAAACCCAGAAACAAGTGGATTTTTCACAGTATTTTGTGAATTGATATTGTAATATATTTTAACTTGTGGACACATTCTCCCTTTCCAGCAGAAAAGAAATTTAAACAGCAGCTTACCATTATAAAAGACAAATCTGAGTGACAAGCATGGCTCCCTGAGGAGGAGAAAATCCTTCATCCTGGTTTACACCATTCAAAGCTCCTCTGTCCAGGATGTCTGGCGATTTTGACTGAAAGATTACCTGATTCTGTCATAGTTCAGAGCCTAATTTTCTTAAATCGCATCGGAACCCTTGGATAAATACCATCTGGTACTAACTACTTGCCATACCTTAAAGCATTAAATTCCTCTCGTTGGAAGAGCAGCAAATACCACAGTGCACAGTGTTGACGGAAAATGTAATCTTCCCTTCCATGGGCTGCTGTGGAATAGGCGATAACACTCAACTGCAGGTGCTAACTATTTGAGTGACAGCAACTCAGTGGGTCATCCAAACCCGCTTCTTTGCTATACTGGAGGAACGGGCAACTACAAGGGGAGGAGAGTAAAAGAAGATTTTGCTAAGTAGTGTAGCTATGCTGTGAGTGGGAGTACATCCTGCAGAGCTCCCACGTCATTTGTGGCCAAGTGAAAAAATGGTTCGGTATCTGGTATGGCAAAAATCATGTTTCCAGCTCTACCAAATAATTCTTACCCTTGCAATGTTTTGCTGTTCAGTGCACAGTAAAGCACTGAGCACTTTGAATGTCATCATTCCTTAGTGACCAGGAGATAATGTTGGCAACTGGTGGATTAGTCTTAAGGCGCTTGGTAATAAACATCTTATGAAGAGGCCACATCTTATCTCTGAAACAAGATGCGCTCAGAGACATTCATTAGGAATTAATCAGAATCGATATAAGAGACACGGTGAAGCTATATACGTGTCCGATTAAAGCAGCCACAAGATGCCAACAGCCTGCTTTTGCATAGCACACAATGCATTTAACTCGTGCCAAGTTCAGGTGTCCTACAAGGTTGGGGATCCCACATACATGTTCTGTGTTATTAAACGGAAAAAAAAAATCCTATATATACTTTTGTTACAGTTTTCCTGCCTTGTATGTAAGAAAAGCCACTTTTCAGAAAAGGGAGCTAGGAAATGCCAAAGTTTCTAGCAGTTGAGAGGAGCTCAGTAACAGAAAGAAAGAAAAAAGCAAACAGGATGTTTCTGTGAGAAGACACTACGTTACTGGTAACAATCTTCAAAGTGACTGACAGGGAAAATGGGAAAGTGTGGAAGAAGGGAGACATGACAGTACTTATAGATTATTCCCTGAAGCCAATTTAAAATATAGTGAAGATGCAATATTTTTTCCCATGAAAATTAGAATAACTCTACTGTTGTCAATAACAGGTAGATGTCCCATTCAATTAATATGTGTTTTGGGGAGGAAAATGGTTGCAGAGGTTAAAGATGAAGATGGTTAAAGAACTTCAGCACTGCTGTCTTTCAGCAGTCTCTGTGTTACCCCGGCACGTGTGACCAGGTGCTGACACAGAGGCATGGAGGTCAGATTTCTGACTTCACTTTCCGAGTTCAGGAAAGCAAAAACCTTTAAGGATATTGTCACTTTTTTTGTGAGTTCAGGTTAACGGAAACGTTGCAATCACTTTCAGCGGAGTTTGAATTTCATATTTGGCTTTTAATAAAAACAGTAACCCACGTTCATGAAAAGCTGGAAGAAATTTTCCCAGGGTTTCAGAACACAGCCAAATCCAGCTGTACTGGTACCTCAGACAAATTAAGGAGAAAAAGTAAATCTCAGGAGACCCTCATAGGTTGCATTAATTTTTAAAACACCCATGTCCTGGTTTTTAGGAGTAAACAGAAACTACAGTTGCTACATTAAAACCCAGAAAATGAGACCAGAGATGCTTATTCAGCAGAAGAGCAGCAGAAGGCAAACTATTTTGCCATACGATGACAGACAGATATAAGGAAATGTCTTTCATGCAGAAAGCATTTATATGCCTACAATAGAGGTATTTCCATCTCCCTCAATATTTTTCATTACATTACCACAGCTGCTGCGTGGAAACTGCCTGCAACAATGAAGTCTTTGTCTAGGAATACGTCCCCCCACCCCAGGCTTCTAGATTCAACTAACAGGGATTTGATACCAATAGAAAGCTCAAATAAAATTTCATCTTAATAGCAAGAGGTAGAGTAAACACAGAAAAATGGGAATACTGAGCATCACATTAGTCTATACGGGAAAAGTGGTACAAACAGTTCTCTTATCAGATGAAACAGCTGTTGACAGAAATATGTGCCTGGCATATCAGAGATTTTGGAAAATTAGGAATCTGCACCTTGTGGACTTGGATGTGGGCATGGAATTCATTTGAAGAGATCCAAAGATTATTCAAGGGCTTGTTAAAAATACACATGTAAATATACATCCTGGCTGTAAAAACAGTATGTTAAAAGACATACAGGAGTATTTTTAAAAATTGCAAAAATGAAAATGTGGCCAAAATTGGATTCTGAAATTAATAAAATCTCTTTTACATATGTAATTGTCAAAAAATAACTAACTTGCAGTATTAGATAAAAAAATTTCAAGATTCTCACACAAACTTTCTGGGTTTGAAATTATATTGTAAGCCATCAAAGGGGAACCCTTGAGCTCCTTAACAGCTGAGGCACTTTCACTTTAAAACAGGCTATTAGCTTTGTCCATTTTTGAAGAGACCATTTTCAGATTCAGATAGTGCTTAACATAGTTCAGTATAATTTCAGCAAACCTTTTAGCAAGAGTGAATCTGTTATGTTACCCATTCTGTCTGAGTCTCAGAAATGGAAAGGATTGATTGCACGTGAATATACGACTATCTGATAGTCACGGTGTCTCAGTCATACATGAGTGACAGAAACGTGTCTTCTCTGTTCTTTCTTCTTGACGCTTTGTAAGGAAGATCCTTGTATCAGATAAAAGACACCCAAAATCAGATAGATTTGCATTATAAAAAGGGGAGGGTGAAAATTATTGTGCACACAAGCAAAGTTCTAAAAAGGCCAACAATGATACACTGACTTGTCCAAAAAGCAGTGAGAAACACAGGAGAAAATGAAAAAGATTTTGGGGAGGTGGCAACAGCTTGTTTTGGTCATCTTCAGAGATGACATCACCACAGAAATGAGGTAGATATCGAGATGGAATGGAAGGAAGAAAGCATGAGTGTGTCGGCATTTTCATCCTTTTCTCCCCATGACACCCCCACAATTAATACAACCCAGCTCATTAGATCATGAAAGGACTGCTAGACACTTTCCTTAACAGTGTCTCCCTGTAGCCCTATTAGATTTCCCATTGTCTGATTATGCTGAACGAATTAAATAATCAGCACCCAGTTTTGTGGAAACCACAAATAAAATCCAGATAAAAGGCACTAAGATGTCCTTGACTTTTGCAGGAACTGAAAGATCCATATGACAAACTGAGATGTTAAACCTGACTCTTCATCCATAAAGAAAAATAAGTGGGAAATTTTGTGTACCAAGGTATATCACTAAAAAAAAAAAGAGATAAAAAGAGAAGCTCTACCCAAACTAGCCTAGATAAGAAAAGAAAAATCTGCATTTTATAGTATCCATTTATCATCTCTTTTCACATACTTATCTTGAAAGTTTTTTCCTTCTGCTTCTTATACAGACATACAGTCACTATCTCACAGAGTCCCCTTTCCCCTGTTGCAGGGCCTTGGAGCACAACAGTACAGAACATACAATACAATCCTAGTCTATAAATATATCTATATAAAATGTATCCGTCACTATAGTGCTGCTTCTGACCTTACTTTCCAGTCCTCTCCTGTTGCTCTGCCTTCTGATGCCTGTGCGTTGCCCAGAATATACGATAGGAGGGTGGACCTAACCAACATGTCTGAGATGGTTTGACAAACCCTGATTCCTAAATTATAACCAAGGTGCAAGACAGCAAAAGGAAAAGAAAGGTGAAAACATTGCAAAATATATCCCAGGCCCTCAAACGGTAAATGAAATCCTGCAGGAAAACAGCAGAGAACAAGAAAACCAAAATGTTATGCACAGAAAGCGATAAAAAAATAAATAGGCAAATTATATCAAAAGAAGTAATGAAAATATCTTCCTATGGTTTCTAGTATCTAACAACACACCAGGTTCCTTAGCCAACAATTCATTAGCATTTGTTAGGCATGGGTGAAAACTGCAAAGTATTGAGATCTGAATTAGAAACGTTTCTCACTTCAGAAGTTAAAAGATACTCCTGTGCAGCAACAGAATATGATTCATATGAAGGAAATTCAGTGGAGCACTACTGTAATGCTCTGATCGGTGCATGCTGTTTTGTTACACCAAGTAGCTGTTTAATAGAAATATCCTCTAATGTCTATTTAAATTCATCACTGATTTTTTAATACTGACGCAAAATTGTGGGGGTTTGTGAATACTGACGATTTGCTTAGCTGCTGAATTGGAGTAGAGTAGAAATAATAGATGTAATGAGAATGAATATGAGGAGCATTGTACGCAAAACCAATTGACAGTTCAAGAGAAACAGACCCATCCGAGCATAAACATAGCCTTAAATATTATTAAAACAGTACATTGAGTCATTCATGCCACTTGATTACTTTAACATTTGTAACCATATGGGACAAAGACTTGACATGAAGAATGGAATGGCTTTTGCACAATGGACTATTCAAATTGAAAAATTGGCCAAGTGCATGACAGGCAACTTGCCTTCCTTTGAAGCATCTTGCATTTGCCAAGCAGAGTGGACAATATTGGACTTGATGGATCATTGGCTTAATGGAGCATGGCAGATCCTATGTTCCTATTAAAACTGACTGGCGGAGGGCATTGTTCCCAACACAAATTTGGTATTAAAAGTAAATGTATGTGTTCTTCTGAGCTTCTCTATATTAAAAAATTACAACTTGCCCGATTTCTGTTAAAACTTATTAATTTTATGCAGCCTGATTTTTTTAGTGCTGCACTCTGATTTACAGGTGACCTCAGAATAACAATAAATTATCATGAGACTGCATGAGAAGAAAAAGAGCTGTTCTGAAATCTAAAAGGGAATAGTGGTGTTGGTGAATTATTTTATATGTCACATTTCTAGCTTGCTTTGCTAGAACAAGATCAGGTGAGAGGATGCTGTTTTTGTGAATTGCCACGTAAACAAACAAGTAAGGTGTTAAGATTTGTGTAGCTGAGAGATGTGGTGGTCTTGTGACACAAGAAGTACTTCTAGCTAAAATGAAGGGAATGGTCTCGGGAAACCAGAGATACAATTCAGTGATCACTGTCTTTATAATCTTTCAGCAAGTATAATGCCACAGACCTACTTAGCTCACAGCCATAAAACCTCTTACCAGAATTAGCCCAAAAATAAGAAATAAAAAACATTTAAACCTTTTTACAGGCAAAGGCAGGGCTGGAATGGATAAATATCTCAGAATTACATCATTCTCCACTGTCTTCTATGTGGCAGGTCCACACCCTTAGAAAAAGGGCAAGGCAGGGCATCTAGTGTGGTTGCCTGGCTGCCAGTTAGCACTACAGAATCCTCTCCATAATTTACAGGGACCTGTCGTGAAAGTAGTTAGGTGTTTTACTGGCTCCTCTCTCCTCCTTTGTTAGAAAGCTATTGTAGGATCTTACCTCTTTGTCCAAATAACTCATTTTCCACAGCCAGTCAGATGTTCAGATGGCTGAACACCATCCTTGTAGTCTAGTGACTACACAGCACCATACAGCTGATCTGTGCATGTCATTTTTTCAGGGCACAAGCTACAAAACTATCGCAGTAATAAATGCAAAGAGCCTTTAAAATCCATCTACCTCCGAGTCATTTACATCATAATTATTAAATTACTTCAGAGCTCGGGTGAACATCCTGCAGTCAGCAGTAATAGGAGTGAAGGAGACTATCACACTGCCTAACTTCTGGTATCTAATTTAAGTAATAAATTAAGAGTCTGTCTTCCTAGCTTCTTTATATATCAATAGAGAAAAGGAGTGGCTCCTCCAATTCAACTTGGTAACTCTTTTTTTTTCGTCAGAGTCAGTTCATTTTTTTTAAATTGAAACAGAACAGAAGAATTTACAAACATGGAGAGAAAGAGGTCAAAAGCTATCAGAAGTGAAGAAAAACCAGCTACTGCTAATGGTGCTTGAACTTCAGCCACTAGTAAGTCATGCAGAACAGAAGAATAGAAGTTTTGCTTTTCCAGCTTTATCTAAGTTTTACTGTATTTTCATATTAGAGGGCTATTAAGCACTTTAAGACACCAGCTGTATTGGAATCCATGGCTGGAAGTGGGTTTTTAGATGTCAAAAGGGTTACTGTAAGATTTGCTCTGGCTCCTATTAGACTTGGACACTTCCTTGGGAGAAAGAAGCAAGAAAAACATAGGCAGAGGATGTGAGGAAGAAGATGAAAAAGAAACATATATCCTAGAGGTGCTATATGAGATTACCATATTCTGACAGAAAAGTCAGGAAAATGCTGATAGCATCTGGTTCAATGTTTGCATCTGAGCAGGGTATCTGTCAGCTTCAGATAAACGAAAGCTTAACAGCATTATGGCAAGTCCCAGGAAGGAATGTACCAAATTATTTTTTTAATAGTGAAAGATCCAGAAAGGTGTTGGCCATTTCTAGTTAAATCTGATAATAAAAGCAAGCTTCCAATGACCAGTTTGGAAATTTCATGAAAATTCTGGCTTCATACTATTTTATAAGCTCTCCAAAAGACTTGAATGCTCTTTAAAAAGCAGCCAGCACTAAGTGGAGTGAGCTGTACACATTCAGTACTTCAAATCTGAAACACCAGTTGTAAAATGGCAATTATTTCCATCAGACCACTCACATGTTGGGTGGTTGTTTTTTTTTTTTTTTGTTCCAGTATGTGGCTTCTTTATAATATTAAATTATACAATATATTTGCAAACTAAGAACATCTTCAAACACTTACTGTCTTTTCTGGACATTTAAAAACCTCAGTCTAGACTACTAGTGACCATTCCGTTGCTGTTCAGAGCTGCAGAGATAATGTGGCTGGATGGCATTTAGATGGGCAGAAAAAAAATGCCCTGATTCAGATTTCATCTGAACATCACAGCATGTGGAGCCACTCCAATGATTTTAGCTTCAAAATGCCATTTTTTATTAAGAAAGTGCTTCTGTCCTCAGTATTTACATAAGATAAACAAGATTTTATAGGGATAACAAAACACAGCTTTGCTTAATTGTGAGACCATAATTTATGATGGTCAAGATTTAATCTCACTTCAGGTGCTCAAGAGTTATGTTTGAGTCTTGTCTGGAGAAATCTGGAACAGGAACTCTGTTTTAATGCCTATTAAAAATCGGTTTCTGCACAAAACTAGTTCCTATGTACTTGCCTACTATAGGACATGCATACTGAAAAGGGATCACACCTGCGTTTACTGATGACTGACTTCAAGGTAAAATGCTCTGTTAAATATGGAATTACTGAAATCAACAGTGACTTTCTCATGCTTTCATTTCAGAAACTGAATTCCTTACTTTGTTTTCCTTTCCCGCTTTTCTTTTTTTTTGCACAAAAGATCATTTTGGATTCCGTTTTTCATCTTTTACCCAGCTTCTTACCACGTCCCAAATACAAAGCTGCTTCTCCTTTTCATTCAAAGCTTGCAGGGCTTAGCTTCCTCCATCCTGGTAATACCACACTCGGCCAAAGAGCTTCACTTGCAAGGAGTGACATGAACCTGATGAGTGGGCATTGCTTAGCAAGACAAGCACTTGCAGGCCCCTGAGCATAGTACAAAAAAGAGACCTGACTATATCTGAATTTTGTGCTTCTTGAAAGTGTTTTCATTTTAGGCCTTTCAACATTGTGCAGGTATTCGCTTGGGAATGGTCATGTTGCCATACATACAGATGTTTAATGCTTACAAAGTGCTTTATTTTTTCAAAGAGCTTAAAGAACATAAATAATTGCTATAGTGTACCCACTACTCAAAATGTTAAGCGAAATCTAAGTTTATAACAAGTTTAGGGCCAGATCATCTGCTCCATGGCAAAAAAGGCTTGAAATTGCTTTCAACAGCAGGCATATCTGGCAGCTGTAAAGAGAATATGATCACTTCTTCTCTTTACAGCAGCCAGAGAAGACAGTGAGAAGGCATAAGCTGTCACAAAGAACAACTTTCCTGTCACAGGACATGCAAGACTTTGGGAGAGGTGGAAAATGATGAGCAAAGTAGTAGCTTTTCACACTGATGACATCTTAGGCACAAACTTAAGTCATTTCTGCAAACCCTGATGATGAAAGTGGAGATAACAAAGAAGATTGTGGGTAATAAGCCAAGACAGTTGCACGAAGAGGTTGTTTCTCAAATTGCCTGGCCTGATGCCTTCTGCTTTCTGAACGTGTTTCTTTGGAGCATGTAGGTAAACAGAGTTACATCCCTTGATGCTGCATATGCCTGCAAACACCTCCCGTCTTCCAGAACATAGTTAAACCTAAGGTTTACCACAGCTTTCAGGTTGCAGATTTATGAGAAGCTTGCCCTCATCTGTGCAGTTCTGTGCAGACAGAGAATATGAGGTCTCAAGGGCTTTCCTTTTTATTAGAACAACATCATTAGTTTTATGAGCTTTTAAGTAAAGCACTGGCAAAAAGCAAAAAATATGAGTTGATATAAAATATGCATGCATCTTTATCTCTGCATGAGAAATTAAATTATTTTCATTCATTTTCAAGGATAAGAAATAACTTTGACATACATTTAAAATCAGCACAGGCTGGGGATAAGGAAAATAAAATGTTCTGTGTGAGAGCTGATCTCAAGCAACCAAAATGTTCATTTCTCATTGATTCACAGCTCAGGAAAATATATTTGGGGCATTGCCCAGTTCCTTTTGCCATGAATTTGGATTGGCCATCTTGCTGCTGTATTAACAGCCACTGCTCTATTCCAGGGAACGCTTCTGGGAATACATTTTTGTATTGTGATTGCAATAACAGTAAATACAACTGGTGTTTCAGATTATGAAATACTGAATGTGTACAGTTCACTCCACTTAGTGCTGGCTGCTTTTTAAATGTATTTTCTCTCCTGCCTTTTTAGACAGTGAGGTCAATAGGTTGGCCAAATGTGTTGAGAGTTTCTTAGTCAGATTGTGGAAAATGCATATTAATATACATCCATTACTAGTGTACAAAATAACTTATAAATTATGCATTGAACTTTCTTACCTAGGAAACTACTCAATGACCAATTTAATATAAATAATAATATAGTGTAGTGGTGGTTGATTATAGGATACCACATTTAAATGAAGATCTGCTTCGCTACAATAGGGGTCTCAGAAACCATAGAAAGGCAGGACTAGGTAAAATCACAGCCATCAATTCCATTCTCTGGGATCAAGTCCAGTAACTCTCACAGATATTTGTATAGCCTGTTCTTAGGCATGTCCAGCAATGCAGATTCCACAAATTCTGTAAATAATCTCTTTTAGTGCTAAAATGTAGTCAGAAAGTTATTCCTAATATTTAAGATGGATTTTTCCTTTGCCATAAAGAAAGTAGATAAATTCTTGTTCCGTTCTTGATGTCATGGAGAATAACAGTTGGTCACCATGCTTTTATGACAATGTTTTACACATTTGATGTCACCCATCTTTCTCCACATCTTCACTTTCCCATGCAGAAAAAATCAATTTTTTCAACTATTCTTCAAAGGTCTTATTTTCTAACCCTCTCACCACTTGCTCACCTCTCTAATTTATCCTAATCCTTTTCAACACTGAGATTGGTACTCAAATAAGGAAGCTTTATGTTCCAATTTAGGCCATACCAAGTTCCAAGTACAACAGAGTACCCACTTTTACATGCTATACTTCTGTTGATACCTCCTAGAACAATTGCTGTTTTCCGTTTGGAAAGAGTGTTACATAAAAGCATTCACTATGCCTACCGTTTAGGCTGTTAATTAAAACATTAAATAAGCCCACATCCAGGTCTGACACAGTCAAGAGCCAACTTTGAAACTATTTTGAATATGACCTTTCGATGCTTACCTAATAACAACATCATTTTGTCCAGTGTTTCTTAGTTTTCATGTGAGAATACCACTCACATCTTGATATAGTAAACCTATATCAACAGTCTTAATTAAAGTGAAGTTATACCATACTTACAGGTTAAACCCTACCCATTAGGCTGGATGTTCCATCTATAAAATAGAAGAGCTGGACTTGCCTTGTATTGGTCGAGTCCACGTTGGTTGATTTTATCCCCTTATTGTCCTCTGGATGAATACAAAGTGAGTCCTCTAGAATTTGTTCCATTATCAAAGCACCATTGGCTGGTCTGTAATTCTTCCAGTCCTGTTCTCCTGACCTATCTCTAGTGAATATTAAGAGGTAATTGGGAGCAGCAGGAAGGGAAAGTGAGCCAGAAACTACACGGTGATGACAAAACAAGCAGGGGCAGTGACCTCGCCGACTTGGGTGCAGTCCCCCAGCAAGGCAGGGCAGGTCTGGTAACACTCACCAGGTCAGCCACAGTCTAGCAGATTGCCAGGCAAGCCCGTAGCGATGGGGCAGGTCCAAGATCAAGCCAAGAAGTCAGTTCAGTCATTCTGACCTAGTCCGACCTAGTTTGAGTGCAGCCATGGCACCTTAACGTTAGTCTTCTGAAGTTACAGTCCTCCCCATTTCTGAGAAAAAGTGCTTGCTGGGGAATTGCAGCTTTGCCTCATTCATTCTTCCTGTTCTGCCACAAGTCTTCGTGATGGGCTGAAAAAATGTCAGTTGTCCTGATAATAAGAAATGCTTATTTCCTTGCCACTGTGAAGTAAAACAATAAGTTGCTTTAAGATAATATTTGCCTCTAACCACACTTAGACAATGCACTGAATTTCCACTGAGAGGCTAAACTAATGCTTTAAACTCAGCTCCATGGGTTATTTATAGATCCTCTGCTGGCTGGTGATAATGATCCTCCTCAGGCTTAAGTCACAGGCAGAATAATCCCCTGAATTTGAGACCTTTTATTAATGGTTCATGTACTTTTGCTTTGTAGGTGGAGAGCTACGTCCTACCTGCATGCTTGGATGCTATTAACAAAACACCTCAAACAGCGTATTGTATTTTTCCAAAGGAGTTTTACCTCAGAGAACAGGGACCTGTAGTACTTTGGCTCCTGCAAACCTAATCCCAAGAAACTGCACAAGCAGTGGGTTTTATCTTGAGAATATACTTGCTCAGAACCACCATTACTGTCTTCCACATGCCCACAGATGCAACGGTCAAGAGCAGTTGCCCCAAACCATACAGTCAAGCAGCTGTGTTGTCTGAGGTATTCAACACTGCAGAATACTAAAATAATTATTTTCCTCTTTTTTTTTTTTAATTAATTTGGACAGTAGCAAGCACTAATCAGATAATAGGAAGGATTGCTCATTATTCAGAAAGAAACAGACACAGAACAAATGCTCCCTCTTCTCTAATGTGCCTTTGGGAACAAAGAAGCAGGCAAATTGGAGCAGAGAGTCTTCAGAAGGGAGGAACGATGAAGCCTTTGCTATACAGTTTCTTTTGCCAGCCTCACTCCAGTCTCTTCTGTGATGTCCTTGCTAACGGAGCGGTGCAGGCGCTACACAGGTCCTTGGCAGCAGGAGTGCAAATGGCAGAGGGAGCGGTCGCTGCGTCCCACTGCCACACCAGCACCCATTTGGGTGCTGTGGATTCAGGCTTCACTCTGGGCTTCGACACCACTGCTCCTACTGGTGCAGTGAGACCGGGAGCCTCCGGAAGGCATCAGTTTCTCTGTATTGCGGTGTCTGACCCCTCATATTTCTTGCAGAATCTGCTGAAAAATGGTTAAGAAAGTCATTCTCTGTGTTATTCCCCTAAGGCATGGATAAGTTTCTAGGAGGAAAATAATGTTCTTTGTGCTGATTCATAGAAAGAGGATGCATTCTTTTTTTTAAAAAAAGTTTAGCAAGGTTTTATTTTCATGTGAATAGCATGCTGGAAAACAGATATTTTCCCAAGTTATAAAAATTGTCATAGTTTTATGTCCTTCACCAAATTTTACCCAGTTTTCTGCATATGTAAGCTTGGAAAACAAAAAGCATTCAATGAAAATTTTGAAGAAGATGGAAGCATTTGAAAAATCATTGGCATTACAGATTCCCTACCAGCAATTCCACTGTGAGAATGCAATGAGAAAGCAAATGGTAGATTATTTCCTCTCACTTTCCATGCTTCTAATCCCTGCTGAGAGTTACAGGTGAGAAGTAATATCATCATAAATTCAGTAAAGAAAAGTCTTACACTGCTCTGCAAATTAAGAAGGGTCAAAACTTTGTTACAGGATCAGACCCAGTACTAAAGGTAGGAAACAAAGTACATTTAATTTATTGACCGGAGGTTAAACATGCCAAAAGCAAACACGTACTGAAAACCAGACCAGAAAATGCAGACTGAAAGATCCTGCAAGGTACTCAGATCATGCAGTGCGCAGCGGAAGCTGAGAAAGGTAAATTGTCAGATAATACTGCAAAGTATTAATCCCACAAAAACAAAGAACACAGCAGGAAATACAGATAATGATCACGAAATTCTCATGTTACTTAGTCTGCCTTGCGAGGGACTGCCTCCTCAGCAGAATGAGCCTCTGCGTGTACAGAAAGAACTTTGTCAAATGGTCTTGTCTTCTAATTGGAGAGCTTTTTAGAGTGCAGTTTGTTGGGGCAGACAGGTTTTAAAGACATCAGCAATGCGTGCCTTCTGGTGTTTGTGATTTTCTTCAGTTGTGAACATCCCAAATTCTATAATCAGATGATCCATTGGTGACAGAGTATTACTTGCACTACCAATAGCTGCTAGAATGCAGCTCCATTCAGGAAAATATGTTTAAAATTATTTTCTGATAGACCGTGCCTGCCATACCAGAACAGATAAAAAGTTCTTATGAGATTCCTTTAGAGAAACATCTTACTAAGGGACCTGAGGAGAAATCTCTTTGGGAAAAGTCTTTAAAATTGCATGTAAAATTAGAATGTTGTACTACCAGATAAAAAGACAAAGATAAAAGTACTGTTTGTTAGCTTTGCTGATAGGAAGAGTACCTACTGAAATTTCTTTATAGTCTCCCATAAAAGTTGAAAATACACATATTCCAAATGTTGAAGGAACCACTCTCTGTTATTCTACTTCAGCATTTCAAGCAATGGGGAGCCAGAAAGAATAAATTGCTCAAAGCATGGCTATGTGCACAATGTGGACTCAGAAGAACAAGTGCAGACTGCAAAGTTAGGAACTGCCAAATGAAGCTCTAAAGGTATCAGCCCAGCTTCAGTTCAGTCCCTCTGTATGCATATACCGTGATCCATTTTTTCATCAGACAGCCTTACGCTGTTTTTTACCCCACGAAGCAGGGAAGAGCCTGGGTGGTAAATTGGGGTGCTTTCTGGGACCCCTGCCTTAGCTGCTGCAAGGTTTGAAGCGAGGGGGTGCAGCAGGGCTGGCAGAGGTGTGCACATCTGCCACGGGCAGGCTTGGAGGCAGATGGAGGACGTTCGGGTCCTCTGTGGTGACAGTGTGTAACCCTTCCAGCTTGTAATGTAACCTTAGCAATAGCCCGTGTGGAACCTTAAAACTCAGTGAAATTTAGCTCAGTTTCTGTATGGAAAGCAGAAGGCCCATCTATGACACAAAGACTAACTCCCAGAGAAATTTAAACCCTTAGGCCACAGGATGGGGACACAACTAGGACTTTCCAAAGAAGATATCTTAATTTTTTTTTTTTAATACCAAACAGCAGCATTTTCCCTGTTCCACTCTGAGAAACAGCAAAATGAAATTCTCACAGCAAAGAATCCCATTAACCTTACACGCAGGCTATGTTAGCTGTTCAAATTTAATAGAATTATAAACAGTTGAAAATGGACTTTTCTGATAAGAACTGTTGGATATGCTTAATATAGGTGCTGCTGTTAGTCTTCAAAGTAGCGCTTACCTGTGCAGGTGTGTGCGCAAATGTGTATGTGTGCGCATTTACCTAAAATAAACACACTTTCTTTTGTTTGAATTCTGCTTCCTGCAGAATGGAAGATGGTGGCTTCCAACAGGAATAACATTAAAGAACAGAGAATGGGAAGAGTATTTAGAATAAATAAACAATGGATACTGATAATATTTGAGTAGGTGATCTGTTACAAGTACTTTGTATAGACTACACAGTATAGCAGCGTACAGATATGTCTAGCAGTTGACCAGAGGCTTATGCTTAGAAATGAAGGTTACAAAATAAAAAACCAAAACATATTTGTAACTACGTTTGCTGTGTGCATGTTAGTTTCCTGAGACTGCCGCTGGTAAATATGAAAAGGAGTCACATAACCAGCCGCCTCATTTGATTTCAGAGAACTAAGCTAATAGCAATACAGTGAACACAAACATATTGTTTGGTCACAGTTTTGCAAAGCATCTGCAAAATAAGTAAATAACTAAAAAACTGGAGATTTTGTTAAAATTCTTCAAATGAGCCTACAAAACAACACATACCACAGAACTTCATTAAAGAGAATTAATGACATAATCTCTCTGTGTTTACTTCTTCAGAACAATTACTTGAGGCAGGAAATCTTTAGATAAAAACCTCTAATGATGCTAAGTCTCCTATCTAACCTCCTTCCCGAAAACATTACAGTTAATGATGACAAATTCTTTCCTTTTGTATCATAATAAAATTCAGTCTTTGTACGTAGTTCAATAAAAAAAACAGATGATTTGGCCTCCTTCTTTCTGATTTTAAATTTAAACTGGTAATTAACTTATCAGAAGTTTACAAAAGTGGAAAATTTTTTTCTTCTTTTGTCGCTTTAGTTTTTATTTGTTCTGAATTGGCAATAACTAACAGATCAATTTTAAAAAAGGCCAGCAAATTCACAAGTTCTGAGGTACAGCAAATGACTCTGCATGCGCTTTTCTCTTTTGTAGGCTGCAAAGGAAATAAGATAAACCTACAAGCTACAGTCAGAAAGAGCAGGCCAGGTTAAAAGGAAAAAAGTACAGCGACAGATAGAAGAAAAACTACTAAAGATCCGTAGTAGGTAAAACTATAAGTATAATAAATAAGATATGCCACTCCTGAAGTGACGATAAAAAGCTTTCCTGGAGCTAGCCGTACACCCCAAAGCCGTGTGTTCATGCTAGAAGAAAGCCCATCTCCCTAGCACCCGCGCTGCCGTTGTCCACACCGTCACAAGCTGAGCTCCGAGTCCCTGCAAACGCCTGCGCCTGTGCTGGCCGCTGTGCTTCGTGGGCTGCTGGTGCGTACGATCCTGCGAAAGGCAGGAGCTATGAGAAGAATTTACAAATCAGTAAAATGGAAGGGAAAGCAAATACTGCTAGTTAAACCATGAGCTTTCTGTGGTGCGTTGCTGTCAAGTCTAGACTGTGGTGTATAAATACTCGGGCGGGAGAGCTCATTTCCAGATAATAGTATCTAAGGGCCACATGCTGTTTGGAAGCACAAAAGTGTCAGCTGATCTGCTTACCTACTGATGCTGCTAAATATAATGTGAGTTTATCACAAATTTTCAGTTATTATGCAAAAAATTAACTTTGGCCAGTTCTGCTTATACCTACTGAGAAAAGAGTCACACAATTTTGCAGAAGACATTTATGGTGATAGGGATTATGCGTACAAGGATTGCAGTGTCGTTCTTCAATTTAAACATTATGATTTACATCTGATCCTACAATAAGTCCTATTAATAACGTTAGCGAAATTGAGTCCTCTACTAGTGAGGGCATTTGCACAAAACTTTTGTCCTTTAAAATATCCACCATTAGGAACACGTATGTAGAGAAGGCTCTGGAAAACGCTGGTACGCTACGATGATACCATGTACTCCCAAGTAGATGATACCGGGGTTTAAATCCCAACAGTAATTTAACCGTTTCCTATACTAAAGCTGTGATCTGACAATCATTGCTGGAAAGGTGGTGGCAGCTTAAGACATAGCTATCCACAGCTGCTTGTTAATTCTCTGCCAGAAATTACCCCGGCAGTTCAGCTAGTGGAACAAATCACTGGAGTGCTCCTCATCAACAGCATCGCAGAAGTCAGCCCATCTAATTCAAACTGCTGCCACGGCTGTATGAAGTAATTTGGCTGATTTTACACTAGAGTGGGTGAGGAGAGCTCGTGTAGTCTGTTCCCTGGCTGAACTGTGGGGCTACGACTGCCTGCAGACAGCTGCTGCTGACAAATAGGAGAGAGCTGCTGCATAGATCGTCTGATGGTCGCCTAATGCTGCTGCTGGTGCTACCTTCGGCAGACTGGAATCAATAATGGTTGCTATAAAGACTCCTTATCAGCCTGGATAAAGCCAGAGACTCTACAGAAGCAGTGTCTTAAATGCTTGAAAAGCATAAAGCTGACATTTGAGGCAATGTAGGTCTACCAATACTGGGATTCATTATGAAAGCTCTTAACTGAAACAGTCAATGAAATTATGCAAAATATTTTGCACATGCAAAGGAAAAAGCAGCACGTTTAATTCAATATTGCATGTCTCTTTCTTTTACAGGAACTGGGTAAGAGTGAGGCATTGACAAAGTTGTTACAAGGTCATCAGGAAGTTGTTAGCTGAAGCGAAGGTCGTGGTAGTCACTTCGTTACTGGAGCTGAGCCAGGAGGGCTGAGGCAGAACTTTCACAGCTCAGAGAACTGCTGATACTTTTTAACAGGTCCAGCACAGAATACATGTAAAAGAATATAGAATAATCTTCTGAAGTACTTGCTGGAGCTTTCTGCTTTCTGAATTTAAAAGACACAGCACCACAGCTCAGGTGAGAAAAAGAGAACAGTGCACACAAGAATGGACTCTCTTGCCTGAGTCTAAAATGTAAACAAAGCACCCCCCCAAACAAACACCCCCCAAAGGCCCAACAGCAGCTCTTCTGAGTGTACTGAGTTTTGCTGTTACCTACATGTTAGCAGCTTTTATTACCTCCTCATACTCAAAAGTAAACATGATGCTTCTTAATCTCAACTCCCAGATAACTGTTTTTCCTAGGCTATCTAGGAGAAACACCCGAAGAACTAATTATTGCTGTAAAACACAGGAGCAATGTTTTAAAGAAATCTTCCACCCCATGTGGTTTTCTGCCCTGAGTGAAAGCATGGGTGCCTCGTGCTCTCCTCATACCACAGTGGCAGGGCTGGGCTGAGGCAGAGTTGACCATCAGAGATGACTGGGGAAGTAGGTAAGAAGCTGGATGCTCATCTGCTCGTGGTGATTAGGTCTCAACTGTGAGATCAAGGGCTGCAGCACGCGTGTGTGTGTGCTCTCACCTCATCCCAACTGTGTACCAGGCACAGCCTTTCTGGGAAGGAACCCGGGTTTTTTGCTCAGAGGTGAGCCTACCACTCATGGTGAGATCCTCGGTTGTGAGTGGTAGATCAGAGCTGGAAGCTTTCACCACGTGCACCTGCAGGCAGAGCAGACATCGCCTCTAAGTCCCAGGCAGGCCCAGACTGAGGCAAGTGTGTCTTGAGAGCAGGAAGACTGTTCATACCACCGCAAGGCTGTGTCAAGGTCCCAGGCTGGGATTGTTTGTTCGGAAGACAGATCAACAACGCAGCTGGCAAACGTCCAGGATGCAGCTTCCCAGCCCTTTCCAAGCTCCTTGCCCCCATCATCACTCTTCTCATCTTCTCCTTCAGTTCTGCAGGAGGTGCATCTGCTTAGAAGTCCCGGGAAGGGGAGCAGGAGCTGCCAGGTCACCCCGTCAGAAGCTCACTACTCTGCTGGTGTGCGCTTTCTCCTCATCCCTGCTCTCCCTGCCTCTTTCCAGTCCGTCAGCATCAACCTCCTCCATAGGGAACCTTGCGTATGATCACAGATGCCCAGGGCTCTGGAGCTGGGGAGGGGTTGGTGAGAGATGCAGTAGCAGGTGGCAAAGAAGGAATCACGAAGAAAATGGAGAACAAATATTAAAAAATACATCAGCCTTCAGGAGGATTATGTGATTGCAGATAGTTATACCAAATCCATCACTTCTGTCATTGTCGTTAGAGCCCTGTCAGAGCCTATCCTCATTCGTTTCAGTGGGCTTTGGATTAGATCTGGAATCAATATAAAGTATTAAAAGAGCTGATTAAAAACAGTGGCAACTGTAGGAGCCTGGCCAGTCAAAAACCATCTTGGTGCTTGAATGATGCACCCTGCTCAGCAGTCAGACGCATCGCTGTGGGGCTATGTGCTTTCAGAAGATGCATTTGCCGGTGACAGTGACAAAGAGAAGTACATCTAGGGGACACCATTTGATCTAGAGCTGCAACAGGGCTGCTCCCTGCCAGCAAGAGCTGACTCTGGACTGATGAAGATGTTCGTTCTAGATTGAAATACAAGTTCGCATCTACAATGCGGGAGGCCAAAAGAGAGCAGGTTTGCTTTTTCGTGGAAGTGCTAGAGCTAAAGTAAGCAGTTCTTTTTGCTAAGTCTGCAAAAGCAATGACTGTTATGGTCAAAGTCAAAGGAATACTGTCAATTTAGCAGAAGCCCAGTTTCTCAAGAATTTCAAGTCATGCTTGTAAAATCTGGTAAAAGCAGAGTTGTTTATATTGCACAATTAATACTGAAAACAGTTTCCATAATAAGTTTGATTTTCAGTTTCTCTCCTTCCATGACCCTCGTAAAAGTAAATTTAATAATAATAAAATGTAAACTCTGTAAACATGATTCAAAGCAAAAATCTAAAACCTCCAGTGTTCCCTAAAACCTCATGTCACATCTTGTCTTCTGGTAGCATCTCTAAGGGAAGTTTGCTTTAGAAACTCACCAAAGAAACATACAGCAATTAGGAAATGTATCTGTAGACTTTTGAACAGTTTTCTACCATTTTTTGACTCATGGCAAATCCAGTATTTGTTGGCACTTGTCTGAAAAGCCTAGGTTTGTTTTCTTCACTCGCATAGTAAAAGTTTGCATCTCTTTAGATAACTATCGGGCACCTTTGGGAAAATGTGTTAATGTTTGTCACATTGCTGTCTCATTTGCCACAATGCAGTGTTGTCTAAAGCACAAAGAAAATCTCTCGGGAAAGAATAATATGATTTACTCCTAGCCATGGCCAGGTAGATGCGTTCATGAGAACTCACAAATATTTCTGAAAAATACTTGAGAAAGAGAAACACCTAAACACAGGTGAAAGAAAACAACTCACAGACACACACACCCGCCTTTACAAACTATCCGGCTCAGTGCTGTACCGGCTTCAGAATGTGTTCTGCACACTGCTTGGAAAAAAGCACAAACATTTTCTGAAAAGACATTTAGAGCTTCCCAACGTGTTACTGACTCTTTCCTTGCCTAAAAGAAAGCTTTCTGGCCATCACAGGGAGGAGAGAAGGGAGTAAGTCTATAAACAAGTCCTTTCCTATGCATGTGTTGAGCCTGGGAAGCAGACTAACCGCACGCTGAACGGGAAATTGTGCGGCTCCTTCTGCCAGAAGATAGGCAGCGCTTCCCTATCTCCCCCGAACCGGCACCCAGACACTGCCTCTGCCCCATCAGGCTGAGACCAGGAAATGTGGGAATGTTGGAACTGCTGGAGAGAGCCCAATTCAAGCAGACCAACTGTGCTGTCTTTTGCTCTCTCAAATAATTTCAGCGGGTTTTCAGTTGGAGGTTGTTTTATGTCCTTCCAGTGCTAGGGAATGAGCTTGTGGTCAGAGAGGTTCCCCTTCACCCTGAGCTGAAACCTGCTGTCATAACAGGGGTAAAGCCATTTTCACCACTGACATAAGCAGCATCCAGCATTTGAGATAACAGCTTTTGAAACAGCACAGAAATGGTTACCCGTTTTGTCTTTTTAACACCAACAGTTTAAATAACTTTCACCCTTAGTTCAAGGATACTTGTTGGTGTTAACCGTTTTCAAGGATGGTAGGACCTTCAGGTAGATGGAGAGGACACAGTGTGCAAACAGAAAATGTTGAGCTATCATTTTCCAGCTACACGAGAAAGAAAAAATGAAGAGAGCTGATTGTTTTAAGACAAAAACTAACTCAGTCTTACACAGTGGCAAACAGCAGAATAGTATAGTTGGAATACAAGCAGGGAAGCTGCGTAGTTTAACAAATGCAAATGTGATAAATTGCTTCTTTATAAATTTCTTACTGCTTGTAAATCCAATTTGTGAAGTATTTATTAGGTAAAGTCATGAAAATCGTATGTCTCCAAGGTTGTAATCTGCCTAGTAGCAATGACACTCAAATTATTGCTAAGTGTTACCATTGTCTAATTTTAATCATAATATTTTATTACCAATAACAATATATTTATTTGTACTGCTTTGTGCACTACCCAGGCTAAGTGGGATCTGTGATGATGACACTGCGAATGTGTCAGCAATATTTCATCTGGGTCTCTGGGGAATATTAAGGGCATGCACCCCGCCTCCACGGATGTCATGGTCAAAGCTTTCAGGAATTTCACTAAGAACAGGACCAAGCCTTATAGCCTTTACATGTGGAGGTATCCACAGTGAATTAAGACACTGTCCTTACAGCTTTGTCAATGCTTCACCTTTACTTTTCCCGTTTATCCTGGAAGACTCTCAGAAGACCTGGAAAATGCCTATATAGCAGTTGCTTCACCCATTCATAGGAGCAGGCACTGTGCTAGCTGAGTGTGGTCATCTCAGCGGTCTTGTAGTAATAGTCCACAAGCAGCTATATCCAAAACATTGGAAACAGATGACATTATAGATGTATAATGTGTCAGAGGATCTCCTAGGCAACTTCCAAAACCCTTGGTCACATACAGCACAAGCATTTCAAGCACTGAACACGGGTAAGTTGCATTGCACAATAATTTGTTGCACAGCTGACTATCCACTGTCTCCTGTGTTAAATGGTTCTCCATAGGCACAATTTTGAGGGCCTTTGGTCTAGTTTTCTGTGCCACAATTATTGCCTTTACATAGATACTGGTCTAGTTTTCTGTGCCACAATTATTGCCTTTACATAGATACCTTTTTTCTCCTTCCAGTATATGTTTGGTTTTTTCCTCTTTATCTCTTCTCTCGCCTGTAAATCATTTTCCTGAAAACTGCATTTAAACGTGATTATTCCCTCAGTTGCACAATTATATCACCCCTTAAAATCCATGTTATATTTGTGCATGAAGAATTCACTGTTGGATTCCCCCACCTTTTTTTTTTTTTAAACCAAAAACCAAACAAGTAATGAAAGGAACAAACCCCCACAAAGTCTTGGTATTATCTTACTACACAGCAGTCATTGAGAAAGCAAGTGAAAAGTAGCTTCTCCGACAAAAACGCTAGAGGAGGTTAAAAGAAATGTAGGTGGCTATTTGTCATTACAAAAGGCTTATTGTACAGAGCTAGTATTAAACATGGGGTGATATACTGCATACATCTTTATACACCCAAAATTCAAGTCTGTGGGAATTTCCAAAGTGCAAAGAACACAGAATCTAAGCCAGAATTATTTGTAAACATGGGATAGATGAGATTTATATAACAGGCTACTGCAGATCTATGAATCCAGGAAAGGAAATAATTACGAAGGAAATTAAAGTTAAAAATAGTCATGAACCACCAAAAAGACTATGCTTTCACCTCTTTCTCTGGCAACAGAATGTTACAGCCACTTGCTGTGTGCCAGTTCATTCTTCTAGATAACTAGTAGGGCCAGGAATGGGGTCTCCAGTTTAAAAAAGAAACTTTACTTGGTAAATACTTCCTATTGTGTGTTCAAAATAGGTTTTAGATTGCTCAGACAAAAAGCTTATACAATTTGCCTATACATCCAGCACAAAAGGTCTTCTAATAGTGCGTTTCAGTACAATGCACTTCTTTTGAGAGCAGGAATAACTAAAAATAAGAGAAATTTCATAACAAAAGCTAAAGCTAACCTACTATCTGATGACATTTATTACCAGCAGAACACCACAAAATGTAATGTGTTGTTAATAAAGTGACGCTGTAGAGCTGTAAGATGTGAACACTGAAGGAATGGACATAACTGCTTGTAGTTACCAAACAGACAATTATTTATAGGCCTATAGACACTCAATAAAATGCAATATAAATCAATAACACAACTAGACAGAAAGAAAATGGAGAGAAAGGGTCAAGATGTAGCTCTACAGCGCTGGATGTTGCTGTTACCTGTGGTGCACGTGGTGGCACAGAGGCCACCTCAGAGAGCAGGGAGGCTGCCCGAGGTCTTTAGGGGCTTCCAAATACGCACCCAAAGCCAGGCACAGGTTTTTAACAGGTTCAGTGAACAGATCGTAGAAAAACACAGCAGGCTAAAGGAAATCTCTGGGACCGTAATAACAGCAATAACTTCCTTAATAGCAACAATTTCCTTAATGGTAAGGAAGTTATAATCCATACAAAAAAAAAGTCCATACTGAAAAAGGAAGCGGTAAAACAATTAAGCTTCATGTGCACGTCTAAGAAGTGATGTGGGGGACAGGTGAGAAAGACGGGTTTTTAAAATAGTCAGTGAAGGATTTTGTGAAAAAATGCATGCAGGTGCAACATAAAGACACTCAAGTATAATTTAGTAATTGCCAAGGTACAGTGATGGGATATCACGGGATCCATACCTGTTTGCTTGTTTTCACCTGTCATTTCCTGAAATTAAAAGCAACAATTTTTCATGGAAATAGGATTTTTAGTGCTGTCTGAAAACAGTGTTGATAGATGAATGTTAACAAGTTTTCAGTAAAAGCTTTTGGCTTCTACAAGCTAAACTCTGAGCTTGCTGAAATCAGCGTTCATTTTATGTGGTTTGATGCCTGTTTCCTCACAGGATAATCTGTATGCAAGAGGTCTGAATGAGATGCATGAGATCTTTCCTGTGAATTTGGCTAAACAGCACCTGTTACGAAATGCAGATTTTATTATCGATGTTGGTTTACAATCACACTCATTAATCACATCAGAAGGAAAAGGTTTATAAAAATTTTTGTTTGAAGAAACTATAATAAAAACTAACATGTTTTGTTAGTAATTCTCATATACCATTCTGACTGCTGATCGAAGTGAAAACTATATTTTTTAATTTAGAGCAATATGACAGCATACCCTTTATGTAGGGTAAATTATATTTTCCTTTAGATTTTATTTAGGGATTTAATGAAGAATAGCTTGATCCTTCTACATTTTTCCTAGATTTGGATAAGATCTGGGTGCACAGATCCAGACACCAATAAACTGCTCTCAGAGCAAGGAGGATTTCTTCCAGCTCAGGAGGAACCTGTTTGGGAATCAGTTTTTGGGTACACCATGAGATAGACAACTTCCACTGAAAGACAGACAACCTTCAATGAAGCCCCTTGGATAAATATGCTTTGGAAGTAAAAAAGACACTGCGAGTACCGAAAGGTCAAGTATGGAATAAATTAATTCTGTAATTGATAACAAGTGACTTCCAGCTCTGGCAAATTAGGTACTTAATACAAATTACTAATATTTGTTTGTTTTCTGAACTGAGTGTCTGTGATTTTATCCTCACATGAAAAGAATCAAAGAATTTAAGATTTTGCCACTAAGCTGAAGGATGTGGGTCTTTCTGACCCACTAGCTGCTGGCTGTTAGCTTATGTTACAGTGAGTTTTTGCAGTGTCACAATTATTTTGCATAAAGAGTATTTATATTTATTTATGTCTAAGCTCAGTGTTTGTTTTTAATGTAATCTAGAATGAGCTCTTATAGTAAACACTGATGTTATTTAGAGAAAGTGTAAACCAACCAGTACTTCCATTTACGTACTCACAGCTCCAGAAACTTAAAAGCACTCACTAAAGCACAGCTGAAGACAGAATTTAGTTTCATAATATACAGAGCGGTCGTAACATGCTTTTTTTCTATTTATTTGTGATCGTTTTCTCAGAGCTGGGAGAACGAGGGAAATATTTTAAATTCCAGGTTGGTTACCGAGCTGCTCTTGGTCCACACGAGCCGGAGCCCAGCCTAAGGTGCAAGACGCCTGTGTCTGCACTCTGCAGCCTCCTGTGATACTGAACACAGCACCAGGAAAACAATTCCCCCACGATATTGTTAGAGAGCTCCCTGCAAGAGGATTGCCTGACAAGGACTTTTCAATCTGATAAAGATTATGAAGGGGCTTTTTACGGTTTCCTGATTAAATGAATTGTCTCATAAAGTAACCGATGCCAGTGAATCAGCTTCTAACTGGTGAATACTTGGGCTGGCGGGGGGGCTGTTGCAGGAGTCTGGTTGCTTTGGGGGACGCAGATGGAGCGTGGTGATGGGAGACAGGGCACGGACAGGAGCGGCAGAAGGAAGGGAAGGCTCGAGGCTCTGCAATCACATCTGGGGCTGGGTCCCTGCCTGCTCTCACACTGCTTGGGGAGGGGGTCCCAGATCACTGCGAAAGGACGTCGCCGGGATCAGTGGGCTGAGAGAGAAACAAGATCATTGCTACTTAAGCGATTGCATATGGCAGTTTAGTAAGAAGTTGCTGGCTTAATTGCAAGAAGAAAACAACTGTTGGTAAGGGAGGCTTTCTGCAGCGTTACTGAAGGAGCAGCGCCGGTGTGCCCAAGCCTGATTCTTAGAGGGGTTGTGCCCGTGAACATCCAGGTAATGTCAGCTGGAGCAGCGACTGCTCCGCTCCCCTGGAAAATGCCAGAAGTACCCAGCTGCCCCAAGGTAAACGGTATAAGTCTGAGAAATGAGTATGAATGTTCCCAGTCATGTTTTTGCTTTTGTTAAATAGTGTCACGTACCCAGCATCTTCTGGTTCTGTATAAATAAATTCTGGCAGCCTCAACATAACTTGACTTTGACCCTTGGTTGGCATCAACCAAAGATAAGACGTATGAGTTAAAAGAATTGGGGGCTTTTAGAGCAATGTTCAGAGAAGCGTCTTCCACTGCAAACAGAGGAGGTATAAATAATTTACAGATGATGCTTTTACTCCTCTTCCCTTACAAAGAAAGACTTGGAGATTTAGGCATAAAAAAAACATTCTGAAGCAAATGGGAATGTCACCTGATGTAAAATAAGTTAAAGCATAAAGGACGGGGTTATAATTTTCCTTAACTTGAAAGTTATATGATGAGACAACACTTATAAAATCTCTTTTCAATTCCCACGTTGATAACTAAAGATGCAACATCATATGCTGCAAAGAATTAAGCACGAATGATTCTCTGTTTTCTAGACCATGAGAAAAATCTGGGCAAGCTTGAGAAGTTATACCCCAGGGACAACATTCAAACCGGGGCTGTTCGTGCTGTGTGCATATACATAACGCCATCAGAAGCTGCCGGCTTCCCCCCAAAAAGCAAACGAACCTCTCGTATGTTAGAGAGTGGACAGGACTGAAAGAACACGCTGACTTAGCTTCCCCCGGCCCCAAAATGTGAATCTAGATATGACAGTCATTATGTGACTCTACTTTTAAGGTATAGAATCGTATTACAGTGCATTATATTTCATCTGTTAAGCTCAAGCCACCTCAAGAATGGCTTCATGTGTCAGGAGAGGCTTTCTTGGTCCTTCAGATCTGAATCATTGACTGGATTACAGAAGGAAAAGGCGATTAATCAACTCCTCTGTCTCGTTACCTGGGTGGTTTTGTTTATGTTGATAACATATTTTGAAGCTTTAATTATTTGTGTAACCTTTTAAAAGTAATTTCTACAAATAAATTTCAAATGTCAAAT
This sequence comes from Nipponia nippon, assembly GCF_047370975.1. NCBI lineage: Eukaryota > Metazoa > Chordata > Aves > Pelecaniformes > Threskiornithidae > Nipponia > Nipponia nippon. The sequence continues at coordinate 77,109,255 of NW_028262380.1, read as the reverse complement.
ATATTTTATTGTCTGGCATCAGCCTGCAGAAGGAAGAGCTGAAAGAAGCAATCCAGCATCATTAGTTATTGGGAAGAAAATGAAAGGAAAACTCCTTTAAGAAGAGAGAGAAGGAAAAGAAAGCTGGAGGAAAATATCAGGAGTTAATTTGCGGACACTCGCCCAAAAGGTCACGGGAGGCAATGGAAGGAATGAAACTGGTGATGGAAATCAACAACACAGGCAAACATCCCAAAAAATGCAATCTTCAAAAAAGCAGCAGGCAATCAGGCAGGAGTGCTGTGAGAATCCACAAACCTCATGTCAGTGCTAACCCACAGCAACCACCAGCTCCGCTCCCCACCACACCCATGCGACACCCCTGCCTCCAAGGAACTGCGCTCACCGGGTCAAAAACTTCAGCATAACACCAAGTGCCCACCTAAAAAAGAAAAGCCCAGCACCCAGAGCTTTCCACAGCTCCAGGCTGCGACAGAGTAACCCATTGCGGTTGTCCATGTGTGAAGTCCCACACCTTGGTGAGAGCCTGCAAAGACCGAATTTGTTTAGACGGAGCCAGATGATGCTGACAAAATAACTCTCAGGTGTAAAAAAAAAAGAGGTATCTGAAAACTGAACATATACAAATCTAAAGATGATATAAAACTGTTGCCACTAATTGCTAAAATTACTCTTTGTTATCAGTTTTGAAAATAGTTATTATTGCTGCATTAGCAAAGAAAGGACCAAAGACATTTAAAACTGCAATGCTGCTGGCTATCATAAGGCAAAGTGAAGCATGCTGTTAGATTTCATGCTATAAATACCCACATGTACTAATTTTTTATATACACACAGTGGTATGTTGGACTTAAGCTAGCCTTTATTTAAAAATACTGCGTGGAATAACTTCTATTCTTAATTTTATCTGTTGCACAAGTAGACTCAAAGCCTCTGCATTTCCGTGCCACCACTGGAATTGTGATAAGGTTTCTATAAGATCTATTTCAATCCTGGTAACTTTAAATTGTGGTATTACACTAAAAACAGAAATGATTTCTCCCTTTGCCTTATTTTGGTTGTTCTGGGACACATTCTGCTCTGTAAGTGATACAGTTTAAAAATAAATCTAGTTTGGCCTTTTCAGACACAAAAATATTTTCTTGAGAAGAAATTGCAGGTTTCTTTTACAGAGAAGGTAAATATTAGTACCCTTTATGAAACCAATAGGTTCAAAGTCATAGAGGGGTAAATATTTTTCCTCGCGTTAACTCCATATTTCAATTTTCTAGCCAGGCCTGTATCAGCATTAAAGCTTTTCTTTCCATCTCTTACACCAGGCAAAGGTCCACCTTCCTCAAGCTCTAGTGCTAGTTTTGAGACAAAATGTCTTCATGTGATCTAGCTGCATGGTCCTCATTAAAGCCTTCAGGCACCATGTCGATAAAAACATTTGGAAGAGCCTCCCGAGACCCCAAGCATCCATCCCCTCGGCGCAGCAGGTCAGAGCATTGCTGGAGTGCATGGCACTAGCAACAGCGGGGAATGAGGTGAAAAGGGGGGGCTTCACTATGAAAACCAGAAGTATTTAAACAATATTTTTCTTACTATGCTTAGTATGATGAGAATGTAATAAAAAAACACGAAGGGTAAACCTTGTTAGATAACACTTGCTTTGATGGTAGTTCATCTGCTGGGCGGAGGATGCCTGAAGCTGTTCTGAGGACGGCACTGCCCAGCCGCGCTGCTCAGGATGCCGGGGTGCAGCCGGGGCGAGGGTTCACCTCTGGTTTGCAGTGCTGCAAGATCGCGATACTGCTTGAGGGATAATCCTGCCGGTGCCTTTCTGCGCCAGGGTAAGAGCTCTCGCCAGGTGCCCAGGGGCATCCGTGCCCTTGTATCAGCTCGCTGTTTGCTGAACCAGCTGAAAGCTAGCTCTGCAGGGAAACCCATGCAGTCTGCTTGAGCCAACATGAGGTAGGAGGCAAAAACACGTGGCTCGTAGAGAGGAGCCACAAGCCTTCTGCTCAGCTGGGCTCAGTTTCACTTTGGCTCAAGCGAATCCATGCAGCCCATAGACAGGTCTCGCTGTCAGGCCAGTGGGAGCAGGATCCTCGCTTAGGGGATCTGTGTTTCCCCTCCAAAGGATTTATTTTGCAGGTACGAAGCAGTCAAACCAGCCTTCCAACCTAGGTGCCCAAGGCTGGGTACCCCTCACCCTGCTGCCAGCTGAGCCCAGGGAGATACAGCAGGCTGGAACACGGAGCTCAGCACCCATCTTGACAGTGTGCAAGTACCACGTGGAAAGAGGTACTCACAGGTGCATGCACACTCAGTTACCGATGTGGTTTCCTCTGATGCACTGCTGAAGTCTGTAGGATGCACGCCTGGGTGATTTTAAAGAAATCCATGCGTTTATCATGTTTTACTACATCTGACAGTCAAGACATGGCCACGCGTGTGCTGAAAAATGTCTGACAATTAACTTTTCATCTGCCTGTCTCTTGAGGGCGAGTTTTGTCTGCCTGCTTTGGAGGGAACAAACAATGGACAGAAAAACAAAGAGCCAGAACGCAGAATTACCCAGCCACTTGGTAAACGAAACACTTCAGTGCCTCCCAATTAAGAAATGATCAAACTGCAAGCAATCGGGAAAGCGGTATGTGCTGTGGATTGACAGGCGCTCAGTCCTTTGACTGTACAGCCCGTGCTGGGTGACAGGAGGCCGAATGGGAGTGCGAGGCAGCAAAGGCCGGCGGCGCTTCTCCTCACGGGACGCTTCAAACGTGGTTGTGACGAGCGCGGAAAACTCCCATCTGTTGCGGGATCTATCGGAGAGGCTACAACGTACGGGCGGTGTCGATCAGCTATCGATAGCAGCAGGCAAACCCGGGCCGCCGTTCCCGCCTCGCACATCGGGCAGCCGGCTCTCCTCAGCCCTGCCACCTCCTGCGCATGCGCGGCGCACACCCGCACCCGCCGTGAAAGGGCGGGAGAGGCGCCCCCCCGCCCTCCCCGCACACACACTCACACAGCCGGCACCGCCTCTTGTGATTGGCGGCGGCCCCCCCTTCTTCCCGCCCCCTCGGGGAACTGCCGCCTTTGCCATTGGCCCCGCGGGCCGGCGACGCTTCGCGGTTGGCTCCGGCGGCGCTGCGGGCCGGCGGCGCTGTGGGCGGGGCGGCCGGGCGTTCGCCGTGAGGTGCGGGAGGGCCCCGGCCGCCGCCGCCGTTTCCGGGTCTGTGGTGAAGCCGCCGCGGACGGCGATGGCGTAAGTGCGGAGAGGCTCCGGAGGGCTCGCCGCTCTGCCCGGCCGCCCCTCGGTGCCCGCGGCGGGGGGCCGGGCCCGGTGCGGGGCCGCCGCGGGCTGAAGGCGGGGCGGGGGCTGGTGCGGAGGAGTCGGCCCCGCCGCTGTCCCTGGGCCTGTCAGGCCGCGCCGCCGGCGGCCTCCGTGAGGGAAAAGCCGCCACCGGGAGGAGCCGGGTGCCGGCGCGGGCCTCCCGCCGTGCCGGGGAGGCGGCCGGGGACCGCGCCCGCCGGTTTCTCAGGGGCGGCCGAGCCTTGCGCGCTGCTTCCTCCGCCCAAGGGGGCGTTGCGTTACCGGTACCGGCGTGCCCCCCTTCCTGCGCCGGCCCCGTCTGCTTCCCGCGAGAGCGCTGCCAGAGGAAGCCCCTCCGTTTTCACGGGTTCCTGTTTGGTTTTTTTTCCCTTTGCGTATGTCTTTTGTAGGTTAACGCCGTGCAGAAAGGGTGTAAGGTCAGAGGACGGGAGTTCAGGCGCTTCCAGTTCTGTTTGGCCTGTGAGGAAAGTTTCGCTCTTCCTTTCCCCGGCCGGTGACAGACGGTCTCTGCCAGTGCCTGCGGTCCTCTGAGGGTGTAATCCACTCATTGAACACAAAATGCACCTGCTTTTTGACGTGCCTGAAGCTGTAATGATAATGTGCTTGCACTTCACATTCTCAATAAAAAAAATCTGATGTAATTTATCAATACAACATGCTTTAACATGTTAATATGGTGGAGGTGTATTTTAAAGATCAGCGTATAGCCAATATTCCAGTCATAATCTACGTCTGGGTTTGTTTCGCACCTTAAGACACACCTCCACAGCAACCTTCACTAAACTTTGTGAAAACTTCCAAAGTTGGTAGTTTACTGCAACAGATGTATCTATATATATAATTTTATCAAGTTTAATATGAAGAAGACCATGATTGTTGTTGTGGGAGGAGTTCTGTTGTGTAATTTAATTAGTTAATTCTACTTTTCTGGCTTTTTTGTATTGTAGTTGTGTAGTTTTTTTCCCAATTTTTATGAGCAAAATGTAATGACCAGATAAGCAATCAGGCCAGAAATTTTGGCAACTGAGAAGAAAAACCAGAGTGTAGGAGGGAGTAGTCCTCTTGTTTGTAAAAGTATGTTAATAGGTTATTCATATTTAAGGTCCGATTAGGCAGTTGGCTCTAAATGGATATTCTGGGGTGTTTGCTTAAGATCATGGCCTGAATTTGCACAGTTTGACAGTGTTCATGCAAGAGTAGATTTTGCTTATGGTGAATCATCTCAGGTTGATTGGGTGGCGTTACATGCATGTCTGGGACTTCTCTATGGAGAGCTCTCATCCTCATGTGTGGCATGCTGAAGTAACTCACCCCTTTTGGGTATGCTGTGAGAAAACTTTGGCATGTGAAATGTGTATCAGCTGCTCTTTGGTAATTGTCCTTTTGCATAATTTTATCCTGTGGAAAGTAGGCAAGAGTTTACTGCTTTTCATAGCAGTGTGCACTGTAAACCCTGTGTTTACAGTGGTGTTGAGATATACTATCATCTCCTATAACTTCTTATCTTCTTATGTAACTACTTATAGCACTTTTTGCTGTGCCAAAATCTTTGGCTTGACTCCAGACTGGGACAGACACTAATGAGGACCTGTATGTAGTTCACTTAAGGATGATGGTATATGTAGCCACAAAACTGATTTTTAGTTTGATTTATTTCAGATTTCTCCCTTTCCCCAAGTTGTGGTGATGTGTCAGAGGAGAAGTTTAGAGGAAGTACTTCTGGACAAAATCAGTAAGGTGTAGAAGACTCAATTTCATAGAGTATTTCAGAGGTACAATGCTGTAGTTCAAATTAAAAAAAGGGGCGGGGGAAAGTCATTGCCTTGTTGTTGAGACCAGCCCAAAAAAGGATTTTTTTTTTTCTAAGCAGAGGAGTGTGCATAAGGGAAGTTCTTATTTATTTCTACTGTTATGAGCCTTTAGGTTCTGTGGTTTGGCTTTTTTCAGTTTTGTCCTTTTTTTTTTTTTCTTCTGCAATATCAGAAGCTGGCAATGTAAGCAGGAAAACAACCCCCTCCCCTGAACAAGTCTGGGAGGCATGGTTAAACAATATATTTTTTAAAAATTCAGGTGAAATGAAAAATCATCCAAAGTTCAGTTAGGTTGTTCCTAGGCTAGCAGTTGGTTGCCAGAGCAGGAGTCTGTCTTTGATTTCTTCTGTATGAAAACTCATGTCCTGTACTACTAAAAAGAAATAAAATTAATAACTTCTGCTATTTTGGACACTGAATCAGTAGATACTAGATTTTTCTTCTGTTTTTTCTCTCTGCTCTCAGGAGGGTGTTAAATATTTTTTTTTTCTGTAGATGTTTCTCTGGTGGTTTCTATTTATTAGGTGAAATAAATCTAATCAGGTAGGCTACTGTAAGAATGATTTTTATTTTGTCTTACAATTCCTTTGAATATACTCTAATTTTGATTTAATTACTTTTTAAGTGAATGTTATTTACTAATGTAGGCTACTGTAGCGCAAATTATGTTTAACTAAGGCTGTTCACACACCAGTTTAACTAGGTGTGACTCTCTTCTGTGCTCTGTTTAGCAAGAATTCATTAGTATAATTAAAGCAGTAGATTAGTTTGTTTACAGTCTAATGCTATTGTTACCTCAAGCACTAGCAGAGGGGGAAGAAAATAGGCCTAAATCTTACTTCTTTTCTTAAAAAAAGAACTGATAATCTTTAATTGGGTATAAGGTATGACGCCAATGCAACATTTCAGATGGCAGAATTGCTGTGTGGGTGCTGTCGCTTAGCTTATTTTTTGTGTATATGTGTTTTTTTGAGAACAACTTTTTCTCTTCCTTCCTCTTTCCCTTGCTTGTTGATTAAAGAATAGCTGAGCTTCCTAAGCTGTGCTGGGATGGAAGTCTTTGGACCTAGCTGGAGTGTTTTGGGAAAGATGCCAAGGTTGGCAGCTTTTTGTTTTGTAAAATGTGCCTAATGTGTGTCTGGGTGCTGACAATGTCTCCACACTTTCAGAGCAAAATTCAGTTGAGTTGTGTTTATGTTTGTGAGACTCCTTTCTAATATCATTTAATTATCTAAAGCTCTGATTTCGTAGCAGTTGTTGCTGGAGACCCCTTGAAAGAAAGTGATGGAGTTGGTAGGATGCAAAAATGCCATTTCTTTTCTCTAAGGAACCGCTGTGGGTATGGCTCCTTTACTGGAGATGTGAAGCATCCAGGCGTTATTATCTACATTAATTTATTTAGACTAGGGGAATTTACCTCCTGTTGTTTAATGTCTCATTTTGGGTGTAATTGTGACTCCACTGCCTTGTAATTGCTGTAGAAGTTGGGAGCTGAGTATCCTCAGAATGGTAGTTAACTGCTAATAACATCAATTAACATATATTCGGTAAGTGCTTGATTTCTGTGAAGATCTGAGGAATAAGCCTGGCAAATTTAAACTCCCAGTTTATTCCCCTCCATGAATTCTAGTAATAACAAGGAGATTGGCAGGGTCCATTATTTCCCTACCCGCTTCATAACTGTATAAAAGTGTTTCTTCTCAATATCATGAAATGCTAGGTTTTTTCCCACCTTTGGATACCAATTTTATTCAGCTGTTTCTACAAGGTGTGCCAGAAAGAGTCTTACAAAGGGTGTGATAAACAGACCTTTTTTTTTTTCCTCTCTTCTTCTTACGCAGCCCAAGACCCATATTACCCTAATGCTCTCAGGCACTGAATAAAGTATCTGTTGCCTTCATCCTCAGCTATAGGTACAGGACAGACCTTTTACAGGTGGGTTGTTGCTCCCTAGGCTGCAGCTGTCTTTGCCAAGCAACTGCACTCTGGTGACTGAGAGCCTGGTGACTGGGCTTCTGTTGCGGGTTTTTTTGTCAACTCTTTCATGTATGCATGCTTTCTGTAAATTTTTAATGACTTTGTTCAAGCAGAGGTTTGTTCTCGGTGTTAAGTGTTAATGTGTCAGGCTGAGGTTAAAACTAGTTTACCTATTTGATGCGATTGAAATGTGTTTATAAAGATTTGAAGCAGCTGCTTTTGAGTATTTGGCTTTTTAGAGATAGAACACTTGCTGTGTCAGTCAGATTGAGTTGGGAATACTGGAAGTGGGTTGGAAATGAAGTGCAACCCCCAGGATTATAATATCACTTGCATCCTCTTAGCACTGAGAAAAATGGATTAATATGTGACACAAGTAATTAAAAATCATTTTTTTAAGTGTCTGTTAAGTGTGTGTTTCTGCTATAAAGAAAGCCTGTCTGACCAGGAGGAGCAAATCTACAGCAATGTCGAAGCCTCACATCTTCAAGCCAGCCTGCTGTCTGTTTTGAACATGCCAAGTGCTCTAAACATGCACAACCTGAAAAGCAAGCCCCAAATATTTCAATTTGGGTATCATAAATAAAGGATTTGGCCTTTATCTCTCCTTGCTTCAGGTATCTTATTTGCAGAAAGAAGACTACATAACCCCTTAAAGGGCTGCTGTGAAGATAAATACAAGTATTAGGATTCTGTCACTTCGGTGCCACAGAACCCTCCTCTTCTCCTGTCCTCCTTCCAGGAGAAAGCTAACGCATTTTGTATGTATTAACATGGTATGAGGTAAATGAGAGCCACTAGTGACATACTGAATAGTAAAGATGTGCTTAAGAAAAAAAAAAAGGTGGGGGGGAAGCAAATAAACCAAAACATTTGTTAGGGTTTTGCACTACATTCCTGGATGTTAACTGAGCTCATCATCACAAAGCAGTAGAGACCTTGATAAAATACTATAAATAAATGCAGGGAGGTAAACATGAAGTTCTGGGTTTCTCTTCCTCTTTGGTGTGTTTTCTTTCTTGTATTAGCAGGGTTGGTAAGAGTCAGTTTTCCAGTTTTTCTTAGGTCTCATCCTTCCAAGAGTTATCTCATAAGATTTGGAAAGTATACTGTTACTTCAGAAGAACAGAGTAGCAGTATGAATGTAAATTATAGGCTCATCAACCTATGGGTTGGTGTTCCTGGAGAGTGCAACAGTTAGTTTTGTCTGATGGCAAAGTGATTTTGCCCCTAGGAGCAAATGTAACAGAGGGTGGACAAGTGCAGGCAGCTGAGGTATGCACGATTTAAATCTATGGGTACAGTATGTAGGGCGTGGAAGATGAAGGCAGCTAAGTGCAGGACCGTCAACAGAAAGAAATGCTGGTTACTGGAAGTAGCTAATATCTGCCCTGGGAAGACTGCACCTCTTCCTCTTAACAATCAGGATGATCTAGATCCTGCCTCTCCATCCTCCATGATGTATAAATGCACAAGGGCATTATAAACAGTGTGTACTAAAGTCTCTGCATGCATCCCCTTCCTATTACACTAATTCATATGGCCAAAACTGCTTCATTAGTCTAAATGGATTAAGCACCTGCTTTCTCTGAGACACATACTGAGAGCCCATGTCTAGTGCAGGTGTTGCTGCTGCCTGTTTCTGGGTGGTTACACTTTTGTTGCCATCATCCTCTTCCTCAGGTGACTGGATCAAGGGTGAAGTGAGGCATCAGTGGGGCAGGGTGTTAAAGGATCAGCTGTGGAGCTCCAAAATGATGTATTGACACATGATGACTGATAGGGGATTCCTAAGTTTATTTGTATGCAAATAGCAAATGTATTCCAGAAAACTTCCAAGGATATCAAATTTATGGTTGTGGATAGTGGTGACAAAAAATGATGGATATGGTCTTTATTTAAATACATAACTATCAGGATTCCATGACTTGCAGTCTCTGAGTTGTCTTGCCACAGTCCTATTCAGAGCATAATGATATTTCATGTCCTGCTTCAGTATCACATAACATTGGGTGATCATTCCTTAGCAAAAAGCCACAGGTTGCTTTCTTGAGGGATTAAATAGTGGTGGTGTTTCTTAAGGTGATGAGCAGTCCTCACCAATTGACAGCACTTCCATGGTGGTCTTGATCACAAAAGAGTGACCCTGTTGTCTCTTGGTAAAAAAGGGAAAAAACAAGTTCTTTCTTCCTTTGTGCTGAAAGTGTGGATTTTGGTTTCTCCAGTTACCCACCCTGTCATTCGCGGGTTAAAGGCTCTTAGGGACTGCCTGCAGAGTCATCATCTGCTTCATAATATGAGTTTACATGTGGGTTTTTTATTAAGGTATTGTGAATGTCTTAAAGCAAATCACAGTGCCGTTATGGGCTTTAATTTGCCTTTGCAATGTCCCTTCTAAAACAAGGGCTTTTTTGTAAAATGTGTGTATGTGTGTGTGATGCTTATTATTCCTCTGTGTAGGGGAGCTAAGTTAGTAGCTTTTTTATCACCACTACTGGAAGCAATGTCTGGTGTTTTCGTGTTGTTTTTTTTTGTTGTTGTTTGTTTCTGTTTGTTGTTTCCATGTTCTTTCCTCCCCATTCTATTCCTTCTTACAGAAGAGGTAGCAAACAGATTGTGAGCACTTATTCTTGATGTAGGGGAGAAACAAGTGCATTAAAGGCAGATTTTTTTAACTTCTCTTTCTACATTTTGTTTTCAAGTTGTAATAGTGAGAGATAGTACGGATATTACAGGGAAAACTGGATAAATTGTTAGTTTTATTGCTAACACTTCTAAATACTGACTATTCTGAAGATGCTGCTCAAAAACTAAGGTCTTAGCAACATTACTTAGTTTTGCGTTCTAGAGCTCTTGATGGAGAGCATTGAAGACTTCATAAAGGAAATAAAGTCTACTTTTTTTTTTTTTTTATTGTGAGGGTTGAATACTGACAGGAAGGCAGGCTGCCAGGAGCTGGAAGGTGTTTAAAAAAAAAAAAAAAAAAAAAAAGGCAGAATTAATGCTTATCTTCCTGTAAGAAGGCTTGACAGATAACGTCCAAGGGAGAAGACTTCAAATGAGACTAATGCAAGTAAAATAGTGCTGTGTAATTACAGCTGTTACTGAGTTGAGCTACTCCCTGTTAATCACACTTAATTAATATAACCCAGTTGCAAGATGATTTAAGGGTGATTTGAATAAGCATGTAAGATCAGGAGGACTGGTTTTCTGCTCTCTGTAAAAGACACTATGTAGCCACTTGTAATACAACCATGCAAATCTATCCTAAAGCAAGAGAATTAATGGACATAGTGAATTAGGAGCTTATGGAATTTTCCATAGCTCCTGAAAGTGTCTGCTTCGGCCTCTCCTTCAGTGGGGGCATGGGGTTCAGTCTCATATTGTCTCATTTTCCCTTTTTCAATGTTAGAAGGCTTAATACAGACTCATTTTTACTTGTATGTTCAGTTACTCTTTGACTTACCACTATGGTACAACAGTTTTTTAAATTTATTTGCTATTATATGCTGTATAGGGCATTCAGCGTACTAAATTTGGAGAGCGTATTCTGGCATTCTGTTGATCTGTAATCCGTTCTAGGGAGGCATGTGCCTGGAAACTCCGTTTGTTTCAGCAGAGATGAGTGGAAGTGTTTCTGGAGCTCTAGAGTAGAAGAAAGGGTAGCTGAGAATCGTGAAGATGTTATTGAAGGAATAAACCAAGTAAATTCATATTTGTGTGAAACAGACTGTTAAGAGATTATTTAACATGGAACATACTCAATTTTCTCTAAACTGTACTGTGCGTGTAACTCACTTTTGGGTTTTTTTGTTTCTTTGTTTTCTTCCTTCAGTTCTATAGGTGCCGATGCAAAAACAGTTTAGCAATGGATCAAAGAAAAAATGATAGTTTTGTCCCAAGTATCACGCAGTTGGAAGACTTCCTAACAGAGCATGACTCCAATGTTGTTTGGCTGTTAGTAGGTAAGGTGAATCTATTCTGGTTTGGTTAAATGTTTTTCTTGTTTTTGTTTTGTTTTTGTTTTGTTTGTTTTTTTTTTTTTGTTTTTGTGTGTGTACTTTTAAACACGCTTCTCTAAATGCTGGCATACCAATATTGAATTTCTTGCCAAATTACATCAAAACATTGAAAATAGATTTTTATTTGTCATACAGCTGTTTAGTGAGGTATGGCAATGCTACTTAAGTAATTCAGAAAGAAAAAATACAGAACTGTTTCCAATACTAATCGTGCTGCAACACTTGGGAGGTAAGTCCAACGTGCAAAGAACGATGCTCTACAACTGCGACTCTACAAAAGAAGAACTCAGTGAGAGCTTCTCTCCATGAAATAAGTGGGTTTTTTTTTTTTCTAACACCAGAGTAAGCTGGTAATTAATCTTAAAACCATAACAAAGGATTAGCATTGTAGCACATGACAGGCAGATACAATAACTTTGTTATACCAATATGTACATATCTGCCATTTAATATGGTATAGTTTGAACAGTGATATAAAGACTATTGTGTTTAATGACATAACTTCTAGACTAAATTGTGTGCTACAATAAGCCTTTAAGCCAAACCATCATGTACTTGGTTATGGGCTGGTTTTGTAAATGTGCCAGATTTAGGTATGCTAATTTTTTATAACTCTAGTGCTATTATTAATATTTGTGTGTAGGTACTTTTATTTTCTAAATCTATGAACAGGTGGGTCAGGGACAGCAAAATAAAAATTAAGTTGTATTCAGCTCCAGATGAGAGTGCTAGAAGTGTGGGATGAATTCAGACTTTTCCAAAGGTAGATAATACCTGCTTTTCAGCCTTGATTCTTGGACCTGGAGTGAGGGGCAGTGCAGGAAGAATAACTTTATTTTTTGACTTCTGGGAAGTTAAAGCATGTCTGTTGGCTATCGACGTACTGGAATTGTTTTTCAGTAGGCCAAACTGAATGAAAAGGACATGGGCGAATTAGCCAAGGGTGCTTTCTGAATATTATTTATTTCACTTTTAATATGTTGACATGGAAAGCTCGTACTCAACATAAAATTCTAAGTGTAATCAAGGCGAAAATAAGGGAAGTCAACATGCTGATAGTTGCTCAGGGTAAAATGTGGAACACGTGCGGAACAGATCTGAAAAAATTGTCTCTGGAAGATTTGACTTGAGACTTAGAGATGCTCAGGTCTTTCACCAAAGAATAAAAGTGTCAAATTGCAGCGTGCAGAATTTTCTTTCTCTGGTTTTCCCTCTCTGCACTGAATTCTTAGAGTAAATTATTAGTAATTCTACTTGGAAAATATGTAGTATATAAGCAATTCCATGTAACAGTTACAATTTAAAGCAAAAGCTTTGCTTAGCTTTTTTATTTGCTTGAATATATTAAACTTACAAATTTCTGCTTCACAGAAGGATGAGTAGAACTTCAAGAAATAATATAGTCCATCCCTTTTTTCTAAGGGAAGTTTGACCTATATACAATTACGCAGTTTTGGGGAGCTGCTGATCTCTTCAATTGTAAGAAACCACCTAGTATTCTAGAAACAATGACACGAACAACAGAAAAAGCTGGGTAGCCCCCTGTTGTTATGAGGTTTGGATAGAAACATATTAAAGTAATATTTATTAACTGACCCAGTTTGAACCAGCCATTCCTCCTTTGCTTTCATCTGCTGACGTATGGCATCCTGTTATAAGAGAACAAAAAAAGATGTCGTTTCTTCTCCTGAATCCTGAAACAGCTAACTATTGATCCCAGTAAAAGAGGTGATGAATTCCAGAAGTGAGCATGCTCCTCAAAGAGCTGTTGCTCAACTCTAGAATAATTTTAAAAAATGACATGCAGTAAAACTTTCCAAATGTATTTTCCAAAATGTAGTTTCACTGAAGAGGCTTTTAAAATCAAGAATAGAATCATGAGATGAATAGCGTTTATGGGATCTGTCACTTAATAGCGGAGACTAAATTTGGTGAGGGAAAAGAAAAGGCTACAGTTTGTGGCAGAGGTGAGACTAGTGGTAAAGGCAGCGGATCAGTAGTGCCTGGAAACTGCACTAACTTGCTGATTTTTCTCAGTATATGTCACCTATAAGAAGGCACCTTCTTGGCTTTAGGTATCTAGAAGTTAAGTGTGTTGTTGAACTTTAATCTAAAATTAAGTTTTATTACTGGAATGAGACCCTATGAGTGTGAGTCATTCTTCCTTTCTCCCTACATTGATAGAGGACCAGCAGTGAGTAGTGTACTCATCTGAAAGCGAGGAGAGGTAAACGCTGTCCTTGGACTGTGCCTTCACTGAATTCCAAGAGCAGTTTCTTTTGTGGGGTGTAGCTTTAACCCTCTCTACCTTGTCCCTGTGTAATCACCCACACAGATTTGATTTGTTTTACATGTCAAGCGGCTTACCTGCCCAAGTGTATGAGCTACTTGAATTTTGGCTACACTGGATACATTTTTCAGTAAGGAAAAGAAAAATCATGCAAGTCTTTCTCTTCCACCTTCTCCTCATCTTTCAACAAAGCACAGGCATTGTTACAAAGCAGTGGAGCATCCCACTGCAAAAAAATTAAGGGGCAGTAAAAGGACAGGTTGTTTTTGTAATTTTTTTGTGGGTTTGTGTTTTTTTGGGGGGTTTTGGGGGTTTTTTTTTTGAGTAATCATCTGAACTCTCTGCAGAGTGAAGGTGTCATACCCGTATGTCTTTCTGCACTTCACATTTCCCATAAAAGGCATGATAAATCTGAGTTTTTCAGTATGAAGTGTATACATAAATAAAAAACCTCTGTTGCAAAGTTCAGTTAGTATAATGAGTAGAGATACCTCAAATACAAAAATTGCTTTCTTTCCTACTCTTGCTTTGGATGAAACAGAGTGGTAATTATCAGTAAAGTGAGTTAGAACTAGTCTGTTCCCTGGCAGTCCCATTCCTTTTGGGTTTGTCCTTCTGGAAGCTTTGAGAACCCTTGTAGTTAGAAATAGGTTACTAGCTCTTAATCAACTAAAGTAAAAATTGCTTTGGGGATTAGCAGACCTAATTTTTTTTTTAACGTTTCTCATTGGATTGCTATTTCCTTTTTTTTTTTGTATGAAATTCCATACTTGAACTGTTGACAGATTTCTGCTAACCCAAGGACTGGTACATTTCTCTCAGAATACAGCAACTTAGGAAAGGTTTGAGATGTGACAATGTTGCTTCCTGTGCCAAGATGTGAAAGACTAGAAATTTACATTACAGTTCATGGTTTGGAGAAGGATGGAGAAGGAATGTAGTATGACTTTTGTTGTGGTGGTTTTTTAAGGTGTTTTGAAATAAATGACCGTGTGGGATCATGCATGCTATGATTTGATCTATGAAATTTAACTTCTTGGATGGTAAGGGATGCAATGAAATACGTGTTGCTTTTTGCAGGTCCTCAGGAGGATATTTTTTTTATATATATATTGAGGAATGGAAGAGCACTGAAGAATCTATACTCTTCTGATCTTCCTGTTTCCCCTTCTTTTTTCTCCCCATCTCTTTACACCCTTCTCACACCACCTCTCTGAAAATGCCCATTAAAATGTCCCATCGGTTTCAAATATTTTTGGAGAGTAGGAAGAACATTCTTGTGCTTTATAGTCTTAATAGGTAAGGCTTTTATCTAGGTCAGCATACTTAAAAAAAAATTCTAATTCATTTTAATCTTTCAACAGCGACAATATTGTCTTGTGGATGGATTATCTACCTAACTTATTATAATTCCCGGAACATTGGACTCATTTTAACATTGGTTCTTAACAGATTATATAAACATGGCTACATCCATATTGGTAAGTTATTTTTACTGTAATGCTGCTCTTTATCTACTGCTTTTTATTATACCTCAATTTGCTAAAAACTGTAAGTAAAATCAAAGTGTTCCTTTGTTACAGTAATTTGAAAATGATCAGCATGGGTTTAATTTAAGAAGAGAAAAAGTTCAATATCATGCTTCAGGGGAGGATTCTTGGTGTAGGTAGAAAAACACTCCCTTTTTCATTCAAGTGTCATTATCTTATATTAAAGTTCACTCGACAGGTCTTCTAATTTTAAGTTGAGTTTACTTTTTTCTGTTTAGTCTGTACACTTTGTGTACTTAAAATCTGTACATTCTTCATTACCCCTTTTTCAAAGGGGTAATTGTAATGGTTAGTGTCCTAAAAGGAAAAGATTGGCCTGAGTCCCCCATGGAACCTGCCTGAGCTGCTTTTGAATTTGCCTCGTAATTTGGTATTAAGGGGTGCAGTTTCCCACTCCCCTGCACCTTTGAGGTGGGTTATACAGCATCTGAAGTGTGGGTAGCAATGGCTGGAGTGGGCTCAGAGGGGCACGGTGGAGTCTGAAGCCTCTACTCCCTGTTAGAGCAGTGTCCTTGCTTTCTAAATAAGCTGTCAGAACAACTAATCATGTTAATCCATACTGGGACTGTGATATGTAGAATTTATACTGCATAGAACATTTGCATCAAAATCCATTAACATTTTTTTTAATATATTAAAACATTTTTTAATAAAACAGGTCAGTACAAATCACTTGGGCACTCACCCACATTACAAAAATATCTGATGCTGATTCACAGAGGGCTGTATCCCACAACCTCACTCTGACTGCACATTTAATTTTCTTTCACTTATTCTTCCATGCCTTCCTCTGTCTGCTTCCCAGAGTGATGATGGCTTTAGTTCTGGACTTTTTCTGCAACTATTCATCATAAATGTAGGGAAAACTTAAAAAAAATCAACCCACCCTCACCCGCCTGCCAAAGAGACCCCTGCAATAATTTGTTTATGTCCTCAAGAATTTAGGAACTGTAATCCAAACCATCTTCAAATCCAACTTTTTGAACAGCAATAGAGATGAAATACTTATTGGCTGCTACACTTGATCTACAGGCTTTTATTAAAATTTCTCTGTGAAATTGCTATTAAGTAAAGACAGCTGGACATAGCTGGCCAAATATATGGTGTTCTTTATAAACTTAATCGGTAAGAAGAACATAACATTAATTAAATCCTATGATTTACAGCTTGGATTCAATTGATTAAAGCTGATTTTTTTTTTTTTTTTTTTTTTTTTAAAACCAAATCATGGTTTACTTAACTTTCTGTGGGTGAGGTGAAAAGCCTTAGGAAAAATATGGGCTATTGCATTACCTGCTGGTCTTTTTCATGCTTATGAATCCTTCCTGCTGTAAACACGATTTGTCATAATAATTGGACTGAAAACTTTATAGCCATTTAAAATTTAAAAAATTATTTTGTCAGGAATCTTTATTTCTCTAATTACAGTCTTGCATATAATGGCTTGATACATACAAATGTTCAAAATAGCTTTCTTAACTCTTTTCACAAGCTTCGCAAGGCACCTGAATGTTCCCAAGTGACTACTCTGTCTTGGGGGTTGGTTGTATTCTTGGGTGGTGCCAAACCCAGCACCTTTTAGAGCTGTGTACTTTTTGTCTTGTGTGTTCTGAATCTCTGATGTTCTCCTCTGAAAGTCGGTGTGCTTTCAAAGGGAAAAGTCAAGATACCCAGTAAACACATTTCAGATAACTGAATACTGTATTCTTCTTGTTCAGAAAATAAAGCATCAACAACTGAATGAACTGATGAACGCTTTCTCTCACGCTAGGTTCCTTTTCGTTCTCTGTGCTATCTGGAAAAGTCATGGTTCGTGAAATCTATTTCATCACAGAAGACATGTCTATCAGGTACAGATTTCCAAGGGAGTCCCTCTTCTACATAGCGATTTCAAATACAGTAAATGTATACGTCTAACACAGCAAAATATCATCTTACAAATGAGCAATAAATACATTTATAAATGTTAAAAATAAACTGACTCTTTTGATGGTAGTATTTAGACGTTTTTAGATATTTGTGTTGTTAGCTCATTTGCTGTTTGAGTGTTATCAGTTGAAAGTGAGTACTGAATAAGATTCTAGTTGTCCTTAATATTTGTAAAAGAAAACACTTCAGCGTTTGAAGAACTGTTTTTCATTAATGGCTTTCACTCCTTCATGCTCCCGCTCTTAAGTCTGGAAGATTAATTTTGGCCAAGTAGTTTGCATTTATTTACTGGAATTGAGAATAATTTGTTTCATGAACCGCATACTAGCGAATAGTTTGTAATTTTGATTCTTACTGTTAAATTTGGAAAGCCTTGAGAAGGCAGTGGATATGGGATTTTATACAAGTTTCAGCTAATGCACTAATTGTATAATATTATACTGTATGCTTTATGCTGTAATGCTTTGTGCTTTAATATTGCTTGTACACTACTGCAGCTGCAGATCTCTGCATTGTGTAAGGCAACATGTCATGCAGCTGCACATAGGATTTTGGATTATCACTCTCTTAACTTCTGGTTTATCTAATTTATTTGATTTAGAATTCAAGATGGATTTATCATATTTCGCTGGTGGAAGATGTACAACCCTAAGCAGAAACAGCATGGTAGGTTTCTCAAAAAGGTTTCAAAGTTTAAATTAAGTTTACAGGTAGCCTACAGAAAAAGACTTCCTTTGCACAACTGGATGTGTGGAATTGATTTGTTACTATGTGCCTGAAGTACATTGAATCATCAGAAGGTATGGGTTCTTTTAACTGGTTAATCTGGGTTAGTAGACTAGAACAACACAATGAAATAAATGCAGGATTCATTATCAGGGACTTGAACCCTTCTTAAGACAAACCATGAGCCTTAATAGTAGCCTTCATTAGCTGTAGGCTAAGCATAATTGACCCTGTATTGAAGTTTATAACTATGATAAATAGAGACTTCTTATGTTCTGGAACTGATACTAGTTTTCAAGTTTTAGTGTTGTGCTGTCAGTATTTTAGCAAAAGTGTTACAGTAGGGGATGTTCTTTAGTATTTGATAACCCTGTGTCTTGATGACATCTGTGGTCATAGAAGTGGAGAAGTGTGAAAAATTCATTTATTTTTCTTCTTTATCTATGGCTGGAGAAGGACGATTAACACTGGATGCAAGAGATTAATTATATCTGCAGAAAACTGTGTGAGAAAACATAACTAGCCTTGTGACGTGGGCTTAGTCCTATATAGGATTAGAATCTGGTTGAATGAGTCTCAGGTCCTGCCTCTCTTGACTTTCGAAGCATTACAGCTCCATTGCGAATTCAAGGAGGTCCAGAAGTGGCAAGTGTCTACGGCTGAGGAGGGCACTAATTGAGAGGGTCACTGAACTTTGAGGGCTTTTTTTTTTTCCCTGTCTCCCCTTTCAAAGTGGCCTCTGATGTTGTGAAGCCTCTTAGACTTGTCAGCAAGCTTGTACAGCTGTTGCTTTGTCAGTACCAACTCAACAGTGGTAGGAGTACTGCATACATGTTATGCAGGTAAATATGAGATGCTGTTCAATATAGTGATATGAATTAGGAAGAGTTGCTCACTTCTTTTTATTGAGGCATTACTAAGCCTCTAAGGTGACAGGGCACAATTCAACTTCTCTATACTGTAAGAAGACTAATTCAAAAACTGGAAGCTAGTCTTAGAGTTAATTAGATTTTTCCAACCACAGGTTATGGTCCAACAGGTTTTCATAGAATTTTCTTCATCTGGTAGTTAAAATGTATTTCTCTAGTGGCTCACAGAATGAAAAAATGAATGGAACTTAATGCAATAAAGGTAGTTCTGTCTGTCTTTTATGATGGTATTTTTGTTTGGCAGTATTGCAAGGCTTTATCCTTTCCTGCTGTCATTTAAGACTGCATAATTAGTGGACAAATAATTCAAGTAACCAAGGAGGTCAGAGGTGTATAGGTCTGACAACAAAGTAATGTGAATAAAATACTCTCTTAAATTATTACTTTTTCCTAGGAAAAATAACCTTGCTCACTTTACATTTTGATTATTTAGCAGAGATGCTTTCATTTTTAACCTTAAAGGAATAAATAAAATCTTCAGTGATTCTAAGCCTATTGTAGTATATTCTTCCCAATACTTCTTAATCTTCTTGACTGCAACAGAAATACCTGTCCCCGACCAAATTGCGAAGGCTGCTGATAAATTGCATCTTAAAGATTTATGTTTTGTTCAAGAATTACTCCCTTGCAGCTGTCGCACAGAATGACTGGAAAACCTGTTGTAGCTAGACATTACTGATGCATACCTTTGTTTCAGATCCTTCATAAAACAAAACAAAAAAAAAATAGAACTGAGATTTTCCTATAGAAAAACACTTAGCTGAATCAGGGCTATTAACAATTTAAAAATCCCACCAGGTTTTTATAAAAACCCAAGCCGTAAATATTTTAATATTTTTTTCTTGGAAAAAATACATCTTATGAAGGCTTGGATATAAGCAATAACAATTAGTTTCTGAGTGTTGTGGTTATTTTAGTTTTAAGTTCTGTAACTGAAGTGCAGGGTGCTCCTAACAATAATGTGAAATGCAACAGGAATGGGATTTTGTTTTTCATATTGGTGATAAACTTAAAATCCTGTTAGTGTAGAAATAATGTGACCTCATTCTATTTTTTTCTGAGAGATATTTAGAGTATTAGAGGAGAGGTTTTTGGTGCACAAAGGGGAGGCTAGTGAAGGATCCTGAAATACTTGGAGGCCTTAATAAGGGAACTCCCTTTCAAGTCATTTCAGGTGTCCTTGACATCACTTCTTTGGTAAAGGGCTGTACTTGATAATCCAGTTTTCAGTGGAAAGATTATCAATGTTGAGCACCATTACAATTGTATGCAAGGAGCTGAACTTCAGCATGGGGACATCTTAAATTTCCTAAAAGCTATTGTTGTCTGTTCAAATGTGTATGAAGCTTGTATGTGTCTCTGTCTCCTGAAGGAATGTGCTGAAGGTAATGCAGACTCATATATTCCCCACTGAGCTTGGAGGAGGCGAACAGCTAGCAACTCATTCGTACGTTCAGATGTTTTAGAACCAGAAAGGGCTTCAATGTTCATGCAACCCAGTCATACAAGTTGTGAAGTTTTCCCTGGAAGTGAAATAAGTGACCTCTTAAAAAGATTGAGTGATGATAAGTACTTGACACGTTCAATATGTTACACCAAAGTAAAATTGTTTTTAATGCTAGGAATTACATATTCATTCGTGATAGAACTTCAGCTTCCAGGTTGTTAATCTTGTCAGTAACAAAAAACCACTATTGTTCCACATGCCCGTGGAATATGTTCGTGTGTTATTGGGAATATTTTTCCCTGATAACTGCTTTCTAATCACATGGCTTCTCAGCCTTCTTCCTGATGAGCTGAAGAATGTGGCATTGCCTGCCAGTCTCTGCTGACCCACTGAGATTCACCGACTTTGCGAGTTTCATGAGGATACGCAAAGAATTAAAAACTGAGCAAAGAGCACGATTTGAGGTTTGTCAGAGAAGAGCGAAGGTTATTAGGAAAAAGGGGCCAAACTCAGATAACGGTTTCCTACGCTCTGGTGTATGTACTTTGCAAAATGCTTTATGGTATACTCTTCCTATTGAACTCTGGTAGTCGATATGTGTTTATGATCGAAGGGTAGATTACAGTAATGGATGCTAGGAAGCATGGCTATTAAACCTTTGTGTCAGAAAAAGGAAAAAGTAAAATGCTTTGCATTCTGGTTTTTTTTTTCATGTTTGTTCTAAAGCTAAGAAAATTATTTTGTTACCATTCTTCTGATAAGATGAAAATCAACCTATCAAAATCGATGCGTTGTCTACCTGCCCCCTGGAATCTAAAGTAAATGTTGCCGTAAGACTTGGGTTGCACTGTAATTTAAGGATCCTTCTCATAAAGACTTAATCACAGTTCCTTGCATAAGAGAAGGTTTGAACTACAAAAAGTTTGGATAATGATTATTGATAACCTGGAGTAAAGTTGCATTTCCTGCCATGTTTTTTTAAAAGTTCCTCAGTTTGACCTAGCAAGTGCAATCTGTTTTTCATCATGGCACTATGTTTGTACTAGGCATGTCATACCAATGTTGACAGAACTTCATAGAAAAAGTCAAGTATGTGGATTGTCTTCCTTCCTTGAGTGTTAAGGTAAATCATACTGGGACTTGAGAGTAGGTTTTGTACATGCTTGAGAAATGAAAGTGGTTTAGGAATTATGTTGTCAATAGGGCACACCCAGATGTCTTGGCTTAGGTGCCACAGCAGCGTATCAATTTACATGTTGTAAAACCATATAGTGTCATTTGTGAGGTACTGTTTGAAGCAGGAATACTGTTTTGAGAACCAATTCTTCCACTTTTTATTGCCGGTAGTGACTTGTTTCATGTTCCTGCTAGGTTTTATTTAGTGGGTATATTTATGTTGACTTGTTTGGGTAGGTGTGGTACAAACATTTGAATAAATAAAAAATAAATAATCCATCTTGATTAAACTCTGTAGGAGGCAAATGTCAAAACCTTGGCTACATTAGTCACCTTGATTCCAAGAAATGTTGATAAAACTTCAGTATTTTGCTATCAATCTGGTAGTTACTTTTATATGACCTGCATATATGCTTCTCCGAATCATTTCACTATATGACATTCACATGTGCTTGTCTCTTTTTTCCTTGCCTCTTTTTTTTTTTTTCTTCCCCCCAAAAGTGTCTTAGGCAACCAAATTGGTGTGTGGAGGTCAAATCTTAGTTTTGTTATTAGGAAAAAGAGATAGTTGTCTCTTTAAATCCCCTTTAAAGAAATGGATTACTGCATATGATTTCATTTAGTTAATGAAGTCTAATGCTTGCCTCCAGAAATTGAAAAATTACATTTATTTGTGTTCTTGGTGATACTGAGATCTCCCAGGTGAACAACTGTGTATCCCAATCTTTGTCCATGTCATCCTTTGCCTGTATCATATTGATGCAAGTTAACATTACAAGCAAACAGATTTGGTAGTGCTTTGATGAAAACAGGAAGGAACCGACACTGGCTCATTAACTTTTCTCTGTCTCCTGTTCAAGAAAACAGTGGTGTCAATGCTTTCTGGAGACTTATTATAAATTTATTTTTTTTATAATGATATGGAAATTTCTGGTAATTTAGGTTTAAGGGGTAAAAGGTGGGTTGCTGTTGAGTGTTGTATAGATGCGTAACATTGGGGAACAGATGAGTTTGTTAGCAAAGAGGGTGCATTTAATAAAGTAGGTGTCTCTAAACTTTGGTTCTTGTGCAGCTGCATTTCTTCTCTTGACCCCGACCACAACAGCAGCGGTGTTCACTCTGACTTCTTAATTTCTATTGTCTGTGGGAAATGTTGCCTTCAGTTTGTACCCCCTGAGTTACAGTTTGGGGGCTGCTGTAATAACCGTTGATGCTTCAGCTTCCTAAAGTTGCTTTGACTTAGAAAGACTGGATCAGGTTTTAGAGCAGCTCAGGTCTCTTGAGTGAATCTGTAACGGGCACTCTTTCAACTGGGTAATTAGGGAGAAATTGTGCGAGCTTTTTCCTCACATTAACTACATAATTAGGTCATACTATCTAAGGCAAAAGTATGTCAAAGTATGTCACACACAGCTCTGTATGCAATCAACAGCTGTTAAACTAGTTTTTAAGTATCAGAGAGTCAAGCTGGTATTACAGTGACAATTCTAAATTTGTGAAAATGTTGACTGATTGTGCAAAATGAGTATACTTCTTGTTAGTTCTGCATATTAATGTTTTCTGTTTCTCTGTAAAAGAAAGCTTTTTCCTATTTCGGGCCTGCCGTACCATAGAGCTTGGCTAGAAAACCATTTGGTTTTTGAGATTGAATTGATCTCAAGTACTGATCTCTGTGCTAAAAAGCAGAGGTTGGCACTGAGGCTTCTGTGCTGCGCATCAAGAGGGATTTTTGTTTGTTTGTTTTTATATATGAGACTGAATAAACCTCATTTACCATCTTGTGCAGCTCCTGCCTGGATTTATTTTTGGATTGTGACCTAAGGGTGAAATGTCTTTCAGGTTTTATATTTTATATGCAACTGTCTTATTGCCAAGTTTTACTGATTTGCTTAGAATAGTGTAATTATTTTGTGGTTTTTTTTACTGCTTTTTAATACATACTTAAGCAGCTGTTCACTACTGTGTAGATTGTTTTTGCAAAATGTGTGTGTTTGAAAAACTGTAAATATTGCAAGGGAATGTTGGAATAGAATTAGGAACTCTTTTTCTACTATTTGTTTAGATCCAAAGGCAGAAACACGACTGTATATTATGGTGAATGACTTTGAATTTCATGTGTACAACCGTTCCGAGCTTTATGGACAACTTCAAGAACTGTTTGGCTTGGATCCCACAATAATTCCAGCAAAGAAAGATGATGAAAAAGCACAAGTAAATGGGAGGCAGAGAACACATACCAATCTTGAAAGGTAAATTATTATTCATTTTGCTATTTTGTTGATGCTTTGTTCTGCAAAGTGCTGAACTACTTGGGTAATGTTTTGTTAACATATGCTCTGGAGGCCAAATGGTTGAAGCACAGCTGAGAGAGAAATTGCACTGACAAGCCTGACAGTCTAAATCTTTTTCTTTTCCTCAGATTTCCTACCATAATAACTACAAAACACAGCCAAACAAACCAAACACTCCTTGTTTAATGATCAGAGACAGGTTCAAAAATCTATTTGAAGTACAATGTGGAAAGGGAGCACGTGTTGAAGAGGATTATGTTTGCAGAATAATAATGGTATTGCTCAGTAGAAGTAATAGCTGCTCAAGCTTGAATAGACAAAATGTGAGGATCTGTATGGTGTTGGAAGGACTTACTGTTTTCTGAGCTTTAAACTCGCGCTGATTTCACAAGTTGTCTTTTTAGGGGTATAGCTACACAAACCTTCTTTTCATATTTTATTTCTCTTTTTGGGATACCCCAGAAAACATGATCAAGGTTTATAAGGAGTTCTTCTACATGACTTATGTGTAGTGGAGTCAGATGTTCAATAACAAGCCTCTCTTTGGGCAGAATCAGACCAGACTGATTTATTGGCAGGAGCAGAGAAGATCTAATGAGACTTGAGTCCTTCCACTGCTGCTGGCCAGGCCAGTGCGTGTTACTAAATTACGTAGTGGGCAGCTGCAGGATGCTGTGGCAGTCCTGAGTTTGGGTAAGGGCTGTGCCTCCTAGCCAGTCTCTTCATGTTTTCGTCTTAAGCGCTTATTGACAGGTGCAGGAAGGACTTCTGCCTTTGGGGAGGATGCATCTTGGGGAATGAAAAATCCTACACCTAAATAGGAATATTTAGAACAGACCGAGTTCCCCTGAGGAAGATTTATTTAACTATTGCTCTGTGTTAAACGTGGCACACGTCAGCTCAGTATAGCATCACCCAAGGCATAGCTGTGTATGCTTCCTGCTGTTTTTTCAGGCTCTAGAGGAGTCTGTAGTACTCTGCTAGCAGGTCACTTACAGGAGGCACCCCTGTGGGAAGGACTGTTCCCTGAGAGCTGTGCACTGAAGACCCTTAGAAGAAAAGGTTGGTTAGTTCTTCTGCAGAAAAGACAAAATAATTAAACCCATTTTTTCCCGTAGTGTTAAAGTAAAAACAGAATCTCAAGACCCTTCTTCTTCATGGAGATCGCTTATTCCAGTCATTAAAGTCAATGTGAGCACGGTAAGTGAAAAGACCCTGATAATTAAAATATTTAGCAGTATATGCTTAAAAATCAGCTTGCATTCATTTTTCTTATACATTCTTTTTGAGCTTTTGTTCTCCTTCATGCTTTACAAAAGTTTTAAAATGACACCGCCAGCACTCCCCTGACACAGTCACAAATCCTGCTGGTGCTGATAGAAACATGGTTATGTTCTCTGTTGTGGGAAATACTTGTGTCTTAGACTTGCAATGATTTCAAGAACATCACCAAGTAATTAAGCTAGGTAATGGGTGTTGTACAGTCTGTGGTGTGTTGGGTTTTTGGGAGATGTTTGGGTTTTTTTTTCCTTTTTTTCTTTCTTCCCTGCATCTTTTAATAGGGGTGTTTGGACATGTTCCTTAAAAGTTGATGTTGCCTCCCAAAAAACCCAGGAAAACTGTTATTGAGGTGATAGGAGATAGAATATTGAGAGTTTAATATACAAGGTTGTATTTTCAGATATGCACAGAATATGGCCAGGATTTTTGTCCATGGTCTTTATTTGCATATGGCTGCTTAAACTGCATTATTATAGGTTAATTAGATATACATTGCTCTTTTATATATATGTATAATGAGTAATTGCGTTTTCTTTTCGATTTAGGGTCGCTTGGCATTTGGGAATCATTATCAGCCACAAACGCTTTGTATTAACTTTGATGATGCTTTTTTGACATATACCACAAAACCACCTTCGAGCCACCTTGATCAGTTTATGCACATCGTGAAAGGAAAATTAGAAAATGTTAGAGTCATGCTGGTTCCAAGTCCTAGATATGTTGGTCTTCAAAATGATGAGTAAGTTTTGGGTATTTTTGTTTCCTTATTATTTTATTATTTATTTTAAGAAAATGAAGAAAGGAATGTTGGTTGTGTTTCTGTGACTTTCTTTTTCTTTGTGTGTTTAGACAGTTGGCATTTTTACCACTCTGAAGGTTTTAAATGTTGGATCTTTGCAACTATTTTATTTATGGAGAAAAGTACTGGTTTTCTCTCTCATGGTAGATTTTTTTTTTTTGGTATGTTCTGCTCTATGATTAATATCCTGCGACTATAATATGCCTTTATACGTTTTCAAAGAACATTCTGTGGGCACATACAGAATCTTACTCTTCCAACATGACGACAAAGGAAATTTCTCCAACTATATTGAAAACAAACAAGATTAAAACAAAACAGGATTAAGATACTGAAACGATTAGCTTTTTCTCCTGCTTCCGCTAAGTATTTTCTTCTTATGCTGTTACCATCCCTGCAGCTCCTGATGGCTGAAGGATGGCATGCGTGCAGAAAACGTGCCCTAATTTACTGGGTAGATTCAACAAATGATCCAGTTCACTGGAAATGGGGAATGTTTGAATCTTTAGAGCCTGCCCTCTTATGCTTCCTTGGCTTAAAAATTAAGCTGGGTGTCTTAACTTTCAGAAATTCCTGCAGGCAACACATGTATAAAAAACAGTGAAGTGACTTGAAATTTGTAACAGACTGACTAATCGATACAAACATCAAAAACCCACCTTGAAAACTGTCATGGTATATTACAAACAGACATCTCAACGCCTCTATCACTTTCTGCAAATAAATCCTCCAAAACCCAAGGAAAGAAAAATTGTGCTAGGAAAAGCACATCAAAGCAGAACAAGTTTGGAGAGCAGTGACTAAGTCAGCAGGCTCAAAGTGGAAGTTTAGGACAGATATTAGGAAATACTTTTTAATGATGATGATGATCTCATCGTCATTCATTGCCATTATCTGATTTGTTTTTGCCAATGGCCTGTGGTGGGGTTTCTAGGGTTCTACCACCTCCATCAGCTAAGTCCAGCAAGGTGTAACTGTTCCTGCTGAGGGTGGGTTAGGCGGCCTCGTTGGGCACCTTCCTCTCCCATTTTCTGTGGAGGTAGTTTCATGTGCACTTCAAGCTGAGAATACAGCTAAAAGAAGCGGTGCTGTTGTCTTTTTTGCATGGCTGTGCAGTGAACACTGATTGTGGAATTCATCCCTATTAAGAAAAATATATGTTGGTCTTAAATCTAAATCGGTTCTGCTACTGGGTTCACCACCGGTTGATTATCACCTATGACCGTCCCTTTGGACAGAAAAAAGAAGTAATTGGAAAATTGTTAGTGAATAGAAAGTATTTAATCTTTCACTGCTGTTGTTACTCTCCAAGTAAAATTGATTTTAAGGTTCCTACTCTGTTGCTTTTGAAGAACTTCTGGCAGTACATGGGATCTGCATCTGCTGTCTTCCACATTTTCCAAACTTTCCTGCATTTGAGCTGTGGGGAAAACGGGCAATGTGCTTTTAACAGGTCACACTCCTAGACTGTATATTCCTGTCATTGGAATTTTCTTGCTTTGTTAAAAGGTGACAATTTATAAAAGTGGCTGAAAAGTGACAAAAACATCTTTTGCAGTAAAAATAGAATTTTCACATTATAATATTATTACTACTATAAAATGTAATATTATGTAAATTAACATGTGGTAACACTGTAAGAAAGGGACTGTAATATACAATATAATAGTGTTAGAAGTGTTTTGTGTATTAGTTTTATCACTTAGAGCCTTTTATATTGAGGGAAATGTTATTAAGAAAGAACAGCCTTTTTTTTTTTAAAAAAAAACTAATGGTCTAATTACTGAACATGTCTTGTCCCTTTGGTTTAGAGTGCTATTTTAGTAAGAAAACAATTAGCAGGTGAAAGAATGATATAGGACAAGGAGAAAGGAACTCTTGATGGAAAGAAACACTGAAAGTAAAACTTCGGTAGTTGGTTGTGGTTTACAATACCTGAGGAGTATCTTTGTGGAGAGGAACCTGGTATCTTCATGCTTGAGTTAACTAAACTTTTAAGTTACTTTATGTAATAATAATAATAATAATAACAACGCAACGATCAAGTATGTTTTGCAAATCAGGGTAGACATTGCCTAGCAATATGACAGCTGCCTCTTGATAGGAGGCTTGAGACCAGATAGACTTGAATATTCACAGTGTTTATTTTCAGATGCTCATTTAGTCTGAGGTAGCAGATAGACCAGGAATCATATCGTGATAGGGACGGAAAGAGAGGAACTGCAGTTATGACTTGCACTTCAAATTTAGCTTACTAACAGCTGCATTTGGACAGACTGTGCTGTGGCCCAGGTACTTCTGTCTGTTCTGTCCGCCCTTCTGGTAGTGTGACGAGACCGGTGCCTGGTGGGTAAGGTAGCCTGTGGCTCTTGCAGTCAGCCTGCAGTCAGGCTGCTGGCAAGACCAGTATAGATGCATGGAGCTGGTGCCTTGGGATCGCATCAAACTTGAGTCTCGCCCACAAAATCTTCCTGGTCAGGTACCACATACACTGTATCTCCACTCTTGCCTTGCTTGATACAGATAGCAGTTTTATTGATGATTCCATGATTAAATATGTACTACTTACAAGCTACAAGCGAGCCTGATGTATATAATCTCTTCTGTTATGCTTAATATGTTTCATTTAAAATTACTTGAATTCATAAAGATTTATCTCAGTGCATTGCTTTTAATCTTTATCTTTGCACTTCTTTCCATTACAGACCACCGAGGCTGATGGGTGAAGGTTTTGTTGTAATGCAGTCCAATGATGTTGATATCTATTACTATATGGATGAGCCAGGTACCTTCTATTAAATACAAAGATACAATTTTAACTGTACATGTAGAACTAACGTTTTTATCAGTGAGTAGTTTTATATAGATGTAGGTACTCTGTCAGCAGTGCCTTCTGCAAATATATATGCAACATGGAAGCAATTAATCTTGATATTTATTCTTGAAACTAGTTATGTTTTAAGCTGTAAACTTAAATGATGTAGGTTTCCAAAAGTACTTCAGGAGTGGGGACAATTTATAGTCACTGGGTTTTTGGGAAGTTTATTTGATGCATTGATCTCTGAATATTGCAGTGTCTGTCTGTTTCACTTTAAATCCAGTGCATTAGATTACCACTTTATTTTGCTGGATTTTTTTTGGTTTGCAAAAGCTTTTGCTCTGACTCCACTTGAAGTATTGCCTGAATCTTGAACAAAGGTAACACGTTCAATAATGATGTATACGTGTAGGTGTAGGATAGGTGGCAATTTTGGATCATTGCTGAATGACTGCTTGAATTTTTACTAGTAATTCTGGGTCTCCTGTAGTAAGTCTTCTTTTTTATTTGCTTGCGTTGTCTGTAGAAATTATTTTAACTTGATCTTACTTGTTTCAAAACTTGGTTTGTAAGTAGGATTTGAAACATGAAAGCCTGTATTGGTAAAAAGCATACTTAAGAGATAAAACTGCCTTGTACGTCAGCATCTCACTAACATCAGTGAGCAGCGCTTCAGAAAATCCTGAGAATCTTTGGTCATGTTCTTGCCCTTCCCCAGGGAGTCTACATCGAATTGTGGCTTGATATTTACGTACTGTAGTGGTCTCACATAAAACTGACATCAGGATGCTTTAATTTTCTTGGGCTTAGCAAACATTTTTCATGCTAATTTGAAGCAGCTTCCTTTAATAATCTGTTTATTATATTATGTAATATAGGTCTTGTACCAGAGGAGACGGAGGAAAGTAATGACGAAGAAGCAAACAACGAAGACAGCAAATTACAGGATCTACCACCATGCTGGGGTTTGGACATTGTTTGTGGAAAAGGAACAGATTTCAACTACGGACCTTGGGCTGATAGGCAGAGGTATTACCATGATTTACATCTTTAGTTTTAGTCTTTAATATCTATTATTACTGAGAAAACATTCTAAAGTTTCCAGTGTGTGACTGCGCAGACTTCTAATTTGTATGGGGTAGACTAGGCAGTTGAAAAGAAGAGGCCTGCCACAATGGTTTAAGATTAGTAAATTCATTATTGTTTATCTTGTTGGCCTTCCAAATTTAGGATCACTCAGTGAAGTTTTATTATTAATTAATAAATTATGTTCCTATTTTTGTGAACAAAGTAGTTCTATTATTTATCAAGTGTTACATACCTAAGGGTTTAACCTTTTAATTGGTTACCTTTAGACTTGTCAAGCTTCTATTAGTTTATGGATGGGAATACACTGCATATTGATGAGAAAATTTTATGGAAGTACAAATCTGGCTATGAAAATAGTGAGGGGGGAATCATTTATCCCTGCTTAGGAGAATCAACAACTTGATACGGTCTCCAAAGTATTTATTATTTAGATATTTTAGTGACAAAATATTAAGCTAGAGCTCTACTACTATTCTTCACTTAGACCTCGGTGTTTTGCACATGAGTGTTTTTCTGGTGGAGACAATAGGATTGTTTAGAGATTAAAGGACATTAATCTCTAATTAAAGATTAAATTTTAAAGTAATTAAAGATTAAATTTTAAAGTAAAAATGGCATAATCAGTGCTTTCCCTCTTTTCCCCTATTAATTACAGATTGGTACTTCTCTTGGCCTCCATTAATTCTCTTGTGAAACTATTATGATTAGCTGTCTCTTAGGAGTGTGAGGATGGCAGACCAAAGAGTAGTCATTGGATACAACAGTGTTTTAGAGAATTTAAGAGAAAATGCCAATTTCCAGAACAGTGCTTTGCTAGGAATGTGAAGCCAGTGAATCATTTGTGATATTTTTAATACTACCAAGAAAGCTCACTCTACAATGGTATGCTTTTTATAATTTTAACTGGCTAGGCAGCAGGCAGTTTGGTGCCTACACAGAGTGCGTAGAGTTCATAGATGCATACCTGGGAACACTTTCGCATTGTGCCATGCATAGAAGATAGAATTTTGGAAAGTGCCCGAATGTTTTAGACGCACAGATCTGTAGGAGTTCTGTGGACTTTGTACTCTAAATTCATATAAGGGCTTCTGCAAGTACTGATCTTTAATACATGGTACAGTAAAATCTTGGGTTTCCGCAGGATTTTGACAGTGTGTGTTGTGTGGTGTTTGTGAGGATTTTGTTATTGGTGGTTTTGGCTTTTTTTTAAACTTTTAAGCTGCTATAGTGGTCAGGTGCTGGGTGCAGGAAACTGCTACTCCCCTTAAAGACTTACTTCCACCCCCTTGAGACCTATATAAGCTATGCTGTCTGTGCTTCATTGCTGTGGCTTTCCTTTCATGTACTTGCATGTTCAGATACAAGTCTGCAGAAATGTTGGCTTCATTTTACTCCCGTTCTGAGGTTCTAAAGTCTTGTATTTTGTTTACTTCTGGGCATTACATCAATTATTTATGCACAAACCGAAGCATAAACAGATTACTTCCTGCTATGTTTTCGTAGCAGATTTGTAAACCAAAGATTAGGAATAAAAAGAAAAACATAGCTTGTTTGCCATCTCAATTAAAATATTTTTGTTCTAAATCATTTATGGTCCATTTATGGCTTTTATGTCCATTTATGGCTTTTATCCAAAAGTCACTTCCTGTCATTGAAACTTCTGGAGATTCCAGTAATGAGTTGGAAGGCTCCCATGATGAAGACTTTAAACAAACATTCTTTCTTATCACATCCAGTGGTTGTCTAAAGACTCAACTAACTGGAAAATAATTAAGTGAACCAAATAGGTAGATAAATATGTATAAATATATGTATTTTTTCTTCTGTGAATAAAAACAACTCTTTTTTGTTTTGTTCCCCCCCCCCTTTTTTCCCCACTAGGGATTGCTTGTGGAAGTTTTTCTTCCCACCAGACTACCAAGTTATGAAAGTCTCAGAAATTGCTCAGCCTGGGAAACCAAGACAGATCCTTGCTTTTGAACTGCGGATGAATATTATTGCAGATGCCACCATTGATTTGCTTTTTACCAAAAACAGGGTAAATAATGAAAACTTGTCTAGAAAATAGCTTGTCTACTGTGATTACGCTGTGCTTTTTGGTTGTGCATATTTCTATTGTTTCAGGTGTTTATTACAGAACTATGGTTTTAAAAGTAAGGCGATTTTTGTTTTAGTCTTCCATAATTATGAGCAAACCCTTCAAAGAGAAATATTGGCTGGGGGCATTAATATTTGTTGGCTTATTTTAAGTTTCTTTTAAGCCTTAAAGCTACATCTTAAGCGATGCCAGCTCCTACAGTCTTGGGAATTCATGATCTGGACATTTCCTGTGCAGTCTTCCATTACAATGAAGCTCACCATGATGAAAAGATAACTTCTTCTGATATTGGATGAATGTCTAATATTACTGGAGAGATGATAGTGGGGGGAACACAAGATGTGTGTGTAGGGGTTTGGCTTTTTCTTTCCCCTGTTGCTACTCTTATAAATGGGATATAGCCTGACTTCATTGTACACCTGTTTTCTTCTTTTTTTTGTGACTGAAAGGGTTAGAAAGTGTAGTGTTAGAAATATATATTAATTTGCCCTCTCAGGCCTTGGATCAGAATATCTTATGCTGTTTCTATTAGTGGACCGAAGTCAGCATTTGTTAAGCCTAAAAATGGTGTTATTAGGTATCAGTGCACATAGATAGTTCATGGGTAATTTTTTTGAAGGCAAGAAAGAATTCAGTCATTGAGTGCCTTAATCAAGGTGTGGATGATGATAGCCAGAGGCATAAAGCATGCTGGTTAATGTGGCGAGCCTAGAAATAATATTTGGACTCTTCCTTTCTTGCAATACAGGAAACTAATGCTGTACATGTAAATGTTGGTGCAGGATCATATTTGGAAATAAATATTCCCATGACAGTAGGTGAAAATGGTGAGTTAAGGCTAAGCTTAATTTGTTTTCCTAATGTTTTTCCTGAACAGTTATCTTAATTCCTATGTGTGTGAATGTCTTGTAGTATTTTTCCTTTGTGACTATGAGATGCATATTCTTATGTAAAGGAATGAGAAGTATTTCCTTGTACATTTCGTTGCAACATATTAAAGCATGTATGTATTTAAATAGTTAAGTTACCTCCCTGTTTTGTTTGGGTTAGGAAACACAAATTCCTAAACTACTAGACAGTGTGTAATTTAACTGTGTGTGTATTGAAGCAGATTACAGATGCATTGTCAACTCAAAGCAGGAAGACTTCTTCAGTAGGATTAGTGTAGTAGTTGAATCATGCTGAGAAATGCATCATGAAAACTAATTTATAATAGTAGTTTAGTTAAACAAAAAAAACCCCAAAATCCAAGGTGAAGTGGAGATAAATGTAAAGTTATGGGTATGTTTCTTGCATTTACTTATCTCGTTGGCTGGTTTGAAGCCCTTTTTTCTCTTGGTTCTTTCTGGCATATTTTGAGTTTTATTCTGCAACTTAAACCAAGATCTCCAGAACCTGAGCATTTCTAGACGCAGCAAAAAGACAGAACATGTTAGGCTCCTCATTGACAAGCAGCAGAGGACAGAATTATTATAGTACTAATTTCCATCATGATATTTCTTGATTGTTAGTGGACTGCTGAAACCACTGGTGAAAATTATTTAAATATTTGTGTAACTCTTATGTCTGATTATGTTTTATATCTTTTGTTTGCTAGGCTATTCCCCTACAATTAAAGGGCAGCTTCTACATGTTGATGCCACCAGCAGTATGCAGTACCGGACTCTCTTAGAAGCTGAAATGCTAGCTGTAAGTTTGCATTAATAAGCACAAAGCTTCAGTCTCTAGAGGATTTTTAATAAAGAACGTAATTATTTGTCTATGGAGCAGTTCTTTAGGTTCTTAAACAATACAGAAATATGCCTTTTGAATGTATTTTGCAAGACCTTGGTATGTAAGGAACTTGTATATACACACATAACTATGCACATGTGTAACTTTCAGTGACTTACATAATTTATATCCCAAGTTATATGTGTTTTGAAAGCAGTGGAGGAATTGGAGTACCATTTATGAATCTTGCCATGTGTTCACATAGGCTTTACCTTAATAAGTGATTACACTCACTACCTCTCCTACAGAATGTGTGTGCATAAGTACTTAAAAGTACTTCAGAGTGCTTAAACTACTTGAGACAGATTTAATACTGCATTATTGTTTTGTTTGCCTAGTATTTCACTTTTGCAATACTGTAATTCTGTAGATTACCTTTCTCACTGGTTTTTAAATGACCAACCATATTAGAGTGATGTTTCTAATGTTTAAATTTGAGCATCATATCAGCGGTTGAAAAATACTATATTCTGAGGGATTTTATCTTTAGCGTATTGTGAAAAGCGATGCTTTTAATGAAAACTTTGGTTTATAAATTGCTTGGTACGTCTACTGCAACAGATGTATCAGAAGTTCATAGTATAGCTTTCCAAATAAATGAATACACTAACACTTGACCTTCAAACACAGAAGGAGAGAGAGAGATTAAATTATTAAGGAACTGGAGAGGCCTTCTGTTCATCCCAGCAGGAAAACAGTTTTAATTATTCAGCAGAGTACATATGTGAAAACTGCTGAGCTACGGGGTGAAGCATTGTCATCTTTTCCAGTAATTCTGATGCTTTAATATCTTGTTCACAGTTTCATATTAATGCCAGCTATCCCCGGATATGGAACATGCCACAGACATGGCAATGCGAACTTGAGGTTTATAAAGCAACCTATCATTTTATCTTTGCTCAGAAAAGCTTCTTTACAGGTAACATCTTTACTAAATAAGTTACATAGAAAATTAAATATTCTTTCTTCAGAACTTCTTTTCAAATTTTGCAAAGGTGTGCAAGGTCAGGTACTCTGATTTCACATAGTTAGGACAACAAATTGTTTCTGAGGACAAAGTTCCTGATGTATTCTGTTGCCTATAAGTGTCTAAGTACATATATT
Organism: Nipponia nippon; assembly: GCF_047370975.1. Classification (NCBI taxonomy): domain Eukaryota; kingdom Metazoa; phylum Chordata; class Aves; order Pelecaniformes; family Threskiornithidae; genus Nipponia; species Nipponia nippon. The sequence goes on along the minus strand of NW_028262380.1, from coordinate 77,074,826 downwards.
CTTACATTTGAATAGAGATACCAAATAATTTAATTTTCTAACATCTAAACTAAATTTGATCTGGAGTTATGTTAAGTGATCTTAAATTTCAGATTAATTTATTTCTGTGAGAGCTATTGATTTGTTCAGTATTTGTCACCTAGGATGTTGATTTCTCTGATATCTGTCTTCAGCTGGCTGATTTTCAACTGCGTAGGCTTTAGGTCTTGTCTCTGTGGCTGACAGATGATGAAAGTAATTTGCTCCTTAGGATTTTGGCTGTGAGGAAGAATACGTGCACACAAGGCAGTACAATGGGATACAGCATCACCAAACTGTTGCTGAACATTCCAGCTGCAGTAATGGAAAGAATATAGCCCCATCAATGTGGTACTGCCTGGGCTAATTAGCCCTGCTGGGAGGAAGGATTCATTAGTGCAGGCATAGTGCCATGCTAATAAAGTTGTCCTCCTAGTGAGGCCAGAGCCATTATCTGTATGATGCTGAAGTCTGCAGCATAGTCTACCAATCTGTTCAGAGCAAACATGAACTTCTACACCACCACTGTTTTGCTGCATTAGAAAATGCTACTAATGCACACATTCAGAGTATCAGAGTGGAAAATCAAAGGAAAGCAGTTTGTAGTCCAGTGCTTTTAGGTCAATGTGTAACTTTGCTACTGAACAAAACCAAACTAGAAAACTTAATTAAACCTATGGCTTTCCAACTTAAAAAGCAGATGAGAAATGGGAGATGGATTCACAGCAAGTATTTGTGTAATATCTGCCAGAGAAATGGATACTGTGTATTGTTCTCCCCATTTCCTTTTTCTCTAAAGGAGCAAATAGTTAAAATTTACAATTTATTAAAAGCCAAAAACCTAAAAGAAGAAATCTCTCACTTGATTGCTACTAACTTGTCTTTTTTTACTTTCTGTGGGTTTAGATTTGATCCAAGACTGGTCCAGTGATAGTGCACCTGATATTTTTTCATTTGTTCCTTATATGTGGAACTTCAAAGTCATGTTTCATCAATTTGAAATGATTTGGGCAGCAAATCAACACAACTGGATTGACTGTTCCACCAAACAACAAGAAAATGGTGAGATTGCTTTTATTTTTTTATTTGGAAGAAGAATACATAGTACAAAAAATATGTACAAAATAAATATGGAGTATACACATGGAGAGAGTACAAGAATTATAAAATTTTTACTAGCAGAAAAATGTGTGTTCAGTGATAACTACCCATTTTGCTACTGTTGATGTGCATAAACCATCCTAAAACTGTTTTAAGTTCTAACTTACTTTGTACAAATGCATACTTTTTGAGGGGAGAGTGCAGTTCTAGATCATGTTTTAGCATTTATTTTTCAAGACCCTTTGAATATTGATTGAAACGATTTGCAGTCCAACAGTTTGCAGAGAGCAACCATGAGGTCTTGACATATATTCAGTAAGCCAACTGAAAACATTCACCGGGGAATAAATTTTTTCAGTAATGTTGGAAGAATACCATTTGAACTCCATATAACTGGAAATGTCTGTTTCCTGTTCATTTCAGAATAGGAGATAACGCTGCTAATTCTAGACAAAACTAAGACGTACACTTCAGAAAGCCAAAACTTTGTTTAATGTGCATTTTGGTTTATATGTATTCGAGTGGTCTACACTGTACTAGGAGCTCATACTTTCAACGTGGAAGGAGGATGGTGGATTTAAGATAATAAAGTTGTGTTCTAGTTAAAAATAAGGCTCACTACATCAGAAGCCTGAGGAACTTCCAATGTGTGTTTTCTTGTCCAAAAACTGGTGTGTGAAGCAATAAAGGAAGTCATAAGATATTACAGTTGGTTTTTTTGTCTGCTTGCAATTTCATTGTGCTAAGTACAGTGCCTTTCTATAAAGGACAAGCTGTAGAGAGTAAATATTTTCAGAATTATTTAGTACGATGTACTCTAAATCCACAGTAGTTAAAATGGCAGTTTCCTATGTCATGAGTTCTTGAATATCTTTTCATTATTTTTACCTGTATGTTTGATAATTTGTCTAATAACAAAATGGGGAGTAATTTTGACAGATTTTTTTGTTTGTTTTTCCTCTTCTCTCCCAGTTTATCTAGCAGCTTGTGGAGAAACATTGAACATTGTTTTCTCTCTTCCTTTCACTGACTTTGTTCCAACCACGTGCAATACTAGATTTTCTTTAAGGGTAAGTTCTTCCCCCCCTTACCCCTTTTGTCTTCTAAATGTGAGTTTGTTTCCCTACTTCTTCAGTCAGGAAATTTTGAATAAACTCTTTCCTGAAAGAAAAATACTCTTTCACTTCTGGTTCATAAAATTTTTCTTTTAAGTAACCCAGAGGTAAATAGTATCTGTTGCTTATATGAAGCATCCAATCATAGGCTGTTTTAATTTGTATATACATATATATATACATACAAAAATATATTTTAAAAATTATATCTACACATATTCTTCATACATACATATATACATACATGTAGTATGTATATTTACTATATATACTTAGACAGTGTGTGTCTATGTATGTATTTTATCCCTTGGAAGTCTGTTCCCATTTCTTTAGAAAATGTGAAAATCCGATGTATGTTCAAAGATAGACGTCAAATACTGGAATGGGTACCCCCAAACCATTTTGGGAAGCCATCTTCCAGATTTTTAAGAGTTTCTGTAGAATAAGTAATGAAGATGAAGTGTTTTTAACACAGCTAATTCTACAAAGGCTGTACTTCTTGTCTTCCCTAAAATAGAAGCAGTCTACTGCTACTAAAAATAAAAAACTAGTCGATGGTGATGTTGGTAATTTTGTATAATTTGATAGCAAAGAAAGCAATGTTTTATCTAATTTTGTAAAAAAAAGTATGGTTTAGTTGAGATGTAGGGTAGCTTTGAGCCAGTCACTTAACTTTTGCAGTATATCTTGAACAACAGAAGAATAGGAATTGTTAAAAGCCATGCCCCTGTGTTTTACAGACTGCTATGGTGTGCTGTCATGTGCAAGTTACTGGACTTGTAACTGCTAAGAACTACAGAGCTCTTGGGATTGGACTAGAAATTGGTGGGAGCTGTGGTCAGCAGTCACATGTGAAAATAGAGATTTCTTGCCTCACTTTGCCTGTAAAGTGAAGATGATGGCACATGTGAGCATGCGAATAGCATGAGCATTATGCATAAAGTGAATGTAAAGTAATGTTTCTGTTACTAATGTTTCATTTTAGGGAGAAGATGTTGATCTTCATTTGTATCTACCAGATTGTCATCCTAGTAAATACTCCCTTTTTATGTTGGTGAAAGATTGTCAGCCTAATAAAATAGGTCCCGAGTCTTGTATTTCTGCTGAATGTCAAAGTGGTCAGAAAACAGGCAAACCCAAATGGAGGAACATTACTCAAGAAGAGTGAGTTTTATTGTGATATATATTTATGTCTTTGTATTGGTGCTTCATATTTACTTATTTTGTTTGTGATGAAAGCAACCTCATATGTTAATAGAAAATATTTAATGAATCTATTGTACTTCAAATAAAAGTATGATGTTTCTTTTTGAAAGGGCTGGATGGGTTGAATGCTGGACAGTCCCAAGCGTTGTGTTTACAATTGACTACTCATGGCACCCAATTTATCCTCAAAAGGCAGATGAGCAGTTAAAACAATCCTGTAAGTGTCACTACTTTTTTCTTGTTAGCATGTTTCATTTCAGGAAGTGCTGTGACTTTGTGGATCAAACTGCTTAAATTTGCAGAAACGAATTTTGCACTGAACTACTATTTTGTGTTACATGGGAGAATGCTAATCTTTAGAGTGCACCAGGTTTGATGTAAAAACTGACCATCTCATGACACACAACTTCAGAAAGTGTTCCAGTTCCCTGTGTAAAAAGAGGATACTGTCTGTAGTTCATTTCTCGTTGTCCTTAACAAAGTGGATCTCTTAAATGGGCTGTTGTGTAACATATAAAATATCACTTGGTATATTAAATATGAAGTACGTATTTATATTTGCTAATATTTTTGGCACTATCATGTTCCTTAGCCTTTCTAAGCTTTTTTCCGTTGGATGTTGTGAGGATGTCTTATGATTTAAATGTTTAAATACACTATATATGAGATATAACAACATTATCTTGCCTTTATGGATATGAAACTGAGATTTCATTGTAGCTAGCACTGTTGAAGTGAACCATGGCCATCAGATGCTAGTGTTAGACTGGTCAGTGTAACACTAATTTCTAAATAAGAATTTTTAAATTTTAAATGTCTAAACAATATTTCTAAATAAGAAATACTGTATAAGTATGTGCTTCAAAAAGAAGTTATAAAATACTTAAACACAGAGATAAAAGTAAGTTATTTTAAATGCAGAGGGAGGTATGCAGGAAGTTATGGGGTTACATAAATCTTTCAGGTTGAGATGGTGGAAGCAGAACAGATGAAGCAGAGGTATTAGAAGAATAGTGAGGGCTAATTTGAATGGGCCTCCATCAGCAGGTGTTAAAAGACATGCTGGATAGGGTTTTCAGGTTTTGAGTTCCAACAATTCAAATCTAAAAGAACTCCAATTTTAGAGGAAAAAGCAGAAAAAGTAAGATTCATCTTGCAGATGTTCATTAAGTGCTCTTGTGAGACTGTCAGCTTATGTCAAATTTGTATACTTCAAATTTCAAAACATTTACTCGTAATTGTAGCAATTGAACCTGCATTTGAAAGTTTGTACATACTGTTGTGGTTTAACCCCAGCCGGCAACTAAGCCCCACGTAGCCGCTCGCTCGCTCCCCCCTGGTGGGATGGGGGAGAAAATCAGAAGAGTAAAAGTGAGAAAATTCGTGGGTTGAGATAAAGTCAGCTTAATAGGTAAAGCAAAAGCTGTGCACACAAGCAAAGCAAAACGAGGAATTTGTTTCCTACTTCCCACTGGCAGGCAGGTGTTCAGCTGTCTCCAGGAAAGCAGGGCTCTTTCATGCATAACGGTTACTTGGGAAGACAAATGCCATCACTCCGAACGTCCCCTCCTTCCTTCTTCCCCCAGCTCTATATACTGAGCATGACATCATATGGTATGGAATAGCCCTTTGGTCAGTTGGGGTCAGCTGTCCTGGCTCTGTCGCCTCCTAATTTCTTTTGCACCCCCAGCCTCCTCGCTGGTGGGGTGGAGTGAGAAGCAGAAAAGGCCTTGACTCTGTAAGCACTGCTCAGCAGTAATAAGAACATCCGTGTATTATCGACACTGTTTCCAGCACAAATCCAAAACATAGCCCCATACCAGCTACTGTGAAGAAAATTAACTTTATCTAAGCCAAAACCAGCACACATACACAGGTAATTTCATCTGCAGCTTCCTTCAATGAATAATCCAGCACAGTCCAGCTCACTTCTAATCCATGATGCTGAATGTGTTTGTTACAGCAGCAACATCTGTACTTTCTTTTGAGTCAATCAATAGAACTCTCTTAGTCTCTGAGAAACAAATATCTACATAACAAGAGATGCAGCTTCCTAAAAAGCAGTCATCTCACTGCGGCATTTAGCTAATTCATAACACATAATACAATGCAAGCACTGAGCGAGCACTGTAGACAATAATGGTAAGTTAAAGCCTTAAAGGTTTGCTGGCTACAGGTGTGTATTTACTGTAGTTCTATATGTGCCGGGTCTTCCGGTTAAACTGGTACCTGAAATCTTTCTCCATCTGGAGCATCAATTTTTTATGGCTTTCCCATAGAGTTCTTTACTTCTCAGCAATTGCTTTACATCCCCAAAGCACTTCAGTTACTCACTTCCTTCTTGTCGCCTTTCCTCACGTAAAAAAAGACAAAGGGCGTTCTTCTCCCTAACTCCAAATAAAAAGAAGGAATAGGAAATAAGATTTGAATTTCCAAACTGTTTTGTGACTACAGTAATTGAGTTGTTTTGTGAGGAAATTTTAGCCTACAGAGCTACTGGTTCAGAATAGGTTTTTAATATAACTTCTGCAAGTTTCCGGTTTATTCACTTTTGTTTATTCTGCAATAGCTGTGTGGTTGTGGGAAATCTGCTACGCTGAAATGAAAGCATGTCTTTGTTTAACTTGAAAAGCAAGATAAATAAATTGAATTTTTTTCAGAACTTGAAGGATTGTTTTTCTCTTGCATAATTAACATTGACTAAAATATTCTATATTTTCCTGTCTTCCCATAGTTAGTAGATATGAGAAACCAGTTCTGTAGCATAGATGTATTAATATAATTATACAATCCAAATTAGAAAGCTGCAAAAAGTTGTATATTTAATGCACATTCATATTTGCAGGATTTAGTCCGTCAGAAGCCTAATTTGTAATCAAAATCCGTTTTCTTCTTTATTTTGCTCCGAAGTGTCAGAAATGGAAGAAACAATGTTATCTGTGCTAAGGCCATCGCAGAAAACAGCCGACAGTGTGATTTCATCTCCCACAGTGTCAACCCGCCTTCCCCTTGACCCCTCAGAGCTGCCCCCGGATAAGCTCCATGTGGAACTGGAACTCTCCCCAGATTCCCAGATCACCCTGTACGGACCCCTGCTCAAAGCCTTTCTGTCCATAAAGGTAGGCATAGGAACACAACTCATAAAATTTATGGATGGCCTCATGTAGGAAAAGGAAATAATTTGTTTGAAATGGAACATTAGAATTCTGCAGAATATGTGAATTTAGATGAACACTTTTTGTAAGTACTAGTTTGGAATGACTTCGTTTGGTGACACGGTGTAGCTGGGATAAATTCAGTTGGCACAGGCTTACGCAAAGACTTCCAATATATATATGTAGACCCGTATCAGCATAATTTTCCTTTCAAGGAATAGCATATGCTCTGGACTTCATGTGCAGAAAATTTCTTTGACTTTTGCAGTAGTAAAAAAAAAAATAATCCATGATTATGACTAAAGTTTATATTAACAACCACTTCTATGCAAAGATATATCAGAACCTATGCTTTTAGTGCATTTTAAGTTCTGCAGAGCATCCTAATTGTTTGTTTTTGCTTTAATTAGATTCTGTGAAATTTCTGGAGTTAGGATCATGAAGGGGAAGGACATGAGAATAAGTTTAATTTAAAAAGCTACTTCAATCATATTGAAGAAGGATTTTTCATCCTTTTCTTGATGCTAATCTGTTATGCTTTAAAATGTTTGTTGTGTGCTCTTTGATTACTGATCTTCAGGGTGGCTAGAAACAGTTTAATTTCTTCCCACCTCTATCACCCTGCCTTGTTGTGACAAAAGCAGAGGCGATTGAACATGTCGCTTCTATTTGACTGACATTGAAATGCTTGGCTTTTGGTTGGGTTTTGTGGTTGGGTTTTTTTTTCTGGGTTGGTTTGTTTGGTTTTTTTTAAAGGTCTGTTTTAGCCTATGCAGATCTAGGCTAAGGTAATGCTTCTGGAGGCTTTCATTTTGGTTCAGAGGACAAGGAATTTTCTGAGGCAGGTGATCAGTATCAGGACTAATACTGAAACAGTCATTTTTATGAATTTATACGAGGTATTGAACATAAGCAATGAATAGCAGAAAATATTAAGTTTTTGTAGAGTATAGGACTTGCAAATATGCTCATTATTTTTTTTCATGTTGCCACTAAAGTAAATAGGATTAAAATTAGGCCAGTATTGCATCTAGAAGACTTCATTTCTTCTGATACAGAGGAAATGCACCCATGTTTGAATTGTTTATTGAGCTCCTCTTTTTGAGCGCATAAATTCATGAGATGGTTCTGTCTTTCGAAGCAAAGCAGAGCTTCTTCAGTGCTCTTTGCCTCTGGAGGTATATGTAAACAGTGCTATATTAGATCCCTTGATTCTATGATGATTTAATTTTTTTAAGTGCAGAGTTCTCAGATCAAATCTAACTTTTATCTTCTAAATCTCAAGAGAAAAATTAGATGAATAGCTCGTTTTTGAAAATGCACATTTATTGTTCTTTTTAGTATTTTTGTGACTGCATTTACATCTTTTTGTCCAGCTGTGCTGGCAGCATCTCTTAATAGATTTCTAGGGGGTTTTTTATGCTTGTTTTCCTGACTTGTGGTTGAATTGTTGTTTTCAGTTTGTTTTCATTGCTCTTTTTTTAATATGTGTGGGTGAGATTCCTGGACATGCATCGTTTCATGCAGTTTTGTTAAGCCTTCTATTCTTGGGAGGTAGTTGTTTGGTGTAGCGCACTATGTTTCTTACTGAAGGGCTTACTGGCTGGGAATGAATGATTTATAGGTCCTTGCATCCCCAGCAGAAGGTACCAGGAGTAAGTTAGTGGAGTTCTTAGCACCCTCTGCTGGGTCTGCCTTATAAAAAATATTTCAAGTTCTAGTGTAACATTGACCTTGTCTTTTCTGTTTGCTAAAAAGCAAAGCAGATTATCTTTGCTTAACTTTTGAGGGTTTTTTGGTTTGGCCACAGATCGGTGCTTAATTCATACATGCTAACACCAAACATACTTCAGAGACTCAGTACAAGATGGTAAAGTTACATGTCCACAGGAGTCATTATTTCCAGGCCGATAATGAGCCTGCCTTTTCTGCAGACTTTTTTCAAGGACATGGATACCTTGCAGTTGCTTGCTTTCTTTTTGTTGTACGCTTCCTCTTCGCTTGCTTGCTCTGCGTACTTGTGCTAAAAAAGAACAAAGAAGTTTTGGAAAGCAAATGAAGCACGGAAAGGGGAAGGAGGGGAGCAAGAAACATCGTAAGATTCAAATCTGTTTCAGTTTAATCTTCAGTCTGGTGCTCGTTTGTCTGCATCTCCCAGATCACCAGTGGAGTTTGTAATAATTGGAACATTTCTGTCAACGAGAGGCTGAGGGACTGAATTACTTTCTAAGAACGAATGAGGGAGCAACGTTTGCATCTGTGTTGCAACCTCTTTGGTCAGAAAGGATTTTGCTCCACAGAATGCTTAGTCCCCAACACTTCCCACACTTGAGTGGTTAGGCCGCTTAAAGGATCACCATCAAAGATATTTGCAAATAGTGATTTTAATAGAAATCTATAAAAGTGTGATTTTAACAAAGTTCGATGGCAAGGTTCACTCTATTACTTATTAAATGAATGGAAGAGAGAGGGGGAAATTGAGATAGAAGAAAATACAGGGAGGGTAAAGGAGGCCCTCCCGTTGAGTCACGAGGTTCAGAATGGACCCCCTTGCTTTCTAAGCTCCTTCTCAGAGAGGAGCCTAGGTGCGGCTGGATCCAATCCTAGTCGCAGACTTGGTCAACAGTTTATTGTCTAGGGTTTATATATGTTTAGCAGCAGTTCACAAGAATTTAGCAGTAAGTAATCATTGATTAATTTGGCATCTACAAAGCGATTACATGAGGTTTACTACAATATTTGAATCAATTCGCACACACACGATCACACAATAGGCCTAAATACTCATATGTGCAGATGAAGGTACCTATTGAAATTCACTTGAGTTTAATAAAAATGCAGTGTGTGCAGATAAAGGCGCCTATAAAAATTCTCCTCAAGCTCAGTGAAATACTCTCTTTAAATGGTTGTCTCAATGGGCAAAAGTCGAGTCTCAAGGAGCGAAGGGTGCTGGAGATCAGCTCAGGTCCTGTTGCCAGGCCTCCATATGCAAACTTAAGAGTTCACAAACTCTGAGAGGCGTCCCACTCGGAGGGAGAGTCTGGTGCAGCCTGCTGTAGTCCAGGAGAGCTCAAAGGGTCTCACTTGGTACCGCTCTTTTATAGGGTCGTGAGATGACTGACTTCAGGCATCAGTAAACTTGCATGCTGTTTTCACAACCTGTGTTGGAAATTACTAAAGTTTTCAAAAATTCTGATGATGCTGGTACAGATCCTCCTGAGTTACAGCCCAGATAAGATAGGCCCCAAGGCTGTCAGGAGGTGACTGGTATGGATGAAAAATATGTTCCAGGGTTGTCGGGGCTGCCTCCCTGGTACAGACAGTGCTGCTCCCACTTCAGTCATGTAAGAGTTTCTGACACGGTCAAGGGACGCTTAACTGTCAAACTCATTACACAAAGGCCAAGTTTTGACGGGAGTTACTGAGGTTGTAAAGCAGTCCAGGAAGGGGCAGGGGGGATGCACCACCACACCACTTACTGAATTAACAAGAAAATATAACCTGCATCATTCAGAAAACTCCTCTTGAGAGTCTAGCTTTTTTTTTTTTTAAGGGGGGGGAAGAGGTGACAAATTATCAGAAATCTGATTCTGATACAGTTAATAAATAAAACTCAGGAAGTTGATTTTTTTATTTTTAATCAGTGATGGATTTTCTGTTTCCCAGTAGAATTTGGCAAAGTCACTTTGGTCTTAGATAATTGGGGGGGATTGGCTTAGAAACAAGGTGGGTTTTAGACCCAAGGGGAGAAATGTTTGAGACTTAATATTTTAGAAGCATGTTTAAGACTTCGAAATATGCTGATAACAAGTTTCAGAAGGTTGGATGAGAGTGACTTCCTGCAGAATGTTTTGTGTTCTTGCTCTCAAAGCTATCTATCTTTAAAAGCACAAAATCTGTTTAAAAGGTCAGCAGTAGTACTTCAGAATAGTTATTTGTATTGCATGCATCTAGAATACTGGTAGTTTGAGAACTACTGAGAGCCCCTTCTTTTCCTGCAAAGCACGTGGCCTAAGTTTGCTCACTTACAGTATCCATTTGTCATAAAACAAAATATATGTTTCTTCAGCTATAGGTTGTAGCTATACCACTTATTTTGGGGAGGGCTAACATACAGGAAAAGGTTGGATTTGTATTTCATTACATTACCTATATGTTTTTAATTTGTTTTCCATATGGTCACAACAAATCCTTTTCCTAGGAAAATTATTTTGGAGAAGATGACATGTACACTGATTTTGAAGAAGTTATTTCAAGCCCTGTTTTGTCACTGTCAACGTCTTCAAGCTCTGGATGGACAGCCGTTGGAGTGGAAAATGACAAAAAAGAAAATGAAAGTTCAGTCAAGCCACTTCACCCTCTTTCTTTACGCCCATGGGATATCACTGTGCTTGTTAATTTATACAAAGTGCATGGGCGACTACCAGTAGTAAGTACTTTAGAATCTTAAAATATTTTGCTTTATTTAATTATTTTTTTCTAGGTTCTTAATCTGGAGTTAAATTTAACTCTCTGGAACATTGAGTTAGGGTGGTGCTTACTAAAGTGTGTGTATACACTCTATTAAAATTTTGACTATCTAAACCAATTTGAGACATGATTTATTTTGCTTACCTGGAGGCAGAACTGGATAATTTTTTATATGATTTTTATTCAATAAACTTGATTTGTGTGATAATATTTGCGATTGACCATTATGATTTCTCTGCTAATTAGCAAAACTGTCTTCTAATGGTGCATTCTGCTCTGTGCAGCTGCATTCTGAGGGGTCCCCAGGAATTCAAATAAGAATCCAGATAAAAAATTGGGTTCACCCAAATGGGTTTGAATTGCTGTTTATGTTATTGTCGAAAGGTTTTTAAAGTTGCATAGGCTTCTTTTTGAGTATCCACTTGGAGGAAAATTAGCATACTTCCTGCTCACAGGTTTGCCTCTAATCTTACAATTTCAACCATGTTGTATATTTTCAGTTTCTGAAACAGGTGTGTTTAATTTTTATTTTAGCATTGCAGTCCAGATGGTCCTGAGTGCCCTACAGCTTTCTTGGAAAGGTTGTGTTTTGAGATGAAGAAAGGATTTAGAGAAACAATGCTTCAACTTGTACTGTCTCCAGTGAATTTGTTTCTGAATGACAGCTATCAGGTAGTAAGCTGTTTTTCACATGTTTGTGTGTTTGTATTGTGGAAGTTGTGATGATCTTAAAACTAAATTCTTTTTTGTTAGGAATTTTCCTGTTGTACACATACAAAGTTTATTAAGGCTTATGAATCACGCGAGGTATTAAGGAAAAATCTGATGCATGTTTTTTTTAACTCTTTATTTCTGTCCAGTTTGCATTTTAGTGAAATGCACAAAATAAAAGATTGTTTTTTCTTAATTTTGCTTAAAATCTTTCTGAAGAAGGTTCTCTAGGAAACAGAGAGTAATATTCAGGCTGGTCTTAGAACCATTGAGTGATCCCTGGTTTGTGTGTGTGAGTTTTTTGTTTGTTTTTTTTAAGAATTTGTTTTTAAAAGGTACTGTAAATACTGACACATAAATTTTGTGCAGTGGCTGGATATGTTTCACTTTTTAAAGCATATAGTTTTAAAACTGCATATGTGTTAGTAAATAGAATAACTGCATCTTTCACATATTCTCCATGACTTTTATTAGACTAAATCACACAGCTGGATCTGTATCTTATGGTCAAGATACTGTTATGACCTACAGTCTTCCTCTGGTGGGGGAGTCAGGAGCCACACTTCAGAAAGCACTTAATGAGACAAAGTTAAGTGTTGTTTGTGGCTTGTCAGCTAGCTGTATGCTACTTTGATTTTGGTAAACTTGCAAAAATTGCCCATATGGATGAATTTAGCTGAGTGAGGAGTTTAGGATGAAATTTGTTAATGCAAGAAGTTATCCTGATTCAGTGCCAGTTAGTGAATAGTTGGAGTTTGTATTCTGTTTATGCACATACTAGTTACATTAAAAGCACTATGATACTTAGACTGTGCTTTACAGATTATAGTAAATAACCTGTGTCCTGAATATATGTTCCTGCCAATGGCCTGTATGAAATAAAATTGATAGTATTTTTATCTTATGCACATTCCAGTGTTTGAAAACTGGAATACAGTATACAGATGAAGATGCGTGCCACTCTATTTTTTTCACTCATGTCAGTAAGCGAATGAAAAGAGTTGGTTGATGCTTGTTTAGTCTTTCCAAATTTGGATCCAGTGTGCCACAAGCACAAAAGTACCTGACGTATAACCACTGATTGTAGACTGACTAATAGATAAAGGAATTGGAAGAAATAATGAGCTTTCTTGATGGCAAAAAGTTAAATGACATCTTAGGAGGTTCCACATTAGCCCTCATATTTTTGAGATGTTATTCTGTCGACCTCTGGTTAGTAAAGAAGAAATCTCTGATGAGAATGTAGCATCTAAACATCTTGGGTTTTGGTTGCAACACTGCAACTGTCTTTAGCAGCAATCTGAAGACAGCGATGGTGTGAAGTCACAGGAGTTTCAGATGCATAATCTATATGGGATTAATAGAGCTGTCTTTTGAGAGGGGTACAGAAATTGGATGTACTGACAGCACAGTGGCAGACAAAATTCCATTTTCCTCATAGCTTTTGTCAGGAGATAAGTATGCAGATTGTAGGGCTTGTTTTTCAATTGAATGAAGTTGTCAGAAGGTGCAGTTGAAGCTGATGACCGTTACAGCTTGAACATACAAACCTTTATGTAATGAAAAACTGCATCCTATGATTTCCAGTTATGTTATCCAAATCTGCTGGAAGGTTTTTCTATATTATTTTTGTGGTGTTTTTTTGTTTGTTTGATTATGTTTGTTTATCCCATGAGGAATCCAAGCATTTGAATAGCTGCTTATTTAAGAACATAAGCTGTTTTGTGCACTGAATGAGAGCCTTAAATGTGGTTCAAACCTGTAACTTAGTTACTGTGTTGCAATTCATATGTACAAGGAAGCAGAAATGAGGTTGCAGGCAAAACCTTAATGTTTTTTTTTTTGGATTTGTGGTTTTTTTATGATTTAATTTCACAGCCCTGAGACTATTGCATGACTTTTTCCCAGTATTCTTAGTGTTTAGACTTAGTAATGCTGTGGTTATGTATTTTGCCTTAGGTTTTATATGTTCTTTTTTGTTGGATTTATTTTAATTCAGAAACATTAACTCAGACAAATAAGACTTCTGTCTGGGAATTTCTGTTGTTTGAAATGATAAACATGCAGGATTCCATGTTTTTAAAAATTATTGTGAAGAAAGTTTTGATTAGTTACGTGTGTTACTATCACCTAGTGTTTGACTTTGTATTAATTCTTGCAATTTAATGTTGGAAACATTAATATTTTTTGGTTTTTAAAAACAAGAAAAATGTTACCCTTTATTCATATTATGTATCTTAAAAATGCTGTTTGATACTTCCCAGTTCAACCTTAAAGTGAGTTCGTAGTACTAATGTATATAGAACAGGAATTGTCCCTCTGCCTAGCTGGGCAAGTATTCTTGCTTCATGTTTCCCATTCATATTGTTTTAAAATAGCTTCTGAATCGAGACATAGGTTGCCAGTGGTATAAAAAGAGTAGGGCATGTTTCTTCTTCATTAAGCAACTCCAAAGGGTTTCCTGACAGTGGAAAACAAACTAAGCAAGATAACAAGTTGAAAAAACTGCATGAAAGAGAAGTCTTGCTGTTGACTTACTGGCTTTAATCCACAGCTTACCTCCATGCAGTCACAAGCTTCTAGTGTATGCCTGTGCTGGTTTTATCTGTTTCGGTTTCTCCTCTGGCTGGTGGAGTAAGATTCTTTTGAGAAGTATTGCATCTGAATTTTCATGTCTGCAAACAAGTAGTTTGCTTTAAGTAGCCAAGAAATACTTTGGTGAAAAGTGCAACTTAGAGGACAGCTTCTGATGTTTGTTGTTTGGGGTTTTTAATTTTTTTTTTTTAATAATGTGTCAGCTTTCTGATAGTAGCAAACCTTTGTAAGTCATGTTTTTTAACCTCTTGATCACTTCCATTGTTAAACATGCTGCTCCATTATTTGTTTATATTTTACTGCAGTAATATTTAACAGATGGTGTCTAGATGTCAGGGTGTGGGGTTCACCAAGGGAAGGTTGTTGATGACAATTGCTGAAAACGAAAATAAAATTGGGTTAGATAAACTTCCCTCTCCCCCTGTAAGAATTGCGTATATGTTGTTGTGTGGGTAATGCTGAGAAGTCTTGGGATGGTCTAGCTGTACAAAAGTCAACAGGATTTAAGAGATGAAGATGAATGTGTATGAAGTGTCTCTGTCTACACAGTTTTTGCACTTTCTGTTCATGTATTCTTCGCAAATATTAGCTTTAACTTGCTTGTCCTTAACAGCGACCTGCAGTGGATGAAGTTCTTCGAGAGGGTCACATCAGCCTGTCAGGCCTGCAGTTGCGTGCTCACGCAATGTTTTCAGCGGAAGGTCTGCCTCTTGGAAGTGATACTTTAGAATATGCATGGCTGATAGATGTGCAGGCTGGAAGTCTTACCGCCAAAGTTACGGCACCACAGGTACCATCTAGAAACTATTCGCTTTGAATTATTACCTTTCTTCTTTCTTGTAAAACTGGCATAGCACAGATTTTGGAAAGCACATGATCTCAGCTGAATTTGGATGCATCTGTGCCTTAAGTAACCTTAATTTTATAGTTTGAAAATCTAACCATTTCTATAAATGGATAGGAGATGCCAAATGAGCTGAATCTGATATTCATCTTAAATCTAGGTGTAACAGGTTGGCTAGTGTTATATGAGAATTTGAAGGAATGATGGTAACAGAGCATGAACAAATCAGTAGCGAATACTGTTGTCACTACATGTAAGCACTTGTACGTTACATCTGTGTAGGTTAATGTACTTTAATACTGATTAAAAAGGCAGCCACAGTATCTACATGCACTTCAAGTGGTTTAATTGCAGAGTAAATAATACTTCTCTGTAAACAGAGCAGGTGTTTTGGGTTGCCTTCAGCCATAAACTAGGTAATGTGACAAAGATGAGCAAGGAAAATCTATTCAAAAGGTTTAAGTATGAGATGACTTCGTTAAGTTGTCTGTGACTTCCTCTGAGGTTACTTTTATGATGCTGACTTCTGGAGATGCAGGTTCGTTACCCCTGCTGGTTAACTCTCTGGGAAGGACAAATGAGGTATCTGGTTGTGACTGCAGTTTGAAAGGCAATTTGATATCCCTCAGATGTAAGGTTCTTGGAGATATATAGGCATTTGCATGAAGGGGTGCTGCCAAAAATAAGGATATCAAGTTGAGCATCTGGCAAGAATTTAGCTTGCGGATAAAGTTCTGGCTTTCCATAGAAAGCTATGCACAAAGTCACATTTTAAAGTAGGAGACAAATGAAAGAATTTGTGGGAGTGTAGTATGGGCAGGCCTCAGCAGGAGAGTAGCTGGTAGCTCAGTCATGCTGCTCGCTGCATAAATTCTGATGCTTGGTCCCACTGGAACATAGTTTGCTTTCGCAGTGTTGGATTTTCTTAGGTCAGTCTTAGCACTAACTCCTTTTAGTTTTGCCATTTATGTTACTTTTATATTTAGATATAATAATGGCTCCAAGTATATGATAGGCAGATCACTTTGATTTCTGTTGTGGGTTGCCAGATCTTTAAAAAGGTTGCTTTGTCAGTGTATTCTGAGACATGAGAAAATTACATAAATTCTATTTAGAAGTTACTGTTTGGTTTGTTTGTTTATTTTTTTTATTTTTTGGAAGACACTTCTACATCCTCTTGTTCCTCTAAAAATTGGCATTATTTTCTAGGATTAAACGCATATTTCATTAGGAGACTTCTGCAGCAAATAAAATCAAAATAAGGCATACAAGAAATTTCAGTAAGTTGAAAGATACATTTTCATGCTCGAGACTTTTGTGGCAGTATTTCCCAAAATGCTACCACTGGTTTAGATAAGCTATAGTATTTACTCCACTGCTCTATGCTTCAAAATTAAACCTAGTTGATTCAAAGTACTCTAAGGTTAGAGAACATTTCTAAAATGCTCCATGCATCTTAAGGATTTTAGTCCCCTCAATTGTGTGCTTCATACAGGATTTTATTTTATCTTATTCCTTTGTTGTCAGCACTGCTATGGAGCAGAACTTGAATTTGCTCTTTCAGGGTCATTGGCTTTTTTCCTCCCATAGTGTGATGTATTGCAAGAATTTGTGAAGGGACAACACTAAAGGGAGGAGGAGAGGTTTTGTGCAGGGCAGTCATAGCTATATTAAATTCCAGTTAAATTACTGCTGATTTTAAGTGCCCTTTCCTTTGGCTAGCCAAAGAAAACCCATTTCCCTTTCATAATAGAGACAGACGGTCATGAATCATTTCCTTTATGAATGAGCTAACTATATAAAAGATTTAAATCAACAATAGGCTAATTACTAGGTCCGGTGAGATTCAGCAGTGTTCTGTTTAGCCAGTTTTCTCCTATGCTTTCTAAATGTAACTTCGTTACTTATATACAAGGAAGCCTGACATTTAAATTATGAATGGTAATACAGTATTTTGAGGTATATTTTTTTTTTTTTAGGTAAAATAAGGGGAGCTCTGTCTTTACAGTGAAGTTCTCAGTTGACCGTAATAGCAAAAGCTTTTTCCTTACGTTAAGAGATAATTTAGAAAATTATCTAACATCACAGTGTTATCCATGAAAAATTACAGAGACTTGCATGTTGTGGCACATACAAAAATAAAAATCAATCTTGAAATATACACAGGAAATAGCCTATGTGTAAGCAAGGTAATGCAGCCAGAATGTTATGGTGGGGTCTTTTGTTTGTTTTCACTCCTGCTCACCTCCCAGCCTTTGGTGTTCTTCAGTACTCTGTCAAATACCGAAAGCTCATTTTGCATACTTACTGTCAGACAACCTGTTGTTATTTGCTTACAGCTTGCATGTCTTCTGGAATGGGGGCAGACCTTTGTATTTCATGTGGTGTGTCGGGAGTTTGAACTGGAAAGGCCAAAATCTGTAGTAATATGCCAGCATGGAATTGATCGTCGGTTTTGTGACTCTAAGGTAACCTTTCATCTGTCTAATTGCTTGCTACATTTGCACAGATTCTTTGGAACAGTTTGGAAATCCAGCCTTAAAGTTATCAAGACGCATGGAATATGTAGTCAGATTGGATATTCCCTTTCATAAATTATAGCTAATTACGTTTCAGAAATAATAGTGATTCTCTCTGGATTTTCCTGTAGAGACGCACAATGTTTTTGTGCTCTATGAATTATTTTGAGAAATGGTATCCGCAGAAGTCATGCCTAGTTTCTTACCTCTACTGTGGCAGTTAAGAGCCAAAGAGCGTGCTCCAGTGTCCCTTAAGAGACAACGGTCATACTTCCCCTTGTGCCCCTGGCACGTTTCGATGGTACTTTTTCATCCCATATCCTCTGTTGATGAACCAGTGCTTTGGTGGGAGGCTTAAGCTGACAGCTCATAGCTCCATGCAACCTTTTTTTTTTTTTTTTTTAAAACATGGGACTCTTACTCAACCATCATGTCATTGTGGATTTCTGCTTTTGGTGCTTGTCTCTTGGAATCCATGTGCATGGTCACTTGAAGACCAAAGGAGGCTTGCCATATATTAAGTATGAATCCTGGATTTCATCTCTCGACATCCTCCTTGTTTTGTTCCAGTTTTTGTGATGTTCTCTATTAGGAGACTTGATTTGTCTTTTGCTGGTGGAAGCCAGGAGAGCCAACTTGGTCCCCTGACGTTGCTGGACAGAAGAATTAAACGTGCTGTAGTGAAAATGAACCTCAGCACAGAAACACCCCATCTCATACTGATGTTGATAGCGTAGAATAAGGAACTTTTTATTGCCCTAGTTTTAGGCCTCTGTTAAACAGAACATAAAAGGATAAGTGCAAATTAAACTAAAACTCCTAATGTACGTTTAAATCTTTTTTTTTTTTTTCCTTTTCCTTCAGATGAACTGTGTCCCTGGGCCATGCCCAACGTCTGACGACTTAAAGTACACTATGACACGCTTAGCCATGGATGGAGCAGATTTGTATGTGGTAGAACATGGCTGTGCCACCAATATAAAGGTAAAAATATTTATCTTAACAGGAATTAAAGTACTTGTTTGTCAATAGAGTTCTTTGTATTTTTTGATAGAAGAGCTTCCTGAATTTATTGCTTGCTTACATGTAATGGACTAAAGAGAATTTCTGAAACTTTAAGTGATAAAAGGTTGGCTTGGACTGGGCCAGCAGTAGGTCAATTTGGCTTCTGCTTAGTAATTCCGTTAATGACCTTGGAAAATGGTAAGAAGGAGTGGATGTCTGCCAAAATAAGAGTGGAAGCTGCAGGATTGGTGTAAAAAATTTAAGAAAACTTTGGGCAATGTAAATCTCAGTGTCTGTACCCGAGAGCTAATAAGAAGTTGTGCTGTAAGTTAGTAACTCAGCAACTGGAAATGATTGATATGGATTGCATAGAAGTCAATGCTTGATAACTCATGATCGTCTTGTGTGATACAGCTGTTTGAATTAAGATGTATCTTTGGTAGAGATGGGAGAAGCGTTAGTGCCACTGCCTGACTGAATCTAGAATACTGCATGGCATATCCTCTGTTCAAAAAAGGATGTGCAGATAAGAGCTGATATTCTCTCCATTATGCTATCATACAAGAGAAAACTGGATACTCAATGTAGCAAAATATAAGTTGAGACACAACTGAATTATGGTAACAACAGAAAAGGAGAAAAGTGCTATGCTGGTATAAGTGACTAGTAGTTGTGCTGTTCATTAATAAATTTGGTTTTAAAAGGTAGACTTAACATGTAAGGTTGTGGGGACAGCTTCACGTTATGAGCAAGAATCTAACTGAAAGCAGTAATTATTTTAGACATTTTTTAATGACATGGTATCTTGCCATTTAAATGGCTTGCTATCTTGTGGCAGTAAAAAAAATGCGTTTGAGTCTCCAAATTCCTTTGAGTCCAATATTAAAAAGCACAATCACAAATATTAACTGTGTTTGCAGACATAAATATGAATGACAGTATTTTCAAAGGCAGCTTAATAACCTGAACCACTCTAGAAAATTATATCCTGAATGTGTTTCATTTGAATTTAAAAAAAAAAAAAAAAAGTTTCCAGTGCTCCTTTGTAGTCTGTAACAGAGATGAGAAGTAATAATTTAATATTAACCCTGTGGGTAGCTCTTCCATGGCCAGGTTCTTTTTCAGCTTTCCTCCTTTTCCCTGTGAAAAGTTTGAAAACTCGATCTGAAATTTCAGGTACTTCATGGTGGCATTTTGGAGAGGACTCAAGCTGTGCAGGAAACTTGGTCCAATGTCTTCAGATTCTTTGAAGTTTGAAGACTAAACATGTGTGGCTGGGCTATGTCATCTCTTGTTAGTGTATACCAGTGTCGGGGAGGATCGATACTGTATGGGCAGGTGGGTTAGTTGTACAGTGAGCAGTTTCCACAGCTAAGTGCAGGGGTAAAGCAAGAACTTCTGGTTTCTCTTTGGAGGTGGTTGGTTCCTGCCAGTACCATGCTTTTCATAGGAGAGGGGCAGCCTCCTGTTTGGTTCAACAAAACTACTGGAGTTACGCCTGTACAAGAAATAGACTGTGGTCATATAAGGGCTACTATAACACAATTCATATGGATCTCAGTGAAGGTGTAGGATCTGGAATTTCTTGAGTTTTGCAGTGTTAACATGGTTGTCTCATTGAGGTATTTATTAATTGTAGAGTTAATACCGCTTTGTATTCAAAGTGTATAATTGATGTTTTAGTCTAAGGACATAGAATGACACATATCAAATCATATATCAGGTTTCGAAAGTTCTAGTTTTCTTGGTTCTTAGATGACAGCGAAGAATTTAATAATGATTGAATTTTTTTAAAGGTTCATTACAACATCTGTCCAAAGTTGAGCTTTCTTTTTTGATCCCTTTACAAAAGGAGACTCCTAAGTAGAGATTTTATTTTTGTTATTTAAAAACTGGCTGAAACTAATTTCTAAGCTTGCCTTCTTTTGTGTGTGTGCGCACATGCTTGCATATAAAACTGGTTGTCTTTTTTGGAGAGAATAGTTTACTGAGATCTTTCTGGAATGTAGTAGGTGGTGTGTTAACCCTTTCTTTGTTTCGCTCATGACTAATCGGAGTTTGTGTCTTAAATCATGTTTTCAGATGGGTGCTATACGTATTGCAAACTGCAACCTCCACAACCAGTCTGTTGGAGAAGGTATAAGCGCTGCTATTCAAGACTTTCAACTGAGGCAATATGTTGAGCAGGTGAACAATTGCAGAACTGGTCTTCAGCCAATATTAAGGAGGGCATATTGGCTGGAAGCTGGCTCTGTCAACTTGGGGCTCATCACTGCTGACATCGCTTTAGCTGCAGATCATCCTTCTAAACATGAAGTGCAGAGACATTTCTTAGAAACGCATGATAACCGAACTAAGAGGTAAGAGATACGATTGTAGGAGATGCATTTAAGTTTTTTGGGGGGTGTAAGTTAATGCATTCATATAAAGATGGAACTTTGTTTTTTGCTTTTGGGGTCTTTTTTGCATACATAGATTACAATGTCTTGTAATTTTTTTAAAGTACGCTGAATGCTTAGCTATGAGGTTGATGGTTTGAATATGCTTGAACTACACAAAATCGTATCATTTTTGGCAAAACTTACTTTTCCTTCTGCTTTCCCTTATCCCCCAAAATGAAGATCAGGGAGAGGAGGGAATCGAATTTGTCCTTTGTTCTCAGGCTGGACTGAAAACAGTCCTTAAAGAGTCCTGAGCAAGCTGATGAGCAGCTGTGAATAAGATGCCTGGTGTAACTGTGATTTGTGTGTGTCTCCAGAGAGCAATTGTCTCTGGCATAAGCAACATACAGCAGTGTGGAGTGTGTTTGCAATGCTTGCCTCTGTGATGAGAGAAAGGGTTGCTACTATTAGTGTGTATTGTGGCAGGTGGACGTGATCTGTGCCTGAGCACAGTTGGCTGAACACTGCATATACATTTGTGATTTGCTCCTTTCTGGAGCTTATCCTTCATATTACATCTTACATCTGTGTTTCAGATACAAATCTTACTTACTCGTTTCATGCTGGGTGAAATAGGAGCTCACGTATAAGAAAGGGATATCTTTTAATCTTGTATTCACTGAATTTAAATGTACTCAGGCTGATGTGATCATGTTTTTGTTCTGTTTTCTGTTTTTCTGCCTTTGTATAGGTTGTGGTTTTTGTGGCCTGATGATAATTTGAGGAATAAGAGAAGCAAGAACAAGTGTGGCTGTCTTGGTGGTTGTCGATTCTTCGGTGGCACGTTAACAGGACTAGATTTTTTCAAACTTGAGGAGCTGACACCTTCAAGCAGCTCTGCTTTCTCAAGTACAAGTGCAGAATCAGATATGTTTTATGGACAGTCTTTACTGCAGCCAGGAGAATGGATAATTACTAAGGAGATTCCTAAAATTTTAGATGGTGAGAATGTATTGTACTGTAATTTTACTCTATTTTGCCCAAAAGTATAATTTCTTAACTGCACGTTAGTATTTATAGTCTTTCTGATTCTGGTTAATGAGTATACTTGTGCTCTTGTGCAGCAGGTCTCGTAGTGGCATGGGCCCTTCTGGGAGCAGACAGTAGCTTGATAGTAGTGAGCAAGCTTTCATATGCTGAATTCTTACATTAACACGCAACTCCTTTCTGAGTAAAAAGAAGTTTTTTGACTTGCATCTGTTCTACTTATATAGAAAGCAGTCTACCAAGACAATTTGATGTTTTGCTGCTATGACTTTATTTTTGTTAGTACAACGTGCTAGTATGCGTATGCATTTCAAAACTAGGGCTTTTATTTGATAATAGTTTTTATTTCAGTGGGCAAGGAAGAGACCATTGCAGTTGTGTTATCAGATGTTCAGTTTTTCTTTTCTGTTTCTGATCCTAGGTAAAGCAAATGGTGTAAAACGAAAAGATTGGGATTGCAGATCAATGGGTATAGAAATAGAAAGGAAAGCACAACATCTAAGCCTACAAGTGCCATTGCGCTCCCATAGCTCCTCGTCATCTTCGGAGGAAACGAGCAGTTCTAGTGCTGCACTCCCCTTGCTTGCAGGTGAGAAGGACAGCCCATCGTCAACTACTGAGGATCACTTGGGACAGAAGGAGTTCTTGCCTGGTACAAAAAGGGAAGATGGTCATGGAAGGTTAGTACTCTCCGCCCAGGTAGAAGTATAATTTGACTCTTGAACACATTATGACAGAAAAAAACCTTATATTTAGCAATTTATAAAGTGTTGGTTATTTTCTAATGGTACTGCTGAAATGCATTTCCTAGTTTGAGTGCAAATTTGGATCCCTAATAGGGGATGATTACCTGATCTGGGTAGAAAATTCAGCATGTAACACAATAGCACTTGCTGTTAGTGTTTGTTTTTACATTGTCTATGTATGTGTATGTCTATGTATGTGTAGACAAGTGGACTGACAAGTGGCAGAATTTAGTATGTAATCAGCATTATGAAAATAATTGCTATGCTAATAGAAACTCACGGAATCACTGAAGCATTTGACAGCTCCTATAATGTAAAAAGAAGAGCATTAATAATAAAATAAGCAAATGAACTTTTAATTTTTATTTCCAGTGTTGCAGTTGAGGGTGCAGAGGGCAGCCCTGCATCCCCTGGCAACCAGGAAAGGCCGGTTGGTCAGTCTCCCCTGAGGTCTCCACTGAAAAGGCAAGCGTCTGTGTGCTCCACCCGGCTCGGGAGCACCAAGAGCCTCACAGCAGCCTTCTACGGAGACAAGCAGCCTGTTCCAGTTGGCGTGCAGTTCAGCAGCGATGTGTCTCGCAGTGATGAGAATGTCTTGGACTCCCCAAAGCAGAGGAGGAGCTTTGGTTCTTTTCCATATACTCCATCTGCAGATTCAAACTCATTTCACCAGTATCGCTCAATGGATTCCAGTATGTCAATGGCTGATAGCGAAGCTTATTTTTCTGCAGCAGAAGAGTTTGAGCCAATAAGTAGTGATGAAGGTCCAGGAACCTATCCAGGGAGGAAGAAGAGAAAAAAGCAAGCTCAGAAAATTGAATATAGTAGAGGGTCTATTTATCACAGTGTGGAAGGGCCCTTAACAAGCACAATCCATGGAGAAATTAGTCAAGATGTTAAAACATTGCCAATTAAGACTCATCCTTCACAGGCTTCATTTGTTTCAGCTCTGGGAGGAGAAGATGAGCATGCTGAGAACATGTACATCATGGAATCTGAGAAGACTGTGGAAAGTGAGCAAATAACTTCCCAGCAGCCTGTAATGGCATGTTACCAAAATTACCTTACGCAGTTCCAGGTGATCAACTGGTCAGTAAAGCATCCAACTAACAAAAGAACTTCAAAATCCTCATTACATCGCCCTTTAGACCTTGACACGCCAACAAGTGAAGAAAGTTCATCATCTTTTGAGCAACTTTCTGTCCCAACTTTTAAGGTATGGAAGATGGAGGAAGAAGGAGTAGAGAAAGGAATAAGAATTCAAAACAAGTTAAAATTGCTTAGTACTCCTGTTGCGTAAATAAAGCTACAAGAAACTTGCAACTTCTTTACTTTTAGTTAAGGAATAGCTTGGGTTTCTGACTTCAGATCATGGGCTGCGTGGCTGGGAGGTTGTGGAAAAGAAAAGATGGAGTTAGTATTGTGTGGATAAGATGTGTGTTCTGAATTGTCATTATTGCACTTAAAAATGCTGCCTGTTGAATGATATGCAGCTGAAAGATATTTATGAGTTTTGTTTAAAATATATGTTTTATAGAACTTCAGTAGCAGTACATTTAATACTGATAAAGTATAATCTAGGCTGTAAATGCTTTACTTCAAAGTAAAGTTAAAACTCATAGATTTAGCAAATGATTTTTGTAAAAGTTTGGGCTTTTTTTTTCCTCGTGGGGTATGTGATATGAGCATGTATACTTAAGGAAGGAGCTGAAATGAAATATATGAAAAATAATGGAAATGACGTGATACAAAATAGGTGTCTAAGTTCTGGAATTTAATTTGCTATCACTTTGCAGCAAAAGCTTTGTGTTCGTGCAAGCCTTTCGTAGATTAGTATTTGGAGTCTTTTTTTTAAAGCAATTAGTCACTATTTAGCTATCTGAAAACTTCATAATCTAATCTCTCAAATCATATAAAAGAAATAAACTTAGGAGTATCTGTATACCGTATTGAAGAACCTGCATGAGGGATTCTTTTAAGAAAAAAACTGTAAGGAGAATCTGTATTTGAAGTTTCCTTGGGTATTTTTTTCATATATAGAAGGAATGTAATAAATTTCTTTGCACTTTTATCTTAGATTGTTAAACAGGGTCTCACAGCTAATTCGTTACTGGACAGAGGCATGCAGCTTACAGGATCAACATCTAAGTAAGTTGAGTACTGCATAACATTATTAGAATATTTTTGAAGAGTAGGATTTTCGTGATACTCTTGTTAAATATTTTGGCTCTTGCTAGCCCTTCCAAAATTCAATTTGTAGCGGTAGTTTTCAGTACAGATCTATTTTAGAACAGAGTATTCTATCATAAAATGTTTGGTTTTGGTCAAAAAGAACGTACAGCATGAAAGCATTAAATGATTTCACCCGTATGTTATCAAGATTATGAATTGCAACTTAATTTAAATTAATTTGGGAGGTGCTTGTGTCAAGTGTCCATTGCATTCCCATAAGCTGAACTTGAATCTAGGGAAGGGCCTTGCTCTGGCGTTCTATTTGTGTGCTTCCTAAGCTATGCGGTAGAAGAAACCTGCCATTATATGCATTTTATGAAGAATTAAAATGATACCAGTATACTTTTGTATTTCTTTTACAAACCTAGATTATTAATATGTATTTGACTTGTTTAGTACACCTTATACTCCTTTGGAAAAGAAGTCTGCAGAAAATACAGATGATGAAACAATAACAGAAGAATGGACATTGGATCACCCTGTCTTCCAGACACGGACAACGGCAATAGTAGAAGTAAAAGGAACTGTAGATGTAGTTCTGACTCCTCTTGTAGCAGAGGCACTGGATAGGTAATTAAGTTTATTGTTATTACTGCAATGTTAATTATGCTAAAAATTATCTAAAATCAAAGCTGTTTTGTTCAGCAAAGGTAAGTAAAAGGATTGAATAATGTGACTGATGGAACAGTAGGGCCTTGTAGCCAGTGAATGTAATTCTGCATTTCCCATGAAGAAGCTAGGAGAATGTTATGCTGACCTGGGAGGTGCCCTTTATGTCTGTCAGTGCTTAATTTTTCTCTGTAGTGTTAATTAAACATTATTGACAGTGTGTCATATGAAACTGGAAGTTTAAATGGTCTGTTGTGGGCTTGTTTCCTCTCACAGGTATATAGAAGCAATGGTACATTGTGCTAGCTCTCGACACCCAGCAGCAATCGTTGATGATCTGCACTGCAAAGTTCTTCGAGATGCTGTACAGAACAGCAAAACAAGCTTCTCAGAAAATGTAAGAGAGGGAACAAGAAAAATGCACAAAGAATTGCAAGAATGTTGTTTTCTATATTTTACACAGAAAAAGTTTTTTAATTGAGTTCAGTGTTTTGAGATATAGTAGCTAAATGCTATTGATTTGGATTACATATTTATTTTTATCTTGTGCTTAGTGTATGTGCATTTTTATAATCAACTGTTATATACTGTTTTTCAGTGGCCAGAAATCTCTCTTACAGGATTGAAGTTACTGTTTTGGATGGTCTAGTCAGTAGCTGCAGTGATTTGCATGAGATCATACATTCTGTTCTTAGAAATTACCATAACTAATATTTTTATGTATTATGTTCATATCAGCAATACATCATTTATTATTTTACAGCAGTTAGGGAGAGTCTCTGTGAGGTAGAGGAAAGTTCAAACTAAGCTGTGGAAGTGCATGTGTTTTCTTTGCAGTTTATCTGATACCTTAAAAAATTAATTTAGCTTGAAAGGTGTTGTATGGTAGTTCTACAGAATTAGTTCTTCCTGTCCAAGTTAACAACTATATATTTTATAATTTCTTAGACTTCACAGTGTAACAGACACTAATTATTTACTTCATAATAAGTTGTTCTATATAACTTATATATGTAGAGCTCAAACTTTCAGCTGAAATCTGGTCATTAGAATGTTTATTGCAGAATGGCATTGCTACCCTTATGGATCTAAGCCTACCGTATCTGTAAGCGCTACAAGTCCTTATTCTAGAAATCATGGTGGTGTGCTCTAAATGAAGTCAGAATCTCTTGCTGCTTCAGTGCTAATAAACTGTCGTGTTACTCTTTAGCTTAGCAGCTCTGAGTTTCAGTGAGAATAAATTATTTTTTCCCTCCTCCAAGTTGTCTTCGAAGCAGGATATTAGAGGAACAAAAATAGACGCTACCACTACAGGAACAACAAACCAGGGACCAGCACAGACCAATCTCTCACTTAAGCAGGATAATGTGACGATTAAAGGTCTTCAGGCCAACGTTACTGTACCAAAGGTAACAACTTTTTGTTTAGCTTATTAGTAGACACGTGCCTCACAAATTACCCTCGTTTTGCATCCCTATTAGTTCTCCAAAAGCTTAAGTGAAGCTATGCATTTGTGCTAGATAACTAATGTTTTGAACAGGATAGACTGTTTTGGAGCTGCTTGATTTTACGACGGTATGCGCGCAAGTTAAATAACAGCCACTGTAGGGATAACTGACTGTCATGTCTTTAAATTATGTTTTTACATCTTCTAGGTGTGATGGTTTTATCTTTTTTATTTTTTCATTTTACTGAGAAGTATAAGACAAGATTATGTATACATCACTAATTTCTGATGCAATGTAACATGTTTTTCTAAATTTCTTTACTCTTTGGGGGAATTTTACATATAGGTGAACCTGTGTTTACTACAAGCATCTGTTGATGAATCCCCAGGGGTTTCTTCTGGCAAAACCGTGACTCATGTTTCATTAGTAGCTTTGTGTTTCGATAGAATTGCCACGCAAGTTCGTATGAATAGGTAAGAATAATGCATATCACTATTTGTGGTTCTTTCTTATCCAGTTAGTCAAAAGACTTACAGTGGTGCCAATTCTTTGCAGTTCTGAAGAGTAGTTGAAAAAGTTGTCACAACTGAGTTAAGCAATGAAATGTGTCTTCTGTGTTTTAGAAATTAATTAATTAGAATTGCAGTTTCTTTAAGAAGTGGAGGAACCCTTCCAGAATAATTTTGGAACTTCAGTTTTAACTCTTTCTTGCTTATATGTCATGCAGGATAAAATTAAATTTTTCACTATTTTTCTACCAAAGTATATGTATCTTCTATCTTACAAAGAATTCTTTTTAACACTGCTATGCTGATGTCACTTGAAATTTTAAACAAAAATAATCAAATGAAATACGTCTATCTGAGATTTGCTTAATTGTTTTTCTTTCCTTATATTCAAAGGGGTATAGTTGAGGAGACTTCAAACAATGCAGAAACTGGGAGGAATTCTGTCACATTTGATCGTTACATCCAAACCAGTAAAATGCAGCCCCAGTCTTCTGGCTCACTGAGATCCAATGCTGGAGCAGAAAAAGGAAAAGAAATTGCTGCTAAACTGAACATCCATCGTGTTCATGGGCAACTTAGAGGGCTTGATACAACAGGTAAGCCTTTTTTTAAATGGTATAAATGACATTTTTCATAGAAGCAAGAGGTTATAGTTGGCCTCGATCTTCTAGTTTGGTTGTGGGGGTTTTTATCGACACAGATTAAAAGACACTTGAACCTGGAGTTTTACAGATACTCTAAAAAGGAGATTAGGATAGTTACTCTGAATTATTTGCTGTTACTTTACTAAAGTGCTAGATTTAAATGTAGGCAGAGTGAAAACTATCAAGAAGAACTTATAAACAATTTGTGTGGCAGATGGGTTGCATTGTAAATATTGACATGCACTGGTAAAATTTCAGGCCTGGGCTCCCTTCCTCCCAGCTGATCTCTTTTCCGCTACCATTTTTTGTCACCTGATGCAGGGAATGAATTATGCTTATTTGCTTTCTTACTACTTTCTAACAGTTTCAAGATAGGTATGATGTGCCTGTTGTACTGGCAATTTCAGCATGACAAGCTATAGATTTTTAACTATAGCAACTATAAAATTGAAAATGAGATCATCTCAATGGTCTTCCTTCTTGTTTGTCTTAAGGAAATTCCTTCAAGAGGCTATGACTCAAGTTCAGCTGCTATAACTCCTGATCCTGGAAAAGCTAACCTGGAAAAGATGACCAAAAGTAGAGGCCATTTTTGTTAAAACGGATAGAATTTTGATGGAACCTATACCAGTTAGTGCCGTGTTTTACTCTGTCCATTAAAGAATAGGAATCTTTAGGACAGTAGGAAGTGCTCTGTAAAACAAGTATGATTAAAAAAACACACAATAAACAAAACCAAACCAAACCACAAAAAAAACCACAGCTGTGCAAAGATGAGTGAGCAAAGGAAATTGGAGGAAAACAAAAGCAATAAGAGAACATTAAAATGGTTAACTCCATTTTTACCTAGTTACGGGTGGAATCTTAGCAGTAGTGTCCTGTGTTAGATACGCTGCAGACATTCAAGAAGGCCAAGTAATTTTTGAATTCTAACCAAGAAAACTTATCACCTTCTATTTAAAAGGTTTGAGAAATGTCTTTCTAGGGATCTTAGCATTTCACGTATATTTCAAAAGTGATTGCAGTTGTAAGTTGGGGGCAGAAGGTGGGATTGGAAAGGATATAAATTGACTCGGTGTAGTTCTTTTCCCCAGATGTTTGACATTTAGCTTTGTGTGTGAGTTAATAGGCAATAGTTATTATTTAAAATGTTCCTTCAGAAATGTCACTAGAAGAAAGGATTTATATTTAAGCTACATCCTAACATCAAAGAAGTCAAGGTGCCATAGTACCCTCCTGGATCTTAGACAGCAAAGATCATAATGAATTAAAAACTGCTTGAGCCTGTATTTTCTTAGGAATTAGTGAGACTTCGCGCTTTACATCTCCCCAACCCAGACATAGACATGCTTCCAACCAAGAAGCAGTCTTTGAATTAAAATTAGAACTTTATTTCGAAATATCCTTCAAGTATGCTATAGTTAATACCAAATGCATTTCTACTAAAACATATTATCCAAGAACACTGTCAGTATCACTGTCACTTGTTGCTATTAAACCTTAGGTATTTTTCAGGATTTTTTTTTTTTTTTTGGTAAAGTAATTTCAGGCCAATTGCCAGTTTCAGATAAAAGTCTGAAGAGCTTGTTTGTACATGTCTTTGAAACCATGACTCTGCAAAAAGATGAAGAAGGCAGATGTGTTAGGACTGGGAACGTCTCAAAGCTTTAACTTTGTGTTGCTCGGTCCATGTTTTTCCAAACTTAGAAATTACTCTGCCCATATTAACATATGAGGAGGGAGGTTTTTAGACTTTATAAACTATGCTGCTTTTTTTCTTGCTTGTACTTCAATTTTATTATTTTTCTTTCATTCTCCCCTGCTCATTGAGGAATGCTAAAGGGGCAACACTCCCAAAACCCTGTAAAATTCAGAGAGCTATTTGAAGATGTAAAGTTTTTTTCATTTTTTAACAAAGTGGTAAATACGTTTGTTTTCACAGATATTGGAACTTGTGCAATAACAGCTATTCCTTTTGGGAAATCAAAAGTTCTTTTTACTTTGGAAGAGTTGGATGAGTTTGCTTTTGTGGATGAAACAGATCAACAAGCTGTACCAGATGTAACTCGAATTGGTCCTAGTCAAGAGAAGTGGGGTTGGATAATGTTTGAGTGTGGAATTGAAAATTTAACTATAAAAGGTAAGGCTTATCTAGGCTTTGTATGATTTTGCTTTATGAAACTGCTAACAATTCTGTTTCTAGGTCTTCTAGTTTAGCAATTATGTGATTAGAAATTGCTGAATACAGGTGATACTAAATAGTACATGTCTATTGTAAAATAAATTATATTACATAGATTTTACAGTAAAGGAACTTTTAGCCACTTACAACAGCATATGAAATAATTCTATATAAACCAATTTCAGCAGTTTCTGAACTTAAAGTGAAGGTAGAAATTGATGCTTTCACTGATCGCTTAAATGACCTTGCAATTGTACCCACAGTAAGTGCCTGCATATAGGGCCAGAGTTTTGCTTTAGGGGAAGAAAGCTAGCTTGAAAAAGAAAAAAAACCCAGTGTGTATGTATTTTCTGTCACCCAAGTTATTCTTTTCAGGAAATAGTGTTTAAAAACAGTCTTCATGTGTGTACTCTTCGTCTGCTTGGAACAAACTATCAAGCTCTACAACTAGCTCTTGAATTGTTCTATAAAAATTGTGGTGATAAATTGTTGTATAAAATGATAATGCACCTTGTTTAACCAAAATCATATGCATTTCTCCTCTTAAGGGCATATCTTTTCAATGGGACGTAACTTATAGAAGTTTATGCATGGCAAACATTTACAGTCTTGGTGTGTGTGCTTTTATAGGAGGAAGACAATCTGGAGCAGTACTGTATAATACGTTTGGAGTCATGGGTAAATCAAGAGATACAGAGAGAGGTGGATTGCTTGCATCAAATAACTCTTCAGATTCTCCAACTGGTAGTGGTTATAATACTGATGTGTCTGACGATAACCTTCCTTGTGATAGAATAAGTCCCTCTTCAGATATTAATGGAAATTCAGTGTCAGATGAGCAGGTATGTACATACTATGTAGAAATGATTGGTCTTGGGTTGTTTTTTTGAAAGTGATGAATATTCATAAGAAGAAATCGATAGTTTAACAGCTGTCTTGTTGTGCCAACTGAATTCATGCTGTCTGCTTGCACACTAAACTTCCAGCTTTTTGCAAGGTCTCTTGGTATTGTCTTGGAGGAGTTGGTGGACAGCATTAGGTTATTTTCTAACTGCATATGAAACTATTTCTTATGAACAGTGCACAGTATGGTATATTAGTGCCTTTCAGTGTAATCATTTTGGAAAACAATTTCACTTTTGACTCCGTGTTTCCTTTTTTAAGGATGAAGGTGTTGAATCTGATGATCTGAAAAAAGATATACCCTTGATGCCTCCTCCCCCTGACTCTTGCAGCATGAAGCTAACAATCAAAGAAATTTGGTTTAGTTTTGCAGCCCCTACCAATGTGCGCTCTCCAGCCCATATATTTTCAAGGTATAATTTTACCTGATTTAAAAGAAAGAAAATGACAATTCTGCTGTGTTAAATTGCAGTTGTATTTGGTAGATTCTGAATGTAATTTCAATAATTTTTAAGCTTCTCTGGAAATGAAAATTTTGGATTTTACGTATATCATGGTATCTCTTGCTTCAATGTTTTATTGCCATAATTTATATGGAAGCGTTGCTAGAAAATTTTTAGTTAGGTACGTTTAAAGGAAGAAAAGAACCAACAAAAAACTTTCAGTGAGAGTGAAATGTATGAAGGAGAAAGGCAGGGGAGGGTATTTGTTTTGAGCAGGAGAGATGCTAGAGAAGAGAACCACTCAGTGCTTTTGATATTCAGCCTGATGCTTAACCCATGACCTTACTGCCATTGCATTGCCATTACAAAGTTCAAGATAAATCTTTCCAAGATAGCTTTTCATATTGTGTTTGTAGAACAATTCAAATATTCTTCTCTGTCAGTAGTTTAAGCTCAGTAAATAGCTATAAATTAGAAAATACTCTTTGTGGTTTTCCAAATATTCTTGCCTCAGCCCTTCAGCAAAAGTCCTTCATGATGTATTGTGTAACAGTTAATGTGGGATTCAGTCAGCGACGAGAATTTCAGACTGTATGATTTCAGTAGGGAATACAAATGGGAAAAAGGATGGAATCATGAGTGTGAGCATGTAAAACAAAACCTGCCTTAAGTACTTTTCGCCAATTTTCATTTTCTGGGCAATAAGTCTGTGTTTGTTACTTTGTAACATTGTTCTGTCACATTCCACCTATTTGAATGTCATTCATAATAGCATTAGAAAATCTTGCTAATTGCTGCTGCAGAACGTGAATACCTAATTCTTTTTATTTTTCTCAATAGGCAGCTGAACCTCCTGAGTACTGCAACGCCTGCAGTTGGTGCTTGGCTTGTTCCCATTGATCAAGTGAAATCGTCATTAAATAAACTAGAAACTGAAGGAACCCTGCGAATCTGTGCTGTTATGGGTTGCATTATGACCGAAGCTTTAGAGGTAAGTGACCTTTATAAAATCAATAGGCATATCAGAACAGAGCAGTGTAATATGTATTTGTTTGGGATTCTGGATATTTTCACTGACAAACTTACAGCACCTCTTATGAACCTTTACTTCCAGAACTGGTCACAAGAACTCACTACCTGTGCTTTTTGTACAGAATCTAAATTTCAGTGGAAAAAAAATTCAGCTTCTTACAGGAGCGCATGTCTGGGTAAAATAACTGGGGATTCTGCCTTTTGAAAGGGAAGAGTAAGAAGTATGGCTGTAGCGTCTGGTATATTTTATGAAATACGAAAGTGTGTTGTAATTATGAAATATTCAGGGTACCTTTCGGGAGAAAATGTGAATTTCTGTGTTCCTGCAGTGTATTGAATCATTGTGTTTATTGGACCCGCTTGTTAGCAGAAGGGAGGACAAGCATAGTGAGGGTGAAACATTCTAGCAAGAAATGCAAAATAGACAATTTTTTTCTTGAAAACTAGAATTAGTTGAGCTTTTATGACAAATTGGGTGTTACTGTGATTTGCTAAGGAGCTTTCTTGTGCGTAGGCAGTTTTCTGCTGTTCGTTTACTTAGCACCACCTAGTGGGAAGATTTTGAGGTGATACCTGTTGTTGAGATCCTGTCTTGCACTGCAAGATTGACAAGCTTAGTGTCAGGCCAGTTTTCTGCTGTAGTCAAAAATCATCCTTTGCAGCAGTCTCTTATTGCTACCTCCTTTCCTATTTCTTTTCCTACCGTTTTTCTAGCATTAAACCAAATTAGAGAAGTGCCTGGTTTTTCTTTAACTCGGAATAAACAGTTCCTTTGAAAATCTCAGCTAGCTGTGCGTATACGTCTATTAGTCCAGAGGAAACTTTGTAAAGTCTGCGATTTCAATCCAGCCTTCTGTTTTATTATGTCATATAAATAAATAAGCACGAAGTATGATTTTTCACATACCACTATTTAAAATAAGGTAGGTATCCACATGGCAAATCTTTGTTGCAGAAGATCAAAATGGGGTTATGAGTTTGTGATATCATAGGTGAAATCCTGTAGTTCATGCGCATGTTCTGTTTGCAAGTATGTTCATATGTGAAAAATTGTTACATTTTGATCTAGAATAAAAGCGTGCACTTTCCTCTGAGAAGCAAGTACAACAGGCTTACCAAAGTGGCTCGTTTCTTGCAAGAAAACCCTTCTTGTTTACTGTGTAATATATTGCACCATTACCTTCATCAAGCAAATTACTCCATTATTGAGGATGCCACCATGGTGAGTTACCCTGTAAAAATGGAAATAACTCTAACTGTGTTAGTTTCAAATGTACCAATTCTTATGTCTTAAATTAGGTAACAGTTTAAGGAAAGTTAACAAACAAGAAAATATAACCCATACTTGTATATATCCTTAAATTGATAAATAGGTATGGCTTCTCTCATTTCATTTTCTTTCAGATCTGCTGTTCTTGTTGTGGCCTGTGTATATGCATAATTTCTGTCGAGCTATTTCATTAGTAAATACATGAGAAATCATAAACCAAGAAGGCATGTCTTTAAAATTGTTAATGGCCTTTTTATCAGATTTCTTTTTTTTTAAAGATAACAGCAAAGTAGTAAAAATTTGCATCCGTAGTTTTAAAATTGAATAAATCTCAATTATTAAAGCAAGTGCATGCACTGATTAGCTTATTCCAAATTTTCTCCTTCAGAACTAGTTCTCATGTCTTTTAGAAATACTAGGATAATGCAGACAGCTTAAGAAGAGAGCTAGAACTGTAGAAACTTTAAGGCTTAAGAATTTAATCTTTTTCTTGGTGGCTTTAGAATGTAAATGTCTGGATTGTAGTGGTAAATAATTGTTTGAACAAACATATTAGGCATAAGGAGGAGTGTTTCTTCTTGATTTTGTGTCATTTTCATAATCCAATTCCACAGCTGTCAGATTTAAACACTATGTTTTTCAACATAGCTGAGAGCCCAGTGATCAGAAATAGCACAATTTGTGGCAGAAATAGCACTGTTTGATTTGTGGTCAAAATAAGTAGCCTCTTTTTTTTATCTTTAGCACAATTCAGTGATGTAATCAAAACAATCCCTGTTTTTTTGCCTCAAATTTATGTTTTTAAAATACTGCTTGCCAACAATGGAAGAAACCTCATCTTTTTAACTTCAGTTCTGTTTCTACAGTCAATCTGGTGCTGTTGTGAATTTTAGTCCGTAGTTCAGAGCCTTATAGCTACTTAAGTACGTTTAGTTTGATATTTAATAAACCTGTTTTCTGTTGTTTATTTTTGGCCCCTTGGGCTAGATCCTCAGGTCATGTAAATGAATGTATTTACTGTGTTCAATGAAGTTACAATTTTTATCTGTTAGCACTATGGCTTTTTATATCTGCATGGATGTTGTGGTGCCAGCATGTCTCTGTCGTAAGCCTCTTGAGCACAAAGATTTAAGGGAGTTCTGACTCTTTTTTTTTTTTTTCTCAGTTTACTTTAAAATGCTGTGACATGCATTTTGGATTTTTGTTTTTCTTTTTTTTAAGAGTGATGGCCTTCCTGCCTTAGTAACCTTAAAGAAAGGTCTAGTTGCCTTAGCAAGGCAATGGATGAAGTTCATTGTGGTGACCCCAGCTTTTAAAGGAGTCAGCTTACACAGACCAGCTCAGCCAGTGAAATTGCAGACAAATGCCTGCCACGAGCACGAGGATGGACTTGGATTAGACAACGGAGGGGGTCTTCAGAGTGACACAAGTGCTGATGGAGCAGAGTTTGAATTTGATGCAGGTATTTGTGTTCTTCTTTCTCCATAAAAATTCATAGGGACAAGTAGCTCCTCTCAGAGCATATGTATCTTCTTTAGTTGTAATGCTTGAATACATTATATTCTTCTTTTTTAGAATCATTAAGCTGCTTTGTTAGAATCATCTTCATTTTGAAGCAGCTGCTGATAATTATAGCATTATAATAATTCTTACTTATTTGGGGAAAAACAAAGGAGACTTTTGTCTTTTCACATGGTTTGTCTTGTTATTTACTGCACAAAATACATCAACTTAATTATTTGCTGGCTTGCAATTAGGATTTTGTTGTGCAGCTTCTGACCTTAGTTAAGAATTGTACCATGCAATTCTGTGAATTCTCCCAGGTATAGCTTCAAACCTACCTTCTTATTTGTTATTTGTGAGGACATATTTTAATTAAAAAAATCTTTTACTACTTCATATGTGGTAGATTTCTGTTGCCAGCTTACACATTGCTGATTTAACATAAACTACTGATTTAGCTTTGTATTTGATACAGAGCTGACTTAAGTAAGAACCACAGAAAGGAAGGGCATAAATAAATACACATTGTTGGGGCACTCTTTTTTGCAGTCTTGAGTTGACTTAGGTTTTTGTGTTTGTAGCATCTATATACAGTGTTACTGTTCTCAGAAATACAGTGTTTGTTTTTCGTTTCTCAAGTAAGAATTATGTGACACTGAGTTAAAAATAATTTAAAAAAATCAGGAGGAGACTCTGCTTTTGGTTAAAAGACAGGCAGCAGTTATCAGCTTAAAGACAGCAAAACCAAAGATGCTTGTGTGTGAAACTGGTATGTAATCATACAGTATGACAGCAGTTTTTGCCCCCTCCTCTGAAATATCTGCTTTGCTTGAGCAGAAACAGACTATTAGAACCAGTGAACTATTTTAATTTTTTTTGCCCTGTGTATATTCTTCTATTTTTCACCATGAATTTTGGAAGTGGCAATTTTGCTGCCTTGTATGGATTTACTTATAGATGGAATTCATGGAAATGTAAGCGTCCTAATTCAAAAAATGATCAGCCATGCCAGAGTCAGCAAAAGAAAGTGAAATTTGGCATCTTCCTTTTGATCTGTAGCACAGAGCAACAGTTGTATGACATTAGAAGGACAAAAAGATTTGTACTTGGATTATTAAACAAAATCCAGTAGGGCCATGTCTGAGGTTTTCTTATTTGTCTTAAAATTCCCTTGAATTCCCTAGACAGCTGTGTGTAGGTGTGTGTCAGAATTTGGAAGTTCATGACTGCTTGTAAATAAATGTACCTAATGTACCTAATAATAGATAATCTTGTTTCCCCATATATATATATATAAATGAGAAAAATTATTTGCTTGGTTCCAGCTACTGTCAGTGAGCATACAATGCTCCTAGAAGGAACAGCTAATCGCCCTCCACCTGCTGGTGGCTCTTCTGGGCCTGTAACTGGTGCTGAGATCATGAGGAAATTATCCAAGACTCACACTCACAGTGATTCTGTTCTGAAAATAAAGGTAAGTTTTTAGTGCCATGCATGAGGGGAAAGTGGTGTGTAGCTGGCCTTTTTAGAAGCAATTCTGCAGACTGCAGATGAATAAATGCTTGTCTAAAATGTAACTATAACTATCTATAACTGTAACACATGGAAGGTATGCCCCTTACCTTATAAAAGTAATGCTCGATCAGTTGGCCTATATTCTACGTGTTTATTGTTTTTCTTGCCAATTAACTTCAGAGCCATGCTTAAAAACAATAGATATGTGCATGGTTTAAGGACGTACATTAACTTTTCTGGCTCTTAATCTATGCATGGTAGGAAAAATCAGGATTTAGCTATCATTATACAAATCATAAGATTGACAAAGCTCTTCAATAACTTGTATTAAAATTACTGTCGGGGTTTTTTTTATTCCACAAGTTGTTCAGAGAACTGCAAGATTTTATTTTTATCTCTACTTTCTAACAGAAAGAGTCTGTGAATGTGTTTTTTGGGGGGGTTTGTTTTGTTTTGGGTTTGTGTGTTGGTTTTGGGTTTTTTGTTTGCTTAGGGTTTTTTGGTGTGGTTTTGGTTGTCGTTTGTTTTTAAGTCATTTGTTGTCTTTTATATGTTGGTTAGGCAGCTTGGTGGCTTGTACTGATTCCTTTTCAGCTGTGTTTTTTCACAGAATGATTGAGGTTGAAAGGGACCTCTGTAGGTCATCTTGTCCAACTCCCCAACCAGCAGGGCCACGTAGAGCCAGTTGCCCAGGGTTATGTCCAGATGACTTTTGAATATCTCCAAGGATGGAGACTCTATAACCTGTGACAGTGCTCAGTCACCTTCATGGTAAAATAGTGTTTCCTGATGTTCAGGAGGAAACTCCTGCGTTTGAGTTTTTGCCCATTGCCTCTGGTCCTGTCACTGGGCACCACTGAGAAGGGCCTGGCTCCGTTATCTTTGCATCCTCCCTTCAGGTATTTACATACATTAATGAGGTCCCCCCTGAGCCTTCTCTTCCCTAGGTTGAACAGTCCCAGCTCTCTCAGCCTTTCTGTATATGAGAGATGTTCTGGTCCCTTAATCATCTTAGTGGCCCTTTGTTGGACTCTCTCCAGTGTTTCCCTCTTGTGCTGGGAAGCCTGGTGGTCTTGCATGGTTTAGGGTTAAGTGGCCTAGATGCTTTGCTTAAAAGCACATCTGGCTTTTCTTCAGTTTTGAGGCCAGAGAACCTGTTTAATAGTTTTAAGCCTTTGGGTGGACCAGGAGCCTTCTTTTTGGTGCTAGAAGTCCCCAACTTCCATTCTTCACCTTCCCCAGAGGCTGCACTTACCATTATACTAGGGATGGAAGGGATTTGGTCTTTAGACGAAGACCAAATACAAATGAGGCTTATATTCAGTGGTATGTACTGTTCCTTCTGCAAACTTGCTTTAGGTGAATTCTACATACCTGCAATTCCATTTGTTACTTGCTTGGCTTTTTAAACTGTTTTTACAGATAAAATTATTTTAATACTTGAGAATTCAGTAGCACCTTTATGCACAATACTTGTGTGGCATATGACCTGCCCCAAGTGAAGTGCCACTTGTCCAAAAGTTTGCAGGAATGAGAATCTTGTAGTTATTGTGTTCTGATCTTATATTCAGACCAAATGTCGCTTCCTTTTTGCAGTTTATGCAGTACTTCATTAGTTTCTTTGTTTTCTCCACAAGGGTATACATCCGTATCATTCCTTAAGTTACACTAGTGGAGATACAGCTACAGATTCACCAGTGCACGTTGGCCGTTCTGGAATGGCAGTCAAAGAAAGTCCAAGAAAAGAGAGTCTGCTCAGCTATCTTACTGGGAGTTTCCCTAGCCTGCATAATCTTTTGGAAGGGACTCCTCAAAGAAGTACAACGGCAGTTAAAAGTAGTTCTTTAACAAGAACAGGTATGATGTAGCATAAGTAAGCTAAAGGGATGGGAAGGGAGGACTGATTTTATTTTAATGATGTAGAAGAGGTATTATATTTTCACTATGATATGAGTTATCATTTCTGTTTAAGATCTTGCCTCTCCCCTCTCTCCCACCAAATAAGAATTATATTTTTTAATAGCAGTTCCTAGACATCACTGCACCATACCATTTCCTAGAAGCAAACAGTGAGTACATCAGGTTGGGAAAAGAAATGACAACTAACAAAAATACAATATTTTCCTTTTACTTAGCCTTACTCCTTTTTGAGTATAATACATAATTACTTAAGTGAGTCTTTTGAATGAATAACGAAATGATCCTTCTGTATTTGTCATTTTTTTTCTTGACCTTGTAAGTAGCTCAAAAAGTGGACTACACTAACGTTCTAGTAACTTTGTGTATAATAATTTGCATATTTTTAGTAATGGTCTTTTGAACAAATGTGTTTTGTAGAAGTTTGAAGTACATACATTGAAATGTTTATGTTCCATTTTATTGTTCAGAGTGCATTGTTATAATTTGTATAAAGAAAAACAGGTCAGTTTCATACTGCATTTTCTCTAAAACCTCTCTCCTTTGCTGTCAGGGAATGAAATGTTATTCAGAAAAAAAGGTATTTTGGTTTCTTAATGACTCCTTTCCTCTAATTGATGGTAGAGATGAACAAATGCAAAGACACTTGTAGTGCAACATCCATTAGTGTCATAGTATAACTTTTGTGGTAGCACCTGTAGTACTGCTTGACACATAATTTACTGGAATAAACCTTGAGGATTAGGCTTATTTTAATAGTAAATATGTATTGTCAGTAAAAATATGCTGTGTTGCTGGGTATTGCTGACTTACAGCTTCTGATTTATCTGTATAGGAAATACTGTGGCCACAGACATGTTATCTGAACATCCTTTGCTGTCTGAACCATCTTCTGTGAGTTTCTATAACTGGATGTCCAATGCTGTGGGCAACAGAGGAAGTGTAGTACAAGAAAGTCCGGCCACCAAATCTGGCCACAATAGCCTTCCAACAGGTATTGCTAATTACAGCTGATTGAAGAGATTATTCTGGGTTGGCTGTTCCTGTGTTGACCACATTCTTTCTGAAAGTAACTGAGCAAGTGATTGAAGTTCAACAGATGTAAATATAACTTGTGGGACTTCCCAGCAAACTGGAAAATGAACAAATGTGATTTAAGCAAAACTGTTGTTTTATTTCCCTCACCCTGCGTCCAGAAATTTAGCTTTTTTTTGGAATTGTAAATGTAGCTTCCAAAGCCATGTGTAGCTGCAAAAAGCTAAGCCATAAAATAATCCTTATTTGCAGAGTTCCCTGGATTTTGTTAGTTACTTTTAATCTAATTTGCATATGGTGGTTTTGTAATGAAGATTTTGTACATTGGAATCCGTGCTCTTTCTCAGTTCAATTTTGAGACTAAACATAAACATCTCTTCTGAGTAAGGTTCTTCTTCAGGGATGGGAAGTGGTCGGCTGGTGTAAGGGAATGGAGAAAAGAAAATATACATTACTGAGAGTCTTAAGTGTATTAAAGAAACAGTTATGTAACAACTTATTGCAGCTTATTATTCTTGTAAGCCTGTCATTGTTCATAATCCTCAAATGTGTGTATCTTGAAATTTTCATTTTCACTAACACTAAATTTGATTGTTTCTTCTATTAACAGTCTTTCAGCTGTAATGTATTAATCATAGGCAATAATAGGTTGTTTTAATTCGTTTTTAGTATTGAACAAATAGGCTGATCCTACCAAACATCTTTGTGCTGTACATATTGCTTAACTGGTGTGGCTCCTGTGTAAACTGGAATGTGTTTCTCTGCAGAAAGAACCGTAGGGTAGAAGTAGAACTTTCAAAACTTTATCCCCCGCCCCGGAAAAAGCTGTATTTTTTTTTTTCCTACTGAAATTATAATAGTTTGTTCACAAGCTCACATTCCTGAAATTAAGACTTAGTGATTTTAACTCGGACACGGATCTATCCAAACCATTTTTCTGTGGAGGCGTGTAGTTGTGGCTCTCTGATAAATGCTGTAAGCTTGAGTTATGAAGAGTTGGGATTAATTTACACTGTCAGAGCAACTCTGTCTCATGGAGGTTGAGTCCAGTCCAGACTCAAGATGCAGGCGATTCAGCATCGCTCTGTCCTTGTGCTGCAAGTCTGATTGTTTGTGAATAGAGCAACTGCAGAGAAGTGGCTGTCCATAATAATTTTTATGAAGAGCATGTTTGGCTAGAGACTAATTTATAGAGATCTAATTGGTGGATCTTGCATTGGGACTAACAAAATCCAGAAGCTTATAGCACACTGAAAGCTAAAAGCAAGTATCTGCAACTGTGGATAATCTTTACTTTTTGTTGATGGTATAGCCTACTCAGCCTATAAACTATTTCACTTTAAACAGGAGTTAAGTACCCTATAGAATGCAATACAGACAAAAGGCCTTGGGAAGGAGAGCAAAAAGAAGGAAATATTTTTGTGCTTTCCAAATATGAGTTGGACTATCTCTATTTATTACCTGTTTCAGCAGTATCAGACTGTTTCTTTATCCTGAATGCCACTTCTGTGAGGTTATAGATCTGACTAGGACTCTGACTTATGTGTATGGCATGTGTTTCTATATAACTAACCTGGCTGAATTAATAGAGTTGGTGGTGTTAAAATTTTCTGTGGTGTTAGTGTTCCATGGGTATTTATTTTTTAGGTGTGGCACCCAATCTTCCTACAATACCCTCTGCTTCAGACTTCAACACAGTTTTATCTAGTGACCAGAACACCCTGGATGGCACACACTCGCAGCACAGCACCAGTCAGGATGACATTGCAGGTGTCGAAGAGGGTAACCAGGGGTTTCCTGCTGTCCAGCTAGCAGATGCACAGGTAGGGGTGGTTTGCTGATGTGTTTTGAAGTTCTGTAGGGAAAAACTAGTTATTACTTCAAAAAAAAAAATATCTTACAATGATAACATCCTGGTTTTGTACATGTTTCTTATGCATTCCTATTCAAAGATGAAAGGCTCAAGAAACCTCTGAGGGTGTCCCATAACAAACTTTGTGAATGGTGATTAATAGAGCATTGTTTTATAACTTCAGAGAACATATTGGAGCATTTATGAGATTAATGTAGTTCTCCCGAGTACTTTTTACTGATGGGAACATGCATAAACCTTGCTCCCATAGCTAAACATGCAATGCTAGCTTGCTGTTAGTCAGTCTTTTTACTCAAAAAGTCCATAAAGCTTCTCCTTTTTATCCCCCTTCTTTCTGTTTTACAGCACTGTCAATAAAACTTAAAAATCTTCGATGTTATGTAGCTGACATTGTAAATATTGTAGATCAACAAATGATGGAGCAAGAATATAGGAATAATCCAGACAATAAGTAGTAAATCAGTGGGTTTTGTTTTGTAGGTTGTTTTCAAACCTCTTCTAAGTTACACAGGAATTCAGTCTCAGGATGCAATGCCACTCTGCTACAGAATGTACTTTGGGGAGTACCTTTCGTTCTCAGGAACTCTGGACTGCCTAAGAGCAGATATTGTTGATTCAGATACAGCAAAGGAAAGAAAAAGCAAGCGAGCTCGAAGGTATGCTGTGAGATATTTTAAAATATGCATATTGGTTAAAGAACAGAAATTACATTTTTCACGTGAAGACATAGAATTCCAAAGCACTTCCATAGAATAAGGAGCAGTCCTTTATTCTTTTAATCGTATCTGTTTCGTTTTCCTGTCAGAATGTATATATTTTTTTTAATCTTCCGAAGGAATGGTTTGGAAACTTGAGGTTAAATCTCAGCCACTTTTGAAAATTGGAGATTGGGGAAGGGAGAGCTGGTTGGAATAATAGTGGGGGAAACTTGAGAGGCTCTTAAATGCTGTTTTGTAATTAATCCTGTACATGAGGTGTAAATGCTGAATCTTCCCCCTGCTGATTTTGGGCAAAGCTTTAGGTTATGATGGAAAGATTGCACGCCAAACTAAGTGTACATAGAACTGAATGATTACTATGTTAGTAGCACGCAGTATGAAAGTATAAAAGTTCATTTTTTAATATTTAGAACTATGGTAAGAAGATGATATCCTAAGGGAAATAAAAGGTTGGATTCAGTAAATAAGATGTACTGCTGTGTAAAAAAGTATTTGACTACCGTAAGAAGAAACTAAGTAGTAACTTGTACTTTTTCTTTCCTTAGGCAAGGAGCTGTCAATCTTCCTCCTCTTGAATTCAAACCAGCTTTGATGTTAGAAACTTTCAGTATTAGTGCTGTTGTAATGGAGAAATCCATGTGCACACCTCATAACTCCACCAATGCCCTTTCTTTTCATGACTTGAATAAACGCTATTATAATACTTTTCACTGTAATTTCACAATTTCTTGCCAGTCCATAAGCCAGCACGTAGATATGGCACTGGTTCGTCTGATTCATCAGTTCAGTACAATGATTGATGATATCAAAGCCACGCAGACGGACATTAAACTTAGCAGATACACAGCTGGATCAGCCTCTCCGACACCTACTTTTAAAACCCGCAAACACAGAGACTTCCGCTCTTCTGATTTCAGCCGAAGCTCTCGAGGAAGTCTTAATGGAGGTAACAGAGTGAACAACACCAAGAGCAAACGAACAAACAATGAGAACAATAAAAAAGAGTCTCGAAACAAGAATTCCTTGGGAAGGTCAGAAAGAAGAACTTCTAAAGTGTCCAGGAAAGGTTCAAAAGATGTAGTTGACCACATGACTATTCATATGGATGACTCCGACTCTATTACCGTGTCAGAACAGAGCGAACCTTCTGCCGAGTGCTGGCAAAATATGTATAAATTATTGAACTTCTATTCACTCATTTCTGATCCAACCGGGATTTTGGAAAAGTCTTCTGAAACGTTCGGGCCAACAGGTAAACTCATTCAGGTATCCAAATAATGAAGACCATGCTCTTGCTTAAGTATATTCTTCTAAAGCGTGATCATAAGGCGGTTTTTGAAAGTTGCCCACTGCATCTAAAGTGCATCAGAGGGGCAAGTGGTGAGGACTCGGGGGGAGCTTGTAATTAGTTCACCAAGATGGTGTACAAGAGAAAAAAATTATGTTCCTGGCTTTATAGTATGCTTTGATTCTTTCAATCCTAGACTTAGTCAAAGACGTGTTAACGGATTAGTTATAAATTCAGTCCCTTGATATTCTTGTGCAGCTTTGTTAATTTGGATTTGCACTGGCTGTGGGACTGTGTTAAGTTAACTTTTCTGGTTAATTGTGTACAGAGTAGATTGAGTTTGTTCCTCCCTAGGTGCTATTTTGTGTTGAAGTGGCTAATGGAAATGCTGTATATTATTCTGTGAAAATATATAAGCACATACATAAGCAGTCTTGAGGGAGATCATTTCTGCCCTGGGAATGACTGAGTAAAAAAATCATCTGTGAACCTAGCTTTGAGAGAAGAAAAGGTGAAGTACTGATTTTGGTAAAGTCCAGCAAAGATTAGATGTTTGGGCCAGAATTTCACCCAAAGCTTTGAGATCTGGGGTGATCATTGCTCTCTATTTCCAATGTATTTTAGCACAGCAGAGTAAATTTGAGAGCTGACGTAGCATAATTCTTTTTGTTAGTGAACTTAGGTTGCTGTAAATATGCAGGGGATGGTATAGTTACTAGTTAGGCATATTTTCTTTGGAGTTCTTTTAACTAAAGAATGAAAAGCTGGGAAAGCGTCAAATGAGAGCTTCTGTTAAACAGAGGGCAGTATCTTTCATGCACAGAATATCGTATCCGCAGGTATGATACCCATGTAAAATGTAAATTTTCTTATATTGTTTTTATGCTCCGAGTGTTGAAAACTTGCTCATCCAAA
This sequence comes from Nipponia nippon, assembly GCF_047370975.1. Taxonomy (NCBI): domain Eukaryota; kingdom Metazoa; phylum Chordata; class Aves; order Pelecaniformes; family Threskiornithidae; genus Nipponia; species Nipponia nippon. The sequence continues at coordinate 77,029,876 of NW_028262380.1, read as the reverse complement.
ACTAAATTACAAGAACCTTTGGCTGTGAAATGATCAAAAAAGAAACAGGACAATTGGAAACTGTCAGAGCATTTTTATTGTATAACAATAAAATCACATAAATATCAATATTTATATAACATACATAAGAATATATCTATGAATAATAATGAAATTACATCACTCATTATTGTCCCCATTGTGTCTTGGATTTGGTTCAGTTGCAATGTTATTAGAGTGGAATAAGGAAGGCACAGATAATTTGCCTAAAGAGTTCGCTTGATGTGCAAGATACATGACCCTTGGTTTCAAATACAACTGTAACTCAGATATGGCAAGGATTTCTCGTAAAGTATCCTTCAGTAACTCCTTTGTGTTTTTGTAGGTGTTCGAAGCCCTACTGAACCTGCCTGTAGAGTGGTGTTTGAGAATGAACAGGATAATGGCAGAGACACGCAGAGGAAGCGCAGCCTGGTGACTTCGGAGCCACAGCATGTGACTCTCATAGTCTTTGGAATAGGCATGGTGAACCGAACCCACCTGGAGGCAGACATTGGCGGTCTAACAATGGAATCTGAACTGAAGAGAATCCATGGCAGTTTCACCCTGAAAGAAAAAATGAAAGGTGGGATAAGCTAAAATGTGCTCTATAATTAAATTCAGTGGCAGCTTCACATGTTTATGTGTGTGCGCATACCGATGCCAATGCGTATGTATGTGCATGTGTAATAAGTTTTGTTTGTAAATAGAGGTACATTATGTCTGTGTGTGGATCGTATAATAACATTCAACAAGTTCTTTTAAAAACTATTACTGGGATGCTGAAGTATTTTAGAAGGCTGCAAGATTTTCAGAAAATGCTGTGAAGGAAATTCTTTTATAAGTTAGTCACTCCTTTCACTTTCAAAAGCTTTCTTTTTGTCACAATTTAAATTTGATATTACTTAATGTGACTACTAAACCTGTAATTTTGCAATTATTTTCCTGCTACTATATTTTTGGAAACAGTAGGCATATCTGGATGTATTTTACTGAATGAAATGCTGTTAAGTATCTTTTTTCTTAAAGATGTACTACATCAAAAGATGACCGAGACATGTGCCACTGCTCACATAGGAGGTGTCAATATCGTCCTGCTGGAGGGAATTACCCCAAATATCCAGTAAGTACGAAGCCTGACAATTTGAACTTGTTCAGGTGCAGAGAAGTGGTATCAGTTGTGTGACAGTGAAGGTATGTAGCTTAATATGGTGAAAGAATTGCTGATATGTCTTTAGGTAGAATCTGTGAAGTCATAGAGTTTGGTGGCAACCATGCAGCTGTTGAAGAATTGGGCTTGAGTTTGGCTTGTAAAGCTAATTGCATGTGCCTGTTGACAGGAGGCTTTTCTATGAAAGGCATATCTGAGTAAACTGAGAAGGAATACGGTGAACGTTTTAGTAGGTTTCAGTCTAGGGCACCAAATCACACAAGTCTTACATAGTTATACGAATATGAATTCTCCTATTCCTTTCTATGTCTAGTAAAAGGTATTAGTAAGGTCAGAACTGATTGTAGGATCGCAGTGTAAATGGGTAAGTGACCTGACTGAAAAATCGTAGGTGACAGGTCCTCTTGTAAAAAGAAAGAAATTAAATTTCATGTAATCAGAGCTTTCTGCACTGATTTTATCCCATGTGGTGTACGTATAGAAACTTTATCACATCGTGTGTATCGTTTCTCTTATGCTTCTAATTACTTTTTGAACCTTATAGGTTCCACTAAACCATAAAAGTTTTTTAGGGAGTATTTAACCTACTGATGCTGATTATTCCCATTTAAGATCTATATTGTTTCTTTAATAGATATCTTTTGGAAATCCCACAATGCATGATTCTTTGTTATTTTTACGGTTCTAATATCCATTCTCCACCCTTTATATAACTGACACAAATTGGCAGGGGTGGGGGGAGAGAATCACTTTTTGTGCATGAACATCTTGAATGACTTGCTCAGCATCCACATTGTTGTGGTTTTGTTTTTTGTTTGGTGTTTTTGTTTGTTTGTTTTTTGGCCAGGTTCACAAACTCAAAAAGGGCACGCATTATTTTTCTTTGTTTCTAGCTGAACTTCTTTCTGTTTTGAGTTGCAAAACAGTTGAACTACAACTCTTTGTAACATAGATCACCCTCACGCAGTTTGAGTGTTAGCTGGGTAACCCTCAGTATGTGATCTGGTTTTAGAATATTAATGTTGTAGAAAAGGGGCTAAATAATGTGACTTGAGTCTCTCTCTCCTTTTAATTCCTGTTTAGTTTGGAAGATGCTACATAGAACTTAAAACATACAGAATTTTATTAATGTCCCCAGCTAAATTGCTTCCAATAAGCCTGTTTCAGAGTGATAAATAAAAGTTCTAACCTGACAGCCATGCAGGGTTTCTGAAGGCAGCTGAGGTTCTTCATGTCTGTTCTACGTCATAATCTTACTGATTTTCCACCCGGGAAGGGTACAAAAGGAAAGGGGGGAAATAATGGTAAATCTTTAACAACAACAGCAACAAACCCTAATAAAACCAAAACCTTCAACGTGGTAGATTTGAAAGTAAGTGTCATATTGTGGGTTACAAGTAATTAACTGACTAATTTTGCATGAATGTTTATTCTTTATTTGCTTTGTTTTTGTTTTTCTTGCTTACTCTTCAATCTTCATCTGTAGACTGGAGGATTTTCCTACATCTCCTACAAGCACAGCCAAACAAGAGTTTCTGTATGTCATATTATTATGTTTAATAGTCTTGCAATTAACTCTGTGTTGTGTAGCTAATGGCTGCATTTCTACTGTGTGTGATTGTGTAGGCAGATGTTGCTTGAATACATTTTAGTTTAACACCTAATATTTACCTAGCTAAGCTTTTAATGTAGCCTGCTAAATATCTGTCAAAAAAAGCCCTTGTAAATGTTAACTATCTAGTTTTAGGGGCAGATATTACACTATACGGTCACTACTGTAATGCTAGAATGGTTTCACTGGCTGTTAAGTTCCCTACATCTGCTTCTATGCTTATTTTAATGAGGTGAAATAATGCTGATAAATGTAAAGGAACAGACAGGTTAGATTTGCTTTGAACTTGGTAAGGAACTGCTGTGCTTGGAGTGTTAGGACCTGTTGTGATTTCAGCATGAATAGGACCATTCCTTTTGTCTTTATTTACCTCTGTGCTGGGTTTAATTACTAGCCATGCTGACCAGGTTATGCTAACACAAAATGTTTTCCTTAAAACTATGCCTGTGCAGCTACTGCTAATGAAGGTGACCCTCTTCATGTCCCCCAGATCCATACGTGTGAATGTAGGTCTTTTTCTCTCACAAACGATGCAGTGCTTTCTTTCTAGTTGCTTTCTTCCTGATGCTAAAGTCCAGAGGGTCTCACTGCAGTAGTGGTCAAGGTGGGAAATGGTACACTGGCAGCCTAGAAGCCCTCTTACACAATGACCCTGCAGTACTCTGAAAAGAAAAGTTATGCAGCCAAAAATTGTGAGGTGCTCTTCCCCCCCCCCCCCGCCCCCGTTTTTTTTCCTCCCTTTTTTTTTTTTTTTCCCCAAAACAGTATTCAGACCATGGGTTTTTCAGTTTTTCTGCTGCTTTAGACCACCAGTGCATATCTTCTAGAAAGACTTAGTACAGCTGCTGTTTGTTACAGCATTGGTGTATATTCAGTGTTGTGATAATACAGGATTAACTTTGAAATGTCCTTATAAATGGTAGCTCTGGAAGGAGAGGTGATGGACTGTAAAACTGCAAGTGATGTATAGAAAATATTCAGGTTTTTGTTCCTTTTTCTCTGGTAGCAACATTAAACCAGCAAAAGAAAGTACTTTTTTGCATAGTCTGTCACTGAACAGTTGAATTTGTTGCTGTATGATGTGGTCAACAAAAGCATAAATGATTAAAAGGATTGGACAAATCCATGTAGGATAGGTCTGGTGGTGAGTCATGAACACAATACAGCCTCTGGCTCAAAAAGTAAACCCCTGATGGCTGGAATTAAGGGAAGGGTCACTTTATTTATGCCCCAAGTATCTGCTACTGCCCGAATTTTCATCTGACTCAGTGTGGTAGTTTCTGTGTGTGTTAATGGGCCTCCTGCTGATGTTTTTCCCCCCGTTTTAGTAACATTCTCAAAAATCTGTTAGGTTGAGTGGTAGCCTTGTAGCCAGTTCTCTAGAGGAAAAAAGACTTTGTTCACAAGTTGGTCTGGAGAGTGATTATTTATGGAATTGATGCAAGAACACAGAATTACTTCTGAATGCATTACTGGTATATAACTTAAATATCGATTAATGATTTTAATAATATTCAACCAGATCTGTTACAGGCATACCACTGTAGGTAAGCAAACTGCAGATACATAATGTGCAGTGCTCATTCCAAATAAATGTATAGCCACACAGTTGTTCTGCATCTCATTCCGTCATGGAAGTAGGCTTTTTGTAGACCAGACAAGTGACAGTGAAATTCATTTGTTGCATGAAAAATGGAAATACCTTAGCAGAGAAGCACAGTTAATCTTGCTGAAATCTGATTCTCCTGTGACAGCTACATTGGTGTAATTTTTTTTTTAATTAAGGAAGTGCTTAAAATGGTATGAATTCACATGTTCAGAATTGATTGTAAATTCAGTACAGACTTTAACTCAAACTACATTTACTTTTAACTTCTACACCATGATAGGTTAAGACTAGACTGTCTGGTACAGGTCAGGAAGACATCTTGCAACTTCCTTTAAGTTGAAAGTTGTTCTTGTGATGCTTGAATAGCTAACTTAGTGGTATTTTGTGTTATAGATGGGCGAAAAAAATGTATTCTTGAATGGCTTCACAATAGTTCAGTCAGAATGGTAGCAGGAAGAGAGTTAGAAAATAAGCAAACATCAACAGAGAAATAATTGTGGTTTTTCCTTTAAAGGCGTGGATTAAAACAAGTCTGCCCTTTTCTTAAGTCATGTTTATTTGTATAATGTTTTTCTGAAAGTACTTGTAAATTAAGATTTGTTTCCTCTCTCACATTTGTGTAAATACTTCAAATATTTTGAAATCATTTCCACTTGACAGTCTACCCTAAAATATTAATCCATAACTGGTTTAGGTCGCTTGTAGCTCTTGCATAGCTGTGAAAATCTGAAAATGCTTCTAGAGCTTCAGTAAATTAATCTGCTGTTGATAAACCTGTGGTTGCATTACAGTGCTGTGTATTTCTTCATTATAAGCAGAAGGATGATGTCTTTTTTGTATTTCCACACCTGGGATGCTTTGGGCTAGCTGATATTTTAACATCAGAATAAGGAGCCCTGTGTTAGGGCTTCACAGAAGAAACATTACTTAGGGAGTAGAATTCATAGATTATCGTAGCTTTCACCATGAAACCAAACTGTCTACAGAATGACTTAAACCATGATACAAAAGGTATTTAAGTTATGCTCCTTAAAACTTAGTGTTTGAGAAAATTTCATTGAATGTTGCAATTTTGCAGTCTTTTTCAGACGTTTTAACTAATGTACTGCATCTTCACAACTATATGTCTTTGAGGCTGTAATATTCTGTGCTGGCTACGTAATACACTTCCATTGGGTAACCCTCCAGTAATTGACCTTAGATGAGAAATGTTATCGTGTTGCCCCATGTGTCTTTTTTAATAGGAGCTTAGTGAATTCTGATATGTCAAAATTTTATTCTGACATCAAAAACTGTCAGCTTTGTGCAGTTGTATTTTTATCTTGGCTAACCATGGTGAACCATATCCTCCTTAATATTAAAATAAAGTTTAGACTTCCTATTTTGGAATAGTATGTGTCAATTAAATGTCAGTTATTAGTTCGCAAACCCATTTATCACTTGCTATGTATTTATTGCTAAGTGAGTATTTCCTCTGTTGACCTTTTCGGATGCTAAAATCAGATTTTACTAAGTCGTCTTATGAAAAGGATGATTCAAGATTACTCCTGAAAAGGAGTTGAAATGGAAGGCTCCTAGTTGTTTCCATGTGTGAAAATTTGTCTGTGTATGTGCAGCCTAGAGTGTATAAACTCAAATGGTCTTACATTATGCAAGAATAACAGTTTAACAGGTATTTTTGCAATGCATGACTTGTAGTTCTCTTAAATGTAGTGTAGTTGTTTGTGGCATGTAGTGCATCTGTGTGTGTAAAGTGAAAGAAAAAGGAATGTGTATGTAGTTCATAAACAAAATCACTTATATGAATACTTTAAAATTCAGCTAACACTTAAAACCCCATTTTAACATAAAACTGTAACTGTTTTGAAAGACGTGCAAATAAATCCTATTTCCTTTTCTGTTAGAACTGTCGTGAAATGCAGTATTGCCAAATCCCAGGCCCTGTATAGTGCCCAGAGAGGGCTGAAAACAAACAACGCTGCTGTGGTCAAAGTTGGAGCCATCAGCATCAACATTCCTCAGCACCCTGCCACGCTGCACAGCATGATGGTGCGCAGTTCTCACCAGCTCTCCAAGCAGATTTCAGATCTCATCAGGCAACCGTCAACTGCGTAAGTGCTGCTTGCATGGCACTTCTGAATGCTGCTGGTTGCCATCCGTTTGTGGGCTTGTGCTACTTTGAACGTATGTGGGAGAATCAGGCTAGTCATGTATCATGTTATTCTAACAAAAAGTATTTTCTGATATTTGTCTTGGTAAATAGGCCCCAGCCTACCAAAGAAGATGTTGCGACTCCTTTGCCCTCTGAAAAGACTCCAACAAGTATTAATCAAACACCTGTTGAAACAAATGAATTTCCACAGCTGCCAGAAGGCTTAGAAAAGAAGCCTATAGTTCTTAAATTCAGTGCCATGATAGATGGTATAGCTATTGGAGCAGCACTCTTGCCCTCACTAAAGGCAGAATATAAGATGGGAAGAATGAGGAGTCACGGAATGACAGGTAACAGTTCTCTGAAACTTCAAAAATGTTACGGCTTTTTAGTTTGGCCTTGCTGGAAGCATCCAAGAGGACTCGATATTTCTACTGAATTACAGCTAGAGCTTTGAGTCTGTTGCTATCGGCTTATTTTTTTTGAATGTGGACTTCAATCAGATGGGGCCATACAGAGAATTTACACTGTTGTTGTTATACACAATTGTCAGAGGCAGAGTATAAGAGCAGATGAAGACATGTATACATTCATATATAGCTTCCTCCTAGGAAGCTTCCCTCTGACTGCTAAAATCAGTTTGATCCTTGATTAATTAAATTCTGATTCGTAAAGCTACTTGAGAATACTTTTATAGGACCTCGGTACAGATGAGGTGGCTTGTATGACTCCCTTCTCCATCTAATTACAGTGAAGTTTTCATTTTCTTTAAAAATTAAGAAAACCCAGAATCGCATGGGTGGGTATTTATAGCTGTACAGGTCTGTGCACTTCAACAACATTTTCAAGATATTTTTTTTTTTTTTTATTCCAAGATTTTTCTTAAATTTAAGGATAAACGAAAGATTCTTTTGCCAGTTCATACCTTTTCTTTCCTTGTCTTCCTTTTACAGGTGCCCAAACTAGATTTAATTTTGAGCTTCCAAGTCACAGATTGCGCTTCACTTCAAAAGTCTCTGCCACTGATATGTCAACCATTCCTCCTTCGGCAAGTCTCAACCTTCCTCCTGTCACTATGTCAGGCAAATATATCATGGAAGAACATGATACTTACTCAGACCAAATTTGGAGCATAGATGAACTACCTGCTAAGCAAGGCTATTATCTACAGGGGAACTACTTACGTTGTGTGGCTGAAGTAGGTGTTGTCATCTTTGATAACTCGTTATTTCCATTCTGTTACATTTCTGTATATGCATCTTCATATTATTTTAATAATCTGCCTACTCCAGAACTCTCAGGTTTACAGGTTGATCCAAATATAGCATTTGTAATTACATGACACTGAAATAAAACTTTCTCAGTCCTTAGTTTGATGAGCAGCCAACATATTAAGCAGTCAAGACCACTATTTTAGAGGATTTTGAATATGTTATTTTGTGCAAATAAATAAGGAAGATATGTTTAGAAACTTTTTTTGGAATGACATTATTTCTCATCAGTGAAGTAGACATAAGTATATTATGCTGATGATTCAAATAAAGTGTAATTTTAAACTGAAAGCTTATGCTAACACATCAGATAATGTCGTATATTTTGCAGAAAGAAATACTGAAAAATTTAAAAGCAATTTTATTGTTTTATAACTGTTTTATTTTTCCATGATCAGACAGCTCCATAGATAGGAGAAGCTATGTATAACCTTAGTAAATGATATAAAATTTTCTGTTCGACACAGAGTGTTCTACTCACAAGTTCTATGTGTGTACCAATTTCCACAGTTGCTTTTCACAGAGACAAGAGTGATACTGCTTAGAAGAAACCTGTCTGGTGGGGGAAAGCGGGGCTTGTCTACTAACTATATTTCTTTATTCAGAAAAATAGTCTAGCATGTTTGTAATTGAGACTTCTGATGTTTGCATCTTTATGGGAGAAGTTTAATTAGGTGCTGCTCTTTGTTCAACCCATTTGAGTTATCTCCTGGCTGAAGAAAGACCTTAGGGTCTTTGAATTTGTTCAGCATGTAAAACAGAAGGGAAGGGCTGCTTAGCAAAGGCAAAAGCCAATTCCAAGTAGCTTTAGGAAATAGCTCTATTTTAATTTTAGTTTAAAAATCTTAATGGCAAATTTAAAAAATCTTAGGCAGACTCCAGTTCCTTAAGAATATTCTTTAAGATTAGATTGAACACATAAGTTTGCCATTGAAGATATCGGTAAACTTGTTAATCTACAGTAACTAGAATAATGCACTTTTAGAGGTTGACACCTCATTTCTGTTTTGTTCTGATAATGATTTACTATCTGTAATTAAGTAGCATTTCGCCTACTTCCATGAACCTTAATCAAGTCCTGCATTTCATCGTCTAAGCTAAACTTAAGCAAGAGAATAAACTTTTAATAGTGTATGTCCTCCAGTTTTCTGATAGGCATTCACAGCAGAAAAATTGCAAGACAAAACTATTTCATGTTCTTGTTTTATGCCAAAACCGATATAATTGGACTTGAAAAGATATGCCTGAAAACTAAAAATGCATTGTTTTGAAAATGTAGGTATGGTAACTGTTTTAAAGTTTTGTTCTAAAATTTTATGTTTCTGCAGGTTGGTTCCTTCGAACATAATCTCACAACTGATCTTTTAAATCATTTAGTATTTGTGCAAAAAGTGTTCATGAAGGAAGTAAATGAAGTCATACAGAAGGTTTCAGGTAAGCAGAATACTTAAAACCAACTTTAAGTAAGATCCTTAAACCTCGTTTGATGGCAACATTACTGAGTTCTCTGGATTGGCTATTTATTTCACAGACACCATCATTTCGCATCTAGCACTCCAAGCAGCAGCAAGAAGCCAGCAGCAGAGCTGGAGTTTGAAGTAATAACAGAGGCTCTGGAAATTTTTGTAGCTCTCAGCAGCAAGATGTTTTATTGGGAAGCAGGATAGTTTGTCATTCTGGGTGCTAGCCTCTGTGTCTATCTGTGACATTACCTTGGCTGGGTTACTTTCTGTATTCACTTTGTTCACCTTTAAAATGCAGATCGTGAGATTGCATTTTGTAAAACAAAATCAGCGTATTCTTTTAAAGGAAAACAGCTGTGTCCAAGGAAAACAGTGTCAATATTGGTATTACTTAGTGTCTCTTGATTCCTAGCTCTTCGATTCTTTGCCGATAATGTGCTTCAGAACTGTATGAGAAAGGCATCTGGCTATTCATTAGATTGTTTTGTGTATCATGCTGTATAGTGCAGAGATCACTGTTTTGTTTCTATCATTTAGGCTGGCTTCTGTTCTCAAAAAATTTTCAGAAGAAAAATAGCATTGTCATTAAAAACCCAATTAGAGAACAGTTGCAAAACCACTCAGTGCTGTCTCTTTTGCAGTATGCAAGAGAAATTGCATACTGAATTGTGCGTTCCTCTGTTTAAGTAGGCAGCCAAATTTACAAAATTTTTTTTTTTTCTTACATAAAAAACTGTCTATCTGACTGAATCACAGTTCGCACAGCATTTAAAGATAGATCTACTCGCTTTCTAGTTCTTACTGTTAGAGTCTTTGCTCAAGGACTGAAAGCAAACCCAAAAGCTGATAACTTGTGCCATGCAATGGTATTTCACTCAGCAAATAAGTTCTATCACTGTATGCACTGGAAAAAACAGCACACAAAGATACTATTTTTTCTGATATGTGACTGCTCTGAGGGGAAATGTAAGGACTGGAAGCTTTGTTTGACACATTAGTTATTGTTTGGTAGTTTTAAAAAGAATACAGGAATATAATTTATGATGGATGAGGAGATGAACAGAAAAATAAGTGAAGAACTCTAGAAGTGGTTTGTTGTTCTTCGGGTCAAAATAAGAATTGGCAGATGGGAATAAACAGTAAATTAATTAGAAAAAGGAAAATCAGTAATTAATAAGAAGTATTGCCTGTCTATTAAGAAATAATAAAAAAGTTTAAAAAAGTAAAATAACCAGGGGAAATAAAGGGAATATGAATCTTATTAATTATGTTTTTAGAGGAAAAAAGATGTATGTTTGAGAGAGAGTTTTGCAGGATGACAAATGTGAATAATTATTCAAAAGCAGGTGAAATTTCAAGTAATTTGATTTTAACCCTTTTTGAGTTATCCTAAAATGCTATTATAGAAATACAGCTAACTTTTAGTGGAAAGATTCATAAATAATTGGAAACACCATGAGGAAAGATAAACTAAAAAGTGGTAACTAAGTGAAAGGAGTGTCTATGTGTGCATCTACACACTCCTTTCATATACCTCTGTGTGTGTGTATATATATATATATATTCATGCATACAAATGTACATAAAAGAAATGTTCAGGTCCAGGTGACATGCCCTCAAGGGAGTTAGAAGATGCAGTGGAGAAAATTGAAAATGTCAGAATCCCTGAAGGATAAGAAGAAACAAATTTTAAACACCCTGATGTTTGTTCCAGGCAAAATATATTAGCATTGAGTAGTAAGAGAACACTTAGGGGAAGAATAAACCTTCAACAGCTGTCATGATTCTATTAGAACAATTTTTATAGAGGAGCATGAAGTGGTAAAACGGGAAACCTATATTAGATTTCTTTTACAGCATTTGTCAGTCTCTAGAGTTCGATCTCTCCTCTGTTTTTATGTGAAGAATTTATTACCATTGCTGGTTCTTTGCTTTTCCAGACTATAAATTTTTATTGCAAGTAGCAGCCTGATGATTTTTGAAATGTGACTGCTACCTTCCATATTGTGGTAATTCAGCAGGAACGCGGTCAGGTGCCAGCAGCCCATAGGTCTGGGTGCTGAATGCAGAACAATGGGGGCGGAAAATAACTTTTGTCCTTCTGGCTTGCAGCAAAGTAATTTTCATGGCTTGAAAATTCCAATTAGTGTAATATACTAAAGTGGTTTTTCTAATTATGGTTTCTGTTGCACTAAAATATTGATTGCATATTATCCTTATATAAAACCTGGGTAAGTACCAATTACTTAAGGTGAAGTTGCACAGATGAAAAGCTAGGTAATGAACAGAGCAGTTCATAATAATTCCATCTGCAAGTTGAGGGCAGCGTTGATTTAAGGACAGCTGGTGTCCGCTTTCAAACTCGTATCACTTTTTGCACTGGTTTATGTAAAGATGCAAATCCAACTTCTAATTTAGTTTCATTCAAGAAAATTATGCTCCCTGAAGTGAGAGAGTAGATGGAGAAATTTTATTGACAAGTAATATCTCCTTTCTTTTTTCTTTTCTAACTGGCAAATGCTTTACAAACTTCATGAAGAAATGTCATTGCAAAAATAGCCTCTAATATGCATGGGGAGAATATATGAAAGATGAGTTAGTTTTCTTGCTCGGAACCCTTAGGCTACCATTGTAGTTTTATATGATCCTAGTTAAGAATATTTGGGGGCAGGGGGGAACAACAAAAAGAGAGGTGCTTATTAAGACTATTTGGAGAAGAAAAACATCCAGATACAAAACGGAGTGATACAAATTTACTGTTGTTGCTTGGCTGTTTCTTTTTAGTCCATGATTTAACTGCCTATTCTTACCACCAAATAACTGTAATTAGAAGAACTGGTATATATGGAGAGAATGAATGGCTTAGCCTTTCCCAGCAGCAAGCCCTTCCTATCAACTAAAATTGAATATAGATCAAATCTCAAGGAGAACCTTCAGGTTAGAGCCTGTGGGAATATGTAACTTGGGATGTAATGTGCCAGGATGAGGAAGTAAATGCAAAAACAAAATAACGGCAGAATACTCTTTCCTCCTGTAATTGAAAAATACTGATATGATTTCAATTCCTCTTTTCATGCAATTTGCACAGTATTCAGTCAAGTGTTTAATTTTTATTGTCAGATGATTAGGAGATGTATTGGTGCAGGAGACAAAGAATATCTTTTTGAAAACTAGGTGTTACTCCTTACAGGCTCTGAGCCTTCCTGTGGAAGGTTTCCCAGGAGGGAGGAACATGACTCTCTGCCTCGATTCTTAGTAGAGAGCTATTAACTATAGGTAACAAGCTGAACCTGCACTGATGTCTTCCATCTTCAACCTATATCTATTTTTATAAATCTTCAAATAGTCACTGAGGCTTAATTCACTGTCACCTTTTTTATAGCTATTTGTTTTAAAATGTTTTCTTTGTTAACACTCTGTGTGTATTTAATGTGTACAGGAGGGGAGCAGCCAATACCTCTTTGGAATGAACATGATGGCACAACTGATGGAGAAAAACCAAAAATTCTTCTTTACTCATTGAGCCTACAGTTTAAGGTAATCTTAAGATGACAGAACAGTGGTCCTAGATGCTATTAATGGCTTTTGGGTTTTTACCTCAAAGCTTATTGAATCAGGAATACTCTGCATGCAGAAAAAGACCTTGAGTTTGGTTCCTGTAATCTTTTAAAATAGCTTAGTGGCATTGCATTGTGAAAAATGATTATGTCCTCTTTTTTTGCTGCACAGTGAAAAGGGGGTTTTGTTGTTTTGTTTGTTGTTTGTTTGTTTTTTTTTTTCCCCCCCTTCTCTTTATGTCTCTGAACCAGATCCTAATAACCTTGTACCTTCCTTATTCATCAGGGAATTCAAGTGACAGCTACAACTCCCTCAATGCGAGCTGTGAGATTTGAAACTGGATTGATAGAACTTGAACTCTCAAACAGACTGCAAACCAAAGCAATGCCTGGAAGTAGCAGCTACCTCAAACTGTTTGGGAAATGCCAGGTGGATTTAAATCTGGCACTAGGACAGATTGTTAAACATCAGGTTAGTGCTCAACATCTTTGCATGTGGTGTTCTTAATAGTGTGCGATTTAAAAAAATACATAACCAAGCCAAGAGGCTGTCTTACACTACTGTGGGGTTTTTTTGGTGGGTTTTTTTTGTTGTTTTTTTTTGGTTTTTTGTTTTTTTTTTTTTTCTTTTCTGATCTGGCTGTGGAGTGGGTGTAAAGTGTAGGGGGGCTGGCGAGGGTGTTGATTTTCTGTTTGAGTTTGGTTGGTTGGTTTTTCAGCTTGTTTTTTTGTTTTTTTTTTTTTTTGTTTTTTTTAATAAAAGTTTAAGCATTCTGCAGCACACAGGTGTGGAAATTTACTTCCTGAATATGCTCTCATATTTTGTTAAATCATCATTCATAATAAATTTTCTCACTTGAGTCAAGAAGGGACTGAAGATGACTTTTCAGAAGAATTAGCCTTCATTATGAAGGCCAGTGTACATGCATAAAAGATGGAGTCAAGTATGGGTTCCCCCTGCTCTGCCCCATGCTATTAATATCTTAGAACTTACTAGCCCTTTGCAAGAGTAATGGCCTTGCTACTGAGTCAAAATCAAAATTTTTGTTGATATTGCTATTATTTTTAGGGTACATGAATGAAATAATAAGATCAGACAAGATCCAAACTCGACTAGACCTACATTTTGACCTAGTTTGTCTGTCTTAGTTTGACAGTTGTATCTCTTATATTCTTAAACCCACTGTTACCTGGGATCACTAATTCTATGATACGAAAATATTTTGTGATAGAAACAAACAAATACAAATCTTAGAACCTATAAATATACTGTCACAATAGAGGATCTGGATATATAAATAGTTATTTTAGTTAACATTTTATGATAAATAAGGAAAATAACACTGTGATCAGAATTTAATATAAGAAAACAGAATATCCCCAAAGGAACTTTGGCTAGAAGAGAAAAAGGGGAAAGGAGACGTCTTTACTTCTTGTTGTAATATTACATTTTGTCAAATGCAGTAATTTGACTATTTTTCCCCCATCCCTGAACTCCTCCCTGCTGCAAACCCCTCTGCCTTCCCATTTTTTTTGAACATTTTAAGGTTTATGAAGAAGCTGGATCAGACTTTCATCAAGTTGCCTATTTCAAGACAAGAATTGGATTAAGAAATGCTCTCCGAGAAGAAATCAGTGGCTCATCAGATAGAGAAGCTGTGCTCATTACTTTGAACAGACCAATTGTTTTTGCTCAGCCTGTGGCCTTTGATAGAGGTATTGAAGAGACAATTGTTACAAATTTGTCTTCATACTGAGGAAGCTGTGTATTTTTTTTCAGAAAGGCTTGATTATTCAAGATTTAGTATATTTCATGTTAAATCAAAATGTTAGGTAGCTGAGAAATTTAGGATATCTACTGCATTCCAGCAGGTTAATAATTCCTAACGCCAAAAATTCCATTTGCTGAGGTGATTAGTTTTCAGATGGTTTGGAAGAAGTTGCTTTTGTAAGTCTTCACAAATGAGTAATGCTGAGAACAGCATCGCTTTCTGTATTTTAATGTGTTGACTTCGACGCTAAACGATTGGCTTTGTCCATCTTGTCCTTTGCAGTATGAGCCTCTTCGCTACATCCTGAATATGTGTGTGTGTCCATTGTTGTACATCCACTGTCTTAAAGTAATGGAGAAACCATAATAATGAAAAAAAAAAAAAAAGAACTTTATTTAGTGAATGTGCTTTTTTTTTTTTTTTAATGTGTTGATTTCAATAAAGCATTTCTGGTTTCTTCATAAAGCTGTGCTATTTTGGCTGAACTACAAGGCTGCATATGACAACTGGAATGAACAGAGAATGGCTTTACATAAAGATATTCATATGGCCACAAAAGAAGTAGTTGATATGCTGCCTGGAATCCAACAAACGTCTGCCCAGGCTTTTGGGACCCTCTTTCTTCAGCTGACTGTCAATGACTTAGGAATTTGCCTGCCCATCACAAACACACCTCAGGTAATCAAAATGTCTGAAGCAACATGACTCTTAGTATTCTATTGAAATTTCCATTTGTATGTGGTACATGGCTTTTATGTCCATAAATGTAATTTTTTCATCACACCAACGCAAAAGTCATTGGATGCTGATAACTGCACTAATGACATTGCTTGTAATAGAAATGGTTTTCTCACTTATAGAAGAGCTAGGTTATGCATGTTTCAATTGGTGTGCATGTTTTGGGGGAACGTAATGCATTCTTGTTTGCACCACGTATGAGCTCAGCACTTCGGAAGGTCCTTGGAAATGTTTCAGGTGGAACATATTTTCTTGAAAGCTTCCATCACAAATTCCACTTAATCCTTTATTTTTCATATGATTATAGATAGAAAAAGAAAACCTGTGAAAACTGTTGGCTTTAATGTGATGTTCTGACTCGTTTGTTTGTTTAATTAAAACAAGGAATGAGAGTATGAATAACTATTTAAAATATATAGATACAGATACATGTTTTTCAGAGTCACTTTTATTTAGGAGCTCAGGCTGGGTTAAAAAAAGATACTTAAAATGCAGTCATTGACAAAGTATATAATTGTAGTACAGGGTAAGTCTAATACATTACACAGGATGATGTATTTTTTAATGTGCAGTTAACTAGTTTCTGTATTAAAGTAACGCCTACACAGTGCATTGTGCAGTGTGTTAATGCAACTTGTTCTGTCAGGGAACGTGCACTGCATTATATTTCTAGAAAACCTTTGAGTCTTAAGTTTAATGATGAATGGCTCAGTAATGCCTTCCCAGGGTAATGCTTTGTGGCCATGCAGCTCCTCCTTCACTGGCTGTGCAGTTTGCTGAGTTTCCTGACAACCAATGCAGCACGATCCAACACATTCCCCAGTTTGACATTTAGCTCTGCGTATTGAGTCTTTCTCCAGGTAGACAGGGAAGTACCTAAATCAGTGGACCTAGCTTTCTTGAAAATCTCTGTGCTTATTCTCAGTTAAGAAACCATTCTGTGCAGACCTGTATTCCCTCTGTTCTTCCTTTCTTAGAAATGACTGCAATTATGCCCGTCTCTTCATGTATAAGGTGAAGGTGTGATCAGCACATCTTAAGTATAAAATTGAAAATATTACATTGCCAGTTGACAGCAGTTTAAAAAATATACAAAGCGGTGGAGTATTATTAGGATAGATAATGTTAGATGGCTTTGAGTGAAAACCTTGGATTCAGAGACTGTTCCTATGTTGAACTGGGAGTATTCTTAATGGGGAATAATTCCAGAACAGGAATGAATCATTTTAACAATGTAGAAGGAAATAGTCATAATACGTAGAAATGTAAAGGAGTAATGAGGCCAATAACCTAGAAATCATAATGACATAACATTTTGATTGTGAATCTTCTATCTGGCAGCTATGGACAAAGCCGATGGCATTTTATGCTCTTATGTGTTACAAATTATAGTAAATTATGAAAAATACATTCTGGCTTATGAAGTCTTAAGCTGTATATAGAATAGCATGTTTACAGTATTTATGCTGGATCGAAAGAAGTCTAGCTTTATAAAAGGGAATATGTGGGCTTTTTTGCAGGTAAACAGAATTATAGACATTCATATACAAAGGGCTGGAAAATAATCAGTCTGTGTATTTAAGACTCTGCATAATTGTAGCTAATAAAATAAGCACGAAAAATCACATAAAAAATAAAGCTACTTTTCGTTGTTGTTCAATCAACTCGTGCAACCCTTCTTGGAGAAAAGAATCAATCCTCGGCTTGTGTTCTGTGGTCATGGGGCCATATGGTTCATAGCCCTTGATCATCTAGTCCTTGATCAAACATGGATTTTTTTTTTTCCTTTTCCAGATGAACTTGAGTCGCAGTGCCCCAACATATTTACAATGTAGGTGTTGCATTTAGAAAACAACAATGCAAGACATTGTATGGACAGATGTGATGCTTTTGAAACTTTCTGCAGAGAAGGAAAAATAGAAGGAGATACGAGAAGGGGATAAGTTTTCTAATAGGGAAAGATAAACAGCATTTAACATATGTACAATATCGCTTTGACAATGCAATAACCAGTAAATACTCTCTGTGATTTTGTTTTCCAGTCTAACCACACTGCAGATCTTGACACTGGTTCTGCTTTAGTCCTGACTATTGAAAGCACGTTAATCACGGCCTGCTCCTCAGAGTCTTTAGTTAGCAAAGGTCATTTTAAAAACTTCTGTATCCGCTTTGCTGATGGCTTTGAGACAAGTTGGGACGACTGGAAACCAGAAATAAGAGGAGATCTAGTCATGAATGCATGTAAGTGGGTGTGATTTCATACTGGACAATAGTGTTGCAGAGAGAAATCCACTTTTACCCTTTCCCGTGACTTTTAAAACTGCTGAACTTTCCCCAGAAAGATAAAGAAAAGACTCTGGCCTTGTGAAAGCAAAATAATATGGATCTAAAAGGTTGTATTCCTTTTGTTGTTTTCCTTATTAATAACTTTGTTGCTATATGTCTCATTGTAAGCATTTAAGTTCTGTCTGAGAGATGTTGGAAGAGTTGAATGCATTGCTTTTATATAATTTCATAAGATCCCAGTAAGTTTTTAATAGTTTAGTAGAGATTATTTTCATTTATATATATGTCTTTCATTATGGTGAAGATTCTAGAATTTATATGGAGTTTTAAGTTAATATAAACTTGGATGTTACCAAGTAGATTCACTTTACTAAATAAGAGAAGTTGTTAAATGGGAATTACAACTAAACCTCCTATCCATCACCACTTACGCTTTAATAGTGGAGGGCAAGGGACTGAGGTGGAACTTGGAAGGGCTAGTCTAAAGCAACTTTGACTGTCTGCCTAATCAGTGTATGTGCTTCATATGCTTCATATAGGTGTTGTGCCAGATGGTACGTATGAAGTATGTTCTAGGACAACGGGACAGGCTGCAGCAGGTAATACACTTTTTTAGTAAATCAAGTCCTATATAAATAAAGCATTCATAAAAAATGAAATTTAAACCCTTTAACGGTGTTGTAATTTAATTGGTGGTTTGGTTTTTGTTTTGCTTAGTATCTTGTTTTCCTGGTAAAACTCCTCAATGTTTTTATCTGCTCTATCTTTTCAAGCTATTCCAGGTTTTGAGTTACATCAGCAACACTGGTTTTAGATTTTTACCTGCAGGAAAACACACAGTGTATATGTGTTTGTTCCTTGGCTGGAGAATAGTCCTTTGTAAAAGCAATGTTGTCCTACTGCTTCCTATCCTAGAGACTGCTAAATCTTCCAGTCCTTCTAATGCTGAGACTTTGCATCCTGAGCTCCCATTCCTCCCTCACTCTTCCAGAGACAGCTTCTGTTTTTCCCAAACTCCCTCTCTTCCCAGTCTCTCCTACTCAGTTGTTTGGACATTCTCCAGAGGCCTCAAAAATACCTGGCAATCTCTGTCTTGGTCATCATACCTGCTGCTTGCTGCTTCTTATCTCTTTGCCCAAGTGTTGGATCTACAGTGTCTCCTGTCCCTGTAGTTTTGCTCATTGTCCCCGCTTGCTTTTTTGTGCTGAGGAGACATAAAAATGAAACACATGCTGCAATTATTAAAAATTTACCTCACGTGGAATTGTGAATGGCGAAAACCAGGATGAATCCATTTAGAAGGAAAAAGTAAGAAGTATCTTGCGTAGTTCTGCTTAAAACAAGTTCTGTATTTTGATGCTGAAAGGTGGCGCTCATTAGAAAAATCCTGAGAAGACAGGGTACTCAGCAGGCACATTACACATATATTATAATGTCTTCCAGCACCGTTATTTGAGACTTGAAACTGTAAATACGTCAGCGTTTTTACATGCAGACAGACATCTTTTAGGTTTCTTGCTGTTAGAAATCCTGTTCTGGAAGAGTATACTTGGCTGCAATTGTAAGAGCTGAAGTTTGAGATGCTCTCTCCTGGTCATCAGCTTGACTGAAGGGAATGTATTTTCATTAGGTTTGTCTGTGTACATCACTTGTTAAAGAAATACTGACTTCGTAGCTGTGAAGTACTTCCAGCAAGCATTTCAGTTGTAGAATATGTTTTCCTCAGAGTGGGCAGAAAAGACAGTTCTTTGTAACTGGTAAACACTGTCTTGGCTAACTAATACATAACTTAATATGGGGGATTTTTTAAAAGAGAAAAAACTGGTTAAACTTTTTCTTTTTTTAAATACAGAAAGTAGTAGTGCTGGAACCTGGACACTGAATGTGTTATGGAAGATGTGTGGTATTGATGTCCACATGGATCCAAACATTGGGAAAAGATTGAATGCTTTAGGCAACACCCTCACAACGTTGACAGGAGAAGAAGATATTGATGATATTGCTGACCTCAACTCTGTAAACATAGCTGACCTTTCAGATGAGGATGAAGTTGACACTATGTCTCCCACTGTACATGCAGTAAGTGAATCAACCAAAATAAGTGCTACTAATTGGAAAAGGCGTGACAAAATCTTCGGTCAAATGGAAGGATCATAGTCTTGAGTTGAGTCCAGCATGCTACTCCTTATAGTTCATATAACTCTTGTTGCAAATTAAAAAAGTTTGTGTGTTAGTTTTCTAACTCCACATTTCAAAGACAAGAAATCACAGATTATATTTCTGCTGGGGTTATGTGGAGACACAGTACCTCACTTCAGGTACCTGAATTGAAAAAACTGTGGCTGTTGATAGGTTTTCTTAACAAGAAAGTAAGTTACTAACATAAGCAAATTAGAAAAAATTCTTTTTCGTTATTTCTACCCAACATGCTGCTGACCTTGCTTTTTTGTTTCACATAAAAACATTTTAACGGATGTTCTTTAATAGCTATCTTAAATAGCCAACAGTGAAAACGTTATCCCAGAACACTAATGTGCCTGTTTGTTGTTTAGAAATCAGGTGGAGGTTCATTATATGGAGATGCACGCAAGCTAACATTTGGGCAGCGGATTGTAAATCACCTGCTGGGTTTGAGCCCCCCAAACCATCGATACTCTGTTCCTGTAGAATATCTATTGGGGTCAGCGAAGTGTGATTCTCTTCAGTCTAGCAGATCACATATGAAAGCAGGCAGATCCTGCTCATGGGGACATGTATGTAGTAGTTACAGTGTGTCTAACTGAATGATGGGGTTTGGATCACTGGAAAAAATCAGCTGCCTTTTGAGATGAAACTGATTCTTTTGCATGCACTAGTCCAAATTTTAAGCTGTGAAATTCACTTTACCTATTGTTAAATCGCGCTAATGTCCAATTTTTTATGAGGGCATTAATTAAATGTTTATTTTAAATAGGAGATTGTTGATCACCGACGGCAGGGAGCTTCTAGTATCCAAACTGGAGAACAGCGAGGAAGAAAATTTGTGAAACGCTTAGTCGATATTAGAGAACTCAATGAGCAAGCTAAAGTTATTGATGACTTAAAGTAAGTTGGGTTTTGCTTTAACTCACACAAAGTTTGGGAGTAACAAACTGCAGCTGACTTTTTTTCTGTTCTTATCACATATCTTGTGGCATTGTGATGGTCAAGTGGGAATTGTTGTCTTTATTTAAAAATAAAAAACTGTCCTTTTGGATTCCATAAGAAAAAACTATATATGCAAGTACTCTCTCAAATTTCTCAGGTTCTTCCCCAAGTGTCAAGTTAGTCTATATTCTTTCTGGTTCTGCATTACAATGGCTGATTATAATCAATTTCCTATTGTCTTGTTCACTGGAAGAAGAAGAAGAAAAATATTCAAATCGACTATTTTTGCATCTTGTAGGTAAAATTATATCTCCTATGCTGTACTTGAGAAAACCCTGAAGAAAGAATCATTTCAAATTTCATAAATTTCATCTGAACTGCTTTTGTGAATTTTATTAATAATCTTTTGCAGTCATGGTTTGTTGGGCTTGCCTTTTTTTCCCTTCCCTAAGACAGACTTACTATAAATGGATCTGTCTGGGATGGGAATACAGAGCTTTGGTAATTATGTGTTAAATAATGAAGAGGAGACACGTTTTACTGCTTGTACTTGGAATAAAATTGCTGTCACCATTCAGGGGGCAATTGTGTCTGAACTTTGGATTTTAGTTGGAATGTTTCTTCTAATAGGAGTTCAAGAATCAAAATTTTGTTTTGTGCCTGCCTTTTCTCAGTTTATGAATGCTTCAGTAAATTGCGATTCTTTCAAAATAGCAGTTGCTTTACAGAGTTTTTAAAAATTATTTAGTGGTCTGTTTTTTTCTGCAGAAGGTAATCTGCTACAGAAGGCTTTCCTTTGTGTGACAGGGCTTTGGACTGTTACAGATTTGTCCATTATGTTTGTTTTTAATTAAAGATCCGTCACGTGATTGAAAGTGTATAGGATGTCCTTAATCTAGTTGTTACAACTAGGTCTCTTTGAAAAAAGAGAGTTGCTGCATAGCCATTCTTATTCTTCACTTTAGCATCATGGTAGCACTGTTGTTTGGGGGTCTCCTTGCATGCTAGTTTGTTCTACATCCTCTGTCTGCTCTGCTAAGGCACTTGGAGACAGAAACCTTAAAATCAAAGAGTCCACTTAAGGACAAAATATTATACCTGACAAAAAGTTGTACCATGGAACAAGAATAAATCTTCTGCAGCTATGTTGGGTACTGGTCATAAGTAACTACTGAAAAAAATGAGAAAATGGGATAATTCCCAGGGAAAGCAGACCATGATTGCAACACAGATTTTGAAATGGTGAAAATAATGTCACCTATCTGTAAGATAACTCAACCATAATTTATCCCCAGAAAATTAGGTGCAAGTGAAGGAACTATAAATCAAGAAATTCAGCGCTATCAGCAACTGGAGTCGGTGGCTGTGAATGATATCCGCCGAGACGTTCGTAAAAAGCTACGTAGATCCAGTATGAGGGTGAGCACTGTTAAGTTACTTTAAAAAATGATAGCACTTGCATTGCATATTTCTTTTCTGCATGTTGATTAAAGCAAAGAAAATGTTAGTAATGGAAAAGGAAGGTTAAGAATATCAAATAGTTTGGCAACCCCTTTACCTTTAGGAGAGGGTGGGGAAAGGTTTTTCTCCCTTGTAAAATGGTGATAAGAAAACTGAAATTTCACAGATGCTATAATGCAAATGGGTTTATTTGCACACTCACAAGAAATTGTCAAAAATGCATATTTGAAGATGTCATTTCCTCCTCTTAGCAGATTTTTAAATGATTCCTTATTGCACTGATGAATGCAGACACAGAGGCAAGCATGTTAACTGCCTGAGCAAATGACAGATACCTATTATATTCCACCTGGGAGGTGTGCTTCCTATAAGTGTTTCATATTTATAAATATTTGTGGAGTTAGGTAATGTAAAAATAAAAACCAGCTACTAAGGACAGAGGCTAGAATAAACTGGACAAAAAAAACCAAGCAGTGTTGCTGGTAATCCACAAACATATGTCTCTGTTGTCCGAGACCTGATAACAAACCTGGCAAAACATCATTTTCAGCGTGTCCTAGTGCATGAACTCCAAGTATGATGCTTCGTTAATAAGATCTTTCAAATAGTGATCTGTTTGCAGCTCTTTCTCAGGTGTTATCATTTTAGCTCATGTTCTTCTGTTACTGTAGTGGTAGCTAGGAAGGATGTCTAAGGGGTCAGGTTATTAGCTTTGGGCATGCTTTTCTCCTGGCAACAGGACACTACCAATTCCAGCAAGTGTGAAAAGTGAACAAGCATCCAGAGGCAAGATGAAGATGCTGGCAAATGCTGATAATGAGATGCATTTTAACTATTATGGAACAAAAAAATCTTTTTACTTTACCGGCACATCTGTGTAAAACAGTATTTTAGCTTGCCGGTGTTTTTCTGTGTTGCATTTAAATATTAATTTTGGTTTAGGCTGCCTCCTTGAAAGACAAATGGGGTCTCAGCTACAAACCCAGCTATAGCCGATCTAAGAGTATTTCAGCAT
The DNA here is from genome assembly GCF_047370975.1 of Nipponia nippon. Lineage (NCBI taxonomy): Eukaryota > Metazoa > Chordata > Aves > Pelecaniformes > Threskiornithidae > Nipponia > Nipponia nippon. The sequence goes on along the minus strand of NW_028262380.1, from coordinate 77,006,625 downwards.
CAGGAAGACCACCTCTGAAGAGAATGGACAGAACAAGGTAAGCTTCCTGGAATTTGAGATCTGTGATAGCAACAACAGGATATGGAACAGAGGAAACATTGGACTTTGGCCCTAAGAGTCCTTTTACCATAGGCAGCAGCTAGATGTGGTGGAACTGGATAGGAGGAGGTCATTTTGGAAGACAGGCATGTTCTAAAAAGCACCTTTTCACCTTTTTTGTCAAAAAAGAATTTTCAAAGACTTAGTAGTATGTCAGATGAGAAGTTTCCACTTCTACAACAACTTAGGGTTTTTTACAGAATCCTGCTTTCAAAACATACTGAAGAAACATATCTAAGGAAAAATGGCATAGTGTAATCATTTTGATTTCTACACTTTATTTGCCTTAAAAAGGTTGTTGTAATGAGAAGAAAGGGAGATTTTTTTTTTTTGTGAATGATAAATTTCTTTTAATCTCTTCACTAGTATAACATGCATTGGTTTTGTTTCATCATTTTATGGCTGCTGAGCAAACTGTAGTTGTATAATGATGCCTGTTTGCTTTGGTTTTAAAATACATGTGTTTGAGTATTGCTCCTGTAGATCCAGCTGAAGCACTCAAAGGTTGGAATTTAAAATATGCTGCATTATTATGTATTAAATATAAAAGACTTGAAAATTAAAAAGGTGGAGAGGAGTATTAGAATTCTTTGGACTTTTTTCTATGAGAATAGAAATTCTTAATAGAAATTTGCTTCAGATTTGAATACTTCTGTAGGAGTGAATGGAAATTTATAAATCATCTAGATGTGAAAATATCAGACAGCAGATATTACAGCATAAAACCAGCTTTATAAGTACTCTAAAGTGAATTTTTGAAGGTGCCCTTGAAAAGGAAACTGTCTTCTGAACTAATTAGCATTCTTGATAATTAAAGCAGAGCAAGTGTTGAAGACATCAATGTTCTAGTTCAAGATCTGTCAGGTGAAAACAACTTTCATTTTACCTTTTCACAAGGTTATCTGAAGAGAACCAGAAACTGTATGGAAAAGATAATGAGGCTTTTCTGTTGCTCTATAAGAAACACAAAGCTCTGAAAAACTTAATGAGTACTTTGGTTGTGAATGAAAAGTAATATGCATATACTATAAGGCCAAATAAGTCATTTCAGTTGCATCAGAGAATACATCATCTGCCAACTTGCTTTATGTACTATGTGGTAGATCATGAATATCTTATTTTTCTACACTTTCTGCATGTTGGCTCAGGACTGAAAAACTTGCATAAAGAAATAAGCAGAGATTGGCTAGCGATAGACTATTGGCCAAGTAATGTGTAGCTTCCTTCTCTTTCCTTCTCCCCCTCCGTTTCCTTTTTCACGTACCCTAAGGGCTTCAATTATGATTTTATACTTTCTTCCATAACAAAATCATAAGTACTGACTGTACTTCTTTATTGCCTTATATTTGTGTAGTTAAACGTTTGCATGAATATAAAAGCCTGTAGTAAAACTCAACAAACTGTTGTGTTTTGGTTTTGCTTATAGCTCTCGACTAGGAGACAGTGAAGACCTCCCAGATATCCGTGTAGATGCTGCATCTCCTGGGCCGAGAGTAACTTTCAACATACAGGATTCTGTAAGAATTACTTTATATGCAATATAATTATATTTCCTCTGCCATTTGGTCACAAGTTTGCAAGCTAGGGATACCTAGGCAGACCTGAATTGCTTGTATGTTTTAGTGTGTCTGTTTCTGTTAGTGTGTGCCTCAAGTTATGGATGTGGTTTTGGAAGATAGATTTGTTTCGGTAGAACACAGATGTGTTTTGGAAATGGTATTTATTTTATTTTTTTTTAGGCTGGCACAGTAGTAATACAATTGCTTTGGAATTTTTATCAGAAGTGGGCAAAAAAAAATCTAGTATTTTTTGTGTTTGAATATATTTAGAGTTTTGGAAATGGGTGTTAGTCAGTTTGCTGTAGCCCTGCAGGTAATATACTTCTGACTTGGCAGTGCTAGGTTAACGGTTGGACTTGATGACCTTAAAGGTCTTTTCCAACCTAAACAATCCTATGATTCTATGTGTTTGAAATGGATTGTTGAATCTTTGGTTTTGTTTGTTGCTATGTATTCTCATTTTTAAAATGTTCCTGTTATGTTGTTTTTGCATGGCTGAGATTATTGTAATTGTTTTAATTTATATATTTTTTTCACTTCTAATTAAGTTGAATAAAACAGCTTTGGGGATTGCGCAACAATCCAGCTGTCCAGGGGAAGGGTATTTTCAGGTATTTCTGAGAAGAAACAAGTATTCTTTGCCAGAGAACTAATTTATCTTACAGGGAGCTGCTTTTCAATGTTTCATCTCTTCTTCTGCACTGAGCTAAACAGAATGTATATCAAATTTGAAAATACTTAAGTTTAAATATGTAAAGTAAGCAAACAACATGATTGATTGTTGATGAACTTTCCAGGGTGTTTCTACACCCTTATGTAGACCTAAAACTTGCTATTTTTTGTAAAATGAATTATTGGAATTTGGTTTGTATATTTATGAAGACCGATCAAGGCTGATGTAAAGTGATGTAAGTCTAGCCTTGAAATGTGCTTTAGAAGAGGATTTTAGTGTGTGTGCCTTCATCTGTTACATTGTGTTCCAAGATTGCAGGCATCAACACCAGTACAAAATAATTGCTAGGTGGGAATGCATCTTCTCACACTTCTATTTCTGCTGGAATTCCTATATGTAATGCAGAGTAAGACATTTTCAAATAGTGAGTAGGGAATGTGCCAAAGCTTAATACCCAGAGAACAAATGGTAGAGTTTTTTAACCGCTTTAAAAAACATGTTTAGGGAAAATAGTGAAGTTTTTTTTCTTCTTAAAAAAACCCCAACCAAAACCAAAAAACAAACCAACAAAAGCAAAACAAAACCAACCAAACAAAAAACCAAACTCAAGAGATAGTAACGTACTTCTTCCTCCCAACTCACCTCATGCTCCCAGGAAATAAATCCCTATTTCTGAGAGAGAGGTGGAAATGAAATATAGAAATGCGCTTTGCACATTTAAATATGTTTGCATTTAAAAGCTATCCTACCTTTTTTTGGTGGTTGTTATGTATAAGCCCAGTTAGCTTAAGTTTTGTTGGCATAGCAAAATGCTATCAAACACTTAGAGGTATCAAATGTTGAATAGTTAAAAAAATAAATCTTACTGACTTTATAATGCCAGTTCTTCAGCAGAGCTCTAATTTGAATTTGCAGATGATAGCTGTGTAGCTCTATAGTAACGCTGCATAGGTAGTGCTGGTGTTAAACTAACACTTCCAGATATTTTTCGCAGGCATTTTAAGGAGTTAATGTTCGAAAATTGCTTGTGGGGTGCTTGTGGCGTGCTTTATGTGAGCAACAGGAGGCCCTTTTTGGAAATTTGGCCTGAAGTTCGTTTCGTGTTAAAGCACGTGCGCCCAAGAGCAGCCCAGAACTGCAAACCGGTGCCGTACATTCTGTGTTAGCGTTCTGCATGCACGCCTCACTAACCCTCCTGGGTGCCTTACCCCTCTACGAGGTTCATGATGATTTTTGTTGTCTTTTGTGCTTTTCTTTCAAAATATTTTTTAAGTTTATATGAACTGTTTCCATTCCTTCTGATTGTGTGGATTGGTCAGAGCATGATACATATTTAGCTAAGACATTGAGCTCAATCACTAGGCAATGGCAAATGTCTCCCCACCAAGCTTTCATTTCTTTCTTTTTCATAATCTGTCTTGCAATTTCTACACCTGCTGCCTCTGTATTATGAGGAACTTGGGAGTGAGAGTTTCTCATAGCACTCTTGCTTTTTTATTTCCAGAGCTATCTAATGCATTCTCAATGGAAACAATATCTGTGGAAATTTAATATCTTCTTGTCTTTTTATAATCAGTTTCCAGAGGAGACAGAAATGGACCTTTTGTCTGTAACTATTGATGGTCCCTCCCATTACTCATCTACTAGTGAAGGCTCATGCTCAGTATTTGGTTCACCCAAAACTCCAGTAGTCTTCTCACCCGGCATTCCCTTCCAGCCTGAAGAAGGACGCCGGGATGACAGCTTATCATCAAGCAGTGAGGACTCTGAGAAGGAAGATGACCATGAAAGAGAGAGGACGTATTTTTATAGGAAACCACCGTAAGTAATGGTCCTAAGGAAAAGCACAGAAATTAAGAAAATACATTTGAAATATTGACTTTAAAGCTACAAAATCTGTTACTGATGAAGGACTGCATTTTGCCTGAAGCGTGTATGTGGAAGGCAGGGGAGGCTGTGTTCAGCAGAGGCGATTGTGAGGGAAGGAGGAGTGCTGATCTGAAAAGGAGGCAACTGTTAGAAATTTCAGGGCTTGGAACAGAATAAAAGAACTTGGAAAGTGAGTTTTTTGAGGCACGGGGCATGTTTTAGTGGGACCAAATGACAGATTTGTCAAATACAGCATAACTTTCAGTTTTATCCAGTGATTATACCTCCACAAAGTGCATGTAATAATGTAAATATTTGCAAATATGAAAATTATTGTATGTATCTTTTCGTTCCTTTTCTTAATTGAGAACTTAAGAAAGGCTTAGTTCTTTGCAGTACCCTATACTGAGAAAGGATACTTAGTAATGTGTTAATGGAAGATGGACCACTGTATTGCTGTGTACCAGATAAGACCTTTTCCAGAAAAGTTCTTAAAAGATTATATACTGAGTGTGAACATAGTCTAAGAATGCCTGCTACCATCTGTTCAGGTGAATGTCATGCTAATATCTAATCCACAATTGTGCCTGTGCAGGAGTACCTCTCGCAAGAAAGCAACAGGCTTCGCTGCTGTCCACCAACTGTTCACTGAGCGCTGGCCAACAACACCTACCAACAGAAGTATGACTGGCACAACCACGGAGAGAAATATTGACTTTGAACTTGATATCAGGGTTGAAATTGATTGTGGAAAATGTGTACTGCACCCTACAATGCTTCAGCAAGAACATGATGACATTAGTTTACGAAGGTAAGAAGCCTGTTAATTAGTTGCCTTATGAAGAACCGGGTATGAGTACTTCATTCTGCTTTAGCTGTTAAGTCTGTCTGATATTTCCATCACTTAAATTATGACCATATGCGCAATAATTAATGACTCTTAAGCACTGACCCATTTGAAAAGCATAGAAGACGTATGCATTAGTTTGTTACCATCATTTTATTTGTAGTAATTATCACTACTTCATAGCATCACCATAAGTTGCAATTGTTATGGCCGAGTATGGCATGGCGAGTTGCATTTGTTTAGCAAGAATCAGTATATGCCTCTCTCCTGTTTTTATTTTTTAAATTAATTATTTTAATTAATTTAATCCAATTATTTCATTATTTTTTTAAAGTTTTATCTTTCATAAACAAAATGTTAGGCTTTCAAAGCACTTTTTTCAGCCTCCAAAGAAGTAACTTTACAACTCAGTGAATCCACATAATGGTTTGACTAATAGTGGGGCTACTGCTGTGTTTTCTCATGATCTCTGAGGGCTCCCATTATTTTCTGGGTGTAAAAGCATGCTGATATTATGTATCTTTCTTAATATAATGCATTTTTTTATTATCTGAGGCAACAGAAGTGCTTTACTTCTGATCTTAATGATGTCATCATCAGTTTTTAAATTCTTCTTTTTCAATTTGTATGTGATTGGGGATCTAATGGCAGCTTTACATTACTTTTTAAATTTTGAATATGTTAATAATATGGTAAATTTTAAGAAACTTATTTGTCAGCAAAGATAATTCTTAATAAGTACAGTATAAGGAAATGAGATTTACTTGTTTTAACTCTAATTGTAAGAAATACGAACAAATGAGAAATACTTTTTCTTACTGAGAAGGTATACATAGGAGATCCATAATTAGAAAGCAATTTGGTTTCTGTCTTTCCAAGACGCTTTTTCTAAGAACTGATACAGAAGGAAAAAGAATCTCTTAAAAATTTATATGAAGACAGGCTTTACAGCAGAGAAGGAAAATTGATTAATGTTTTCTGCATATCAAAGAGTTTTCACAGATCACATTGCATAATGTAGATGAACGTGACTGTAAGAGTACAGAGCACTGGAAAGTGTTTCTCCAACAACATAACAATACTTTTGTAGATTTTACTGCCTGAAATAATCATATAATGAAAATGGCGAAACCAGAGTGGGCAGACAGAAAGGGAGCAGAGATCACAGAATGTAAAGAGTAAAGCAGAGATTGAAATTCTTCCTTATATAGCTGATACTACAAATTTGTTCGACATCTCTAGTTTTTTTTAATACTAGAAAACATACTCTTATTGAGTATTAAGCCTGCTTTAATAAAATGCAGTGTATTTATTTTAGGAGCTATGATCGGAGTTCCAGAAGTTTGGATCAAGAGTCTCCTTCAAAAAAGAAGAAATTTCAAACTAATTATGCATCTACTACTCACTTACTTGCTGGCAAGAAAGTGCCATCATCTCTACAGACAAAATCTAGCGATGTGGAAACAACTGTGTTTTATATTCCTGGGGTGGACGTAAAGGTAACAGGAGCGTATAACTTAGCAGGGAAGCACTTGCTCTTTCTCTCTGCTCAAATATGATTTCAAAGCAAATACATTGTTACAGTATGTACAAGTTCATATATACAGAGCACCTCGGCAAAATCTTTTTGCATTTATGTACATACTGCTAAAATGGGAATAATGATTTCTGTAATACTACATTGAAAACTGATAGATGCTTTTACCCTCGCTTTCTTAGGGAGGAAAAAACCAAATATCTTATATGTGCCATCAAAAATAGAGCTATGTCAAATGACGCTCCATAAAAAACAGTTTATGTGATATTACATAATGAAAAGAAATCGGTTCCATTAACATGTTGGTGTCTAAAATCAGGCATTTGTTTTAGATGTTTTCTTCTCTGACAGGATGCCCTTTTTAAATAAAGGAAGATCTGTTCACTGCCAGTAATTCATGAGAAGGGCAGCTTAGTAGTTGGCCCACTAACACATAAAGCTCTCTTACTGTGTCTTCTGCGTTGCTTATTATAGCAGTCAGTTTTTTAAGACAGTGTTCTCTCAAACACTGTTAAACTGTACACTCCCTTATTTTTTTAATCATTGTTTCTATATCCTAGTAAGAAAGGGTTTCAACACAAATGTTCATGTATTTGTGATTTGAAATCCTATGGAGAAGGAACAGGAAAAATAGGTCACTGCTGCATGGGAACTTCATGAAATTCAGTTGAGGCAATGCCATAAATCAAATGCTCTTCACTTGAAACAGCCTGGCTTTTCTAGTCTTTCGATGTGGAAGGGCTATGTGTGTCCATTTTCCAGTATTCCAGGCTATTTTCAGGCATAACAGTTATGCCTCAGGCCCTGACCGTTCACCGAGGGGTGAACTTGTGGAATATGTTACTATTTTTGTTTTTTATGCAACTTTCTGTATGCTGGTGTTTAGTAGTGGAGTAGTTCCACCATGCAGTAAGACAGAAAGCAAGCTATGCAGACAGGAACAAATAGTTGGTGTCACAGGATGTGTACAACGTAACAGAACGGAGGAGCAAGCTTTAGGCGTTGTTCCTAAATAGTTCATTTCCTCTGTTTCTCTGTGTTTCCTTGATTTTTTTTTTCATAGTTTATTGATTTATCTATTTTTTTTTTTTTTTGTACCAAGATTTCAGATCTTTATGTGCACCAGCTATATCTGTAGAACATGAACTGGAATGTAATGTATCTTGCAATGATATTTTTATAAATAATGAAAAAAAAAAAATTTTTGAAGGGAAGGAGTGACACCAAACTGCTGTATAGAAATTGAGCTATTTGTATGAAGTAGATTGATCTTTCTTTGCTTTCCAGTTGCACTACAACTCAAAGACTTTAAAGACTGAATCGCCAAATACTTCTCGAGGATCCTCTTTGCCAAGAACCCTTTCCAAAGAGTCCAAGCTGTATGGTATGAAAGATACTGCCACATCTCCTCCTTTATCTAGCACTATCCACAGCAAGACTAACACCTTACTTCCTCCCCAACCCCCACCCATCCCATCAGGTACTTATAGACAATAACCTTCTAAAACTCTCATGGATATATATCTTTCCTTCATGTAATCTACTAGCTTTAGATCTGTCTGCACATTACCTGAAACACTGTTTTTTATCAAGTCTTAACTTCGGCTGCAGAAACCTGATCCCAGAAGGATGAATGCAGTTCATAAAGCTGCGTTTTTAGAAATCTCTTGCCAAACCAGTCTTAGTAATATTTCTGTCATAGTCACTGTATCACAGTGATGAGCTGTCACTGCCTTCTCCCTGTTTTCATTTAACAAAATAATGCTTATTACGGGAAAGCAAAGTTTAAGTATCTGTATAAAAAAATGAATGCTGACTGCTTTATTCTTCATAATCCAAGAAAAAAAAATAAATCAGATGAATCCTTGCTTCCATACATTATATTATTCAAAGAATACTTTCAGCTTTTAAGTGTCTTCTGCCAGACAAGTAATGTGTAAATTATTGCTTTCTGGAACTGGGTTATTTCTTGTAGTACTGAAGCAGCTGTTTAGATGTTTTTGTATTAATCAAAATACCATACTTGTGTCCTCAACTGTTGCAGGCCCTTAAATAACTATGATTTGGAGTAACATGAGTTCTAATACTTGAAGTTTTGTGTTATCTCCAATGATTCCTGTTTTCAAGCAGGAGTCTGTTGTTACATCATGTCAGATCTAGAGGTATGTAGATTGCACCTCCAACTTCTGAGACATTCACTCTTCTCTTCTTCAGCATTTGAATACCACTTTAAAAACAAGGCCAAAATTTTGTTGAAATTTGATTAGCAGGCAAAATTAATAACTGAAAAAAGTTGTGTGTGGGTTTGTCTGGTTCTGTTTTGTTTTTTAATAAAACCAGCAGAGATGCTGGGAGAGAACAGTGAAATGGGGACACCTTCCTCAGTTATCCATGCTGTTGGACCATTAGCTCTTACTCCTTTAAGCGTCCATCCTCCTTATGATTACCCAATGTTGTGCAATCTTGCTTTATACTACTTTTCTTCAATTTTGTTCTGTATTTTCTTATCTCCTTTCCAATCTTTGCCTTTTAATTTTTACCATGTCATGTCCAGTTAGTGAGTCTTCTTGTTTTTGTGTTTGTAAGCTCTATATTTGGGGAGGGGGGGGCTTACGGAAATTGCACTTGTATGATGATATGTCTCCCAAAACTAGGGGTTGCATTTACTGTATTTCTTTATGCATTGTATTTTTATAAATATTTATTATTTCTGAATTGTTTTGAAACACATTTATTGTTCTTTATTTTTTTTATATTACTTTTCCTCTGGAATGGAAACCACCTTGTCTTATTGTCTTTGGTCTCCAGTAAGAGCAAGATAGGACAATCCAGTCGGAGGCACTAGACAGAATAGTTTGCATAGAATGACAATTCAGTGCTTGGGTTTTTTAGCAAGTAAAAGCTCCGTTTTAGTTGTTAATGTTTATATTTTTCTTGGAGAATTTAAAATCAATATCTTCATTTATCTCCATTCCAATAGCTGTATTTCATAGAGACAGTAATTGAGCGGGTACTAATACCTTCTGTGCATATTTATATTTTGGTGAGTATGGATCCAAGTGCTAGCCTCTTCCACAGATTTAGAAGACAGTGATCTTTTTATTACTTTATACTCTGGCTAGCTCCAAGCTTTAAAAAATGCTGGTTTAGAATCTTTAGTTATTCTTTGCATAAATATAGTACACTTGCCATTTACAGTTTTAATTTTTTGATGTATTTTGTCAGTTTAAACTGACATTCTTCCCAGGCTTGTGTATTTATTTTTCCTAATTCCACTTTCATTTCCAGTCAGCTGTGGTTACTTTGTGTTGTGTATTTGGAGAAGAATTGTGTGTGTCTGATTTCAGTGCTATTTTTTAAAAAGCAAAGTGGTGACAATAACATAAGAGTGCTTGGTCAAGAACATGCACAATGGAATTACAATCAAGTATCACAGGCTAACAGTTGTTTTTGCACAATTTTCTTAGTGAAAACTTATGGCTTAATTTTTTCTAACCAATCTGATTTATGCCTTTGCAGATGATGATACAGAGAATTAGAGGAAACAGCTGTTACGAAGTATCTTCTAATGTTTATCAGTTACTGTTGAGTAGTATTACATTAGACAAATTTTATCTTTTGAATGTTGCAGCCAAAGGGAAAGGAAGTGGTGGAGTGAAAACTGCTAAACTATATGCATGGGTTGCGCTTCAGTCATTGCCGGAGGAAATGGTGATTAGCCCATGCTTACTGGACTTTCTAGAGAAAGCTCTTGAAACCATTCCAATTACCCCCATTGAAAGGAATTACACAGGTAAGTTGCATATTTGTATTCTAGTACTCTGCACTTCTTCTTTTTTGTCTTCTGGTGGCATTGAGCTGTTCTTCCCTTTTAAATTCCACTTTCTAATGAGTTCTTGTACTTGTTAAAAGCTGTTAGTTCACAGGATGAAGACATGGGGCAATTTGATATACAAGATCCCTTAGAAGAGTCCACAACATCATTAGTATCGTCCTCGACGTCAGCATATTCATCCTTCCCTGTAGATGTGGTGGTTTATGTACGAGTTCAGGTGAGGTTTTAACTCAATGTTCCGTGTAGAAAGTAACTCCAGTCACAGTCTTAGAGACAATCCATGCTTCTGTTTGCTTTTTAAAAAATAATAAATATTTTCAAATGTCCTTTCAGAGATATTCATGTCTAGTGTAATGATAAAATAGAATTTCTGTCAGAGGTTCTGACATATTTTAGTCCAATGGAGACCAACAGGAATGAGCTATTTTGAGAAGTCACAAAAGTTCTGAGCATTTTAATTGTTACTTCGTCCTTGAAAATATCTTTCATAACTAGTATTTATATCCTTTGTTTATAGGTACCATTACAAAACAAAAATAATAGTTAAAGATTTTCTCAGTTTACATGGAAAGTGTTGGAATGTACAGTTATCTACAAAGCATATTCATACTGCTTATTATTTGATGTACTGGGCTTTTTATATGTGTCAGAGAGAAAAGTGCTACCACAGCGTGCTTCAGAGCACTTGAGCTTGATCGGAATGTTGGTATTATATTTTTGCACTTTGCTTAAACATTTTTTTCTAGTATAAACTTGATTATGTTCCCAAATTGAACAACATATTCTAACAGATGCTATATAACAGTATATATATATTTATACACACACTTATGAAGATTAACCACAACAATCTCTCGGCTTTTACTGCAAACTCATCTGGCCAAGAATGTGTTGAGGGGAGCCAAGGCTTTCAGCGTCCGCTCAAGAGTCAAGTGATTCTCCGTAGTTCTTGCATGAGATGAGTGAAGCTATGAATTGACTTGGGGAAGAAGAGAGGGGGACATACATGTCCTCTGCTGCATCCAGGATTCCTGTTTGTGTCTTCTAAAAACTGGTTCCAAACAATAGCCCTGGTGTTGGAGAGATTCCCTGAAATTAATGTATCTATATGAACTTGTATACAGAACTTGTATATGCCACCTTACTAATTATAAAACCAGCCCGAAATGGTTGTAATTTGCTTAGATTTAAAAATTAATATGTAGCACTTTATAAGCCAAACTGGGGGTGCTTTTAGTATTTCATATTTGTTCACTGAATGCTGTATTTTCTTTCTGTGTTTCAGCCCTCTCAAATCAAGTTCAGTTGCTTGCCGGTATCAAGAGTTGAATGTATGCTGAAGTTGCCTTCCCTGGATCTTGTTTTCTCTTCAAACCGAGGAGAACTGGAAACATTAGGCACAACGTACCCATCCGAAAATGTGTCAGTTGGTGGCAGTACTTCACAGAGTGGCTTAAAGAATTCAGTTAGTAAATCTGGAGCACCAGGTAATATGTATATGAATGTTTATACTATATGCAGCTTGTAGCATAAATAAATACAATGTTTGGCTGTCTAAAATTAGAGCAGAAGATAAGCTTTTACACACCTTAAGGCTAGACATTTATCTATTAGTGAGTTCAGTAGGTTTTCTTCATGTTGTATCAGTTTTCTGTAAAAGCTTGCACAGATAGAGCGTATTGGAGTTTTTCTTGCATTGGTTAAGCAAGTTCAGTTATCCCTTATGAAAGGCTAGCATCAATACGCAGAATATTTAAGCTACATTGCTGCTACAATGGCATAATTTGATGTGCATTTGGTCTGTTTAATATTTCCGTTAACAGTCAGTATTATTTTGCGTTTGAAAACGCTCTTGTACTGAAACTAACTTTTGGAAAAAAAATTTGACCTCAGGTTCATCACCTGGACTAGGCAGCCCTCTTGGCAGAACACGGCACAGCAGCAGTCAGTCAGACTTGACTACTTCTAGCAGCAGCTCTTCAGGCCTGAGCTTTACCGCCTGCATGTCCGACTTTTCCCTTTACGTGTTCCATCCGTATGGAGCTGGAAAACAAAAATCTGCTGTTACTGTTCTAACCCCTGGATCGGGAGCCTTAGGTACAGAGCAGGTTTTTGTTTGCTTTAATGAACATTGTTCAAGTTTGGCATGCTTTTCTGAACTGAAGATTTGAAAAGGTCACAGGAGATTAAATTTTTCCTTTCTATTTCTAGGTAATGTGGATGAGGAGCCAACTTCGGTCACTGGCCGGAAGGATTCTTTGAGCATTAACCTCGAGTTTGTGAAAGTCAGCCTGTCACGAATAAGGCGTTCAGGAGGTTCCTCCTTTTTTGAGAGTCAATCTGCGAGCAAAGCTACCAGCAAGATAGATACTACACTGATAAACATATCTGGTAAGTGCTTGTTTCATTTTAATCCCACCTATTCAGCTAATCAGAGATCTGCAGTTCCAGTAATAGACTTCACTCTCAGCAGCTTTTGTAGATGTTATATGAGAGCCATCTACTTGTAGTGTGTAGTAAAATTTTTGCCCTTTTTGAGTGAGGTAGGGATTGATACATTAAATGTTAATGGTACTTGGAGTACCTATTTGCAGATGCACCTTTTTAGCCTCCTGATTAATTTAATGTAACTAAATGGGCTTGCTCAAACACATCTCTGACATCAGCCCATGTGACTTAATGTGACCCTTGAATATTTTGATGTGTTTTCTTGATGTGTTATGCTGCACACACTTGCTTGCTAAGGTTAGAAAGCAATCACAGTATGCCCACAGTGTCTATGTAGTATAGCTTCAATAAGTCTCCACATACAGGAGTGAGCAACAAGGGGATGAACTTCAGCAGTGCTCTAGTGTGAACGCTCTTTTAAGTCACTGTTCCATCAGAACAGAGAGAGGAACAAACTCAGATTCTCATTGCTGATTCACCTCTTAATACATTTTATAACAGAGATAAACTAGTATAATAATAGAACTTCATGTTAAATTTATTCCCAAAGCTTTCAGTTGGACCTAGTTTGGTAAACTCTAACCACCCATTTTCATAGTCCTCTCTTCAGAAACAGGTATTTCACAGCTCTCTCTTGTTACCTGAATAGGACAAAATCTTTTACAGACATTGACCTTTTTTTTTTTCTTCCTTTTTTGTATGAAAAATAGAAATAGTCTAGATTTCAAGCAATCTCCCTATGGCAGGGGGATCAAAGTGGATTATGTAGCACAATTAAATGTGGTATCATAGAGATGATATACTGTGCTCATTAGAAATGACAGCTGAAATCTCCTAGATCGGGTGCCTATGAAGCTACAGTGGGAGCTGGACTCCTGAATGCTCAAGGAACCTTGAACTAAAAGTGGGTTTAAAGATTTGTTATTTATTTACTTATTTATTTCCCCCAATTGCACGTGGGATCCTGACTGACTGGGCAAACAGCAGAACGGTTGTGATTAATCTGCCATTATGCCCTTAGATGAGGAGTCTGAGGCACATACAACAAAAGTAGGACCCAACATCAGTTATATTCTTAGGTTCCATCTTGCCTTTATGAAACGTGTTTCTATCTAATATTGGATTTGGAGAAATGGCAACTATTTTCGCATTACAGCAGAGACTATACTGCTAGGTAAAGAAGTATTTGACTATATTGAACACCTGTTAATTAGATTTGGTTACCAAAGCCTGTTACTACTGAGGGTTTACAGTTGTGTGTATATGCTTTTTCTTTTTCAGCTGTCTGTGATATAGGATCTGCTTCTTTTAAATACGATATGCGCCGACTCAGTGAGATTCTAGCCTTTCCCAGAGCTTGGTACAGGAGAAGCATTGCTAGACGGCTTTTCCTAGGTGATCAAACAATAAATCTTCCAGGTAAGATACTGCTTCCTATCATGAAAACCCTTTTCGTACAAGGGGGTATAGTAGGAATTTTATAAACATTTGTTACCTGTGTACTATTACATACGTGACTGGACAGAAATGTATTACAATTTACTTCATATGCAGTCACTCTAATAAGTTTAATAGAAAACCCTAGAAAGAGGAAATAGAAAACTTCTAAAGTAAGATTATTTGAAGAGCTTATGTTAATGAAGACAGCAGAAAACCTTTAGTTACGATAAATGAAATATATTTTGATGCTCTCCAAATACTTCTTAGTATATGGGAGGATATTGTTAAACAAAAATGAAATAGTTTTTCTGCCTTTCATGTGCTGCTTTTTTTCCGGTAGCATCGGGTCCTGGAACACCAGATTCAATTGAAGGGGTAAGCCAGCATCTTTCTCCTGAGTCGTCACGGAAAGCATACTGTAGGACGTGGGAGCAGCCCTGCCAGTCCGCTTCATTTACACACATGGCACAGTCACCTAATGTTTTTAGTGAACATAGTGCAAGCAGCAGTATGTCACCTGGGACAGCATCTCACAGCTTAAAGTCTCCAGCTGTTACAAGATCCAGGAGCGTGTCTGACTCTTCAGTGCCTCAGAGAGGTTAGTAGACAGTGATTTCTTTAGTTTTTTAAAGTATTTCAGTCAGTTGTATGAAAAAAGTATGTCACTACTGCTTTGTAGAAAGCAACCATAAAATATTCTTCTCCACTGTGCCTGGGAGTGGAGATTCAATGGCTTAAAGAAAAGCATCTGAAGTGGATGAATCAAAATGTAGTTTGTTAGAGTACTTTCTATAAAATTGCAGTTTCTTTTACTAGAGCAGGAGTTGTTTAGCTGGGGTTAGATGAGTTCTCCAGCTTAATTTGATTGCTTTGTCATCTTCTTGGCGCTCTATTCTCATCCAAACAATTACCACACTCTTAGCAGAGGGTCAATATCACAGCTCACAGGTGAGGTCAGTTGCTTTGTTTCATCTGAGACTTTGGACTCATACTAAAAGGTCTAAATAAGGTTAGTTTCTATATAAGGAATAAAGTAATTTTTAATTCTTTTACTACAAACGTTATTGTATTGTATCCTGTAGCAGTGTAGCACTGGCTGTGTGGAATATTTATGGCATTAGATATAGACAGGAGATTTAGAAATATGGTGCTTATTTTACTCTAGGAAAAATACATGTGAGAAAAGAAGGGACAGGTATTTCGTCTATTTAGTAAGCAAGCAAGATGTTATATATGAAGACACAGTTGGAGAAGGATTTATGGCTGGTAGAGTGGCATGTTCATAGGAGGTGCAATTTTGCACAGGCTTGTAAGAGTGTTGCCAGGATTTTTGAGAGAAGAGTGAGGAAAACCCTAATACTTGAAATTCTGTCTTGGTGCTTGTGCAAATAACTGCTTCCTGAATATTCAAATACTAATAATTCATTTTCTGAGTACACTGGTATTTTTAAACAGTTAAAAAATTTAAATTATGCCCTTGCACGACTGACTGCAAATTAAAAATCTTTTGTCTTAGAAGATATTAGTAAAAATAAATATGTAAAATAAATGTGTAAAATGAGTCAATTTCTGTGACAACTTGAGCACTGCATACTGTAAATCCTCTAGTTCTCGCTTATCCTCACTCGTAGTTTTGTGGTGCTCCTTAAATATGGCATTCTTTTGTCCTTTTGTAGTATGGACAATGTATATATTCTGTCAGTTTTTCCTAGCATGTGGAATAATTTAAATTTTTGTCTACTTTTTTGTTTAGATGCTCTCTCAAAAACATCAACTCCATTTAATAAGTCAAATAAAGCTGGAAGCCAGCAAGGAACACCATGGGAAACACTGGTCGTATTTGCTATGAACCTAAAACAATTAAACGTTCAAATGAATATGAGCAATGTAATGGGCAATACTACGTAAGTATAAAACAAGATCAAGCATGTTTTAACAGACGGTGTTGTTTTGGGGGCAAAACTCCAATTTCCCCACAGGCTGTTAACAGCCTGTTGTCTTCTTGCTTTAAGATCCTAACTTTTTCAGTTTTGAACTGTGAAGCCCCTCATGAACACTGCTAGATGCTTAATCCTGAAGTCATATATGCCAAAAGAACGTTATTTACTGCTTTCCAGTGAATAATTTTCAGTTTCTCTTTTGACAGCCTGGAAAATTGTTGTCTATTTTCACCTCTGTTCTAGGTGGACCACTAGTGGTTTGAAAAGCCAGGGTCGTCTATCTGTGGGTAGTAGCAGAGATCGGGAAATTAGCATGTCTGTTGGCTTGGGAAGATCACAGTTGGACTCCAGAGGGGGAGTTGTTGGAGGTACCATAGATGTTAATACCCTGGAGATGGTGGGTAAGTTGGAAAGCTGCCTGATATTAGTATATGTTCCAGACAATAAATGTGAAAAACGAAAGAATATACACAGTACCTCGCTTTGTGAACCCTCTAGTATTTAAAAACTTTGGATTCTTACTTGTACATTCTGACTATGAAACACACTTTGAATTGAAGGTATAGCTTTCTAATCGGGGGC
This sequence comes from Nipponia nippon, assembly GCF_047370975.1. NCBI lineage: Eukaryota > Metazoa > Chordata > Aves > Pelecaniformes > Threskiornithidae > Nipponia > Nipponia nippon. The sequence goes on along the minus strand of NW_028262380.1, from coordinate 76,989,796 downwards.
TGATTCAGTCTCAGGGTTGCTCTAAAATTACACTGTCTGGTTGTGCAACCCTCCAGCCCACTTCAGCTGTCCGGAGAGATGGCAACTGAAAGGTCTGATAGCATTGCAGCTCCTCTGAGAATTTCACAATTGCTTATGGGCTGGGAAATGCAAAACTGGCTTTGGAAAGAGGCTGGGTGTTCTGGTGCTGCACCAGAGTCATGACCTCCCCATGCATCTGGAAAAAAACAGTGCTTTCTCAGTCCCTCTCTATCATGTGGATGGCATAAGGGCGATATCCCTGGAAAAACTGATTTTCTTATCTTTAATGCTCTATTTCTGTGTTACTTTGGTTCACTTTCAGCTCATATTTCTGAACACCCAAACCAACAGCCCAGTCATAAAATCCAAATTACCATGGGTTCTACTGAAGCACGCGTTGACTATATGGGGTCCAGTATCCTAATGGGAATCTTCAGTAATGCTGATCTTAAACTACAGGATGAATGGAAAATTAATCTGTATAATGCTTTGGACTCGAGCATGTCTGATAAAAGGTAATATTGCTTCCTGTATTTAAAATGTGTAATGCCTATATGTCTTCTGTCCAGTATTGCTAACCAAAAATGTAAGAGTCTGCTAGAATGGAAAGGGTTCACTGTTCATTTGGGGTTTTTTTGGGTTTGTTTTTTTTTTTTTTTTCTTGTCAGTAGGAAATAGATTAACTGCTTATGTTCTTACTGTTTTTAATATCTAGCGAGATATTTGTCCATGGAGACTTGAAATGGGATATCTTCCAAGTGATGATTTCAAGATCAACTACACCAGACCTAATAAAAATAGGAATGAAACTCCAGGAGTTCTTTACTCAGCAGTTTGATACAAGCAAGCGAGCTTTGTCCACTTGGGGACCTGTTCCTTATCTCCCTCCCAAGACAATGGCCAACAACTTAGAGAGAAGCTCGCATGACCAATGTAAGTGGTACAAAAAATAGTATACTTTCCAAGTAGGGTGTTTTAATTGCAAAAATTCATCTGAGCAACTTTATACATGCAAGTATATCTATTTGACTTGAAATAGTTTCTTCAGTACATTTTTCCTATAAATTTGGGCTGGCAATAACCTTTCAATGAAGAATGCAAATATCTCGAGTACCCTGCTAGACCTGGGGTACAATAATGAACTAACTGATGTCATTTTTGGGTTTTAGTTTAAAATATGTATTTTTGTTTAGAAAATAAAAAAATCTTTTTTGCAGTTTTCAAACTATTTCAGTAGAGTTGAAATAGCTTTCAAAGTCTATTTTGAAGTCTATTTTATAAAAAAAACATTTCTACTTTGAGTAGCAGTGGAAGTGTGACGTTATTCTTACTTTCTATTCATCGTGAGCTGAAACCATAATTTGTCTGAACACAATGAGGCATTGATTTCCAAGTGTGCTTGTTCAGGTACTCTTAAGCTACAACCACCCTAGATCACAAAGATGGAACAGTGTCAATGAAATCAACTAGAAAATATTGCTCATAATTCCATGTTTTATTAAAAATATAATAAGGCAGCAATCTTTTCTGTATCCTTCTCTTCCCTAAAGTTTGTTCTTGCTATTGCGTGTTTAATTTCTAGTGTTGGATGCAGCCCATCATCGCCATTGGCCAGGAGTTTTGAAAGTGGTATCTGGGTGCCATATATCCCTATTTCAGATGCCATTGCCAGAAGATGGAATGCAATTTGGAGGATCCATGAGCCTGCATGGAAACCATATGACGCTGGCTTGTTTTCATGGACCTAATTTCCGCTCAAAATCGTGGGCCTTATTTCACCTTGAAGAACCCAATATTGCATTTTGGACAGAAGCCCAGAAAGTTTGGGAAGATGGTAATTGAAACCATTTCCTCACTTCTCTAAATTCCTTTAAATGAGTTTTAAAAATGTATTGATATGTAAGAAATCAAAGAAAAACTTATTTTCTTTAAGTCTGAATCAAGATTATTTCCCAAAAATATACCACTTACCTAAAACAATAATCTGTTTCCTCTCCATCTTTACCACAATTTGCTTTATCCATGGAATAATGCGAAGTACGTTGTCAAATATACTAGAGATGTCCCTGATAATATGCCTACAAAGTGGATTGTCTGCCTTGTTAATTGCATGTCTGTGTTGACGTAGTCCTTTGTTGGTGTATGATAAACGTTGATGGTCTTATTGCTTATGTTTGTCTTCATATTGAGAAGGCTTTACTGTCTGTAGCTACTGAGGGTTTAATTTTTATCTTGTTTGCAAGCTTTACAGCAGTTTTTAATGCCACTGGCATACTAATTTTTCATGTTAAATACCTGTGCGAGGAGAGGAGAGTAAGAGGAGAAATCCTACTACCGTTACCAAGCTGCTTTTTCATTTTTTTTTTTTTTTTTTTCCTCACCCCATGCCGCCCACACCTTCAATGCAGGTACAAGTGAACACTCCACGTATATTGTGCAAACCCTGGACTTTCATTTGGGCCATAACACTATGGTCACCAAACCGTGTGGAGCCCTGGAAAGCCCTATGGCGACCATCACAAAGATAACAAGGCGCCGCCATGAAAACCCCCCACACGGAGTTGCCAGTGTGAAAGAGTGGTTCAATTATGTTACAGCCACAAGGAATGAAGGTTAGATTCATGTTCATTAAGTTTTGGGATTGGTCTGCTTGCCAGGCAGTGCAGATTGTGCTGTTTAAAAGCTGCTAAACCTTAAGTGGACTACAGGGAGAAGGGAGGACGTTTATTTATCTGGCATTGCAGTAGTTCTAGTCTTTTCCTCTTTCACTATATGCAAAAAGTTTTCTTGTTTCACATCCAGTTGTGATCTTGTAACATGAGGATATCCTTCACTGTATAGGAAGGATTTATGGATTAAGTTGAAGTAGGAATATATTTTAGACTTCTGTCACCACTCAGACTAACACTTGAAAATTACTCATCTGCCTAAGGCTTTTCAACCTTCAGCTGCTTCTAGGCCTTAAAACATTTTGAATCATATCTTTAAGTCATTGTTAATTGGAAAAATAAAACTTTCAAGATAATGTTAAAAGAAATCTTAAAATACAGCTGTTGCTGTTTCATTCACAAACCGTAGAATCAGTAGCTGATATCCACAGAATTTCTGTGAAAGGGTGAATAGCAGAGTATGGCGTATAGTGAGAAAAGAGCAGATAATCGTTTTTTGAAAAAAATATTTTAAAATTATTGACATACTGTACTAATATTTATTCCTTTTGAAAGACACAACAGGATGTAGTGGTTGAAGTTCACAAATAGAGGCGCTGTCTGTTAGATGTTTTTTATGTAGCCCTGTTTTGCTACATCTGGAGCATTTAAGTATATAAACAACAACATTTGATTGTTTGACCTTTTGTAGCCATGCTTTTGGGAGCAGGATAAAGGATATAATCTTCTTAATAATCACACACCAGCAGTTTTACAGTGAAATAGTAACATTTCTTAACTTTTTTGTCTTGTCAAATTTAACAACTGAAAACTAATTCAAATGATGTTGCATGTGTACTATCGCACAAAGTCTTGTGACAAAGTTGGATTCCTGGTCAACAGTGATTTCTGACAGCAATGCTGCCTCAGTGAATTTAGGTATTACTTGTATTAATCAGAAACATTTATTTTCATTTTAAGTACTACCGTATTTTCAAACACAAAGGGCACGCTTTGAACCCATACAGTCTATATCTTTCTTAACTGAAAGCTCATTACTAGAACAGAGCTGTGATGGGGTGGTCAGATGAATAAAATTTGGACTTTAAGCTTCCAAAAAACTAACAAAGATTCTTAGAAGTGCTTAGACGTTATGGTACTGACACCTATTTCCTCCCCCCTTCTTATTATGAGATGTATTTCATGAAAATTTGTCACCCTCTGTGCTGACAAGAACCTTTTTTTTAATAAAGACTACTGAATTCAGGAATTTCCCATTGTCCATGTAGAGTTAAACCTGCTTCGAAATGTTGATGCTAACAACCCAGAGAGCAGCACAACAGTGAAGAGCTCAAGTTTGCTAAGTGGCTTCAGAGGTGGCTCCAGTTACAACCATGAAACTGAAACCATCTTTGCGTTGCCAAGGATGCAGCTGGATTTTAAATCTATTCATGTTCAAGAGCCCCAAGAGCCTTCATTACAAGGTGCAGTAAACAGAATTTGTTTTTTCTTGATCAAAAGTTATTTCTCATAAATGAGGAGTTAAATACAAAGCTACTGTGCTGATACGAGAAGAGGATTTAATCTGAGAATTACTGCAGATCTGCAAGAAAGGACACCATTTCATAATAAAATGTAGATGGAATTCTGTTGAGAGAGTGAAGATCTAGTCCAGAGACTGGTCACTATAGAAAAAACTTAAGAGAAATTATGAAAATTTCAGCTAGGTTGGCTGTTTTTAGGCAGTTGGTTTTGTTATTTTTATTAAAATGTTCAAGAGGAGAGCCATTCTGTAAAAGGCAATATGAGATAGGAACCTAAATTTTATGCTCTTGTTTTCAAAATGTTATCTTCAGACTGCAATTGGAACTGGTGGGAAATAAGACTTCTGAAGGCACAAGACATTAATATATATGTTTGTCTTGGCTGAGCTGTGGTTTTACTCCATACCTGATCCTGGATAATACTGCTAGATAAGTCAACCTGTTCGGTTTTGGGTGGTTTGGTTTTTTTTTTTTTTAATAGCCAAACTAGCAAAATCTGCTATCAGCTTTTCTTATTGTCTAAAATCATGCATTGATAGCATAGCACAAGTTAGTGATACTGCTCTAGGTTGACTTTCCACATTGAGGATGATCAAGGCTGCTACATGGTAGTATTTCTTTATTTTCAACATCTCTTATAAAATAGCAGAAGTTACTCTGATGGGAAAACTGTTTAAAAAATGCTGAGGCTGCTAAACACAGATGTTAATTGTGGTCCTTCCTCTCTTTTGAGTCTCTGGTTCAGTAACAGCAATGTCATTTTCAAATGATTTGTATTCAAATTCTGTCTACTTTTATATATACTGTATGTACTTACAAGTGTATTAATACTATTTTTATCTGACTGTAGATACAAGCGTTAAACCAAAGGTGGAATGCAGTGTAGTAACTGAATTTACAGACCACATTTGTGTGACTATGGATGCTGAATTGATTATGTTTCTGCATGACTTGGTATCTGCTTATCTAAAAGAAAAAGAAAAAGGTAAGTTGTTATTCATGAGGTAATGCCCGTGTGACAATCTGCAGTTGTCAGACTATTTGATAGTAAATATTTTCATACTTTTTAATAGAGTTGACTTGTTAAAAATGGATTTAACTTAAAAAAAGTTAAGCCTAACTGTGTTTCTGTTGAAATCAACAGAAGTAGTATTAAATGTTCTTGAAATCTGGACTTAATGCTATGAAATGATAGTTACTTCTTTCAATCACTGATAAGTGAAATTTAACTATACCATAGCAAGAAGTTTTTTCTGGGTTATTTCAGACTGAAAGCCAAGAGGTATTTTGGCACTTCTCAAAAAGTGCAACATTGTTCAGGAAAAACTTGAGCTGATTTTAAGTGAGTTCCTGTTTAACTTTCTCTCTGTAATATGGTATATGCAGACGAAAACTGTTTTAGGAAGCTACATTACTGCTATTGCGGTCCTGTCATCAATGGAGTTTCTTTCAAGTCACCCATTTTTCTGACTTCAGAATGCTTTACTTTTCCACATGAATACGTTCAGTTGAAGCATTCATATTTGGCACATGCATGCTTAAACACATAGAGGTAAAGTGCGCCAAACACAGCGTGACTTTTGTTGTTGCAGACTTGAGGTGAACAACCAGTGCAGTACTGAATGACTGACTGCGCTCTAGGATTGCCTGCACGTTGAAAGGAAGGTCGTCATCTAGTGGCTTTAATGCTTTACAAGTAATTATTGCCACGAGTATCTAAAACCTAGTAAATTAATTAAGACTTGGAAAAGATCGTAACAGCACTGTAGATGTTGATCATAGATGAAATTATTTCAGATGTTACATTTACCATAAGTAATACGTATACTTACTATAAGTAGAATAGAATGGATTAGGCTGTTTCAAATGGAAGGGACCTACAAGGTCCTATCACTGGATCCCAGGGAGATCAGCACCTCCCTCCCCTCTTCCCCTCCTTAGGCAGCTGTGGAGAGCAAGTATTATATAATTATACATTATGTCAGATGAGATGTCATCACTGAAATGAAAAGTTGCTTATTTGAAGTTTTACAACTTCTGATCTTAAATTAAGATTTTCCAAATGTTGCCACAGCAATCCTACTCTAGCCTCTCGTTTCTGTACTTTAAAGGCTGCCAGAAGAGTAGTGTAACATGGTAATGTACGTGTAAACTATGAGTTACCACCCCAGTGAAAGTCACATATTTTGTTGTTCTGACGCGTGTGAAATTCAGTGTTGTGCGTAGTAGTTTGCATTCGTTACTGAACCGTATAGAAAATGTAACATTTATTCTTGTGATGTAACATGATGTGATGCGTAAATGTAACACTTATATGATGTAGAACACATTAAATTCAGTATTTGGAAAGTTTGTTTTTATAACTAACCATATCAAAATCTGTTTACGTGTAACTGTGTACAACAGAGCTCGGAGTGCTTCCTAAAAGCACTTTATAGTAAAATGTCCAACAGGTGCAGAAACTAACAAAAAGGGAAAGGTAACTATTTTTGTAGAACTTTGTAAAAAAATTTGTTTTCAAGCTATCTTAAATCAAAATTCAGTCCAAATTCACAGCAGTGAATAAAACAGTTTTTATTTTATAAAATATGCTGTTTGGAGGAGAAGGGGCTGCTGTTCCTTTTCTGTATCCCAGGACTTAAACTCAAGAAAGAGCTGGGTTCGGGTCCCCTTGATGCCTTTGGGCAAAGATTTAATTTAACTATTCCTCCACCATCCTCCTTCTCCTCGGAGACTACTCTGTCAATCCAAAAAAGCATTCTAAACCAGGAGTGTGTGTGAATTTTGCTTATGGAATGTAAAATGCTTTGTTGAATGCCCTGATGAATTTGAAAGAAAGCCCCTGTATATGGATGCTTTGGGCTGACAGAGAGAAGGAAGAATCCCAGATTCCAGTGTTATCCAGTGTCTACTATAGTTTTCATAGGATATATTTTACTAGCATTTTGTTCAAACCAAAACTGTTTGCCAGAAACTCTGTAAAACTGAAGCACAAGGTGGTTCTCTCTTCTCTGGGATTTGTGCTTCTGTTTTATTTAAATGATGTACAAAGAGAATTCAAGTGAGATGCTCATGACTGACTGGTGTGGGGTTTTTCTTCTCTCCGTTTTGTAGCAATTTTTCCTCCTCGCGTTTTGGCTGCTCGTCCAGGGCAGAAAAACTCCGTTGGTGTTCTTGAGGACAGCTCCGCTGACAAAGAGGCAGAGGAAAGCATTACTTACACTACAGTCGACTGGAGAGAATTTATGTGCAATACTTGGCATTTGGAACCCACGCTGAGGTAACAAGCAGGCTTATCTGCCATCTCTTTGTCTATGCATTTTATCTGTGGGTACTGTCCAACAAGTGTTTCCAAGTTGATGCTGTTCAGCTCCTAAGAGGATCAGTCATGTGGATGCTGTTACAGATTTGTCTTTGGCTATTAGTGCTGCTTTCACTTTCATTAGTGTTCACTTTCTGCCATATAGTTTTTCATCTTACGGGTTTCCATTTTTAGCATTCCAGTTTTAGTTCTTTTAAGCAGTCACCTTAAAATAAAAAAGCACTAAATACTAGTTGCTATATGGCAGTTTAAACTTAGCACAAAAGAATAGTGTGTATAGCAGCAACCCACTGCTCTCAATATACACTTCCAATCACTGAAAATAAACTTTTCTCTGTGTCAGTGTTTGTTTTTTTAACCTCTGCTGACACTGCTCAGTGTTCATTCACATATCAAAACACAGCAACCCAGGCCAAACAAATCTTGAAAGTTGGTATTTTGTGTTAGCAGTAATAACAAATCAATTTAAACATGATCCGGAGGCAGCCCAGTCTGGTTTTTTTGCCTCCTTGAGCATCCTTTTCCTTTGAGGGGATGTTCCATTGGTCATCTTCAGCTTATCTGTATAAATTAAGTTTGAAAAAATGCCTGTTGGACTTAAGTTGGTCAGAAGTAACAATGGTAAAAATGATGTTTGTTTATACAAACGCCAGTTGCTATATTTATATATTTGAGATCGAGTCGCCTACTTATTGTTTTTTAGATTAATATCCTGGACTGGGAGAAAAATTGATCCCGTTGGTGTTGACTACATCCTCCAAAAGCTGGGCTTTCACCACGCAAGGACTACTATTCCGAAGTGGCTCCAGCGCGGTGTCATGGATCCTTTGGACAAAGTTTTGTCAGTCCTTATCAAGAAACTTGGTACTGCACTACAGGATGAAAAGGAGAAGAAAGGAAAAGACAAAGAAGAATACTAAAAGTACAATGTGACAACTGTAATTCCGTTTGATTTTATCAAAGTGTTTTATTGTATTTTAAGGATTTAAATATGGTTTAAAGAGAAACCTAACAGCTCTTTGCTACTCTATTTAAAACTTACATTGTGAGTAACTGTTTACTGTGGTACATGATACCATTCTGTAATTGAAGTTATTGCATGATGATGACCAATGTATATTCTGTGAAGGAATAGCTGGAACACTGTAAATTTGCTCCTCAGAGTCTACTGTTTTTATTATGTGCAATATGATTCCTGCATCTTTAAAATACTTGCAGATTAACTGTGAATTTTCATAAACTTTGCCATAACACAGACCCCTTGATGTGACCAGTAATTGATTTGTCAATGTAGACTTGTGTAAATTATATATATATATGTAACTTATGAAACTGTGATTGCCTTAGTGCTAAAAATCAGTAAGTTTATTACACTTGTAATAAAATTTAACTACTGTACAGGGCTTTTTTTGTTGTTGTTGTTAAACTTCCTTGATTAAAAAAAAAAAAAAAAAGTGTTTTAAGTGTAACTTTGCATCGCTTATCATTTACGTGAGGTGACTCCGAGAGGCCAGGCGCCAGGGGAGAGCCGAGCCGCCCCGCACCGCAACCGCGGGAGGCCGGCCTCCCCCTCGGGGAGCTGGAAAAAGGCGAGGCGAGCTCCCGGTGCCTGCAGCTAGGAAACTGTGAGCAGCGGCACCCGCCGCCCCGGGCGCCCCGCCGCAGGCAGGAGGAGGCGGCGGCGGCGGCCCGGCGGGCGGTGCTTCCCCGGGCCCCGCTCCCTGCGCGCCCCAGCCACAAGTGGGTCAGGGCGCGGCTCCGCTCGGCTGATCCAGGGCCCCTGACGCCTCTCGCGGTTTCGGGTGCCGCCCTGCCCGCCGGGACGCTCCGCTCGACGGCTCGGGAAGCCGACGAGACAGCGTAGGGGGGCGGGCAGGTCGGGCGGCGGCCATTGCTGCGCCGTGACGAGGCGCCCTCCTTCCCGCCCTCGGCCGCAACGGCCCCTTCGCGCCTCCGCCGCGCCGCACGTGCCGGGCGGGAGGGCTCTCACCCCGCCTCGACAAAATGGAGGGGCTGCGCTGAGGCGTTTCCCCCTCTCAGAGCCTGGCGGTGAGAGGACGGCGGCTGAGGGCTACCTTGCGAAGCGGCGGGCGGTCTCCTCGGCCGTTGGCGCCCACCCCCTCAGGCGCTGGGGCTTGCGCGGCTGTGGGCGGCTCCCGTCCGGCCCCCGCGCCTCGTCCCTCCTCTCACCTCAGGGGTGCTCCGCCTGCCCGCCGCGGGTGAGCCCTTCGGCAGCCGGTCAGGGCAGCCGAGCCCGGCAGGGGTGGGTTTTCTCACAGCACACGAGGAGGAGAGGAGAGCAGGTACCAAAGTCGTGGAAACTTGAGAGGGATCAGCTTTGTGCTTTAGTTTTTGCCTCGCTCCCTCAAGAGTTGGCTGAGGGGTTGCCTCGTCCTTCGGGCTGGTTGCAAGCGGAGGTGCAGAGCTGCACGAAGCCTTGCTTTAAAGCGTTGGGGAAGGTGGTTAACTAGCTGGAGAAGGGCCTTTGAACCTTGCGGTGCCGGCTGGGAAAGGGGAGGGATTGGAAGGACGCTGGGTCTCGGTTCTTTGCCCCAGTCTGTAGGGAAGCAGGGTGTGAGTTGTTGGTAGTGCTCTTGTGAAACGGGTTAACTAAGAAAACTGAAAGTTTGCAGCCTGCCTTTAACGTCTCATAACTTTACAGTTAAACTGACTTAGGTTGATCAAAAATGTCTAGCAGCAGTGGCTGGTTGCAGAGTGCTGGAATACCCGCCTTTGACCCCACGCAAAAGAAGACTTTGCCAGCTCGGGCTCCTAGGCAGCCACCTTTAAACGAGTTTTCTCAGTCTGTGACTGTAAGGCCAAAACTTCCACCTTCTGAGAGGTGCAGAGTACCAAAGGTGATGCAAAATCCAGGTATACTTTTCAGTTTATACAGTGGGATTAGCTATTAAAATACAGTGTTAATGCTAGTGAAAGTACCTTTACGATTTTCTCTTTTTTGAAAGGTTGCAGCCCTCTGCTGCTTTTTCTTATCACTGCATTGTCTTAAGTGGCTTAACATCTGCTTGAACTTTTTCCTCTTCTTCCTATGTCCTTTCGTACTGGAAATTTGTTAGAGATGTGTCGTAGGGTGGGCTATATAGTCTGCAGCGTTTCATAATTATAAATTCCAATTTATATTTTTAAAAGTGCTGTAGAGGTTGCCAAAATATAGGATATGTACTGCTGTATGAATTTTCATAGAGATCACTGAGAAAAGTTTTAACTGCAGTTCCAGGTGTCCCAGGATGTATTTTGAATTCTGTCTCTTCCAATAGTTGTATTGAGGTAAAGGCACCTATTTATGAGGTTTGGAGATAACAGTTTATTTTAGTTCTTCTTTGGCTTCTACTTGTGCCTGAGCATATGGCAGCCCTGAAGCTGAAGATTCCATCCATTGTAGAGCTGATACAGGGAAAAAGATTTCATTTTTTCTCTTAAATCTAAAAGAACGCACAGATCCTTCAGAGAAGTAGATGCTGCAGGAAATGTTAATTGGTTAGTCTGTAGGAGTCAAGGGCAACTGTCCAGATACGGGTTGCTCCTTGGAAGAGTTTGTCTTTCGACTGATGCTCATAAGTGTGGGTTTGCCTCAGGGCTACTTCTGAGAATTTATAGAAGTCTCTTACGACTTGACTAACTTGCCTCACATTGCCCTCTGAAGAGCATACTGTGCTAGGACAGATGAAATATCCACCCCCCCACTGTCCCGGTTCCAAGTGTGGTTAATCGGTGGGGGGGGGAAGACCTGCAGGGTCAGGGTGTGTGCGCAGCACAGTGCAGCTCTCCCTGTGTTCCCTCCTGGCCACCTCAGCCAGAGGTGCTGTCACTGTACTCAGCAGCTCTTTGTGGGTGGGTTTGTTTTTCTTTGAATGAGTTACCTGCTTTTTGATTAATGTGTGTGGTTGCTAAAACTTGTGTAGTGTCTTATGACAGGGAGTTCCACTGCTTCATAGGGTGGTTTTTTTTTGTGAAAAACCACATGCTCCATTGTTTTGAATCTGCCATCAGCAACTTTTCATTTGATCACTGGTTTGCAAGCGAGGGGAGGGGCAATATATGTTGTATTTACATGTAATATCTGTCTGTATTCAGAGGTTAATGGAGTTAGTACTCAAAGTAAAAGCTTTGATGCTTTTAAAAGAGGAGGTGCACACCCTTTCAGAATTGCTAGTATTGTTAATGTAGGATTCAGTACAAAGCAGCACTGCTCTAGAGTAAATGTTTTTGCTTTTTGTTCTTCTAAGAAGCATCTAAAAAGCATTTATTGTAAACAAATTTAAACTGTTGGGGAGTGTATTCAGTTCTTCTCTTAATTTTGTTTCAGAACCTTTTCTTTTGAAAGCAGCCAGTGCGCCCCCATTATCCGCCCATCCTGCAAAGAGAGACCTAGAGGAGTTCATTGCAAGATATGAACAGGGAGTAATAAACCCAGTATCCGCCTTGCATCAGTTTGCACAAATGCACCGTGTACAACTTGAATTGAAAGAAACTAGCGTGGCAGGTAAATACTTGTTCTTTTCTTAAATAAAATAATATTTGCTAACCCTTGAGATGATCTGAATTTCTGCAGTTAGTATTGATGGCACTAATACAGATGGATTTTTTTTTTACTGTTGGTTGCACTACCCTCCACGTGTTGCTTTTTAGCTGCCCTTTTATTGCCTACACAGCTGTGTCTCATAATTAATTACTACAGAATTTGATCAGATGAATTGTATAAAATTCTGGCTGCTACCAGAACTTTGTGAAAAGTGCATGAAGTGAAAGCCACCAAAATTCTAGTGGAGGTGAAAGGTTTGAGTTGTGTATTTTGCTAAAATGGTCTTTTGGTCTTGTACTTGTCCTTGGAATGAATATGAGCACATAAAGCTATGGATAAAAGTACCTTAAACTAATTTCACTAATTGTGTCTGCCTTTTTTCTCCTTTAAAGGCAATATGATCAGGCCTTATTTTGCCTTTTGTGCTGTGGTAGATGGTGTTTGCTACAAGACTGGACTAGGAAAAAACAAAAAGGAATCTAAATTAAATGCAGCTAAACTGGCTCTTGATGAGCTACTTAACTTGGAGCATACAGGGGCAAAGGCTTCTGAAAAGTCAGGTAAATATTCTAGCAACACCGAATTAGAACTTGAAAAGCTTGGCTTAAAGGTTTCCTGTGCAAAATCTCTGTGTAGTTTTATTAAATGCTTCTGTATTTTCTTGAATCTTTTGGGAAGAGCTATTTGTTGTATGGTTCTGAAACTGGCTTTTTCCTTTGTCTTTTCTGTGCTAGGAGTTGCATCCATTCATAGCACAGAGCAGAGAATGCTGAAGGAATTAATGTATTTGTTGCTGTTGCACTTGATTTGGTATTCACTAGGTAACAGCAACATGAAGTTGATCCTAAGTGGTTTCGAATTTTTATGATTAAAACGCTTCAAACTGAGTTACTACTTTCAAAAGAATTCAGTTACCATAATGTTTATCTTCTTTTAAGGGTTGCTGCCTACATAGTTCTATGCTTACAAGAACTTCAAAATCAGAAAAGAAAATTCTTAGAGAATTAGAAATTTTAACTTGCTGGAAGTAGTGTGAGATCCTTGTTTTGAAATTTGGAATGTCCATCCCAGTTTGAAATTTTGTTAAATTCTTAGATCCCACCTGTACTCGTGCTGAGCCCCAAACTCCAGCAAACTCTGTTCGTGTTTCGAGGATCTGTTTTGGTAAGGAATAGTCTTGTTTTTCTCTATTGATTCAAATTACCCACCAAATGCTTGCTTTTTTTTATTTTTTCCGTTTTTTTTTTTTTTAAATTCTTCTTTTAATACTTGTAGTAGTGCCTATTATTTGAAATATCTTCTCTTTGAAGAACACTGTAAGAATGAGCGTCACTAAAGTAGGAAATTGAACATCGGTTCTACAAATGGACACAACTTCAGTAAATTGCTTGAATTGAAGTGGTGAATTGGTGACAGAAATAGAAACAGTATTTCTGTCTTTACTTGAAATACTGTGTGCAGTAGGTGATCAAACTTGATCCATATCCCTGATTTATTATGAATAACAAAACCATAAAGTGTTTCGGTATTCTTGTCCTTTATTTATGTGCATCCTGATAATCTTCAGAATCCCAAAAGCATGTGTTGATAGCAGTGCTTTTATCATGTGTTTAGATTTATAATTTGGCAAGTGGTTGGTCATGTCTGTTTTTTTCCCCCCCTTGCTAATTTGTGTGTTGCTGGCTGTTATTGTTTTATTTAGAAGGAAGACAGCTTATGTATCAAAAACTTTCGCAGACACTTGAGGAAGTATTTAACAGCCTGACTAGCAAACATCCTGAGTACCAAAGCTGTGGCAGTTCACTGGCCGCCTTCATCATTGAAAAAGGCAAGTCTGTTTTGATTGTGAGTATTGGGGAGCAGAAAACCTAGGCCGTTTGTGTTCCCAGAGAGCCTTGATGAACGCGTTTCTGATCTGGCAAATAAATGTAAAGGGTAGCTCTCCTGCTTTGACATACTCTGTTCTGGTGGCTCTGTCGCATGCATAATTGTGCTATAGTCATCCAAATACTCAAGACCTACATAAGCATTTCCTTGTGCTGCCTCAAAGAGGAGTAAGGCTGTATAGACCAGTATAGGCCAGCGCAGGTGGATATGCCCTGAAGGAAGCTGCAGGCTGTGGAGAAGCCACAGAGAAGCAGGCGCTGCGGTCTGTGGAGAGGGGCCCACACTGGAGCAGGTTTTCTAGCAGGACCTGGGACCCTGTGGGGGACCTTCGCTGGAGCAGTCTGTTCTGGAGGACTGCACTCTGGAAAGGACCCACGCTGGAGCAGTTCTTGAAGAACTGCAGCTGGTGGGGAGGACCCAGGCTGAAGTGATTCATGAAGGACAGTATCCTGTGGGATGGACTCCATGTTGGAGCAGGGAAGGAGCGGCAGAGATGAGTGTTAGGAACTGATGCTTCCCCATATCCCCACACCACTTGGGCAGGAGGAGAGGAGGTAGAAGAGTCAGGAGTGAAGTTGAGCCTGGGAGGAAGGGGGGTAGGGAGAAGGTAGTTTTAGTTTTGGTTTTGTGTCTCACTATCCTACTCTAATTGGCAATAAATTAAATTAATCTTCCCCAAGTCGAGTCTATTTTGCGCATGATGGTAAATGGCAAGCAATCTCCCTGTCCTTATCTTGACCTAGGAGCTTTTTAATTTTATTTTTTCATAGAATCATTTAGGTTGGAAGAGACCTTTAAGATCATTGAGTCCAACCTGCTGGGGGACAGGGGCTGTGAGAGAGCAACTTGATGGGCACCTGGCAGCCGGACAAGGTTAACCCACCACAATCAAGCAAAAATAAATGTTTTCTTTCTAGGTGGACAGCATGAAGTTGTAGCTCTAGGAACAGGAGAATGTAATTACAGTCAGTGCTTTCAGCCTTGTGGAAGAGTGTTGCATGACAGCCATGCCATTGTTATTGCAAGACGTTCTCTACTTAGGTGAGAATGTGTGTACAAATAGTTACCAGTTCTCTTGCAGCCAGTTTTCGGTTTTACTTTTGCAAATGTAAATATAAGTACACTTGCATTTTATAGTTAGTACCTTCTGGATTATTTTCAAATCATGTGAATTAAATGTGAACGTCCATGTATTTGTAAACAAAATAGTGTTTTTCACATTTACCATTACATAACACTTTCTTTTAGATATTTTTATAGACATCTTTTGCTGTTCTATAATGAACATCCAGCAAGGACAGAGAAATCCATATTTTGCACAGCACCAGGCTCAAAGCTGCTTACCCTAAAGCAAAATACAACTATCTTTCTCTACATGAATCAACTTCCCAAAGGAACTGCTCAGTTAAAATCACAGGTGTAAGTACCTTGGTGTTTTCAGACATGTTGTAGTGGAAGATTAATTTGTTTGCAGTGACAAACATGCTGTGAGTGTGCAAAATACGCAGTTACACGTTTCTAAGATGGGGAGGGGACTATTCTGAATTTTTTTCATGTTTTGGAAGCATTAATGTAGAGGGTGGTAGTGATATGTGTATGAGATGCAGCTCAACATGACGATACAAAAGCCTTTTACCTGGGTTATAGCTGCAGGACGATGCTTTGTTTATTACAGATATCCGCTTATCTGTTAACCTCCCTCGCAGTATACTATTAAAATACTAATAAGTCATTAATTTAACCACTGAGCAAGTGGATGTGGTGACTTGATGTCATCCTTTGTACCACAGGACTAGAGTATAAAAAGCCTTGAATCGAAACAATAGGCTCCTGCTCTGCTTTGTAGAAAAAAGGTAATGAGAGAAACTTGATGGGACAAATACACTCCTATGCTTATCTTTACACTTCTAACTTTTGTTAAATTTCTGAAAGTTCTTTTTTAATAATTTTGACATTTAACAGCAGCACTCACTGGTTTACCAAGTTATTACGAACAATGTTATTTTGCGTCCCTTGCAGTGGTGCAGTGGAATAATGTCCCTGAAAGTCATACAGTCATAACTTTTTCATATATACAAGACAGTTAGCTGCTTTCATACTGTGTTGGGGTGTTCCGAAGGCAGACTTGTGAACTGGAAGTCACAGCCAGTTCACTCCAAGTTGTGCTGCCTGGGGGAGCCCCTCCTTTTAGAATTGCAGAAGATTTTAGATTACTCCAGTGTCATAGCATGCTCTGTCAAGGAAATGGTTGATGAGACTGGATACAGTTTGTTAGCTACTCTATACTAGTTGACATATCACAGATTCAGCACTTATTCTCTTGCTTTTTGTCCATTCTGGTGTGTGCTCTTTTGAGACAAACTTGGGGAAGTATTTTCTTCTACTACAGCAGATTTGGTTATGTATAGAGTTATTTAAAGATAGTTTTTTAGAAGGGAGCTACCTCCAAGTAATCCATTGAGTAGCAAAACGTGTCCACTTACTAACAGCTGGTAGTATGTTGCTTAAGCCAAATTTAAATGGTTGCTTTATAATAATGTAGTAAAGGAAAATGCCTGATCAAAGGAAGGCACCTTTGATCATAACATTGTAAGTTATGATAAAATTGGGGATAGTTTGCTCAAAACTTCAGGCTTTGACTTCTTATCCCTCTTTAGTTAAGGGGGAAAACTATGTTTTGCTTCAGAACAATCACTGTTTTGTCTCCCTGATGTGTTGCACCTGCTTGTTCTAAATGTTTTGAAGAATTGCAGTGTAAGTTATGTTTTAAAGGAGATAAACAACCTTACAGCTGCTTTTTCACAAGACAAACAGCCTCCAAGTAACTTCTGTCATAGCGTAAGTAGACACAAAGTCATAGCTTGTTTGCAGCATATGCTGGTCTTTTATAATGTTTGCACAACTGATGGCTAAGATTAGGTTAAAATACTATTCCTTATTTAAATACTGATTTCAATATTCTAATTGCTTGAGCAGCTGAATGTGGTGTTTCTAAAATTTACAAATATTGAATGTAATGTAAGGCCCAGATCTATCAATAATTGTTTTCTGAGAAACAGTATTAGATACCACTTTACAATAATCTCTGATGAGAGTACTTTCTCACTGAAATTAATTTTCTTGTCTTACTTTAGACATCTCGGTCCACAATCTATATCTGCTTATGAAACTCACGAAGAATTGAGTCTCCATGTTGCTATAGAAGGCAAGATTTACCTAACTGTTTGTTGTCCACCTAAAACTGTTAGAGCAAGCAGTATGTCAGCTAGTGACAAATTAACAAAATGGGAAGTGGTTGGTATTCAGGGAGCATTGCTGAGTCACTTCATTGAACCCGTGTATATCAACAGTATTCTTGTAGGTAAGCGTAATGCAAATTTCAGTGGTTGTTTTGTATGTTTTCATGTTCTGGTTTGTTTATATTTTATAAGACATGAACTAAACCCAGATGGTTCTGTAAAGAATTACAGTATTTTTCTGAAAAGGTACTGTGTGTATATATATATTTTTTTTTTTTCACTCATCTTTGAAATGCCCTGACATAAAACTCAGGCTTGCTTTTGTGTCGTTGTGGGTTTGTTTTAGCTTGCCAGATTTCCATTCTTTTACTATGTCTTAGAGTAACAGAAGAAATTCAGCATTGTTTTATAACAAATTAAATTTTAGATACTGAGAAAATACCAAATGTGACAAATGCTGTGTTAACGCTTCAGTCAGATACGGTGACTTTAAGGTGACAATGTTAGTCACTTAACTGTGGAATTGAGCAGTGGTGGAAAAACTGCCAGTATTTAACTGAAAATGCTCAGTTTCAACCTGGGGTATCTTACGAGATCTGTTGGAAAATCTTTGTTCAGTTTTGTGTTGTGTCTGTGGTCTGTGCCCCCGTCCCCCCCTGCTTCGTATTGGTTAATGCAAATAGATGTTTTGTTGAGGAATAGGGATTACCAAAGTGATAGTGAATTCTCAGGACTTTGTGGCAGTCAGGAAGACCATACTATTATCAGAATTCTTTTCAGTAGCTTTTATTTATGTGGTGGATTTGAATTAATTATTTAATTAATTATCCTGAGGGTTTTCAGGTGTTTCTTCATCTCAGTATTTGTATTATGAGACTTAGTACACAGAATTTTGAGTTCCCCAGACATTGAAGATGTAGCAGCTTTTCCTTTTCTAACACAGAACAAGGTTTTTGAAGTGCTCCAGAAGATCTTGCAAGAATTGGTGAATGTTCCTTCTGGGGAAGTTTGGGCATTTTTACTTAAAAGCAATAGAAAAACTTCTAATATGCTCACTTAAGTGGTATTCAAAGTAAACATCATTATCTATAATGTATTGCCCTTGTATTTAATCGAAATTCTGTGACCATTCCTTGAGATGCTATGGATCAAAGTATGTTTATTTAGTAGGCAGCCAGAAATACTGTTGGAAATGGAGAAATGTGGGCAAACTCCCTAGTGTATTTTCTAATCTAGAGCATCAAAGTTTGTGTTGCAGCTTCTGTTTTAATGGTGTCTTTGGCAAGGAATGTAAAGAGTTGATGAAGAATAATTGTTCCAAAAAGGAGGCATCCAATGAAAATAATGATGCCCCTGGAAAAGAAGCTGTGAAATAATTGTTATTCTGCAAACTGAATATTGGAACTGATTTTTTCCAAACATTAATTTTGTGCAGAAAAATTAATATAATGTAGACCAATGGAAACAGCTGCATTCTTAGCCTTCCCCCCCCCCCCCCCCAATTTGATGTACTTATATGTGACTGATCTTGTTTTGTTTAATAGGAAATGGAAATTGCAAGGATACAAGAGGGCTAGAAATAGCTATAAAACAGCGTGTTGATGATGCACTTACAGCAAAGCTTCCCATGCCTTATCTGGTCAACAGATCTCATACTTACTTGGTGACTGCTGCACACCCAATTGAAATAGACTTTAAACAGAGGTCTCTTAGTTTGAATTGGTCATTGTCAGATGCATCACTGGAGGTTGTGGATGGATTAAATGGAAAAGCCACTGAAAGGTTAGAATTATTCTTCATTATGTTGGAGATAATGGTTAGCCTTATTGTTTTGTGCCGGTTCATTGGAGTATTCATTTTTTAAGGTATACGTGGAGGCCGCGGTATTACCCAAATGAGAGAGATTCTCTCCTGTGTTAGGTGAATGCGTCCTGTGATTAGATGTAATTTTAGAGATCTTGTAGCTTTACAGTGAGATACCAAGATATGAAATTACATAGTTCTTTGAATTGGGATATCTTTGTTCCATTGTCTGTTGTAGTGAATCTTTTAGTTTTCGCAATACATAAAACCAGTTAGTATCCTAGTTCAGATGAATTCCAGTTTGAAAACCATTTTTGGTTGGCTTGTTTAAATTCTCGCAGTTGCTGATTTGCATTAGCGTTGCTCATTGAAAGTGGAAGTAGAATCATATGATCATATTCACAAAGCATTAGATGGAAAAAAAATACTGTAATGATCAAAGCAACGTACCCGTAATGTATTTGTTACTGAGTTTTATTATTCTTTTTCCATTTTGACGATAGTTCACCATTCAAAAGTGGCACTTACATGGCAAGTCGCCTTTGCAAGGCAGCAATGTTTAGTCGTTTCAGATTGCTTGCTAAGGAAGCAGAACGGAATGATTTGCTTCAAGTTGCAACATACCATGAAGCGAAGGTAAGCTGGTACGGGAAGGGGGGGAAGTGTTATAAGGAGTCCCTTAATGGCTACTCTCAAAGCTGGTTTGATAGCCAGGGGTGACTTTCTGTTTTGCAGAAGACTTCACCTGAACAGCTGGATCCCCTGTATTGCCTATAATCTTTGCCTGAGAATGTCTGAAATTGCTGTTTTCAAGTAAAATTAATCTGCTGAATTAATCTTGAAACATTCTCCATTAAAATCTGCCATGTTTTGTCTCAGCATGTGGAGGTTGCTGGCCGTTTTCCTAACATAAGATAGTTTCATATTAAAAGGGTTGGGGGTTTTTTGTTCGTTAGTTTGTTTTCAATCTTACTTTATATTTGTTTCATACATATGTAGATATTTTTCTACCACAGCATAGTCTTGTGGGAGGATTCTTATTTTTAGATCTCTGTAACCATCATTCTTGAGATCTTTCAAGATCTTAATTTTTCTTTTTTTTTTCTTTTTAGATTAAATCTGAATTGTACCAAGAAGCTAAAAACTTGCTACAAAGCTACTTAGAGCAACATAGTTATGGATCCTGGATTGTGAAGTCTCCACATATCGAACAGTTCAGTGACTGACTGTGAGGTGGATTGTATGTGAAGTCAGTTTTGATGATTTCGTTCAGTAAAATAGAATTCTGATTAGCTAAGTGTTTAACTGTAGGGTTCATATTTGCAGCAAGAAAATAATTCCAGAGCTGCTTCTTGTCAATGAAAATACAGTTACTAAACCGTCTGTAACAGTTTAGTCTTTTCCAAAAGTTGATGTTGTCTCGTAGGTAGGAGTATCTAACAGCTTGCAAATTGTTTTGTTTTGCCCCCCAATGCCACTTCATTTCTTCTCCCTCACTCCCACCCCCCCCCACCCCGTGGAGTTATTAACATGTTTTTTTCCTGTTAGTTTCAGGATTGCTGTGTACTGATATCTTCCTTTTCCCCGCCTTTTCATAACTGTCTTTAAGAAAGAAAAAAAAATCAGTAAAAGTTGGATTTTTTTTTTTTTTTTTTAAAAAAAAGTATACCAATGTGAGAATCACTTTCAGAAACAAAAATTGGCAATCTATGCTTTATCTGTTGCCATCCTTTCCTAGTCATTTTAAGACTTTTGTTTAGCATGGATTTGCTAAGTGGCTTGTAGCTATTATTTGTGGTAGAAGGGTTACAGAATAATCTGTGTACTTCCAAATGTCAAACTTTGAATTACCAAGCTGTTACTCAACTGTTTGGTGCCAATCACTGGTTTTGGTAGTGGATTTAAAGCATTTTAAAGGTGTGAAAGCTGTTAATAACTAAATAGTGTGATGTAGTACAGAAGTCACCAGAAACAAGGTAAGGTTCCTTCAACTTCTGTGGGCTGCCCCAAAACCCATCAGATGTTAGTGCTTGTCGATTAGTTGGACTCCTCCACCCACAGACTACTTTGTCACTGTACTGACGAGTCCTCACAAAATTGTCTGCATACCTAATAATCTGAAAAATGTTGCCTAGCGAGAGGGAAGTTGCTTCCTTGTAAGTTATGGTAAGAATATGGTAACATTATGATAATGTTTAAAAGGATGTTGTTAAGT
Source organism: Nipponia nippon (assembly GCF_047370975.1). Classification (NCBI taxonomy): domain Eukaryota; kingdom Metazoa; phylum Chordata; class Aves; order Pelecaniformes; family Threskiornithidae; genus Nipponia; species Nipponia nippon. Next base: position 76,968,574 of record NW_028262380.1, on the reverse strand, counting down.
ACGATGCTTAGGTTTTGTGTAGGTGTGAAATATTAGTGTATTTAAGCTAGACAGTACACTTTCATTATGTTACTTGATTTTTTTTATATCATACAAGTGTGGGAAGCTGTTATGTAATGTTTTCATACATCAGTAATAGTATAGTGCTGTAGTCATGTTTCAACTTCTTATTGTAAGAGGATTCTAAACCAAAAACCTCCTTCCAGTATTTTTTTTTCCTTTATCTGTTTTTCTGATGAGTATGTGGAGTCTTTACTGGAGATGATCTTACGTTGATTTTCAAGATGTTGAAACTCACTGACTTGTTACTACTCTTTTCTTGACCTTTTTTTGCTATTCTGCTATTTTATTTTCTCTTACTATTTTTTAACTTGGGGGGGGGGGTCATGTGGTGTTTTGTTGTCTTTTTGTGGCACATGCTCCACATAATATTTGCTCCATGTAATGTTTCCTTTCTAAGAATGCTTAAGAATGGCCATCATATTCCAAGCTAGAGTATAGTGTTGCCTTTTTTCAGGGGTATTAAAATTTCAATAAATTTCCTTGACAGTGTGTTAGCATTTTATACACTTCTGGACCATTTCCCTGTATGGACTTAGACTTTTGCTGAGACATCAACACTAAGGTGTTTTCTGTAGTTAAGCTAGAAGCCTTAAGTATGTACAAGTAACTGAGCTTTTTTTTTATGTACTTCGGCCATTTTATTAGCAGAACAGCAAACCAAAACATCTATGAAACTTAGGTTCCTTCTTAAGAGGAGAAAGGTTCTGTTGTGAAAAAGATGTGTTGTGCTGGGCATGATAGCTGTATCCTTGAGAAATGAGTTGATGACAACAGTTTGGATCCAGTTCTTGTATCTGGATTGTTCTTTAAGTAGCAGCATATGCAGAATGCAGTGAGCTAGTAAAGGTAAACATGTAGCTGTTCTATCCAGGTTTTTCCTCAGCTACTTCAGTAATTCCAAAATGCATAGCTCTACAAGCTTGACAGAGGCAAGAGTGCTGCGGTTGCAGTAATGAGGCTGAAGATGTATTACCGACAGGTACATGCACACAGAGCACGTATACATTGTACGTGGCTGGCCGCACGGACCAGAGACAGGCATGTGAACATGAACAGCACCACCAGCCTCTGGTTGAGAGCTCAGCCTCTCCTCTCCCTGCTTGAGAAGAATTGAGGTCTGCTGGTGAGAATATATATACACGTGCATATATGGGGGGGGTGCCTGCGCATGTATTCTCTCTGTATATGTACACACGTGTACGGACACACCCGCTATACCTACACACATACACATCACGAGTGGCATACATGTTATCTGACATACATGTAACATACCTGTAACAGCCACAGAGATTGAATCTCGCCTACATGTCAGATCTGACATGTCATATAGGTCATGTGTCACATCACATACACATTGTCTTGTGCATGTATCGTGTCTTGTGTGTCGTGTTGCACATTGTGTCACATAGACGTTACATGTGGCATATACTTGTCACATCATGTGTCACATGTCACACATCACACATGTATCATACATGTCACATTATATGTCAGATACATGTCAGAACTCTCACATCTCATCCCATAGATGTCGTGTCACGTGTCGCATACATGTCATGCATGTCACGGCACATACATGTCACATCATACATTTTCATTTGATATTAAAGCTGTGGGAGCACGCAGGAGAAGAGAGCTCAGGAAATTGATTTTTGTAAGTATTGTAAGAGGTTCTGCTGAGGTTTTTTACAACTTACACAAAAAGGTATGTACAGTAAAGTTCACCTCACTGTGCATTTTCAGATGCTTTCAGTATAGTATCCTTTTTCTGTAAAGATTTATAAAGCTTAGGCAAATACAGGATCCGATCCTGCAGCTGCTATTTAAGTATATGAACGTACCTATAATCAGTTGCAACTTTGACAGACAAAAACGTACGGAGAGTTTATTTGCTGTATGTAGAATTTTTATCAATATTTTAAAAACTTTAGATGTTTTCTCTTCTTATTTAACAAAAAGTTAAAGGGCTACCGAATGGACTACAGCAATGGTATCGCAAAACAGGGACGAAAGTACAGTTCTAGTTCTGTCAAATGTAACCAGATTATTCATTGACTAAACTTGATAAGCGTTGCAGTCCATATTAATATTGATCCAATATGTATGTTGTAAATGTACAAGTTTTAGCAAGAAACCCATCGCATGTTTTTTTCTGTAAACTTCGAACAAACGTGAGCGGATTTTTGTCACTGTCTTTGGAGCTATGCTAGTTACTCCATTTTGCTGACTGCATGTTTTTATTTAGCATAAGCTTTTACCTTTTATGTTACACTCAGCATTATCTGCTCTTATCATGTGCTATGTCATGGCAGTCTGCAAACCTCTTTGCACACAGAAGCGTAGTGACCACCGCTGTATACGTTGGATCCACAGTAACAGTTTTTTGCAAGATTCTGCTGCAGTATTGCTGTTTGTCATGCTTACTTTCTGTTACTGCTGTTTGTCATTCAGTGGCCCTTAGAGAACGCAAAATTACAGTGACTTGACCATAAATCTTCATCTTTGTGTTGTTTTGATCAGAACTTGTTCCCTAAAACCTGATTTAGTCAAGAAACTTGTCATTTAAAAGAGTACGTATTTGCAGGCATTTTTAACTTCAGTGAAATGAATACTTCAGCATTAACCACTCAGTAATATTAAACTAGGTCTTTTAAATATATGTAGTGATAGTCTAACAGCCTTGCTTAGATCTGTTGATCCTTGCGTAAAAGAAAGCATGCATCTGTGATGTGAAGTCTGTGTATTGCAAATTAACGCTATGTGAAAGTAGCAATACTTAATTTTAAGGATTTTTTACGCTACCCTTTGCCTTAGATTTTCTGCAGAATGGCATGAGTGTGTGCACATGCTTTCCCAGTGTGCATTTTGTTAATGTAACATAAATAACTTCTATCAACAGCTACATGTAAAATGCTTTGCAAACATCTTGCGTGCTTTTTAGGAAACACACAGTTGTGTATGGCTGAAACTGAAATATCAACTTAAAACGTTAATGAGAATCTAAAAGGCTTCATAACTACAGGCATGTGCAGCACAAGCGCCTTCCTCCTACTGCTACCTCAATGAGCTATATCTATCAGCACGCTTTATAGTCAAACAGGTACTTCTCTGAAAAGGTGTCTTGAAGCGCTTGCTGGAGGTGCTACATGGGGAGCAAGCCAGCCAGAAAATGTTTTCAAAATCCACAGCAGAGCACAGCTACTGTACAAAAGTCATGTGGCCATCCCCAAAACTAGTGCCAGAATAGCCAAAGCTTCAGCTTTCCGTGACTGTAAGCCTGCAGCTGTCTCAGAATATGGCAGCCCACCTCCAAAGCGGTTTGTGCAGACCTAAAAACCAAAAGATCATGTGTATATGCTTTCACACTGCATGTGTTTCATTTATGAAATCGATAGTGAGCTATGGCTTCTACCTTTCCTTATGAATGCATGGGTAAGTATCTCTCTACCATCATTTCTTGCTTTCTGAAGTATTCGACTTCCTACCTTATCTAACGCTTTCTGTTTAGGGACGTAGAAAAGGTCTTGGTTATTCCATGTGGGATGTCCGGCTGCATGGATTGACTCCAAGGTAGGTTTTACCAAATCTTCAAAGTTGAGGTTTCTCATGTTTAAGCAAACGATAAGGGAAGCCTCATTTATTAACAGAACTGTGTTTAGTGAAGACTGCTGGGCCAGCAATGCAGATAAACATGCGTGGCCTAGTGCTGGAGCATGTTTGTCTGCAAAGCCACATATTATGTGTGATGCCGTTACTTCAGGGTGCAGGTTTCTGCTGTACATGAGAGGCTTTAGATGCAACTGATTAAAAAGGTTATAATGTTTATTAAGTCACCCAGTGAAAAAACTCAATGAAACAGTGGCTAATCTAAAACCACACCACTGAGTTAATTACATTATTTACTATGTTTTTAGAACTGTAAATCTATTAATTATGAGTCTTAAATCGTATAAACTGTGTGCCTTTACTGTTGAACTCTAATTCTATTTCCATTTCCTCCCTAATACTCAGCATTGCAGTACAAGGCAGCCCCCCCCCCCCCTTTAAACCAGCTTCCCACCCTAAGACACAGACCTGATGGGGAGTCCAGCAGGTGTTGGAGGAGGTCTCTGGATTTGACTCCGCAGGTTAGTGTGCCTGCTAGGCACTCTCAGCATTATTTGGTTTTATTGTTGTGGTCACTTAGGTATGGGTGGTCTTGCAAGATTCTGTGCACTAAAATTCCTCTGCAGTTGGCAGTACTAGTCAGAAGTCAGTAGTATTCATATCATTCTTACGTTCTTATGGGTGTTTTTAAGACTAGTTTCTCTCTGACTTAATCTCATAGGCTCGGTGCTTACTGTGTCTTTAAATAGTCTCACTTTGTTTAAAGGAGATTTTGTTTTTGTTATTCTTGCATGCTGCTTTTAAGAATTTATTTTTTATTTTAGGAATCTCTGTGAAGAGAAGCATTACTCTACAAAGATTGACAAGATAGAAGGAATTTTTACAAATAAATTTCTTGCCTGTTTTCTCACCTTCTATGTCATACTGTATTTAGGTATTACTGTTATTACAGGCTGTCATTTGGAAGGCATCTGATTTGAGAAGAGGGTGGAGCTGATCTGTTTGTGGCTGGGATGACTGACAGTACTTGGCTTTTCTGAGTCCTTGTGGGTGGGGACAGAGCGCTCCTTCACTGTGGGAAGAGAAGTAGAGCAACAGATAGTAGCGCGGTAAGTATTTTCCCAATTTTGGCAGAAAGCTATCATTAATGCCTGTTTTCTCTTTGCAGCATTCAAGAAAACTGCTGTTTTTTCCATTGTTAGTCTGTTTTTAAGTATAACTTGAAATACTCCATACCACACCCACCAGCAAAACACATCAAAGACTAAACGATAGGCTGATAACTGTTGTAGTAGGCTTACTTTCATCAATTATAGCTTGCGTTGTTAGCATTGAGTGGTGGTTTTGGATGGTAAAAGATGCTGCTCTTTGTTGTTTCTTTCTGCACAAAACTTACAATGTCACATGACTGACTCCATCTTCATTTGAAGTAAGCACATTTCTGAGGTTCCTCAAAGATTTTTGTGAATACTTCAGGCAGTATATGTTCACATGGATTTATACATTAATCATCAGTTTTGTCAGTTGTTGCTGGAAAGAACTGGCCATCTAAGTGTTCTGGGACATTGGTACCTCAGTTACCTGCATAGTTGTTATTTCAGGTGCGTTATTGTTTTAATAATGTTTCCCTGTCTCTGAAGATTCTTGAGAACTACGTGTTTTGCTTACACCAACGAGAAAAATGTATCCTGCAAAAAATATAGCAGAAAGCCTGTGTAGCTAAGTAGGACAGCTCACAAAAAAAGCTTGAGGTTTTGGGTTTCTTTTTTGGGGGAAGCAACTCGGTACTACTACTTCTATAGCTTTGGCTGTATGCCAGCATAAACTGGTATTTTATATTGCTTTAAAAAGGTTATCTGAAGGTGTCTTGTTTTGAGTCTGGTACCTGTACGGTTGTATACTGGTAAAGGTATTTTGTTTTTTTTAATTGTGTTTTTTTTAAAAAAAAAAAAAAAGCAGAGCAGTAAGTCGCCAGTGAAAAAGACAGTATCATTTAACAAAGAAGACTCTAGACATGATTTTCATATGTTACTGAAATTTTATTAAATATCATCTACAAGTAACTTTTAATATTTTTTTCAATAAATAGTTGTCTCTCTAAGTTTATTGACAAAGTGAGAACCAGTTAGTTTTCCAAAGTACATCTTGAGCCCGTAGGGCTTACAGAAAGGATCAAATGTGATCTTAGAACAGACTGTCTTACCAGCCAGACTACGAACATATAGAGTGGTCCTAAAATGGACAGCAAGCTAATAAGCCACAGGGCAAAATATATAAATTAGTCATAATTAAATATTTAAATAAATAATGTAGCAGTAAAAATAAAAATAGTTATCTGATTATTTTAGCATAGATCTCAGAAAGTTGCTCAGTTCTTTGTGAAATGCAGGAAACTTTCTCTTTTCATTAGCTTCACAGATCTTGCATCCAGTTCCTAGGGGAATTAGGTCCTGCAATACAGATATTTTTGTTGATTAGTGATAGCTCTATTGTCAGCTAGTTTTAGTAATACATAGATAATACATCAACTTCTGTATGCCAAGTTTTTCTTTTAAGAAAAAACAACCCTTAATATTTCAGGGGATTGGCTTTTTTCAATTGGTAAATGTTAAGGGATGATATGATGAAGCAGCTGCATATAAAGGAGATTTTTGCAAATGTAAAAATACTACAGGCTAAACACATTCACTCTTTATGATAAATACTGCAGCAGAGGCGAATCTTTAGAATTCTAGCCTGAAGAGGATTTCTAAATTGATATAAGGATCTCTTAGCCATGGAATTTGGTTATGTAGTGTATCACAGTGTACTACATTCATTGCTGGGTCCTTTATAGCCATAAATTTATGGCATGGTTTTTGAAGCCATTGCTTGTGTAAATAATTGTTATGCTCCTAAAAGCAAGTTTTTGTCAGCGTAAGATGCCTTGCATGATTCAGTAAAGAAAAGAAATGTCATATTTTTTTAAATGTTGACTTGTATAACTAGTAGGGCTCAAAGCAGTTTTACTGTATTGGATTATCATGCAAATAGATGTTGTCATATAGTTTGACATTATGACATTTTTGTATAAAATCCTGTATTCTCAAGAGATTATAACACATAGACCTTAAGGCGTAAAAACACTTGATTTTTCATTGTTTTTCACTAACACTGAAACTTTTTTTTTTTTTTTAAACTAGGTAAAAAGATTGCCTACCATGAGACTCTGGAGATTCTTTTTGATATTTTGAAGATTATCAACATCCTCATCTTCAATTTCATAATCCAAGGTGCCCATTTCTGTCAGGTAACATTGCAGGGTTCGCGAGCTGCACTCCTAAAACAGTCAGCAAAATCATTATATATATATATAAAAATAACTTGTTTCCTGAGGACAATTGATTCAATTTTAAAAAATCTCAGTTGCCCATTGTTTTTGTCCTCATATCGGGAATTAGGCTCTTGTTTTCTACAACACAGAATTCATTTGTTCCCCTTAAAGTCATATTGTAAGATGTTACACGTGGCCTTAGTTCTGCGGTAGATTATTGTAGCTTTTGAAACGTGAGTAATCTTTACAGGACACCTGAAGTGTTGGAATACCTCTTAGGAACATGAAGCTGTAGTATTTGCTCCTAAACCGAGCCTTACTTCTGGTTGTCACGTGGAAATCACGTCTTAGCAAAGTGTTAGTAGTCAAAGCTTTTGCCAGTTTTACAGTGGCTTTTTTAGAGCCATCTTCAGTTAATGCACTTTGGTTGCTCTAATGTCTGCGTCTGATCTGGCTTTTGAATATGATAAATAACTTTACGCGTCAGTCTTACAAGCTACTTCAGGCACTCAGTGACAGTATGTTATTAATCAGCCTTACACATTTGCGTTTAAGCACTGGAGCTGTGAGATAGTTATGTCTTGATGTTGCCAGCGTATGAGAAAAATGACTCAGATAAGGAAGTGGTTGCAGAATCTGGCTTTAAATCTTTACTGAAACAAAATTACTGTTAAGTGAGAATTCTTCTGGATTAAAAACTTAATTGGAGATTCAAAGTAGTGAACAGATAACTTGTGTAAAGATTTTAACTATTTCACAATACTAAATAACTTGATGCTCTTCTTCGTTGGTATACTTGGACACTGAATTAAAAAGTACAGAGCAGCAGTCTGTCAATGATGGATAGTCTGTGGTAAAGCTGTACTTAGAAGAAGAATACTATCTGCACTCTGATGTGCAATTTTTTTAGAAAGAAGCAACCACAATGATAGTATTCTTGTGGAACTAAGTCTTAGGTATTAACTAAAATAATACAAATAATAAAACATGAATATATAGCTAATATATCCAGAATGGCTTGGTAAAGTTTTGTTCCTGAAAAGAAGTAGGTAGAGCATAACCAAGTTTCATCATTGGTGGGTTACAGAAGACTTATTACTTCTTCAACAGAACCTACTAGAGGCTCTGCATCTAGTTTAGATAAAATATAGGCAATTTCATATAGATGTTTCATATAGATAATCTAAGTCTAGTTTCATTCTCAAAATTGTTCTTGTGTTAATGTTAGTACAACAGTATTCCTCCTGCAAATCTTATACAATGTTTAAATTATTCATAAAAGGTTTTTTTCCCTGTGAATTCAACCATTTATTAAGCAGGATGAATAGGGAGGATTCATTTTGTGTTACATATTGCACAGAACAATGAGGTAACATTGTACATCACCCTGTTAATGTTTGAGAATACAAATCAAAACCAGAAGTGTCTTTAAGAAACTGCGCTCCCTACACTGAATTCAAACTGTTCAGATTTGTATTTTGTATCTGCCTTTCTGATAAGCGAATTGTTCTGGTGTAACTCTATAATATATCATTTAAAAGTAACCATACCTTAGAAATTCTTCTGAAAACAGCAAATTTAAACTCACCTGTTTGTCATCTGGTGTGTAAAGCTGAAGCTTAATCTTCTGTAGACAAAGGGGAGAAAAAGTTAATTTTTCTGAAAAAATACATAGAAAAAATAAATATAAATAGCAAAGGATCTTATAATAAAAGAAAATCAACCACTTACATCCTTGCTTTTTTCCAGGAGTTCTAAATCTCTTATTAAAGTTTTAAGAAGGTGCTCTTTTTCTGTTGATAGAGGTGCTCCGTAAGCTGCAGTCATAAGCATTATTGCTGAAATACAGCTGAAGATCAGTACTTTGCACATCATGTCAGTGTTCTGATTATCTGTATGCTAGTATTTGAGTTGTGATATATGATGAGAGCTGATAAATTGTCATTAAGCTGTTTAGTGTATTTATACTCTTCTTTCTGGGGGGGAAAAAGATGGGGGCGTCATGTAAAAGAGGTTTTATTACACATTTTTTCATATGTTGTACCTGTATGGCAAGAATCATTACTTTTGTTTTTCCTCCCCTGATGACACTTTGGAATTTTTATAAAGCAAGAGGGATTTTACCTACATTCACTGGTGTAAGAGAAGCCCACACTCACTTTTGGCAGTCTCTCTGTGCTTTCTGCATGAAACACTTTTTCCCTCATGCGCTGTCCCACTCCCCCATAGAATATGCCATAGAATATACTGCTGCCGCACAAAATGTTGTTCTAAAGATGTATAATTTAACCATTTTGTTTGTTTCTCTCTATATATTTATCCTTCCACAAATCCTGTGACATTATTTAAGTGAAGAAGAAAGAAACATTCTCATTTTAGTAATTGTTGATTAAACAACAGGAAGAAAGCTGGCTTCCTGTCTGAAGGTGGTTTTACCTGTCATCTTTTGCAAAGACAGTTAGTGTAAGCTTAGGTGCGTAAGTCAGTCTTTATACCATCAATTTAAAATGGGTATTAAAAAAACTCCAGCAGGATTCTTTGTTTTGGGATGTTAAGCCATTTTTTCTATGGCTGTATATCTTAATGCTGTTCTTTTTACTTTGTGTGCACCTTTCACTTTTCTCCAGCTTATAATGAAAATGCACTGCTTTTTAAAATATTTACAGATTTTTCTTACTGATACCTAACCCACTGCATTTTGTGGTATGTATCACAGTACTGAAGTTGAGAGTAAGCAGTCATTTGACACTGAACTGTTGCATAACATTGCTGAATTGTTTTTCTTTTCTGGTTCAGGGATCTGTTGCCTGATGGCTTTGGAATGCTATGTGCAGTGTTTAAAATCCATAGGTTTCTTCATTTTGAGTGTAGTTCTGAGCAAAATACTCCCCCTGCTGCCCAGAAGTCTCTAACGTTACGTGAAACGTGGTTCTTTTGCTCAGTGAATTTAGCTGCTGAAGCTGTGTGGAATAAATTCTGGGTTTGCACGCCACTGTGGTTTGAAGTTTTGTAGCATTCAGGATGAGGAAGGCTGGGCGGGTAACTACTTCACCCGCCATTGCATAGAAAACTACATGTGGAAACCAGCTTCACGTGTTCTGGTCATGTAATCTGAGGGGGGAGTGAATCTGTTCAAAGTTGGTTAGAATATGCTTTTACTTGGATTAAATACAGTGCATTACTATAATTCTTTTTATTAGTGTCTGTCCACTAACCATTAAACTGGTGTTAATTAGCAGTGCGATCCCAGCTCCTGGAGATCTTGGTCTTCATTTTCTGGTTTTTAAATAAGTACAAACATTTAATATGTATGGTCATACAGAAGTCCTAGTAGCTATTGTAGCTCGCAATATGTAGTATTTGTGCAGTTTGAAACGTTTTCTGGCACTGTATCTTTTGTCTCTTGTCTTTATTCTTGATAGCAGCCAATTTCAAACAGGAGCTATGACTGCAGAGGTGAGCTGCTGAGCACTGGGTTGTCAGCTTTTCTCTAGGGTTCTTATGAAATTCTGTTATTTTCTTTAAGGTTTTTAGTTGTTTGGTCTAAGTTAATGTGTTTTGACTGTATAAAGAAATACCTCAATAGTGAGCACAAGACACATTTTTGTTTGTAATTATTGCTTGCTGTTTTCAACGCTGTTCAGTCTTTCCTATGTCAGCTCTATAAAATTACAGAGGTTTCTCTCTTCTTTATAAAATATTCCATGGAAATACATTTGGAAGCACTGAATTTGAGACCCTGATGCCTTTCTGGAGTAGTTTTTAGCAGTTTAGATTAGAGATTGCTCCAAGCACTTCCTTTGTGCTGGAGTGTTGGGGGTTTTTTGTATCAGTGCTTAAAATACAACACAGCCACCACTGGATTATTAGTTTATTTTCCGACTGTTCTACTGTTCTCTTTTGCAAGCCTTGGAGAACTTAAAAAAAAAGCGCCTGAGCATTCTGTCAAATTTTTCAGCAAGCTTGCAGGTAAGTCTGCTAAAGAACTAACACTGTTCAGGTAACTAGTTCCAATGCATCTTTGACCATAAGGCTTTTGAAAACATTTTCCTCTTAAGTCCTTTATAGGCCATAGCGTACAAAACTACAGTTTTAGTTGTGGTCTAGGTGTAATTGGAATCAGATCTTTATCTGTTAACTATTTTCAAAGACTAAGAGAGGCTTGCATTTCAAGGGGGGGGCGAATCTGAATATGCAGTATTTAATAAACTGTGCACAGGAGTTTGAGTGATTAATTTTTCCGTAACGTTTTGCTGCAGGCTTTGTGGTCCAACAGGAGAAAGCAACAGATCTTGTTTTGACTATTTTAATTGGATGTGCTGGGTGAGGGGGAGATGGCTTGGAGCGTTTTGATAAACCCAGCATGAACTCAGTTAATGTTAACACACAACTTAATGTTTGCATTATACCTTAAGTTTTGGGAGTCTCTCCTGCTTAAAAGTTTTAATCTTCGCTGTGCTAGCTAAGCAGTTTCCAAAGTAGTTAGACTGCTCTTATAGGCTATTCTATTTTCACTGTACATGCAAGACAAACCAAATCTGACCACAAGTAGTAGAAAAAAGTTGAATCTACAGGGACAAAGGCAGAACGTTCATGGTCATGGTACTGGTAAGACTGTAGGTTGGCTGTACGGTCTGCGCTGGTCAGATTTCAGTAACTACGCTCAATCTGAGCTCATGTTTTATACTGGGCAAGAAATTACATGGGGTTTTATTTAGAGGTAGAGTGGTTTATATAGCCCTCCCAGCTCCACCACAGAGTTGACTGCATTTTAACAGGAAATGAAATTGCCTTGGAATCCTTTAAATTGTCTTGAAATCGTACAGGATAAAGTAGTGCTGTCAATGCTGAACCTCCAAAATCCTGCCTTTAAAAAGTATTGGGGCAGATGCTGGTGACCGTGTCACACTGTGGGTTGTTTGGTTTGGTTTGGTTTTAGTTTTAATGCAGAGTTATGAAAGGGTAGTTGATTTCTATCTCATTTTCTTTCTAAATAAAATAGCATTACACTGAAACAACATTATAAGAAAAACACTGTAAAATGCACCAGACCTGAAAAGCTTTAAGGAACACTTTAAAAGCCTCACCTAAATTTTCAAGGAAGATTAATTAGCAGTAAAGCAAATAGTTAAAGGGAAACGATATTTGTGGATCAGGGAGATGGGAAGAGAGAAGAATGTTTGTGTCTTGCTGTTGTTTTAGTGGATTGTTTATACTTCTTGTAGTACTTGTGCCTAATATAAAGAGTAAGGGCTCATTTTCTTTTTTAGAAAATGCATAAAAGTAAATGACACACGCTGACTAAACCCCTGATCTGTACAAGTTCAAAGTCTGGAAAAGTTTTTACATAGGATCTGACTCCTCTCAGTTTAGACTCTTATTTTTTGTGTCTTTCTGAACTAAAAGCTTGCATTTCTTCTTTTTTTTTTTCTTTTTTTTTCTTTCCCCCCTTGCAAACCTGATGACTGGTGAATTTTGGAGAGAAGTTTTGGTTTCATTGAGGTATTAAGCATCTTGTTGATCAAGGTGCTTGCTTCCTTTCTCCATCACCAGAACAAAGTAGCATTCAGCTAGAGTCACTGTGAATGTCTTGTTTGGTATACTTCAGTTCATGTGTAAGTGTTTTTCAGACTCCTACTATAGTAGCATGCTTTTACAAGATTACTGTCAGCAGAGTCATAGGAACCGCAGCAGAGTTCATATGTCTGATGAAGGTGATAACCATCAATTTGTGATCACGGTCTGTTGGTTTAACTCCTTCTAGCTGTGTTCTAGGTTGGTTTTAAAGAATTTTGAATGGTAGAAGTTGTCTTCTATTTGCAGATCTCCTAGTTCTAAGCAATAACCTGTGGAAAGTAAGCCTTTAGTATTCTTATTCCGCTCAGTAGGGAGACTTGTGTAAACATGTTGAAGTGAAGATTTGAATAAAGGGTTGTTTTTCATCTGATTTTAAGGCATCTAAAGGAGATAGCCACCTCTTTCCTTCTTCAGCCTTTTCTCAGCCTTTCTCTTCAGTCAAGCAGTAGCAGAGGTTTGTGATCCTGCCTGCATTTAAGAAATTGAAAATTAATTTTATTGAAAGTGTTAGGTTAATAGCAAAAGAATAAAAGTGGAAAAAAAATTAGCACTAAACTGTGTGAGTTTAATACACCCTGTAAAATGGAGCGCTTGCTTCCCAAGTCCCTGTGATCCTAAAACTAAAAATCTCTAACCTATTGAATGGGTGACTGCTGTATTTTCTGTTGAGCAAGAACAACCATGGCAATATCTGAGTCACAGCCAATGATCTGTGTCTCCCTGTTGCGGTACATTTTTAGTAGATACTACAAGTAGAACAGTTTTCAGATAAATGCAATGGATTCCATAATGTATTAGTATTTAAATATAGGAGTGAATTGATGGCTGTGTTTATAAGGAAAGATCAGAAAAAGGAGGAGAAAGCATTAAATGTTTTTTCTTTATTGCTTGCTTCTGGTGGGCTTATAGCATGAATTTTGCTGATTCTCCAATGCATGTGGTATCATCACTGCAATGGTAAAGGATGATGTGGGAAGGTATCCTTTGGATGGCTTGTATGACAATGACAAATGAAGCAAGGGGTAAAAGAGGGAGCAAGGAGTTGCCATATTGGATTAGAATAGTGGTTTTAAGTAGTTCAATATTGTCCCTGATTAAGGGCAAGTACCCACTGTTTCTGGAGAAAGTGCCAAAAAAAAACCCCAAAGTGAGTAATTCTTTAAGTGAATTTTTCCTGCGAGAATATCAGTGGGTTTGGGTTTTGTTGTTTTTTTGTTTTTTTGTTTTTTTTTTTTTTAAAAGGGCTTTTGATTTTAGAGGGTTAACTAAAATGATCTGAAAATAGTTGACAACTGGGAATCTCTTCAAAAACTGTGTTTGAACTAATTTTTCATTGAAAGCACCAACATGAAGAGGGAACACTTTTTTTTTTTTTTTTTTTAAAAAAAAGTTCTAATAATTATAAAGTTGCTTGTCCGTGGGGAAAGTAATTTTAATCTTTCCTTAGGAACTGTCTGACACACGAGTTTTTTATCCTCCTAAAAGTCTTGTTTGTAATTGTTTAATAGGTGTGGATTTAGTTAAGGTATGGGGTGATGGACTTCTGGGAGCCTTGGCGTTTCCCGTCACCATAGTTGGCATCGGCTAAGCGCATTCTCCCTAACAGTGTAGTGACATCTTGTAGTATAGGTCTCTCCCATCTACATATTTAGACAGTCATGAATCTGCCTTGTGCTCAGCTGTGTGGCCTGATTTTCATTTTAGAGAAGTGGTGTCTTACCCCACGTCTGCTCAGTCCATTTTTTTCAATGCAAATCATTATTGCACCAAATGGCTCAAAATGGTGCTGATGGTAGTTCTTCATAGAGAGATTAAGAACCATCTCTAACCGAACTTTTCAAAGCAAGCTTCACCAGATGTAGAGCATTTGATGTACTTGCCATTACCATATTTATTGTTGACAGCAGTGTGTTTTGATTATTCATTTCTGTTGGTATATGAAATAGATGCAACCAAAGATCATGGTGATTTCCATTGACTAGTAACAAGCAAGAGCAACAACAAAAAAAAAGGGTGAGGGGAAGGATCTGAAGAACTAGAGGCTGCTCAGTGTCACCACAGTCCCTGGGGAAGTTACAGAACAAGTCTTTGGGGACTTGAAGGACAAGGAGGTGACTGGCTGTGGGCTAGTACAGATTTACCACAGGACACCTTCTGCTTTACCGGCCTGATTGCCTTCTGTAATGAAATGATTGGTTCTGTGGATGAAGGAAAAGCCGTGGATGTTGCTTATGTCAGCTTTAGCAAGTACAGTTGCTGACGATTGCTGAACAGTTGATGGTACCTGCTAATGATCCCACTAATTAAGTTTTACATGTGTATAGAATGGCCAACAGATTTTATGGACTTAATATAAATCAGTATTTTTTCAGTCTCACAAGTGTGGTGACCAGACATGCAAAACATGGAAGAATATGTATATGGCAGAGATGGATCATTTGATATCTGTCTGAATTATATTTGAGCTTTAGAGTAGTAGTCTTCAAGAAGTTACTTTTTATATTGTCATAATTATTGGCGTAGGAGTTGCTACAGAATTTTATTAGAACAAGAATCTGAAATGACTAAAAAGTCAGATAACAGTATGTGGTAAATGTTGACCATCCCTAACTTTTTTTCTTTAACTGTTGGCCATTGTAAATATAATGCAGTTAGGGCATTACAAGAAGAAGAGCTTCTTCATTACACATGAAGAAGAGCAACAGAAACTTTAAAAAAATTTCTCCTTTTCAGAAAGTAAACTTATTAAGGTTATGAACTTAAGAGTCAGTGTTTTCATTTTATGGTAAAATTTGGGGTGATTGCAAGTCTGAATGAGAAAATGGGTTACTGTGAGAGTTATAGCTTAATGTGAAGTAAGTAGGGTTGATTAATAAAGGGTAAGGATTAGGACTGGATGTAATACGGGTTAAGATGGTGTGTTGTATTTACAGAGGAAATAGTTGAATTTTTGCAAGATATCTGGGTGAGCTTGAATGGCTTCTTTTTGTGTAGGTATAATCTGTCTTCAGTAGGTCCAGCATACATTTACAAGGAAGATTAGTCCTGTTTGTTTTTTCCTTTTGTATCCAGACGGATTTTTTTAAGAGCTGTCTCCACAGTTAAGTGTTGCCTGTATCAAAACTTCAGTTACCAATTTCCTCTTAGTTGAATGTACACCAAATCTGCTAAAAATGTTCCTGATACACCCACAAAATAATACAAGTGTTAACCTCTGCTAGTTTTGTTTCACACTTCTTCTTAGGTGAAGAACTGTAGAGACCAATACAAACACACTGCTGATGAGACACAGTTCTGTGAGTTTGGTCCACTGGTTTTGTTGGCATATGGGTGGAAAACTGAATAGGTCCTTCAAGTTCTTGTTCTTCATGATTTCTAGGGAGAAATATGTGTTCTGGACCAAGGTGCTGTGTCTGTTTAAGAAAAGGAAAAGCAAAATGGAGGCATTCTGAAGAGAGCAAATCAAATCAGAGCATTGTTCTTGAATGGTGTCACCATGGGTTAACTATTACTGGTGCAGTGTGGTAGGGAGGAACTACAGAGTGAAAGTGTCATGAACCCTCTGGCGTTTTTTTGCAGAGATTCTTTCTAAAGTTGTTGTATAATTACTTCTTGTTGTAATGTATACCAAAACTCTTAAATACTTGGGTGGTGTTCTAGGTGTGTTACCTTTAGGAGTAAACATTGGTGACACATAAGCTGTTTGGCCACCAATATAATCATCCTGGTGGGCCTAAGACAAAGAGGTCCTTTGTTGTGGCTGGAGAGAAACTGACACCTGCCAAACACTCTGGGTAACTCAAACTGGAACAATACTTGTTTTCATTTTGGAATGGAGGAGGTCACTTAAGGGGTGGGGACACTCTGGAGTGAGAGATAAGGGTGCTTTCTTCCATACTTTCCTTTCAAAAGTCAGTAAATACTTTCATGTTTTCAGGGCAGAATCCATCTGTGGTGCCTCACTGTACTGGGTGGTGGTGAGTGGTGTCAAAAGTTTAAGAAATTCTCATGTAATAGCCAGTGAGCAACCCTGCATGAAAACCTGTTGAGCCATTTGCTGCCACCATGCAAACTCTGACCTTGATTTCTCCTTCAAATACTTCAGGAACATACCACAGACTACTTTTGAGTTGATCTAGAGAAATTTTAAGTTACTATGCTGAAATACACAGTTACTTCATTTTATCTCAAGTGAGACATTGGGTGATACAGAGCTCACAGCTCTGCTCTTAAATACTGCTTGTTAGTTGTGTAACAAAAATAAACAACTAGGAAAGGCTATAATAGGAATTCTTGAAGTGGAATTTCATATGCCCTTATCCAGTGCCAATGACTGCTGTCATGATGCATGTACAAAACCAGACAGGTTGGGACAGATGAGCTTAGCAAAATACTTTCTGAACTATAAATCAAAGAGGAGATGTGTCGTCGTTCCCACCACCACCAAGTGTCCTGGAAATACAATTAAATGGTGGGTGACTTCATATCTTACCCAATTAAGACCAGTCTTTGACACACTACTTTGTGAGAAAGTAAGTCATGCATTCCTTTAAAAAACTTGTTAGCAGTTTACGGTTCTAGTTCTGCAGTAGATAGATTTAGGTCCCGAGTGCTTTTTCAGAGGGATTTACCCAAGCTGCAGACTGAATGTCTTTGCTCAGATTGCTTCTTTGTATGGTTGGTGGTGAGCTTGGAGTATGGTAGAGGGACAGACTTGAGCCTGGTTTTGTAGCGATCAGGAAAGGCAAATTAGATATTGGCAAGACAGACAAGGACCAGAATGGGAAGCATCCTGTTTCAGACTCCCAAAGGGCAAACACCAACTGGCTTTTACAGATGGATTCACAACCATAATAGCTTTTCAGCCATGCATGCGGAGTTCTAAATGGAGGAAATACAATTGCCTGATACTATTGCTTCAGCTAGTGCTGCGCTCTCTGGCTTCTCAGCCTTTCTGTTTGCATAGGTTAAGACCTCGAAAATCCTCAGATCATCTTGTTCATTTTAAAGCTTGTGTTTTTTCGCCGTATTTTTTAACTGCTGTTATGGTCCCTCTAGGATGTCTAGATGATCTGTGTGGGCCCTCCTGTACATATATATGTCTCTTGACAGACTGGGTGCCTGCCGTGTTGTGATACAGTGTCACTTAATGAGGGTAACACCAGGATGGGGATGCAGTTCTTGTGTCTGTTCTTTGTCTTGAGGTACAGTTACTTGAGTGTATTTCTTTATGGTATAAACTCTAATGAAAAAAAGCCACCTTCATTCAGCATACAGCATGTTGAATAAATGTTGGCTTTTCAGGCAGTGCTATTTTGTCTCAGGATGATAACCACAATGCTGTTAACTTCAGAGGGTGCATTCACACACCAAAAAACTCAAAAATCCTCCCTGGTGGTTTTTTTCTCCCATCATACACTATGTTGTAGGGGACTGAATATGAAGTTTTCTATGTCAGATCTTTGTCAATTTGAGAATCAGCCACAGGGGGAATCCTGTCTGCATTTCTGTTGCTCAGGTTTTACAAACAGGCTTTAACAGAGGCAGGCTACATGTTTCAGCTCTGCAGTTACCTATTTGGAAGACTAGTGCAGTCGGGTATTCTTTGTTTGTTTGTTTGTTTGTTTGTTTTTTCTTTCTCATTTTAGCTATTGGAAAAAAAGCCTGAAGCCAGAGACTTCTGGTTTTCAATATTATTGTTTTGCAGTGGGAAAGAGGCTGGTGTATACACTGGCAAACTAAGTTGTTGCCAAACTATTCTGTCTCTGGATTTAAGAAATGTATGGTAAAATGAAAGTTGAAATTCCCCTACTAGGTCAAAAGGCCAGTGTCAGATTGTAACAATACAGGATGTTAACAAACCACAAACGAAGAATATTGTTTCACCTTGCTGAATGCTGTGATAATGCACATGCTAAGCAGATGGCCTAGATTCATCACTAGATAGGGACAAAAGCTATTGAGGTGTAACCTCAGTGCTGGCTGGCAGTAATGCAGGCTCAAAATCGTATATAGGCATTTTTATGACAATGTACCTGTTCTTTTAAAGTTTAGTTTCTTGATTCCATTTTCTTTTTGCTCACTTTTCCCACTTGCTTCAGATTGGTTGTGTGGGATTTACTGGGGAGGGGCAGGGGCTTCCCCACACGTACTTATTTTGCCTACTGTCATACCCATGGCCAGTAGTTTATTCCTGTACTTCTGTAGATCCTGCATTCCTGGCTGAGTGTTCCAAACATTAGCACAGTAGAAGTGTTGGATCAGAGACTGTGTTCCTCTTATTCTGTCCGTGTTAGCCAACCCTTCTGTCTGTAGAGACCCTGTGGAATTTAGTGGAATTCTGTTGAAGATACAAAGGATTTGTTTTGAAATAGTCTAAACGACAGCATTGGGAGGAGAATAACACTATTTTCCTTAAATTCTGGAGCTATGCTTCATCAGCTGAAGAGTCCATTTAGTTCAGTTCTTTCTCCAGAGGTGGCCGCAAGCAGTATCTTAGGGCATGTGATACTCCTGAGTACTTTCCCGAATGCCACCTGTTCTCAGCTCAGAGGAATTATTCAGTCAGAAGTGGTTCCTTTGAATTAACTAACCCACAATGTATATCCAGGCCCTGCCTTGAACCGTGCAAACTCTTAGCATCCACAGCATGACTGGTTAGCAAGTTCCACAAATCTACCTACTGTGGCTTTGCTTGTTTTGATCCTGGTTCCTGCTAGGTTTATTTGATGGTAATACCTTTTGGTCCTTGTACTGGAAGAGGTAGTGAGTTTTCTGTCTACCTGCGCTGTGGCACTCAAAATTATGTGAAACTTTGTCCACAGGAATTGCCTCTTTTCTAGGCTGTCTCTCCTGTCCTACTTGTTTGTTGTACAGAACAACAGAAATTTGATTGTTCTTGTTGCCCTTCGTTGAGCCCTTTGAAGTTCTGCTATTGTCCTTTGGAAATGAGGGGACCGCAACTGATCTTTGTCTTTTCTTTTTTTTTTGTACAGTTGCATGGTATTATTTTCTGGTTTATTCAGTGTACTTTGTTTATAGTTCCTGACATAGGCTGCACACTGAACTGACATTGACATGGCACTGTAACTCCCAAGATCTTGTTTTTAATTGCTAATTGTCAGATTAGAAGCCATCTCTTGTTTTTTCTTTCACATGCTATCTTGCTTTCTTTGGTGAAGCTTCTCCAACTCCCAGCAACACACTGGTATTTTAAAGCAAATAGGTTTTAACAATTGAAAACGACCTGTATGATATCATTCAAAATCTGGCTATAATCTGTCATTGTCAAATAGGTGGCTTATACCAAATGTTTATTTCTCATATCCTTGATTTCTTAAGGAATCACACAAACACATTTTATCTCTGTAGTGTTAGGGTTTGCTTTTGTTGGAGTGCTAATACCAACTCGGGTGTTCCTCTTACTTTAGTTCTATTCCATATATTCCTGAAAGAATTGTGTGGGGTGGTGTGCTTTCTTCTTTCAGTCATCTTCAAATATAAGTGAAAACCTGAAAGCAGCATCCTTTTAGAATGAAGACTTTATCTAGATGCACATGAAAAACATGTGATTCTTTTTACTTGCCAATAGTATTTCATAAATCTCTTCTTTCTTTTATTTGGTGCTGCAAGACTCCCTCCTGTTCAGTGGTGAGTGATGCTTGTTACAACCATTAGGCAAGCGATTTATAATGTTAGTTGAGGCAGATAGCATTTCTTAACTTTTATGCTGTATTTGTCACAGTTATTGAAAGGTTTTGCTTGGAGTTATCCTAACTCCAGAAGAGTTAGGTGGAATCTTTAGAATTAGTTGGGTGTTTCCTTCAGCAAAAAATGCGACAACCGCTATTTAGAGAGAATAGCGTAGATTTCATTTATCGTCTAAGTAATCTGTCATTCTGTGTAAGGAAGTGTGACAGTGAATCTAGTTTCTTAATATCTAATTTTAGGAATTTTTGTAATGAAATAACAACTGAAAAGGTGATGTCATCTCAACTTTTTTCCAGGTTCAGAGGTAAATGGAATTCCATTTTCACTGCTCTTGTTAGATGATATATGTAATAGTCATAAAGAGAGTTTTTTACATGTGAACCTGTTGGTTGTGGTCTCCAAGGACTTAATATTTTCTTGGTGTCTGAAAGGTATGTTCTTGCTCATTTTTCTGATCTGTTCAAGATAACCAAATAGTGTTTGTGACACTGTAAATGCCATTAGCCACAACTTGAACTGTGGACAAATGAGGCCGTTGTCAAGACAGCTTGGATTTGTCATTAAGGTGGCTTTCCATTGTGGCTTCTGATAACTTACCATTGTTAGTTACGTCATAGTTATCTGTCTGAATGTGGAGGGGCCATGTTGGCTTTGCCTGTGGTGATGAATAGGTTGGTCTTGCTCCCTGCTTAGTTTCAAAGAAAAGCACACCCTCATTAAATTTACTTTTAGTGGATGGGTGATGTCAGGAAAGAGGTCTTCATCCTTAAAATGAAGGTGTTTATCTAGTAAGAGGCAAGTGGTCTATGAGCCCCTTCTTCTGAATTCTAAGAATTGGGTATGTGCATCTACATGTAGGGAGGTGTTCAGAAACTCAAAAGATAGGTGGTTACTTGCTCCTGCTGTGCATTTGAAGTCCACAATGTGGAAGGCTATACAAGCAGAGAGTGTTCTACGCATGCCGTGTAGATAGAAGCAAGCTATCATCTGCCCAGTGCGTCATAGCTAAGCTGATTATGTGAATATACAGGGTAGTTTAGATGCCATTTGGGGATGTCAAGTAAGACTTCAGCTCATACTCAACAGAAAGTCCCACATTAAAATAACTTGGTTTGAATTAGGTCTTAGTGGCCTAAAACTAAGGGGGTTTTGAAAAATTGTCCTGATCTTACATGGGTAAAACGTAGCTGGTGCCACTCAGGAAGGCTCTCTTGGCATTAGAGTAGTTCAATTCGAATTTCACCTCAGTTTCACCAGTATTAATCAAAAAGCAGAATGCTAGGTACTATTTGAAAAGGAGAACAAAACTCTGCTGTGTAAATCTGAGTTGCACCCGCATCTTCAATAGTGTGTATGGTTCTGGCGCCGTGTCTGGACACAGGTAATGGCAAAGCAGATGACCAATGGAATGAAATTGCAAGGGACTGCAAAGTAGACTCAAACTCTTTAAGCTGGAAGAGATGGGAATGAGGAAAGATATTAGAGGCCTATAAACTCAGAGAGCTGACAGAAGGTAAAGAGGGGATGTTTCTTTAGTTGAAGAATAAACGGTGAAACAAGCTGAGATGTTGGGCTCCAAGTGAAACGAAGGTTTCCTTCTTCCATCTGGGTGTAGTTAAGCAGAGGAACTCCTTGCTACAGAATGTTGTGGGTACCAAAAGCTTACATAGTTTCATAAAGCCAGTAGAAAAGTTTATAGCTCCAGTAGTATTTTTATTTCTTTAAAAACAAAGATGCTGCCTTTTATTCAAGAAGCTCTTAAGCCACAAATCATAACTGATTCAGAGACTATACTGGAGAAGTGTCTTCCATAGGTATCCTCTGTTGGCCCTGTCAAACAAAACATTAGACTCAGAAGAGCTTTTTGAAAGGGAGTTGGAATGGATTATTTTTAGCTATTGTTTGTAGCAGGACCCTTTCTTAAGATGATTGAATCTTTACTGCCCTTAATGATGCAGGGCATCAAGGATGCTGGATCAAATGAGGCGGCTGTGGTTTCTTTTTCACTTAGCACAGATGGTGTGTAAAATTCTGCCTTGGAAGTATATCCATTTTGTCCCAAAGACGACATGTGAGATTTGTGCGTAGTGCCTTAGTCTTCTTGTAGTAGATTCGTTAATTTAACAACTTTAAAAAAAAAAAAAACAACAAACAAAAAAACAACAAACAACAACAAAAAAACCCCCACACAACCAAAAGTTGCAATTTGCTTCAGTCTTAAGAGTGGGAGTTTTAAGGGATACACCACAGAAATAATGAATACAAATTAAATAGTGATTACAAGGGAAAATTTCCATACTAGTGACCTGGCACAACATGAATTTGAACATAAAACCAAAGCAAAAATATCCTTTGCTAGGAAAATCCTCTGTGGGTGTCAGTGTCTGATTCAGAGCTAAGGAGTGTTCCTGGTTCTTTCCCTTTCACTCATGTTGAAAATGATTTCATTACTAACATAGATGGAGCAAAGCCATCTTTGGTCCTAACGCAAATGCTGTAATAGACAAGCTGAATTTCATATGTGTCTGCAATGCTTTGTTACTATTAAAAATATTTTTCCCTATCTAGATCACAGGTTTTATGAGTTTGCTCTACTTTTGTTCCTATTAGGCACAGCAGTTCGTATCTAGTTCATGTAAAAATCGTAAGCTCGACACAAGTGTTTCTTTCTGTATGGAAAAATCACAGAATCAGTTGATTTGGCATAAGGTCATCAGTACAATGATCAGAACTAAATTTTTATACTGCTCAAGGTCTCAATAGTATAAGTGTTAGCACTGTGCCTTTTTTGGATAACACTAAACACTTGACACACTTGCAATATGAAGCAGTATATGCAGTAGGTCAGAGGGTTATTTTTGAGACATTCTACTTTTGCCATAACGGTTAATTTTTTTTTCTAAATGTACTGATAAACTTTTCGAGATAAGCATCTCTTTACAATGTGATGATACAGAAGCTGAAATTTCACCCAGCTGTTTTTGAAGTGCTGGCAGAAGCTAGCTAGCAGAAATAGCTTTTCTGTTGTTTGTATGACTTGTATTCTGGAGAACTTCTCATATGTAGGCTGACTGATTAGGACCACTGCACTGTGCATTTCTGATAGGCTACAAGTTATATCTTCCCCACTCAGATTCCATTGAATTAATGAATCTTGAATCAGCTTTGTTCAGTTGTTCCCAGTGACATGGCACTGACTCATATTAGTGCTGGGAGTCAAAGAAGGCAAATCTTGCAAAATCAAATGCCAGATAAAATGTCGCAGTTATTTTCTAGCCGTGATAATCTTGGGATGGAAGGGGTGGTGAGTGCTGTGTTCTGTTAGACAAACTGATGGAAGGGGACAAACTGTTCAGCAGAGTCCTCTTATCAGATTTTTGTTCACCTGTACCTGCTTGTGTGAAGTTCTGGGCAGATACTGAAGGCATATTGGATTTAATGTGGCATAAATTTTGCGTATCCTTACTTACAGAACAGTTGATGCAAATCAGATAATGTGCATATTATCGTCTCACAATCAAAGCTTCTTTGTGTTTTTGATGACACGGAAGTGTTTTTCTTTCTAGATGTGTGTTCTGTGATCCTGCACTGCATAGTATAAAAAATACTTTTGGATAGCCATGGATTTCTGGAGTCTGAGTCCAAAGCAAATAATGTCTGTAATTCCTCTTTTCACTCTGTCTTCTATCTTGCTTTTGTCTGTTAGTGTCATTTTCAAAGCAAATATTTCTAGACAGAACAGCCTTAAAAGGAAAAAAATATGGTTTATGATTCTTGGGGTGAAGAATAAGTCCAGCAGCTTCCGTACACATCTCTCCATTTGTGTAATGAGTTGACAGTCAAAACAATATAGGCATGAGACAGAGAAGGCTGAAATTGAGGCGGCACCTCCTTTAGGACTGGCTGTGCAGCCCCACTTTGTAGCGTATTACTTGAGACTTAGCAATCCAAACAAGGACAAGATGATGTTGTGCCAGTTCTCCTTAGCGTGGAGAAACACTTGGTTGTTGATTGTTGACTTCTAGACAGGAGATAGGAACCAAGAGAACTCAAGGAACCAGTTTCAGGAAGAATAAAGTACTCCAATGAATGGGTATTTTCAGTAAAATAAATTTCAAATCAGTCATGGAATACAGTAAATGAAATAATCATGCAGTTTTTGTGAATTTAGTAGGAAGAATAGCATCTTAATAGGGAAATCTGTATGGGGTTTTGGGATGCTAAAAGCATTATCAGATGGGTAGCCAATCAGCAATAAAGTTTCAGATGATGTTGTGAGGAAGGAAAGGTATTTTTTACCTGCAGAGGGAAATTGCCACACCCATCACAAAGTTAAGGTCACATGAACCCCCCTTCAGTGAAGAACCCTCTCTTATCTAATTCTACACATATAGCTGTAGTTTGTAAATGTGGCAGGAGGATATGCCTAACCTGTCCCATTCTTTCTGGACAGATACACCTCAGTTTTATCTTATTTAAGCAGCCTGATCTTGCTCTGTGGTCACTTCTAGCTGTAGATGTGGTTCTACACTTATGACCATTTTCCTTCATGTGTTTTTGACTTGACTTAGGGTAAAAGCCTTACTTTATCGTAAGACTGTTGAAAGGTCTGCAAAAGTCCTTTACCATTACTACTTCTCTAGTTTTCTTAATACGATTTCTGAATTGCTCTTTAGGTTAGGAGTACTCATTTTGTTCTGTTCATAAAGGCCTTGGGATAACAGGAACTTGGGCTCACAGGTACAGCTTGACCCAACCTAAATGATGGGTTTGATTTGTTAGATATTCGAATTGTTGTTACGGTGCGGTTGTTGGGAGGTAAGGGCATTTGCTACTGGGTCGTTAGAGAAGTTGGTTGATTCACACAGGTGATTCCCACAGTTGTATTGGGGTCATTCTGTACTCTTTTCTGCAATGAATTAAGGAGTGTGTTTTCCTTTGATTTTTGTGTGTGTTGCCAGTTTTGCTCTTTTGTAACTACTCTACGACCCAGCTCACCTTGTTTCCTTGGTTGAGGAAGACTTATTAGTAATGGGGGTCGTGAAAGGAGTCTGTCGCCATTATCCGAGTACTAACAGAGTGCAGAAGAGCAATGGAACGTGCATTTGTGAGACTGAAAATCAGCTTGTCATGTCTAATGTCTAGAGCAGAGACCAATGAGAAATAGCTAGGTTAGCTGTTAGCTGTGCTTAGTGTTTTTTACAAGCTTTGTGCAAGCACAGAGGAGAGCTTTGAGGCTGGGCTGGAGAAGAAGTCTGGGAGGTGTCCTCATAGA
The DNA here is from genome assembly GCF_047370975.1 of Nipponia nippon. Classification (NCBI taxonomy): domain Eukaryota; kingdom Metazoa; phylum Chordata; class Aves; order Pelecaniformes; family Threskiornithidae; genus Nipponia; species Nipponia nippon. The sequence goes on along the minus strand of NW_028262380.1, from coordinate 76,943,027 downwards.
TGTGAATGCCTAAAAGGCTTCTACCAAATGATTCATCTGCTTAGGATAGCAGTATCTAGGATATGCTGTGCACCTAATTATGGGGAAAGTAGGAAGAGTATGAAAAAATTACAGTGAAATAGTTACCTCAACATACATCATAGTATGGTAACAGCATATTTCATAATTAAAGTCCTGTGGTGATTTTAAAAGAGTGCATGCCCCTAGATCTGCATGTCTGCCCCAGCCACGTCATGATCCCTTACCCGTGCGAGACCCATATGTGCGTCACCTTCCCTCCTGTACCTTGGTTTTCTCAGAAGGGAAATGCAGTTGCGTGGGTTGGAAAGAAGATGCTGTGCATTCTCGCTGGGTTGTGATCTGGACGATTAGTATAGCACCGGTATCGGGTCACACCCATCTCTCAGTCTAAGTGGAGAAATCAGAAACGCTAGTGTAATTCTTCCCTTTGGTGCCTAAAGAACATCATAAAATGCCCTGAAAAAATGGTGGATCTTGGTAGGAGCAAGTTTTTCAAGATTTGTGTCAGAATGGGGGGAGTACATTTCTATGGTACTAAGCCAGTTAGGAGACTGGGAGTATTAAATTCCAAACCAGTGGAGACTACTTACCTGGCAAAATTCCAAGAGAGATGAGAAGCTCTTCAGACCTAGAACATGTTTTCTGTTGAAATGCAGGCACTATTATTTTGTTATACATGTTATAATAATGCCCAGGCATGACAAGTGAAATCCAAAACCACTGTGTTAACTTTATAAACACAGAAGGAGAGAAGCTACTGTTGTATTACATTGGACATGCTCCTAAATAATGGTGGGTAATAATAATTCCTAGGAAACCTGTGTTCAGTAGGGTTCAGGTGTTAAGTCTTGCACATCTAAGTTTTCTGAAGTGTGGGAAAGATGTTTTTACATTTCTGCAGCTCTGGAAGCAGTTTTCAGAGAGGCAAGACTGAACAGCATAGTAGCAGAAAGAATATGACTGATTTTCACAAGAGAAGCTGCAGTTTTCTGAAGCAATGGGTTATAGTCTGAGGAAAGTGGGGTACAGTATTCAAATACCATAAAAGCATTTGGTCTGTGACCTCATTATATCTGTATATTACCATTTACTTTTGCTCATCAGAAATAAAAAGTGCAGGAAACCAAAACTTTGATCATGTAGTTAGAGGTTTCCGAAAGGATCACAGTGATCTGATTAGAGTTTATTCTCTTCTCGCTCTATTTTTGTCATCTTGATAGAGTATAAGTCTGTTAAACCACAAAGTACAAGTTTAAATTGCATACAAGCTCTGCACAAGGTGATTCCCTGCTTCAATAGCTAGATATGAAGGTCAGTAGACTATATTGTGAAAAGCAGGGGTGAAATTTTAGTGCTGAGTTCTCACTTGGTGTCTGGACTTTCTTATTGACAAATTTGGCAGTGGAAGCAAAAGCGATGGAGAAATTTGCTTCGGTATTGGTCTTCCCACCGTTATTCAAATTACTGTACTTTTTACTTTCCATATCTTGCTGAAGGAAAGATTGACAGTGATTTATTGGTGGCAAATGCATCATAGCAACTTCAGTCATATATTCCATAACCAAAATGCATGAGAGAGTAAGCATTTTGTCCCCCTGCCCTGTTCAGATCCAAGTTCAAAAGTTTTGGTAATATACAGGTTTTGATATAAATGAATAGGAGCAGAGAGGCCCTTGAACGTCTCATTTTGTGCCTATTCAATTTTAAAGCTTTTAAGAAAAACATCTTTTGGATTTGCTCGTTAGTCTTAGCATATCAGTAGTACGTCACCTGTGAAAGGATGGCTTCCATGAGATAAAGTGGGGAACAGTGAATGTGTGATCAGTGAAAAGTTCCCTTTTTAACCACAGAGAATACCAGTCGCTGAAACAAGTATAAAAATGGCTATGGCTTACTAGACTGTAATCATCTAATCGTGCTTTTGTCTATGGGACGAGCTGTCAATGGAATAGACCTGACATTTACATCCAAATGTTAAGGTGTTGCTTTCTGAAAGGCAACACTGCACAGCAGAGAAACCAGGGTGGGAGAGGAGAACGGGGTGGATAAAAAAAATACCATGAAAACAGATAACATAAATGCACCTTCCGCCTGTGGAAAAAGGAAACGCGAAGGGCTTTAATCTGATGCAGTATATAGCCCATTAATGCTGCAAATACAAATAGGATGTAAATATTTTGGGCACTTCAGGATTTTGTATAGGGATAGTTATACCTTAGATTCTCAATGCATGAAACTGCTACCATGCATTACCACAGTAATGATAAAAGGACTTCTCAGTGCATTTGCTTCAGAGTGAGGCTAGAGGAAGACAAGTGAACATGCAATATTGTCATTCTTTTGACACTAGGAAACTGTTCGCTATTATTTTTATGCTGAATTTATATAATGTATTCTTTTATTGCAAATCGTTCTTCTTTTTCTGGCCTTTAATGAACAGAGTGATCTAATGCAAGCCATTTATTCCTAAATTGAGGTGTAAAAATTTGAGCCAGATACTAAAATAAAGTAGCAGGCTTTTGCTACTGGCTTGTGATCCCTACTTTGCAGAAGCTTTTTCTGGTAATAAGCTTTCTGTGCCAAATGGGAGGCTTTGATCAGCCTTTGAGTGCCCCAGGGAAAGCTCTTGGCATTTCCAGAAGGAAATGAAACATTACCTCTGTGAAACATCTCCTGTTCAAAAGATTTTGTCATTATGTTTTGGTGTAGTGTGATTTTTTTTTTTTTTTTTCTTTTCATATTTTGACATGAAATTACCATCAGATTTTGATTCCTGCTGTTTTAAAGAGAGCTTTAATGCTGATGGTTCTTCCTGTCATGATATTGGAATTGGTTATGGAGTGTAAGACTTACCCATTGTTAGCATGAGCATCTGAAAATTGAAGCTGTTAGAATTATATGTATTTGTGGGTGATGTTCTTCCCTTTCTGGTGAAATGTTTTGAGTTTTGGAGTTCTGAGTCAGTAAAACACTTCATGGCTGAAAATTACTTCCCCTGATGGCAGAGGCAAGTCATTATACCTTTTAAAAAAGGGAATTGATATCATTAAAATATCTTTAAAATACTAAGCATTCAAGAAAATGAGAAAATTTACTGATGAATCGAACTGACCAACTGTTTCCTAAAACAAAGAAGTAGAGGCAAGAAGCATGTGTAGAGGAAGAAAGAAGGGAGTTCTTGGGAAGTTGTCGCTTGTTAGGATGCCAACATCTAGAGGATGGCAAGAGAATTCTCTGACTTTTTTAGTCCAAGAATCCATTCTCTGTTTGTAGGAGGTGTGAAAATGAGCCATTGAGTTTTATGATTTGTCCTAATACTGCACCTCTTCTTCCCTTTTTGTAAGTGTAATAGCAAAATTCTTACTGTAATTGCTGCCAAAAACATCAAAAGTGACTATCATGTTGGAACAATTGTGATTCTGCTTTATGGGGAAGATAGCTTAACTACCGGGGCTCAGCTGCTGTAGAAAATAGAGTAGTAAGAAAGAGATGTAGAGTCTTCAGTGTGCTTTTTTGGGACATTATGTGACATCTATACAAAAGTTACAAACCGTCATGATAATTTTTTTTTTCATTTATCCCCAAATGAAAAATGTCACTCCTTTTGAAAAGACTGGTTGAGGCTTCAGAGTTTAAGGAGAGTTCACTGCCTTTCTGCTTTTTAAACCTAGGCTTTGAGTATGTTGCCCTATTCATGGAAGACCCCTGTTATGTTGAGAAATTCTAGCTGATAATGCACAGGGCAGTGGTAATGCAGAAATGGTACGTAGTGGAAATTTGGATCAAATTTCAGGTGGAGGTTCTCAGCTTGAATCTTTCAGCACTTAAGATTCAATGCATTTGTCTGCAAAATAAAACATTGTAGCATATCTCATGCTATTTAATGACTGTAATTTCAAGAGGCTCATTTAGAAAGTGGATATGCATATGGGTAGTGTGAGTATGGAGTGCAACATGCAGGTGAGATGTTTTAACAAGAGGATGGAGACAGGTTCTCTCATCTCATAGGCTACATTTTCCAAAGATAAAATCACCACTTTGAATACTAGCCAGTACCATGACAGGTGGAGGCTAGCGCCTGCCTGTTTATGGTATACTGTATTGCAGGTTTTCTCTGCAGATGTGTTCATGAGCATTATTAAATAAAACCATTTCAGAGTCTTGAGATAACTCTCCTTCATGTTGCAAATACACCACAACTTAAATTATGTTGGTATGTAGGGATCACAGGGAGTGATGGTTCCTGTGGCTTCATAACCAAATGTGAGACAAAAAACAAGAGAATGAGAGAAGGACCAAGGGCTTCTGATTCGAGTAATGTCGGTAGCTCTAGTACAATGAAGGTGTTTTGGGTGGTTGGTTTTTTTTTTTTTTCTCATTTATTTTATGCCAAACAGCTATCCTTGACTTCAGCACCAAGAAAACCATCCATCTAAAATTTTGTTTCATTTTGAATACTTATTATTCCAAATGCTAGGTTATCTTCCCATGCTAAAACTGGTCTCCGAGTATCTCACAAACTTAATGTACAAAGTCTGTGTGATTGAGACAGATTTCTCATACAGTGTGAGAAGCAATAGCAATTTTGACCCCATTTCCTATCTTTTTAATAAAAAAAAGTTAGGATGAATACAGAATACCTTTTGTGGTTTGGGTTATAATTTCATTATTAACAAATGTGATTCATATGTAGAACATAGGGGTTTCCCCCTATGGTGTATGGTATATCCTTGCTCGTGGTAGTTCAGGGTTTTTCCTCTCCTGCCTGTTTAGTTGGGTATATAGTCTAATTCTTCCTGTTCTCCTAGATGACTGTATATTAATTTCTTCCTTTCTGTCCAATCCTGATAGGTTTTTGTAGGATTACCTGGTGTGGTGAAGTATGACCTTAAGCAGGGATGTGGTTTAGAGACTCCTATGTTGTCATTCTAGCTATGACACTGCCTCCCCCGTTACCTGGGGAAGTTGCTGAGTCCTGCTTTTATCTTCCCCATGAGTAAATGAGAGTGAAATTTCACCACTACATTTTGCAGGAACTTTGTGCCTTCTTCTGAATAATCCAGTCCTAATCCTGATCTCACAGAAACCAAGAAGTGCTTTGCATTGATGAGTTGCTTCATTTTGATGTACAGCTTTGGAGCACTTAGCTCATAAAGATCTCCTGATTTTGGCTCTAGGGTTTTTTCCCAATGGAATTAGTGATAAAATGATGCACTTTGGTTTAATTATAGTAGTAAGGGTGACACGTAGTTCTGAAAAAATACACTCCTTATCTCCGGAGGATATCTCCCTTCATTCCCAAAGTAGTTTTATTACTTTATTACATTTAACTCCTGGATTGGCATAGTAAAAATGAATTTTGGGCACCAGCATCTAAGATGTGGTTGATTATCCTGGTTGTACCACCTTACTGCTTTAGCAGCTAGGCAGTGATCTTCCAGGGTAATGTGCAGAAGTTTGCATAATCCTATAAACGGTTCTTTGAAGTAGGAATCAGGGATGTATCTGTCAAGGTCCAAGGTTAAATTCTAGTTCATAGCCCAAAAGGAAGAGAGGGTATGTGGTAGTTTAATGAAGACTGTTGTAATGTATAAGGGGTGAAAAAAATGAGCATTGTGTCTCAGAACAGTTTTTACAGTGACACCTCATATTTGAGATTACTTCACTGCTTTTACCATAAGGTGGATTTTCTAGCTTGGCTACCAAACCTCCTTTCTCAGCAGCATAATCTTGAGAGTGAGACAATTTTTGACCACCAGGAGTAGTTGCATAATTTTACATACATGCAGAATAACTCTGTGCTGAGTGTGCTGCAAGTTTCTTGTGTGTGCTGAAGCCACTCGTACTGTACCTTTTCAGCCAATTGTATATATCCCTCTTCAGACCATCAGAGGGCTTTTTCAAACTGAGAACTTAGTACCTCATCCAGGGACTGTCGGCTAGAGATGCACTGCTACTACCTTTCCAGCCTAGGTCTTGTGTTAATGACACTGCTTTCAGAGCATTTTCTATTATGCGGCTAAAGGATTTTTCCCTAACGCTGGTTTCTTTATCCATGTAAAATTTTACAAGCGGTTACTGTGTCACTGATGCGGCAATAAGTAGTTCACCCATGGCTATTGAACTTTTTTTCATGAACTGTTATATGGGAGAGTCCATATAGTCATAGTTTAAAAAGGAAAAAACCACAACAATCCAAAGGTCAGATCATAGGCCTGGCAAGCAAAATGCTGCGCTTTTCTTGCAAGGTACTGTTTGCCAAATCCTGTTGATTCAATGAGAGTTGACATTATACACAGGGATTGTGTAATTGATGGCTTCTATCTGTTGTACATATGGTTGGTGCCTACGGAAGGAAAGGGGATGTCCCTTTGTTAAATGTCTCTGCAAGACTTAATTCTCCAGTTACTGCCTGAAGTATAACGAAGTCTGGTATCTATGAAAATCTATACATTTAGATTCTACATTCAGAGAAGCTGGAGGAATATGTTATGAGACATTGTATATTTTATGATATATATCATAGAGCAGTATATTACTGTGCCTCCAAAAATCTTAGCTATACAAGGCTAAACAAAAATGTCAAAACGTTCCATTTAAATGCCTAAGAAAAAGACCAAGAGTGAAACCAAGATATGGGGGAGACAAATTTCCGATGTTAAACAGGAAGCATAAATATTCAACAGAAATGTTAGCAAAAGCATCATTAATAACTCTGTAGACATACACATGTTAATTTTCTCACTCATTTTTCCCCGAGGACTATTATTTTATTTATGGGGAATTTAAAAGAACCTAAGCCATCTAATTAAAAATTAAAACTGGAAACTACAAAAGGGAAAAGAAATAATCTTTCTGTGTGTTTACCAAACACATAATGGTGGGAGGAAAACCAACCAGTGCTGTAGCCATGTAGTTTAGCCACTGCTAAAGAAGGAGTTGTGTTTACTCTTTGCCAAGTTCAACACTAATATTATCTGATGTTTGTGTTGTACAGGTAGCTTCTTGTAGCTTCTTATTCTTGATGTTCTGTAATAATACCCAGCTCTTGAATGGCAGTATTAATTGGTACATATTAACACATCTTACAAAGAAAATTAGTAGTGGTTTTCCTGTTTTCCATCTGTAGAATTTGAGAGACAGAGGTGAAATGAGTTTCTGAAATGCCAGCAGCAAAATCAGTAAGATAGCAGCAGTCTCTGAGGTTCATCTGTTGTAAAATCATAGTTGCTGCATGAAGTGTACGTGTAATTTCTTGGTCCTGATGGATGACTGCTACCTTTTGGATGTCTGTGCTGATCTGCATTTGAAAAGGCAAGCAAGAATGGGTCTGCCACTTCCAAAAATAAGGCCAGTACAAAGTATTGTATTAATTTTTACGTTATCTGGGTGATGACCTCTGGAAAAAGAAGACACACATGGTTGTGAGATTTTATTAATGTTTAAAAAAATTTTGAATCCTTCATGTTTAAATTGGTATTATTCTTAAGTAGTATTTTTAAGTAGCTTATAATATAAAACTAAACCTTTTCAGCTCCTAAAGATTTTCACCTTTTCTTTTTTCTTTAAAGACTTCTTTCCAGTTCCCCTCTCCCCAGAAATGATTTAGCACGAGTAAAAAGTTGTATTCAACTTTTTTGGAGGCCAGTGAGTTGAAAAATAAGCTATTCATATGCTACTTGTGGCGTTCCTTGAATTTGAGATGCACATGAGAACGTGAGCCAGCCCTGGCTGCAGAGGAGAGCAGACTCAGACAGGTAATGGGGTGTAGTAGTGAAGGGTTGAGAGAGAGCAACTGAGACTGGAAGAGGAAATGGTGCAAGAGCAGTGGGGAAAAAAGACTTGGAGGGATGCCTGTAGGGTGCTGGGGGACAGAATAAGGTGGGAGGCAACTGGCTGCAAGAAAGGTGAGAGGTTGTGGCTGGGGCCAGCTAAGGCTGTGAGGAGGGTGGTAGATGTAGCTGGGCAGAAAGGTGTTACTGGGAAGGGCTCTGGCTCTGGCGTGAGGGGTCTGGGTGTGAAGACTGAAATACCGATTGGCTGCCATAACTCCTAGGAGATGATGGGGAGATGAAGTGGATTGTTACTATTCAATGAATGTGGCCGTTCTCGGAAAATACAGAATTAAAGCCCTTATAGCATGTCTGCACAAGAAAGAAGTTGGCAATCAGTAGTGTTTGATTTATTTTCTTTCTCATGTTTATAATCTTTTAATATTCCTTTTAATATGCAATTCATTGTTTGCACAATGACACGGAATACCTAAAATGTCGAGGAAGTGGAGCATATTAAGCATTTTAAAATGTACCAAAATATACTTTGGGTAACTGTCATTGTACCTGTGATTAGGAGCTCACAGACCAATTCCATTGCATACACACAAGCAGTGACTGACATTAAAGATAGTTTGCTCCTTTCTTGTCACACAAAGGTCCAAATATTAATTTTAAGTCTATGTGTGTCTGGACATTCTCTGTAAATCAATAGAAGCAGAGAATTTAAAAAAAAACCAAACAACAAAAATAACAAAAAACCCAGCAAGATCGAGCTCATTGGGTTTGGGAGAACTCCAGATGTACCATGCAGTGCACTGAAAATGAAAAACATTTCTCTTGCTGCTATAGACAAAGAGATGCGTGGGTCCTCTTGCACTGCCGTGCTTGTGAGAATCCTGAATTCTAAGCAGAAGTGAAAGGACTTTTACTTGTATTCAGAAACTAAGCTGATGTTTTTTTCCATCCAGAAAATGACTGAAAGATTGTGAAGAGAAAACAACAGCAGAAAAAATCAGAGTAAGAAAATGAGTAGGCCTTGACTCAATGTTTTATTATATTTAAAAAGTACAGGTACATTAGTCATATTCTCTGAAGGATTTCTTGTAAAGGACCTTTGCTGTTTGTAAGCTTTTCCTGTGATTAATTTTTTTAATAAAAGTATTTTTTAAATTAAGTGAATTGGTACTTTGGAAATTGATAGTTATGGAAACTGAAATTATCTGCTCCTTACTTTCAGGGACACTAAATTGTAAGAGCAACATGCAGAGAGCTGTGCAGAGGAAGCCATTTCTGCTGCTGTTGAGCCAGTGTGTGGTTCTCAGCAAACCCCAGGAGATGATACAGTACCTGTTGTGGGGCACCATCTGCTGGTGCCTCCTCATCTGGCTGCTGCATATGGGTATATGTCATATATGAGGTGTAGTCTGTATGTTCTCTTATGGCATGGAGCACCTGCAGTTCTCATTGGGGTCAGATCCCTCTGCGTTCAGTGAAGGTGGCTGATGTTGCCCCTGGTCTTGTATAATCATGTCCCATGACTGCTCCACAGCAAAGAAGTAATGGCCACTGCGTATTTATTTCAGTCTACTAATAATATATTGTGCTAATAATGTTTTAATATTTTCTAAGTGAACTTACAGGAGAGAGGAACAGAAGAATTGACTCCAGTGCTCCCAGATGAGGAAAAATGCGGTGGTATCAGAGTCAGTAGACTTCTCTGTGCTATGTGTAACAGATTTTCATGTACTGGCATCTCCAAAAGGCAAGAGGGGGTATGCATAAGACTACAGGCTGCTACAAGACAGTTACAGTGCTTAACGGTGTGATGCACCTGCCAATCTGCTGCTCTTTCCTCTTTTGTGCTAAAGGCCCAGATATTGTAGGAGGTTGGAAGGCCAGAGACAGTATTCTGGAAATCGATTTGAGAGCGCTACACAGTCAGAGAGTTATGTGAAGAAGTTGCCTGCTGCTGAGGGTGGAAGAAGTAAATGGAAACAGAAAAACCACCATGGTGGTGAGCAGGTATGAGGAGGGCAGGTTAAAGGAGCAGTGTAAAGGTGATGGCCATTGAGACTTCACGGGGCTGCTTTAGCTGAATTGGAAAGTCTAGTGAAAGTAGCACTTTCTAGTGAAGAAAGACTAGTGAAGTAGCACTTCAGCCTGAAATTGTAGGATGCACCATTAACCATTGGACACTTCCCAAATACTTGTATCCTTGCTGTGATCCCGTGCTGAGGGGCTGCTTGCTAAGCTGTGTCCTGCAAAGTGTCACTTTATCTTAGCAGCTTATTGCTCAGTTAGACTTTTAACCATAGTAATACAGATACAGGCAGAATAAAAAAATCATTGCTGCTTGAGGCCAGAATTATAATGAGATTGTAGTACCAGGCAGGGGAGTTTGAAATTGTGGAACTTGAAATCCCAAGTCATAAGACTTTCGCTTTCTTGCTTCATATCAGCTTACAGGAGTCAAGAAACATGTACTGCATTTATACCAGGATACCAGTCTGTCACGCCTGTCTGTATTTACTAAAATCTAAGAAACCTCTGAACCTAAGAACTTGTATGTTATGAACACTGCCACCATGGCTGTTGACAGAAACAAGCTACGCCCTGGCAGTGAGGCATTTTACCTTTCTTTCATGGGGAGATAAGCTGCTGCAGTCTTTAGGCTAGAGACATGCACGGGAGCAGTTGCCATCAGGTACGCCCCCCTTTACTGAACCCTAGGTAAAAGAGCAGTTGATGTAGAAGAATTTGTTCTGTTGCCTCTACTGAGTGCAAGGTCTTTGGATATGACCTTTCCTGGTAAAAGCATCCAAGACACATGTCTTAAGTTACTCCCAGAGATAATGACATTGATCGTTTTGGAATAGTCTTTCCAGAGACTTTAGTTAACAGTATTAGATGAGAAATGGTCTCACTAGCTGACAACTAGCTATTTACAGAAATGGCTACATCGTATTGCTAATTTTTGAGAGTTGGTGATTTGAGCTCACTATGACAATGGCAAATAATTTATGTGAAAAATGGAGATTTATGACAAGACAGCAGTCTTTCTCCCTCTGCTACCTCCAAAGGAACAGAATGCCACATCATGCTGGTGAGGTGCTGTTCCCTTAACTGCCAGGGCAGGAGACAGGCCACCAGCACAGCTCCTTCATGCCACTCAGCCTCCACTTGTAATCTGCTGAGACCGAAAGTGGTGTCTGATTGCATATATGCGTTGATGCTGTCTCTATGGAGGATGCAATTAATGGAAGCAGCAAAGGCAATCCCACCGGCTTATTTTCTGAGCCTGCCTCAGAGTCCTTGACACACTGGTAGTGAGGAGGTGACGGATGCATCCCCTCCACCCAGTGTCCCCTTTGGCTTGCTCAGGGCTGCCTCTTGTGTTTGTTAATTTCTAGGGCAGAAACAAATGTTGCTGCAATAGATAAGCCTAAGCAGCATTCTCTTGCCAGGTGAAATTAGCCAGTTTGCTGTACTTCCAACACCAGTGACAGAGACTTGCTTTTTGAACGATGTTGACAGTGGTGCTTCTGTTTTGCCAATGAGGAGCTATTCTCTGCATTTAAATCTCGCGTGATAAGGTAAGAATTAAAAGCTGTACAGTGCAAAATAAGGGATAAGTATAGAGTAACAGGGAAGCTGGTTCCATGTTTGTTATGTTGCAAAGCAGCTAAAATTTATTAAATCTTTGTAAATAATAATAAAAAAGTGGGCCACATCCGGTATGATTTTGGATATGAAAAGTCTGAGATCTAATCACTGTCGACTCCTTTTAAGGTCATGTGCTAGAACCCATCAACGTGACCAATTTTTAGGTGTTTTTTTGTGTCCATTAGCTTGGGTGTGGTGAAAAGGGGAATTTGGAACTGCAAAAACTCAATAATGTCGAAGGAATGCAAAACATAAAGTTGGTAATCAGCACCGAATTGCTGTTTCTGTAACTGTTGTTGCAGTAGGATTCAGTGTGTAGAATTCAAACTAGGTCAACACTGCTGTTTTAAAAATTCCCCTGTAACAATACTTCAGTTTATCCCTATAAAAACTCATATCCCCAGACAGCGAGCTTAGAGAGAGAGAGATCTCAAAAACATCTGTTAGAAAGAATTATAAAAATATGAATGTAGCCTTTTTGCACTAAGCATTAAATTAAAAGGGCAGGTTACTATATAACACCATTTGTAGACTATGTGTGGACCTGGTGACAGTACTTAAAGGAAAAATGCTCATTTTGAAATGACATTGTCTACATAATGAGTAAAACTCGGCCAGCTTCAGCAATCTAATGTTAAACATCAAGTTTATTTTTCACTGCGTAGTGTTGACTGCTTTTTTGTTGTTGTTGCTTATTTAGCAGTGTAGTTCTGTCACTTTGGGATGCTCTAATTAGTCCAGTGCTACCTGTTGGGCAGGCAGTAAAAGAGTATGCCTATGACAAGTGAAATATGGCACATTGGCATGAATGTTTTAATTGTCCATCTCTAGGGTTAATAGGATTGGGGCATGTGTATGCTGCATGTATGTGAACTGTGTGATAGTAGCTGGGCACATATGTCTGGATAATTTTTTATATATAAGCAACATTCAAATAGAGCAACAGAAAGACCCATGATTTTAATCATCATTTATGATGACAAGTATCAAGTATCATGTTACAAATGTATGGAGCTACATATTTGTCTTAAACTTACAGAGTTGAAAATATGTTTATCGTATATTTTAAAGCATAAATCATCACTCCTTTAACTTAAAAACTGAGCATGAATTATCCAAAGTCATGTGACTGCTGATATCTGTTGGTGCAGAGCAATTTCACTGAAGTGAATGAGTTGTGTTGGTGCTTTGTCTTGGTGGAAAATAAGGAGATCTGTGGGGGCTGGGAAAACACCTTGAGTGCTTTTGATTGTGAAATGGGTTATTGATGGATCAGTACTCATACAGAAACTGTCATAGAGGGAGAAATTTTAAATGAGATTATTATCCATTTTTGTTCTTCCATTGACTCTTCAACCTACAGTTTCTTTTATTCCATAAAGGGATTTACTGTTTGCTGTATACCTCTGCTGCTCTTCCTCTGACCTTCATCACTGTGCTGCCCACTGAATTTTACTTAAAAGCTAAATAAGGCATATGTGTCAGACTGGGAAATTTGCCAGAGAATTGTCTCAAACACTGAGGTAAATCTTACGAGAACCAGGTAGAACTAGCTAGAAAATACTTCTCCGTCTTACAGAAGTGTCATTTTTTCAATTTTGACCTTTTTTTCCCTGTGTCACACTGAAATGATGTTGAAAACTTTCAACTATTTTAATAAAAAACACTTGAGAGAGAGACTGATCCATAGCAGTCAACAGCCTCTTGAGTAGGTACCTCCTCTGGCATCTTGGTGGAGCACGTCCAAATGGAGAAGCCAAATCAAGCAGAGCAGGGATTGGACCCCAACTCCAGCAGTCACTTCCCTAGGGAATGCCCATCCCTGACACCTGCTGTCTGCCCTGCTCTTGTGCACATGCTCTTGTTTTTAATAGAAATTCCATCCTGGTCCTCAGAAGTGGTTTTTGTTTAAAGTTTTGTCAGACTGCTTCAGTGAAAGTTGCAAAGAAAAGTTTCCGTTTCAACAAATTGTTATCCTCCAGTGGAAAAACATTTCACTGAAAAATTCCCAGCCCAGTCCACTTCTGAGTTTGCCTTGTACAACATCTTTTTAAGGAAAGTCTTATGATGCAGAACACTCATGCTTAAGGAGGACATGTTTTTAAAGGCAGTTATTGGTTAATCAGTAACAAATCCAGGTGAGGTTGGTGTCTGTGTTTGTGCTGAGTGCTACAGCGAGCAGCCCAACCTGGGGTAGGTGCTGTGGATGTCAGGCCTTCTCCTGACGCTTGATTCTTGTTCCCATCCTCTGGCTGCTTCTGCTGTTGTGCAAGTTCATGTTGTTGTGCCAGTTCATGTGTCTGGCTCAGAGAACTGACCCAGATCAAATATAGGTGCCTCTTTGCCCTCCCCCAAACACCACCCCCTGCAAAAAAATGCAACTGTTGGGGGCTGGTAGGGGGTAGAAGTGGGACTGGTTTAAGCCAGCCCTGCCCCAGTGAAACACAGGTGGAAAAGGAGCTTGAGTCAATAGGTACCCAGTACTTTGTTCTTCAGTGCCATAAAAAATTCTTACTGCCAGGTCAGGTTGTTACCTGGTATTTGTTCAGCTCTTTGTAGGGCCATGGTGTAAAACAGAATATGGAAAGAATGGGGCGGGGGAAGACACCCCCCCCAACCCCCAAGTATTTTTGCTAGAGGTAGCCAAGGCTGTTTTTAACCTGAATCATTTCAGGCTTGAAGAGCAGTTGCAGTTACACTTGCCCAGCTAAGACAACAGTGAAGGGTTGGGATTGAGTGAGTTTGAAAGAGTGGATGAGGATGGGGAAGGGAACAAGAATTTCTGAAGCTAGTCTCACCAAACAAAACTTCATTCATGTACGTTTGTCTAAAAATGCTCCTGTAAAGGCGGGGACTGAAAAAACTAGGGGGGGAGTAGAGTGTAGCAGCTGTCTAACAGAACATGGGACACCTGAAGAGACAGAGTTCAAGCAAAAATGATGTGTCCACCAAGAAGGGAGGCAGTAAGCCAATAAGGAATGCTTGGAAGTATCATTCAGCTGCAGATGCTAGGTTAGTATTTCAGAAATGGGCCGAGTGCTCCACGGCCAGGAGAGCAGTAGCGCTCCGTGCCATGGGATGGGTGCCCACTGCAGCACCAAGCCCCTCAGGGGGCAGGTTTGGTGATGACTCCAAGGGAGGCCTGCTAACCACTGAGCCCTCCCACCTCTTCCTGCCCCATCGGCTCCCTGCCTTATCTTCTAACTCTGGGACAGCTGTTTCCTTGCAAAAATTAGCCTTTTTTTTTTTTTTTGTGCTGCAACTCATAATTGCTATCAGAGAGCAATTGTGTTAGAAACTGTTAGAAGGGAAGTGTAAATTCTTCCAGGAATAGCAAAGAGCCTGTAAATTTTTCTGCTTCTTATTTGTGATTTATATGTATATTTGTTTTCAAATGATAGTTTCAACCAGTAGATTCCAACATATGAATGGCTTTTGCCATTTTGTGATTAATGGGCTGTATTTAGCTGAGAAGCTAGCAATGATATGGATTCTTCCTAGCTGTTCAGTATCCCAACAACAAAGGTTTTATGTGCTGGTAATGTGCCATTTTCAGCCTTTTATAAAAGCAGAGTGCAGTGGCAACTGGGAATAATTTTAGTGCTTTGCTGAGTATTGAAGGACCTCTGACGTAAGGTGGGGCAAGATTTGCCAGTGCTTTGTCGTCTATGGTGTTAATGCAAGGGAGTTGTAAATGTCATGCACCATTAAACTGGCTTTATCTAAAGAAGAGAAGGAGGGTAGAAGAAAAAGTGAAAGGATGAATGAAGAGGGAGTAAATTAAGGTTGGAAAAGAAATGAATATAGGAAGAGGAAACAGAAATTACTAAGTACATGGCATTTCAACTGTGCCTGTGAAAGAGAACACAACGTGGAACCACGAACAAACTCTTGTAGAATTTCATAGGAAGGTTTATGCCCATTTTCAGTTTAAAAAAATCTGAAGTCAAGATATTTTTGCTTAAAAATACCAGTTTTCCAGAAAATGAACTCCTACTTGGGGGGGGGGGGGGGGGGGCAACCCCACCATGTTGCAAAAATGTTCGGTCTTATCACAGAGTATGTTTGAGTGGCAGAGTAAATTATGATGGGTGTTTTGGGTTTCCTGGGTGTTCTTTGCTCACAGAACCCAGGCAAAGAGCCTTTAGTTTTCTTGACGTTGCTTTTAACATACCAGCAGGTAAGCCAGATGTTTCTTGCTGTGTTGACTTGATTCACTGGTGTCTTTATATTCTCTATTTCTTAAGCAACCTTGAAAAGAGAGACCATATGTATGGGAGGGAGCAAAATATTGTAGAAACGTCCAGCTTACTTCCTTACAGATAAGAATTTAAAATTGGCCTTGCCATTAACAAGTGCACACTGTCTGAACAGGGTGTCTCATGCCCTTGAAAAGCATTCAGAAGATACTAGGAGAGCTGTTAGGAGGATGAGTGCGTGCATGCTCGGTGTCATGCCTACATGTCTTCATACATGTCTGGTAAAGGTACTGGACTGGATTCATTAGCATCATTTTGCTTCACTCTATGCCGCTGATACAGAGTTCATCTAAAGCTTTGGGAAAGCCGTCTAATTGCTTTGTGCCTGACTTATTTCCCCATTGGTAAAATAGGGAATAATAATAATGCTGATCTCAATTATTTATGAGGTCCTCAAACACAGTGATAGTAGGCTTCATAAACACCTGATGCACAAAATAATGTTTTCTCTTCTTTCCTAATATTCTTCCTTGTCCCTGTTTTTAACCTGTCAGAATTAATAGTGTCTGTGCAGGCATTATCCTCTTAATCAAAGAAAATTATCTTTAGGACTGATCAGATCTGTTTCACTGAGTTTGAGCCATTGTCAGGTAAATGTTGGATTTTCCTCCTAAGGAGTTCACTGAACCCTAAAGTATCTCAGTTTGTATTGAAAAAGTCAACTTTATAACTTTTGATCATTAATTCTTTTTCAGAAATGGGAGCATTGCAGCTCTTTTTAGAAAAATTACCTTTTCGAACATTATTTCTCTACATTGAAGGGTTGGTGAGATTAATTTTTCAAAAGCTGGGGCGGGGAGGAGGAAGGGGAGAAGGTCTGTTTTCCTTTCTCAGTTGCCTGCTGCCCTCTTGTGCTATGATCTGGTCTTTACATCGTTGTGTTTACTTGCCATCCATAAGTAGCAGTCATAAGCTTGGACCTGCTTCTCGATTTGATGAAGTGCTGGATTTGGTGTGCCAACCTCACGCGTTCTTCTGTATTTCACTCCCTGCAGATACTGCCTTCCATTCAGCTTCTGTCTTTATATAAACTGGCTCTGACCTTGACCCCTTTTTCATTCATTGTCTCTACAGTTGTTTTAAGGTTTGAAGGGAGGATGGAGAGAGCTGATATGTCACAGTGCTAAAGCATTTGTCTGATCTGTTGTGATGAGCTTCATATGAAACGTACTGCAGCTTCCCTTACGTCTGGTTTGTGAGAGGCCCCCTTACTTCTGTGGCTTAAAAATGGAAGTCTTTCCAACTTCCTTGTTGTAAGGATGTTCTCCCGTGGATGATCCTTTGACATTCAGCCTAGAGAGGCTGCCATGAATTCATGAGCCGTGTTTTTTCTTGTGTGAATTAACACCGGTTGATAAACAGCGGTTGTGATGAATAAGGATTTTAATGCTAATGTCTAGTGGCCCTTATAAAGTTATGGTCAATTGTTTTTTCATTTTAATGGAATTGTACAGCTGATGTTTATGCGCCATGTAAGTGTCTGAAAATCCTTGAAAACAGAAAGGAAATTGGAGGAAGCATAACACAAGGCAGAAAGTGAATTGGAGTTGGAGTACAAATGTGGGAAATCAGAAGAATGGGAAGAAGAAAGATGGAGAATCAAGGATGGGCATGGAGGGGGACAGGAAAGAGAGGAGAGAGAGAGGCTTGAGAATCAGATCATCTTGTAAAGGTGAAAAGATATAAAAATGAGAAAGCTCTTTACAAAGAAACTAAAAGGGGCAGGAGAAATCCTGATAGGTTGTTGGACAGTTAATGAGGGGGAACACAAACACAGCATCTGTTTGTACAGCCTCTTAGGGAAAGGAGAAGCTAATAGAGGCTAACTGGCATGGTAAGGGAGGCTATGACATCCTTCTGAAAATGGGTGATGTATTCAAGTGAAGAAAACAGGATGATAAACTGGCAGATACAGTATAAAAAAAATAAATAAAAGACGGGTTAAAAAAGAGTCTGAGGTAGGATCTAGCAAAAATTAATACTAGATCTTCTTTTAAACATAGGAGCAAGAAATGCTCCAAGAGTGTTAGTAAGATGATGATCAGCTATGAAAGGACTGATGAAAGAGGATAAGACTATCAAAGGCAAGCTAATTAATTATTTGTGTAGAGGAAACTAAAAAGTTTCTTCAGTTTGGAATAAAGCGAGAATGTTGGCAGCGTTCTTCATGAGGAAACCATCAATAGATCTCTCAGGAACTGAATGGCTAAAAAAAAGTCTGTGGAACAACGTTTTAAAACAAACAGTAGCAGGTCACTGACAGTATTTGCCTGGGAGTTCTGAAATAGCTGAATTGCCAGGTGGGGCATGTCACCTCTCACTCTAAACTGCCACGATAGCTGAGAACTGGACAGCAATAAATGGGAAGCTGATGTTTTAAAGAGGTTCCACAAGGAGTTTAGGAAACTGTGAAAGCTAGTAGACATTACAAGAAAAAAAATTGAATTAGTGGGTACCTGAGTAAATGTAATCTGCTTCAGAAGAGTCACTGTGGCTTCTGGAAAGAAAAATCCTGCCTCACAAAGTACATTGGAAATCTTGGAAAGGATTAACAGTCATATGGATAAAGGTGATTTGGCTTCCATAGCCATTTGGATTTCCGATACTGACAGAGTCCCTCCCTGAAGGATAATAACTCTAGCCATGAGTAGACTTAAAAGGAGGGTCATTGCATGGGAAACTAATTGGTTGAAAGATAACAAACAGAAGACGGAACTGATTGTAATGCAATTCTTGTAATAGAGATTACCTTGGGCAAGTTTGCTGATGGTAGGGCAGCGAGGACGAGGGCAGAGCATAAGAAGTTCTGGAAAAACCTTGCGAGACTGACTGGGCAAAAGAATGGTGAAATTCAGTGTTGATAGGGGTAAATTCATGTGCATGTGTCTGTGCAGGGGAAAGTCTAACTTTACGGTGGTTGTACATAACCACATGTGAATGACACTTTCGGGTAACCTGATGCTTGCACAAAATTGTCAACTCGTGGCTCGGGAGCAGTCAAAAAAGCAAGTTAAATGTTAGGAATTAAGAATGGAGAACAGAAAACATCACTATGCTACTGTATTTGAGCAAGCAATCGGAGGAAAGGTTGCTGGACATAAAGATGGCAAGGGGCCTAAAGGCAGGGTATGGTGAATATTTGGTGTTTATGTACATTCAGAAGTAGGACTCTTATTCCCTTCAAATGACAGCAGTAAGAACATGGAATGCATTCACTGCATACCTTATCAAGTCCCTGATTTAGGAGGGTTGTCTTAAGTTCCGTATACGAATGATGCAGAGGGATGTTGTGGATGATCTCAGTTCACTATGTACAGATAAATTGTTATCAGCTTACCTGTTTTTTATCTGGAAGTGTTTTGAATTTCCATACAGTTATCAACAGGTGGCAGTACAGCAATTCAGATTATTAGCTTGTACAAAGAAGATGTTTGACTAGGAAATGTTCTCTTTCACCTTTGCTCCTTTTACAACATGGATCATCAGCACAAGTGCAAAGGAAGAACACTGTAGGACAGTTTTGTCTTGTTGCCTGCCCCCACAGCTGTTGGGACAATATGCAGGGGGTGTAAAAAAACCCTTTTTGCGAGAAAGAGCATGGCATTTCTGTGCAGTACAAACCAACATATTTGAGATGTTCTAGCTCTGAAAGGGAGTTCTTTTACATCTACACAGCAGCGTCAGTGCTCAGATATCTAGGTCAATTTGGGTAAAATTGTGCCTAGACGTCTCAGCAGAGTTAAACAGTTGAATTATTCTAGCGTTAGCACGATTGTCTTCAGTTTGGGAGACTGTTGTTCTCCGTTGCACCAGCCATATCCATACAATGCACAACATATCCTCTGTGCTCCAGCAAATACTTCTGAATGTACCAGAAGCATGAAGCCTTCTGTTAAAGCTTCTGTGCAATCTATTTCAGGTTCTATGAGGTCTGTAGTATTGTAGTTGGAGTTACAAGAATATGTCTAGACAATGAACCATGTACTTAGGAATACAAAGTAGCCTGGCCACAGGGCTTCAGGGTCTGTTTGCTTCCCACAATGCAGTGTCAAGATACTTACATGCTGTCAGTTGCCCACAGCAGAGACACTGTTAGATCAGCCACTAATAATATTAATAATATTTTTAATAATATTTCTGAAATCCTACTTACATATTTAATCTGTATTTATTTTTCAGTTTTCTTAGACTTTCAAAGCAAAGTAATGTCTACTCCTAAATACTTTCTTTCCTGTATTTTCTAATGTGATTGTAGCTGTAGGTGGAAATACCGAGAGATTCAAGTAAGAAATAAAAGCAGTGTATATGCGCAAAATCAAGTATTGTTATACCAGGAAAGAGAGGCTATAGTGTATTTAGCAAATATGCACCTGGAGACACTGCATCAGCTGCAGAAAGTATTCTGAATGTTTTGGCTTGCATCTAAATCCCAGGTAGTTTGAGTGAGATTCATCATGTCTAGTAGTAGGCATCAAATATGTAGTTATCTGAGTGAGAACTATTCCCTATGGTTTTTTGCCAGTCACCTGTATTACATACCTAGTTTGGAGTGAGATGACTTGTTCCTGAGTGTGTCTGCTTCTGAGTGGGGAGATGGCTCAGATTTGCCTAATAGTTAACTCTGGGTGAATCCCAGCATACCTGACTCCCACTGGTTTCTTGTGTGCAAAGATAGGAGGGATTGCTTGGATTAGACCCTATCCTTTTGCTCTTCTCTCCAGACACTTTTACAGGGTGATCTAGGCTGCAAATTCAGGAGTCTGCCACCACTGAACTATTTGGGAGCCAACAGGAGGCAACTGGCACATCCAGCTCCTTGGGAGACAGTCTGCTGGCTCTTTCTTTTGAGAGGAGAATACCTGCTGGGCAGAGCAGGACTGCTTGCCTTCTAGGAGAGAGGTCATAGCGGCATTGTCCTGCACATCAACCTCTGTCCTGCAGGCAGGAGGAGTTTATGCCTCAAGTCTCCAATGTTTTGTGACACTTCCTCTTTGTTTTTGTTTATTTCGGAAGGATATTTTTTCTTCTTTTTATTTTAAAGAAAATCAGTCCCAACAAATGCAGATGTGTAATGGCAGGAAACATAATGGAAGGTGATACTATTTGAGTCTGTTTTCTGAACAGATGAAAAGGGAAGAAGGAGCTCTTCAACTGTTTAGTGTTTGTTTTTGTTAGAGCTTTGGGTTGGTTTGTTTGTTGGAACAATTGTTACATTTTACGGAAAAAAGCTTTTTTATAAAAGATGAAACATAGCTACCCTTATAAAGTATAACAGCTAAAAACACTCATTTTTTGAGAACTTCAACACATCCTATCAAATAGGGATGGGGAAAAGGATTGACATTTCAAAGCAAGAGAAAAGTAAGATGAGGAGAGAGAACAGTGAAAAACAGAGTGGATAATTGTTACGTTTTCAGGTGTTTGACTTTATTCTGTGTAGACTGAAAACATGAAGTTACCTGATTTTTGTTCATGTCAGTCTAAAGAAATCTAGGTGACGTGATTGAACCTTCTATGAGTTTGCCAAAAGCAGTTTATTAAGCCTGAAAAGCCAATTTTTAAATTAATTTAATAAATTAAAAAAATTTAAATTTTAAGATTTTCAAATGAGATGGGAACAATAAAAAATTAACAACCCCTTCTTAATGGTTATATACAAAGAGGGGGAAGATAAACTTTGTATACCATGTCCCTGATCTGGCAAAATCTATGACAGTGTAGGCTAATAAACAATAACGTTCACTGCGGGGTCTTATGGGACGCTGTCAGGGTAGGAATAGTCGTAAGTTTTTAAAGAACAGAACAAGAGAAAATCGTATTAGCTAAAGTTATTTAATATCACAGGCGTATAAATAAATCAGACCACATAGTCCTTAGTATGAACATTCCATTCACAGAAATACAATAAATAATTAAATTAGATGAGTCATTTGGTATAAAAATAAAAAAATCTTCTCAGGAAAAGTAAATATTATACACAGTTTTATATACCATGCTAAAACACATCTTGACGTGCCTGCAAAGGGCACTTATGACTAAAATCATAAACATATTGTAAAACCTCCCTGGGAGGTAATGAGCTTTTATGGCTTACTCTATGTACTCAGTTAAAGAAACATACGTTGTTTCTGCAGAGAGTGCAAACAGAGTTCATCTTAAAAGTAAAAACAGGTCAAGATTGTGTACACATCTGGAATTGTGATAACTAGTACTTCCTAGGGTCACAAGTTCCTCCTGGGGCATCTTCATTTTTTTCTCCTGAGAACAGTGTCAAAAAACAAGATGATGTCTTCTTGAAGACTGATCTGTCCTTCACTGATTTCCTGTTCTTCATTTGGGATTCAGATAACGCATCCTGAATCATACACTCAACCTTTCTAACTCTGACGAATGAAAGCGTTAGCACAAGGCCTCAGCATCGTGCAAGTCAAAGCGTATTTGAAGTGTACAGTTGCCCACAGTGATTGTGCCGACACTGCCCTGAAGTGTGGCGTTAACTAAAATCAGCTCTGATAATTTTGTGATTAATATTCCCCATACATATCTAGACTGGATTGTCCAATAAATACAGTTTTCTGCAAGATCTCAGAACAATTAACCCTCTAAGTTACATTTGTTACAGTTTCTCACTAATTTTTTGAATCCTATGAATGAGCGTTTTGAATTAAGTTGTTCTGCAGGTACAAGAAATAGCCTCAATTAACAAATGAGTATATTATGCTTAAAACAACAAAAAAACCCCCTTTATCACTATGCTTGGTGTGGTAAGATCCATAGTTTAAAAACAGTGGAGCAAGTCACTAGACAGAAATAGCTACATTACTTACTGCATTACATGCTACCTCGTGTACAAAACCCAGAACTTGTTCCAGTGTAGGCAGGAGTAACTAGTTAGCTTATGACATTCTGGTAGGAAATTGCTTTTCTATCGTAAAATATCCATCCCAGGTACAAAAGTTACTTCTCAATGCTTTACAATTATTACTAATAAATATGTAATATACAATGTTCTCTTTGTTAGGCCATGCTAATCACATTTCATCTGCGCAACAAGAATTTTAACAGGCTCTTTTAGAATATTGATTTGAATGCACTTAGCGCATTTCTGGAAAAGACATTTACAAATCAAAAAATGCATCCTATATTCTTTGTACAAAAACAAGCTCTTTCCCCAAAACTCTGCACGTGCAAATATTCCATGGAAGTGAATGAAAAGTTGGATACCCTTCTAGGACTCACCAAAAAAGCACACTTAGTTCATGATAAAGGCATTAAGTTAAACTTCTCCATAAAAATTTAAATGTAACGTTGTGGAAACATCAGCAGGTGCTCTGTGACTGCAGGATTGCCTTAATATTTTCCCAGTTGTTTTTATTCAAATCTGAAATTTAGTTTTACCCTGATTTTCTCTACTTCGGTAACTTTAAAATCCATTGCAGTTGCAGCAGCAGCTTTGCATATTGCTTACCAATTGGTGACTAAGGGACTTTATGGGTAGCAAAGTCAGAGAAATGGGGATAAAAGGTGCAGAACACCATTTTAAACTTAGTAGCTTCCTTACTTACATATGAGTGGTAGTTCATGTTGAGAATGTTAATTCTCATGCAGTAATGTGGAAACATTGAGGTATGAGATAGAGCGTTACTCAGAGGAAAAGTGGTTTTTGAAACAAAACAAAACAAAACAAGATGATCTAAATCAAAATGGTCATCACCAGAAACAAGGAGAGTTCACCGTGGAAACCTCGTTCATTGTTGCCCTGAGGATCTTCCTTCCTCCTCTGATAAAGGTTTTTGAGGAGGTTAACGTTTCAGGACAGCGAAAATGTGGAGGCAAAAAAGCTTTTTGTATTAGTTTTCCTTTAGGCTGACATTGGTAGGAATGGAAATGTTTTTAATACTACCTCATTATTTTTGGAGGTAACTAAGCTTGTCATTTTCCATTGTAGCACTAGATGTAGTTTTCCAGTTTCCTCTCTATACCACATTTCTACTAAATAGAGAGAAAATTAGACGAAAGGTTAATTTTTACTGGAAGGCTTTACACTCTCTTCCAAGATCAGTTTCCTCATGTGGGGCTAACATATGTTCAGGGGTAAATTAACAGTTACTACTCAGATGGAAGAGTCTAGAGGTACAGAATCATTGCAAGCAGAATATGGTGGTATATAATTAAGCTGCTAAAAACTAGTTTAAAGTGCTGTGATAGTCTTACTTTAAAAAGTTTCAATGGTATCTCTGGCCATAGTTCCACAGAAACGTTCAGGAATCAGAAGCTGTACAGGCAGGTTTCCACACAACAAAAAACTTGACAGTTTTTAAAGAAAAAATTGCAATTAAACCGTTAAAGTGAATCAAGAGTAGAGAGAAGGAATAGTGTTAATGGTACATGAATATGAGTGTAAAATACTGTCTTCTTAGAAAGAGCAATATGCATTTGAGCTGCTTCACTCTGAATAATCATCAGTTACTGTATTTGTTGGACCTTTTGCAGTGGCTGGTCATACCTCTGCTGTATTTATCACGTTAAGTTGAGAGAGTCTAGGTGGAATTCCATCTTCTGAAATGTGTTTTTCCCCACAGAATCCTGTATCTCTACTTAGAGCATGTGGGTTACTCCTCTCCCTATTGCAACCCATGGCAAATGTGCCATTAACTTCAAGATGGACACAGTCAGACCCATGCCATACAGTGTGATTTGTAAATGTTTTTCCAGTATTTATAAGACAGTTAAATGCAGGATATTTTTTTCATAGTTAGCTAAGATACAATCTAAGAACTTATAAATAAAATTGTGTGTGTGGTATTATTGTAGATAAGGAAATGGGTCCAAGTAGAAACTTTCTGAGGCTTCAAAGCCTCTGATAATTTTTTTTTTGTTTTCTTTAAAAAGTTTCAGACATCACTGTATGAGATTCATTTAAGAGCAAAGCAAAAATACAGAGGTAGCCATCTCATGTATTTCTAGTTCAGCAGAAGGTGATAGTTAAGTCCCTTAAGAAAACCCATTTTTGTGAAATTACAATTTAATTTTCACTGTAAGGCGAGGCTAGGATCACTTTCAAAACAGTATCCATCTTATGAATAGCCATCCAAATAAGACTCCTTAATATTTTGGGAGAGGCTTTCACTTACCACACACACAGAGCACAGCATAGTAGCAATGGAAAATATTTACATTTTTCATGTTGTCTTAAATAACATAGTGTCTGCTTTAAATAGTAGATTTTCAGTATCCTTCAGCTCTGGTGTGTCCTGTATTAGTCCTTGAGTAACTGTAAAAACAACACATTGTTAGTAATAGTGTAAAATAAGGATATCTGTAATTGTTTGCAAAATGTCAAAAAGCACCCAGGAGGAATCAACTCTGATTACCTGTTTGATTAGTTTTGCAAAGCTCTTCAAAAACTCTTTGGGAGTTTTTTTCTCGTAAGATTCACATGAAGACTCACAGTGCTGGAAGATAAAGAAAATCATGCCACTTCTAAACAGTGCATCAGAATCGTAAATAATACTTCAAGCTTTCTTACTTGAAAAATCAAGAGGGTTGTAATCAAAGCCTTTTACAAATGGAAAAGCTGAGACACAGGCTATTTCAGAAAGGGAAAGAATATAGTAACAACACATTTCGTTCACGTGTTTTGCAGTAATCCCTGTCCTTTTGTCCGGCTTGTGTGGTTGCAAAATACACGCGTGCAATTGACTGACAGGATCAGAGTGAACGCCTCTCCCAGAAGTGCAGAAAATTGGACATTCTTAATGTCCAAAGTAATGAAAGGCAGATAACTTTTTCTAACAAGTTTGCTTGCTACAATGCCACCGTTGCAGGTGGTGTCTGCTATAGAAGGTGTAAGGAGCAATGATCACAATTATGAGCACTGTGAGGAAATCCTACCTTTCCAGGGTCGCTGATGGTGAATCTTCTCAAGACTTTAATGGTTTGGGTGAATGTAGAATGTACTTGGTTGTTCTCTGGTTGTAATTTCAGTGTGCCCTTGTGGAAGCAGGTCACAGCTGTGAACAGGCATCCGTCCTAGGGCAGGAAAAGAAGGAATAGTTTTAAAATGAATGTTGCAGCATTTTTTCCTGCATGTGTTAGGTTGTGGTCCATGTGCAAAAGTAAGTATCCAGGATATTAATTGAGAAGATTCAGCTGTACTCTTTTTTTTTTTTTTTTTTTAGGTTAGTTTTAGATATGTAAGAGATCTTTAACCTTTATTCTGCCTGTTCTTTGATAATTACTTAAGTATTTCCTCATAAATGCCTAAAATGTCCACTTGGATATTAATCATGACAGCACATGAAAGAAAATGCTACTGAAGAGTAGATCATGTTACATGTAGTAAGTTTTCACAAGCACAGGCACGAGTGTTTTCTTTTTAAAATATTATGATATCACTCCGGAGTGTTCCTCAGTACTACATGTGGGAATATACTTTTCTCTTCCTAATTTTTGTGCCATATTACCTACTTAATAATTATACTTAGAATTGATGTAGAACTGCGTATTTTCAAATACTATTGAAATGTTCTCACTTGATAGTATGGGAAATGATGAAGTAAGTTAGTTACCTTACTAAAGGGAAAAGAGGGATTGAGGATGAGAGGCAGGATAAGGAGCCAGGCTCCTGGCTTGAATTGTCTTACAGTGTTGCTTTAAATTCAGGTTCTTGTTAAACCTAAGTCAAGGAAAGTAAACACCATCTGTATCTAACTTGAAAAAGAAGCTATCTATTCTGATGATATAAATTTTCTGTTGCTGCTGCTTATCTGGAATTAAAGCAACCCGCCGTTTTCCTTTCATGGTGGAGCTGCGTATTCATTTTACTGATGCTAACAGAAAGACTGCAAGCTCTCCAGAATCTCCTTTCCTGTATAGTGGCTGTTTTCCTTTGCTAGGCGCACAGCCATGGAAAATATCACCAAAACTAACCTATAGTCAACAGAGAAAGAAAAGCAGTGTTTACTGAAGCCAATTTCTAACTTGCATTCTGTTTTTCAAAGAAGGAAACATTTAGAACTGCTGATTACGCATATTAGAAAGGCTCCAAAGCCATCATCCCTGTTTTGCATACCAACTGCTACTGAAGCTGAATCTCATCTGGTTTATTAGATGCCACTGCAGTTTGCTGCTTTGGCAAGGACAAGGCAACTTTCATGTACATTGCTTATAGCAAATTTTAATAGTAACATTTTATATTGGTTAGATATAACATTTTATTTTTCTTAAAAACCACACATTTATGTTTGTTTCAGGCTTCTTACCGTAACCAGTCTTGCTTACTGGAAAAAAAACACTCGTTTTTAAAGAGATCAATTTTCCAGCTGAAACTGAAAACATTTTCTGCCTCATCCGTGATGAGCTGAGAAACCAGCATTTCTCATATATGCTGCTTTTTTTGCCTTTTTTTTTTTTTTTTTTTTTGCTGAGTTAACAGTTAGCTGTAGGCAGGCCAACAGTCAGAGGACCACAAGGATTGTGGGTTTTAGTATGTTGTGATAGGTTAAGCACTTTGATGAAGAGGCATTAAAAAGCATAGACCACTGGTAATGTCTGTGGGGGGCTAGGCAAACTTGTAAAATATTTGTATCAGAGGCAATTTGCAGCAGTATGCTGCATCTGACTCAAACTAACTTTACAGATTAGCCTGAAAAGCCTTCACTTCCTGAATTAGCAATCAGCGGGGTTAGATGCTGATCCGATGTAAATCAACATTGTGTCACTGGCTTCAGCTTCACCAGCAATAGATCTTATTTCCCCTCCGGTCTTGAACCACTTCAGCCTTAAGGCTACTTTTTCAGCCTCAGCATGTTCTCCCTTGAGTTGATGTCCTCTGAGACACCTTCAACTTCGCACCTCCTTTTTTTTTTTTTTTAAAAAAAAAAGATATTTCATTGTTTAATGTACAAAGAAATTGTGTGGGATTGAATTGGGGCTAACTCTTAGTCCACTCACGGGAACCTCAAGGAAGTCAAAACAAATAGTGATGAACCACTGAATTTTGAATGTTACAAAAGGTAGTCTTCCTCCTGAATATTCAAGGCCAAATGTAAATCTGCTATAAGCAGATTATCATAGAAACAATATTTTGATATTTGAAACACAGTTATATGAAAGGCTTTTCATTAAATCCAGTTTCATTAGGGTGTAATTGCACTTAATCACCCTGAGTGCAGCTTTGGCACACTGTAATTCGTATCTTAGTATTTGGACAATTCAGTAAATGTAAATTTCACCCTCCAGGATGAAAAGTTTGTTAATGTGGTTACTGGTGATAATTATTCTTAGGCCACTAATATTTTTTTTTAAGTTTTTCATCAGAGGTTGAACCTGCATCAGCTTAGTACCTTCTAAATATGTGAATTCTCTGTCTCCTATAGTTTTCCGCAGAGGTACTTAGGACCTCCCAGAATCAGACTGTAAAGCCCTAAGCTGCAGATGAACTGTTGTCTTCCTTCCTGAGGTGACCATGTTTTTTGAGAGAAAAAAAAAAAACACAACTGGTTAAGCGATTAGTCACTAGTTGTATTTGCTTTGTTTCGGAGGTAGTGACAAACTGCAGTAAAATGATAGCTAATCATCTCCTTCTTTTCACTTTGACACCACAAGTTAGAAAGAGTGTTAATGAAAAAAAAACCCAGCAATTAGTTAGGGTGCATTTGGTTTTTGCACTGCAGTTGTTTCTAGCAATGAGAAGGAATGTATCTGTTTTGGTCATGCTTCTGTGTTTTTGGCAAGTAAAAAATGCACCCAACTGTAAAGCCTAGGAGGAGGCTAACAAAACCTGTGTGAAATGAGGTGAGTTTTTTTCCTTTCTTCTTGTCGTCATTTTGCAAGAGAGTTTACAGTCCTGAGTAGATAGCGTTACGCTCTGGGCGTTTTTCAAAAGAACTATGCCTAAGGATCATTTTTATACATAGATCAAAATTGTTTGCTTTCTGAAATAGTTGTCAGGGCTCAAAAATCAAAATTACGAGTAAATTTAAGACAGCTGATAGCAGGCAAAGTATAACGTTAGGTTGGCCACGGCTAGCTCTAGACCTTTGTTGCATGTTGGGGATTATCAAAAGAAAGCAGGATGCGTTTACCTTTTAAGTTTTTAAGACATGTTGTTACTATTATTAGCATTTAATTTCACGATAAATCCTGTACCCTGCCACTTTCGAGTATGCACACACTTTCTGTGACTCTGGCGTAATTTACTACATATGAGAAGTTCCTGACCTTGGAACACGCAAAATATGAGCACTAAATAATGTATAAATAAACATCTGTATTAAAAAGGGATTTACAAAGACCTGTTCTTGTAATTTTAACTAGTTACAATCCAAAGAGAGTACTTGCAGAATGCAGTTTTATCTTCCCGTTGATAGTGCAACGTTTGCACACAAATAGCCTCAGAGAAACCAATGTGACTACATATGAGAGGAAGCGCTCTGAAATACGGCCTTACGGTGCCACTCTTGGCATTAAGCTTCAGTGGGAGGGAAAGGGGGGTCCCTTTGGGTTCGGCTCAGCAATGCACCCAGTGCAGCCGGAGCTCATGGCAGCTGTGGAGGCATTTCCAAAGCCTGCATCCCCAAGAGCACTGCTGCTCATCTGGATCTTGTATGAATCCTCACTCTTAGCACCATTTCTTGAGTAAGCGGAATACATACAAATTTGAATCTGTGGGTGTGTTAGAATACACACACAGTAGCAAAGTAGTAATTAAGATTACATAATATAAACACTTCTGCCATTAAAAATCCAGAAATAAGGACCTTCTATCAAAGTATTTTCTTACTGAATCTAGCTTGCATTGAGAGTACTAGGTCACAGATAAGAAGGCGGCATTTGCCATTTGTCAATGGAATAAACCAGTACAAAATCAAATTGATATAATTAGAAAGAAATTTTAAAGCAGTCTCACCGCAGGGTTTTCTGGTGTATGCAGCAATTCAACATCCTACAATAAAACAAATCTAAGTTAGAAAAGTTTAACATTTGAAAGTGATGTCCCTCACAAGATGTATTCTAAGCAATACATAATGCTTGAAAATAATTTCAATATTATGACAAATACTTTGCTTACCTTATCTTTCACTGTGGTTTCTAACCGTGTAATTGTCTTGAGAAGCTGTTTGTATTTTGCTATTTTATGTGGAGCTGCAGTCAGCGCCATACTGGAACAGAAGAAGAGCATACAGAAAATAATCATCCTCTCCATACTGATGAGCTTTGTTTTAAAATGTGCCAGGAGCAAAGTTGTGCTATTCAAGATGAACGCTTCTGTTTGAGCTGTGCTCAGGTATGCTACATACCTACCTATATATTGCTCCTTACTGGAGATGTAAAACCCACCCATTTCAGTTTGGAAAGCTTTGTAGAATGGATTAATGAGTAACCCTTTTTTCTTTTCCACTGGCTAGGTGCATGTATGCAAGTTTGTGCGTAGGGGGCAGGGATTGATGGAGTGAACGAAAATATGCCCCATCTGCACATTAGACAGGAAAAAAAGAGAAAAGGGTGAATTCCCATTTTCACTTTGAGTCAAGAAATGAACGTAGTAAAAAGTAGGTACTTAGAAACCACAGACCTAGGTAAACAAAGATTCTGCATTTTTTTTCCTGTTTCTTACAGCAACAAATCTCTCCAATCCATCTGAAGCTCTTCTGTACCGTGCTGGAGAAATATGACAGGACTTCTTTTCAGAACTTAAATGTATTTATCCTACTTACTTTATGGCTCCAAGGGATGTTGTTAGCTAGTTTCCCCTGATGTCTGTGAACTGCCTCTTTTACATTCTTAGCTTGGTTTCTGCGACAGCTGTGAGTAAAAGCTCATCTTAGCATTTAAGCCAGCCGAAGTTTGCTTTGTATTTACTTGGAACTAGTACCATATATTTTAACAGCATCATAGAGAGTATGTCCACTGGGAGTGAAAGTTGCAGGGAGATGCATTGCCCTGGGAGCGGTGGATCCCTGTACCATGCCCGTTCCCCAGATGGGAGCGATACTGGAAGATCAGGGAGTAAATCCTGGTGAGTCCTAAGGGATGCTACCACTTTGCACCGGCGGTCCAATGCTTGTGGCAGCTAAACACATTCAATTACATTCTGCAGCAGCTAGGGTCGAGGTTAGTTTTGCAATTTAATGCAACCCCTTCAAAGGAGATATGATACTGAGACCTGAGAATTCTCTTGAGAATGTAGAAGTGCATTTATTTTGTGTGAAATCCAAACAAAAGTGCATACTTTAAAAAACGTAAAGCCAGAATAAAATCAGCAGAATGATCTGAATTAAGAATAGAGGCAGACTCTCGTAATTTCCTTCAAAATCGATGCCTGTTGTAATTAAGTATATATGCTGCTTTTGAGGAAATTTATTTAATATTTAAAAGATGTGCATGAGTGCAGGGATTTTTTTTCCAGCAAATGCTGGTAAGGAGTATTCTCTTATGGCGACTTCCATAATTGCTTTCTTTCTCAATGACTGCCACTGAAGTTAAAGGTATTCAAAGGTATTCTTGAGTATACTCCTTTTTTTATATTAGTTGCCTTCCGCCCAAGCCCAATTTCTGTTACTCTCACTGAGCTGCACTGTTCTCAGTAAGGCCCTCTGCGGGCACTAGGGACTTACTGGACTGCCAGCTCTAGGAATCAGTTGATTTTAAAATCCCTGTTCCTAATATTTAATCACAAAAATCACTTTAAATGGCTCTTATGTATTATCATTAATAAATGGTTTGGCTCTTATGTATTATCATTAATAAATGGTTTGGCTCTTATGTATTATCATTAATAAATGATTATCAGCACTGTGGTTAAAAGGTTCCTGTGTGGAATTAGTAGAGGGCAGTTAAAGTCACTTGGACACCTTCACTGTGGTGAATAAGAAGATGCTCAAGTGTCTTTCAGATTAAATCTTTGCCTCTGGAAGTCTGAGGATTTTAGATGGCTTTGGAGATGTTTTACAAAACCTACACAGCGTTTGGACTTCAGTTTGGTGTCTAGAATGCTAGTCTGTGTAATATGATGTCAGCATATAAAATGCACCTGTATGTTTCTGTCTGGTGGGTGAATCCAGGCAGTCAAGTTGGATCATTTATTTCTCGTTCATTTCAAAATGAGCATTTAAGCTGGTGAAAGCTCTATCTGGCATACTCAAGTGTGTTTGTTTTCTGTATACAAATGATTATTTACTGTACGCTGTTTATGTGCTTAAGCCATTTTTAATCTTTCAGAAAATGGGTAGCTTAAAGGAGTAGATTTTACAGGTGTATGTGTAGATACACATAACGAACTCATGCTCTCATGTATGCGCACACAAAATCTCTTCTGGTGAAAGGGATAGCTAATCACACCTGATAGAACAGAAATCCTGAAAAATGAGAACTGAAATAAGTAAAAAAAAGAATTCTTTATTCTACCACATAGTCTAAAATCTAATTTCTTGACGAAAAGGTAGTGTGATATTTTTTTTTATTATTATTTGTTTTGATGGACATGTCTTGAAATAACTTTAGATAAGCAGTGCAGCTGAACTGTGAAGCAGGGGGTATCTCAATAGGTTTTATTCAGAAGTTGTGTGAATTTATAGCTAAGGTTCATTAATGGAACTTAGTAGCATCTTTTGTTTGAGAAACCATGTGGTGACCAATACTTATTTTTATCCACGGACCCCCATCCCATTCATGTGAAACTTTGCAAAATTTTTTTTTATCTGTTGTTCCAACGCCTGTGTGAAGCCGCTGAGAGGATGGAGAGATTATTTCTAATAGTGGTATTCTTTACATGAACAGAGTATTTGGCTCAGTCCTCTTTACCGTAACTGAACCTTCATCTTCTCTGTAGGTTATTGACAGGTAACTTGGATGAACATGCATTGTATTCTCAATCCAGTTTTTGACTATGCTGTTGGAATTGTTGATAGTCAAGGAGCAGGCTGGTGATAATGTCTGCTTCTGCTTTTTATTGTTAGTATTTCAACCGAGGGTTCTTTTGAGAAGCTCTTTCGAGCCTAGCTACTGTAGGTGATCATGCTAGCCCTGACAGCCTTTATTTTATGCATCTTTATTTGGCTGATAGGTTGGAAGCCTTCCACTTGGATGTGGAGTACGACTCTATTAGCTCTCTCCTATTAGGTGGTTGGCAGTTATTCATGCAAAGATACCACTGCAGGTTGTTTGCGTTGACCAGGCAACTTCAGGACCACTCAAGAACTTCAGTTAATGCACACTATGACTGTCCATGTATTTTCAGAAATGCAGGGCTTGAAGGGACAGCATAGAGGGCATTGGCTTCTGTCATCGTACAGCCACATTGTACATTGGCTTTAATATTTTATCATATCAACTAGAAATGCTTCACCTGTTATAGGCTAACATTGCATTTTTATTTGTCCTTGGTGATTTGCTAGATAATAGTATGCATAAGGGTATTCTGGGTATAGCTATGTCTCTGGGAGTCATTACCAGATACTGGTTCTGGTCTGTATGGCCACACGTAATGAAACTCTACAACTCCATAGTAGAATCATACCCGTGTAGCTAACACCCATTTTCATTTTCATCTTTTGTTTTTTTCACAAATTTGTAATAATTATGGATCTCGTGCAGCGACCAGGTCTTAAAACAGTGCTGCTTCTGGAGGTAAAATCTGAATAACAAAGGAGTGAGATAATCATAAGGCTCAGCATGTTACTAGCTCGAACAGTCCTGAGATCCTGTTGCTTTAGGAAAGAAAGAAATATAATGGCAGGCAAAGGCAGCTTTAAATCCACGGAACGAAGCTGAAGCCTGATGAGCACTGTTTTGAGGAGTTTGAGTCATCACAAGCTTTGTATTTAAGCAAAGCTGTTATGTTAGGCTGTGGTTATCCCTTCACGTTTACTGAATGATCTTGCTAACTGAGTCCAAGTGGGAGAGCCCTGCTGATGGCTGGCAGGTTGTGTGTGCTGTTTGTGGTCCTAACAAAACAAACCTTCTTGTACAGCACTTCACTGCAAAAGCCAGTTTATGATATTAGAGGAGATAAAGAGGTTGACTGTGATGAAGACCACTGCGTATTTTACAATAAAACCCACTGTGTGAAAGAATGGCTGTGCAATAGTACCAGAGACCATTTGGGTAGCAAGTAGTAAGTGA
This sequence comes from Nipponia nippon, assembly GCF_047370975.1. Taxonomy (NCBI): domain Eukaryota; kingdom Metazoa; phylum Chordata; class Aves; order Pelecaniformes; family Threskiornithidae; genus Nipponia; species Nipponia nippon. The sequence continues at coordinate 76,909,183 of NW_028262380.1, read as the reverse complement.
AGCATGGTCGTTTTCTACCAGAAGCATCGCAGAAATATGGCAGACTTGATTCATTTGCTGGTCCAGCAGGATAATTTGTGGATTTGGTGGAGGCAAACCTCCACCAAATTCATGGGAGGTGAGATGGCTCTATCTGAGATATTCCTAAATTAAATCTATCATACTGGAAATCAGTTTTAAAGTTGGTGGAGTAATTAGAATGGGAAGCGAACCAATAGGTATTTGGCAATGTGGTAGCAGGTGGTTGCATATCATGTCTCTAAAACTGTGTAGTCATCTGGTTTGTGTTAGAGGCTATAAGGTCAAAATAATTGCTTGAAGAAAGGTATGCTGACAGAGAAAGTGAAATATAAGGACAAAGAACAACTTCCTTTATGTCTAGGCAGTGGAGAAAACTCCTTGATATCCCTCTGATCAGATAAGAGTGAGCAATATGCTTTTTATATACGTCACTTCTCTTTTGTGGCTTAGGAACATGCTGAGTCAAATAATGACACTCTCGCTCGCACTGTCGCCTGCCCAGCCCCAGAGGGACGGCTGCAGAGTGGAAATCTGAAAAACCTCCCATCCCAGGCTCGCGAGGCTGAGTCTTCCTCTTTCCTCTTTGCGACAGTGCCACCCAAGTGCTGAATGCCTTCGACCCTGAAAGCCCAGTTCCCCCACCCACATTTTCCTTTACAGTATAGCTGAATGGAGGCTTTTCCCATAGCTTAGTCATTGCTATGGCTCAGCCAAAAAAGCCTGTAATGTACCGGGCTGCTTTCAAAGAATTTTTGTAACTTACGTACGTGAAATTTCATGTGTATACTGTCTGCGACTCGGGGGGTGGGGGGGGTGGGGGGGGAGGCGCGGATTGTACGAAGGCAAGGGGAGAGAGTTATGCTGGAAAATGGGAGACTAGGAAGAAGACTCCTGTATAAGACTTTTAGGAAAACTAGTGTTTAAAATATTTCTGGCAACTTTGCAAGTTAGTTCCACCCTCTTTCAATCTCACTTTCTTATTATGAGCTTCGGTATAATTCTTCTGTCTTTTAACCTTGCTTTGAAAAGAGAAAATCAAACCTGGGAAAAAAATCTATTCCGAACTTGTAATTCTATTTGCTATAAAAATCAGGGTAAATACAACTCTGAATGTGGTGACATAGACACTAAAAAATTAATAGACTGCATATGACGATATAAAACTATTGGCATTCTCCATAAAGTTCCGTGAGAGTTAACTTACAGCCAGTTTCTAATCCATACTGAAGTGGGTCTAACATTGGCTAATAAAAAGATCCCATGCAGCAAATGAAGGAATGGGAGGAATAAATGGAGCTGGTCTTATAGTAGATCGTGCATTTCTGTCCTGAAAGAATGTACTGAAGATCAAAGGGATGACAAGCAAAAGCTTTTATTACAGAAGATTCTTCTTATATCTTGTAAGGGTAATTAAGACAATTCCCAGTTGCTGGAAAACAAGAAGAGTATGACAAGTTCTCAGCTGGCTGGGTTAAGGTGAAGTGAACTGTTCTGTCTTTAGAGAACTTGTGTGAGTGCCAAAGAACTCCCCTGTCTGCAGTTCGTAATAGGGGCTGGAGTGGTACCTGGGTACTGTGGGCATGACGGTGTTTGGCCTCTAGCTGTTACCAGATTTAAAAAAACATTATCTTACACTTCTAGCAGTGAACATCACTGACATCAGCATTATAACCTGTGGTTCTCTATTGCAATTAAGGCTGAGATGCAATGCCGCATAACAGAAAAAGAGACAACGTAAGAATGAAAGAGGCTTGGTGGATGGAAAGTAGAACCCACTTTCAAGAACAGACAAAATCTTTCTGAATCTAGTACAACCCTGCTTATGGTTCTATCTAAGCTTTAGAAACAGCTTCAGCTAGTGAAGATGCATGAAAAATGCAAAGCCACTTGCAAATGTTCCTCTCATGTTTTGTACCAGCCATTACTGTCTTCGTTCTCCCTGGTTCAGCAGAAGTGGGTGACTATTGACTATAAAGCAGAACAATTTAACATTAACAGCAATTGTATATACGTTAAATACCAGGTGCATCCTGCTACTAGGTCAATCCAATAACACTTGTTATGCACGTAGTTTGATTGATGTATTTCTAGCCTTATCAACTACTACTAATAAACTGTATTGAGAAAATGTCGCGTCAACATCCAGAGCCTGAGTCAAGCCTAGACCCACTATGTACAGAACCAGATATTCAGAAGAACTGTCCTCTTGTGACCACGTCCTTTCAAGTCTTTCTTTTAATGTTGGAGCAGCCTCCCACCTCCTGGGTCACACCTTTCTCTGCATGTAGGATGGAAGAAGCTTTGCTGGGTCACCAAGTCTGGTCTTCTGCCATTGCAGGCATCCACGTCATATAGTTCCTTTCACATCTCGGCTAAAAACTCCTGCATAAGGCCCTATCAGTTCGATCTCTGTAACGATAAGAGCTTAGAGCTTTTTCTGTGCCTGAGCTGTGTTCCAGCTTTTATAGGGCGGCTTCATTCTTATTTACAGTACTACTAGTAATCTTTCCCCACTACCAGCGGACAGCCGCGTTCAGAAGACAAAGCAGCAGTTGACAGGAAGTCAAGCTACCACAGTTCTTTTAACAATTTGAGGGCAGAAAATAGTTGTTCAGCTGAAAGCCACAGGCGGGGGGTGGGGGGATGGCAATAAGCAAGAAAAGTCAGTGCTCCTCTACTGTGTTGCAACAATGACTTCTCCTGCAGCTCTAGTGCTTGATGGCATCGCACTGCGGATCTTCGGGTCTCCTCGTGAAACATGGCCCAGCGGTGCACAATCTCTCTACTGCAGAAGTGTTCTCTATATGTAATACACGTTTCCCGACGACTCCACTAAGAGACAGTATGGCCTACGGTGTGAAAAGCAGTGATGTGGTGGTACTGAAACCCAACAGCGTACGTCATGTTCATTCAAAATGTTCAGAAAGAAAAATCGAGAGAGACCTGCAGATGTTGGACAGTGAATGGAGGAAGCAGAATGGCACAATACAAAATGCTGCCTTTGTTCATTTACTAATGTGAAGGAACAGAAGGATCAGAAGTCAGAAAAATGTTACTTCTATGCTACAATATCAATAGCACAAAACAAATAACCCCCAAACCATTATAGGCTCAAGATGGACAAGCCTGGTGCGGAGTCTACTGCAGCCTGTGGGAATGCACTACATATGTAACTGTTCCACTGGCAGTTGGGCCTTCCTATAGCCTGACATGCCTTGCATGGTGATCAGCGTGACATTACAGCTTGTCACTCCCGGGGTTTGGTGAGGCTGCTGTGGTGTGGGATCTCTGTAGCAGTGCACTTGTTCCCCTCTTACATAGTCTAGAGCAAAATACGGGGCACAGCCAGTGAGGGGCTATGGCCCCTTTTCCCACCTCTCCAGCAAATCTGTCCTGATTTTACCTTTCTTACAAATACATTCTACATAAAGTTATCTTCAAAATAAAATGCAGTTTTTCACTTTTTATTATGCTTTATCTTCTGGCATGTATTGGTAGAAGCAGATGACTGAACACCACTTCTATTTCTAACTAGTTTCACTTTCTGGTTCTCAGGTACTACCAAAATATTACAGATTGTACCCTCCTTCATATATGTATATGTTTACTGTGTATACACAGTTTCTATTAGAATTATTTTTTTTAATGATAGTGTTGGTTTCAAGTTCTATAAACTCATTCACATTGTTCTCCTGCCCTTTTTTTTGTCTTCCCAGGCCTGGGAATGGTGTCACGTCATACCATGGTGGGGCACCTCTGTGGCACACCAAGAAATCATAAGGAGGGAGGAGCAGTGTGTGATTGCACTGGAGAATACTATGTGCCTCCCCATCTGCCTCCCCTTGGAGTGACTCTAAGTACATGCTTGCAGACCAACTCTTCAGCTTCTCCTGTGCGCTGCCACTGCTGCAAACCACTGGATCAGCCATCAGATGCTGTTTGTACTTCAGCTCCTGCAGCAGAGAAGAGGCTCTGGTGTCACACTGTGTAACCAAAGGGAAGGCTGAGGCAGAAGCCACCTCTGCAGATCTCAGGATGTAGTAATGCAAGTGCTTTCTTCAGTAGCAAAGCCATTTAAAGAACTTTCTCCTTCAGGTCACTGCCATTGTGCTGTATCTCTGTGTCACAGTTTATTGCAGTCTGAGGAGCCTCTGTTACAGTAGCTTGGGTCATTAAAATGATCCAGGTTAAAAATTCCTCTTGCAAAAGCTTTGAGAGTTTTTGTTTTGCTTTGTTTTGATTGGAGTCATTGCACTATCAACTCTACTTTCTCCTTAGCACAACTGACAGATTTGCGAATAGCAATGAGTTGCTAGAAGTCAGAAACTCCTCTTCTACTGGCTTTACTGCTGATCAAAACTGTGGATCGCCTACGCAACAAGTACCTCCTTAGCACACAAGGCTGAGGGGGCCAGTGGGTATCGCTTAGCATCATTCTAGGAGCAGCAGTTTGGTGCTAGTGCAAACAGCATTCAGCCCTTTAGCTGTGGCTGAAATGCAATTTCTGGCAGAATCATTTTAAGGAAGAGGATTTAGGGAAGTCTTAAATCTGCAGCCTGGTCTACGTTTAAGACTCTTTCAGGTATAAAAGTACCAGTTGGGCAGGATTTGTTGTTGTTTTTCAGGCAGTTATATCAATAAAATCTCTGATGTGGATTTAACTATACCAGTATAGAATTATCTTAAATAGGAATACTAACTATTCTGTTTCTGATATATGAATTACTCTGTGAATATAATGCACTTTGTTATGACTTTACACTTAAATAAATCTGCTATTTAATTGTTTACAGCAGGTTAGGGAATGCTCGGAGGTGACTAGTTCATACTGTCCTTAACAGATAAAACTTTAATGTAGTATCTTTGAAAAAACAGCTTTTCTTGGTAAAATTTTTTTCAGATGTCTGTTTCTGTCTTCATCTATAACTAGACGTATATAACAGGTATGCATGTGTGTGCCTATGCCTACAGATATATCTCTTATATGCACACACATACAGATTTGAAAAGCTATATAGCACAGTTGCTTTGCATAATGAGTTTCATTTCTTTTCACAGGTCAGCACCTTCAGCGAACCTTGGAAAAACTATTGTGTGATCAGTCATCACACTGAAGCAGCAGCACCCGTTTGGTAAAGGTAGTCTTGGATAAAAAGCTGAATGCTGTGGTTTCAGTGACTTGTCGTTGAAACCTTGTGGTTTCTGTGTAGGAGGCTGTATAAGCTGGACACGTTTGACATCCTTGTTTCTGAGCTGTGAAATCTGTACATCTAATTTATGAAAATTATCTCTGGTTTAATTTTATTCTTTTTTTAATGAAGTCAACATATTTTCCTTGCATTCAGTGGAAACAATAATGGAAACGTTTTAAGATGTACTGTGAGCCTGTTTTGACCTCAAAAAGGGAGAAGAATCAAGATATTCTTGATTATGATTAAGGTCTAAGAAGGAAATTAAAATTAAATACAGGGAGTTAGAGGTGAGAGGAAAGCATTTCTCAAGTGTGGAGACAAATAGAGAAATTAATTGTGGGAAATTACATAGATATTATAAAATAAAAATCTTCCAAGTGAGAATTTGATTTTAAAAACCCCAAACAACTAAATAAGGTAATTTAGAATAAACCATGGTACTGGAACCATTTAGGGTAACCAGCAGTATCTATAGTCTTTCAGGTGGTCTAAATAAATAAGTTTACATGTAAGGTAAATCCAAGACTAATGAGTCTGAAGGTAGGACAAAGAGGGAGCTGCAGTGGAAGCAGTTGCAATCACAGAAAAATGTAATTGAACATTAGATCAGTTACATGCTTTTTTCTTTCGTAGTTGAATTTTATGCTATGTTCAATGAACTGATTCAGTTCGTTGATGGGTGAAATGTACTGATGTTGGTGCAACAAATATGGCAGGTATGCAGAGCCAGAACTGGAAGGAGGAGAGTGTAAGTTTCTTGGCTTCGCTATGCTGTGTAGGTGTAGCGGCAACACATCCATGTCTGCATCGCCAAACTGGAACTGGAGAGTCATGGACCCACCTGCATTAGCCTTCAGTCCTTCCCTTGTTCTTCTGCCTTCTGCTCTGGTGAGTGCCTGCCGTCCTGTAACCCCCAGAAAGCTGAGCTGTGGCAATACAGGATACCTGAGCCTCTAATATTGGCAAACCCTGTTCCCTTCACTGTTGTGAGCAATGACTGCCCAAACCTTGAGTTTTCACCACCAACAATTTTGCCTCTGGCAGGTTCCCAGAAGCGTGTACACCGTTCCCTGTAAGTGAACCTATGGAAACTTATTAAAAATAAGCAAAGACCTCTGAATAGAAAACAAAGGAGAAGAAAAAGAACATTCAAGGTACAAAACAAAGTTTCTTGCTGAAACATAAATGAAATAACTACTTGAGTGAAAATAACTACTCAGTGCAGTCGTGGGAGTACAAAAATCTGTCTGAAAACATTAGTCAAAGACTTCTGTGTGAGCAAAGATTGAAAGTGTGATCACCCACTGTCAATTAATTTCAGAGGGATGACCGCAAGATTCATCTTAATAATTTTCAGTAATTTCTATATTGAAACGTCAATAGACCATAGATTTTAATTCCTTGCTACTGTCTCATTGGTCCTGATAGGAGAGTTGTTCCTTTTCAAGGGAAAAAAAAAAAGCATTACTCTAACATTGTACCTTTGACTGGAAAATTAAAGTGTCTTGTCCTGCTTGTGTTTTCTTTCCAGAAGCCTGAGCCAGTAAACATGATGACTGCATTTGTAGGTGAATATACAAGAAAATAGTAAAATTGCTGTCTTAAGGTACTCTTCTGGACAGTGACATTTTTCTTGCCTGTTATTTATGTGCCTCTTGCAGACAACACTTGATACCCTGTTCCTTGAGCAGACAGTGCTATTTCTCTGAACTAACTTGTGGGAAACCAAAAGAAAAACAAAGAGGCACTGAAGATGCTAGTCTATGGAGGCTTTTGCAAATCACATTTTTCCCATAATCACTGCAAACGTGGGATATACAGATAACCAAGGAAGAACTTTTCTGGGCATCCAGAGTTTATCCAGAAGCAATATCATAAGATTCAACATTCCTCTCCATATAGCTGAATTTCCAATCCTGATCCTCCTCTTCTGATGATCATAAGGATTACACAACTACTTTTTTTATTGAACCCAAGGAAGAATTCTGTCTGTGCCTCTGTTTTCTCTTTTTCTGTGTAACTGAGCCTACAGTTCTTCAGATCCCTGGTTGGCGGCATTTTTAGGTGGTTTCTTAGCCCCTACATTTCCACTTGTGTCTCCGAGCCTGTCCTCCTCCTAAGCTACCTGCCTGTTGCTGGCCACACATAGGTGATGAAGCACCAGTGCTGCACCTCTGCCCCAGGCACCTGCTCTCCCTCCCAGGATGGTCGCATCCCAGGTGCTGAGGAGCAAAAGCAGCTGCTTAAATCTTCCCTTGTGCAGGCTTGACCCCCCGGTGTTGAGGGCCCAGCTGAAAAGTCATAGGAGGTTCTTTTTTTCCCCTTCCTTCTAGCACTGGCTGTTCACTAGCTTTGGCATTGGCCTCTCAGGGAACAAGTTAGGTCACTGACCCATCCAAAAATGTACCTTGCTGTGGCAGGAAGCTGTTAGGCTGGACCATCCGTCACGGTGGGGCGTATCCTGGGAGGCGCTTGGCCGTCTGGGCACAGAGACGCTGCAGGTACCTTGCCATGCCTTCCCAGGGAGATATGCTCTTACCAGCTGAGAAATGGTGCTCTACACCATGGGCAAATGACTTAAGGTAATGGTGGAAGCTTGCCTTAGTTGTGGTTTTTGTTTTTGTTTTTTATTTTTTTTAAGGGCATCTTTCATTATCCCTCAGCCTAGAAGGTTGCACCTCTTCTGTCACCCTTCTCCCCTTTTGTGGAGTATTTATTTTAACCCTGATCATTTCAGGCATCTGATTTACAAGTGGACCATAGGCAATTGTTACTGCACCACTGGGCATGGAGGCCTGTCGCACTCAGCAGGCATGAGAAGGAGAGGGTGGATTTGGCCGTGTCTTTCGCAGCCTTCCCCTTCAAACCAGACCTTCACCTGCTACTGCCATCAGCTGAGCCACTGCTGGCAACTGCGTATGTGCTTGTAGCCCAATCACAGGCAAAATAAAATGTGAAGAGCTTAAGTCCCCGGGAAGATTGCATTTTACCCTTTGGACTGGTCAAGGAGTGCACATGTACCAGTGCTTTTAGCCGCACCACCTTGATCGTCTGGAGTTGTGTGTCCATACCATGCACTACACATAAGGAGATGCTGATTGGACTCCAGAGGCTGCAAAATAATTGTATTTGATATTGCTGCACAGAGGGTGACAACATGAAGGGAAATGGAAACACTAAAGCTGAGAACAGGAAAACTCTTTGCTTATGTTAGAATGAGAATATCAGAAACGGCCTGAAGAAAAAAGGAGACAAAGTTGTAATTTCCAAAACAGTAACCGGAGATCAAAGGAGGCTGATGTTCTTTCAAATCGCTGTTTGTGGCGGATCTGCAGGAGAAGGTTAAAGAAGAACATTATTTTGAAAGGTGCCATGATAAATACAGAGTATTGCACACAAGCAATAGACCCTGTAGCTTTTTTCTTGGCTCTCTTCTTGCCATCGCCCTCTCCATTTCTGTGTTGGCCATGCTGAGTTTTTCTGAGAGAAAGGCCACCATTTGCTGCACTTTAAATTGTCTTTAAATTGAGCAGAGATTAAACAGTTTTACCCTCTGATATAATCATATGCTGTGGAAACTCTCCTTACTCATTCTCTGAGCTGCCTTGTTTTCTCCTCCATTGCTAGATCTAGTTCAATGCTTTTAAGGACTGAACTCTACAGATTTTCCCTTCTAGCTCTATTCTTCATCATATCCTGATTGATTTTATTGATTTTATTGATTTTGTCCCCATTTCTGTCAAAACTAATAAATAATTAGAAATACCAAAATGTTTCATGCTGACACTTTCATATGAGCATTTCAGTTTTCCATTTATGATGTTTCATTATTTGAAATAGTTTTAAAAGCAGTGGGTGATCAGTATTCCAGAATATTAAGGACAAAGAAGTAGCTGTTGAAGTACACAAGAAAAACCTGACCTTCAGCATGTACAAACCTGAAATTAGTCCTTGTCCTTCCTCCTTCATGCATGAGGGTTAAGTGATTTGATATAAAAAAGGGAGGTCAGCAAACCAATGTGCCAAAGTAGAGCTACCCAGCCGCTTTAAGGCAGTTTATGAGGCTCCAGCATCATGCAGGTTGAAGAAAATGCTGGGACTTGAAGGACTGCCAGGAACAGAGGGCCGGGAAACTCTGCACTGGGGAGAGGTGTGGGCCCTTTACCCCAAATTATTCCATGTGGCAGTAAGCTTGGCACCGCTCCCATGGCCACTGCCTCCGCCTCCCTGGTACTGTACTTAACATGCACGTGCCGCTGCTATTAGTCCTCCCGCTAATGCACCGGGCGGCATGCTTGGGTGACCAAGTATGAGTGACCATGAGGAGCTGTGGAAAGCCTGTGAAAGGTTTGTGCAGCTCAGGGAATAGCTAGCCAATGCCTATCTGCTTAGGTCTGGGGACTGGAGACAAGGTGATGTCTTTCTACCTTATTAATGTTTGTCTGCTTCTAACAGGGCCAGAACAATTCTCTTTGACTTACCAGACCAGGCTAGGGAACCTGGATTTACCAGCTGTTGTGACAGGTAGTAGTTTCCTTTATTTTTTTCTCTTACAGAAAGATAAATAGTGAGACTTTGGGAATTTAAATGGTGTCTTTATATTTAACCTGTTCCTTGATGCTTAAAGAAAGACAAGTTTAACTTTTTTATAAGGTTAAGAGAATGGTCAAGAAAAGCCAATATTTTATACAATAAATGGTTTTCTCTTTATAAAATTGTATTTTATACAATACATTGTCTTCTCATTAGTGCAAATTATTCTTCAGTGTTAATTAACATCTTCCATAAGTTAGTGGAAGATGGCCTAATATGGGTTGATGTGGACTGCTATGCCTTACTAGTTCTTTAGACCTACACAGCACTTTTTTGCGCCTAGTGGAAATGGGGTAAAAGAACCGTATTTAGCTTTCAGTTCCCGTTTTATCCATTGACTGGAAAGACTAGGCCCTTTGGCTGCCTCTTGCTCTGGACTTTTTCCAAAAAATCTGTACTTGTTTCCTTCCTGAAGGAATTCAAGGGAGTTCACAACACGGGGCACTCAAGGCTTGCTTAAGGAAAAGCCTGAAACTCAGCCCTGCATTTCTTCCGTTTAAATGAAATATCCCAAACTAGCATATGAGCCAAGATTTCTGTAAGAATGATGATGTGCATGAACAAGACCAGATCAGTGCTAAGAGAGAGCTATTACACTGGTGTGAATCAGAGCAGCCTGAATCCACACCTCCATTGCTTCTCAGTCTAGTACTGAGAAAGCTTTTCAGGTCTGATTAGTCATTTGAGTTAAGCGTAATAAATGTCGGAGAAACTAATTAAAAAAAAAAACCTCAGTAAACGTGAGGCATAGCTGCTCTCTAGTGGACTTGTGAATAGTGTCAGAAACGCAAGTACACTTAACATCCCCAGAAAATACTCATGTAGCTACTCTGCTGAGAGACAGAAGATGAAAACTTCCTACACATGTGAGTTCAGCTGCTTCTTTGTTTTCTTGCTGTCTCTCCCCTCCTTATATAGCTGGCTTACACCACGGTTACAGTGAAATGTCAGAACGCAATAGCGACTTGAAAAAAGATCTCCTGTCCAATGCTGTGGTGAGCAACATTTCATTATCTGTATGTTGTAGTTCTGTTTGCAGATGACAGTGTTTCCATTTAGCATCATACGAGAGCGGCAAGTATCTTAGAGCTAAGGAAAACCATTTTATCAGAAAAAGGGAGGTTTACAAAGTGCAAGTGCTTATTTCCTTATGCTGTACAGAAAGATAGCAGAGAAGAAAATACCTACTGCACATAGGACCTTCCCATTTGGGAAGGTGAGATCCTCTCAGGCTTTCTCAGGAGAAAAACTAGTGATTTCAGTGGGATCAACTTCAAATCAAGTCAGCATGCCTAGGCGTAAGTGCATGCACACAGAGGACCTCGGGCAACCTGGCTGCCCAGCAGGGCTTGGGGCTGGCTGTGGTAGGGAGCAGTGCTCAGCCTACAGACACCCCCAGGAACAGCGCGGGGCTGAAATGTGGCGCTTCTGTTCCTGACCTCTCCAGCAGCGTCACTGGCTCAGTGTTTAGCTAGCTGTCCACTGTATGTCAAGAAATTTTCCTACATCCACCAAAATGCCCCCAGAAATAATCTTCTGCCTGTATTGATTTCTCGATGGGTAATCTTTAAAAGAATTTCAGAACAAATCTGCCGGTTACATTCTTTTATTGCAGTAACTTCAGCAAAAATCAGTGTCAGATTTCATAAGCAACCCTGAAATAACGTAGGGACCAAGTAACATGATTAAAAGCCACTAAAGGTTTATGGGAGTGACTGAAAAATTTAGTTTTTTAATGCTATGCACAAAATTATGTGTGTGACAAAATAGCCTCTACTTGTTTTTATATATATGCAAGAAAGTTTGCTTAAGATGTAGTACGTATTTCAAAAGCAGCTTTAGAAATAACCTGGACATCCCATTTCTTAGATTTTAAGTTAAGTGACTGAGAAAAGTGTTCCCACCATAAAGAAGTCTGGTAAAACACTGAAGAAGTGAAAAGAAGTATATTATTAAGTCTTACACAACCGTAATCATTTGTGTGTGCCAACTTTAATAACAAGTTACTGTGGTGCAATGGTGAAGACAATGTATTTAGAGTTGTATTACCTAATTAAATTTTAAATTAACAATACCCACCTTAGCCTACAGAAAGTTATAAAAAAAGAAGAAAAAAAAAAGACATATTTTCCCAGGTAGCTGGGGAAATAAGGGTGATTAAGAACAGAGTTGGTAAATGGCTTCTTCTGGTGGTCCTCAGGTCCCTTCCAAAGAAGAGTACTGTATGCTGCCTGGATCAATCCCTCAGCAAGACGCTACTTGCTTTGTGCTGTTGTGTTATAGGAATATGTTACAGTAGTAGTAGTGGTATGTACCTGCTATAATGGAAAACAGCCATTACAGTAAATGTATACATTGTATTGCAATCGCTTGCAAAATTACCAGAACGCGAGTGTGGAAGATAGGAGGGAGGATTGAGGTCACTGTTAGTAGACACAGCACCCCATGTTGATGCAATCACATAAACAAAAAATGTCCTTCATCAGTACAGCTCATTCTACCTAGAAAAGGGGGTTTAATATGTGCTGGTGGAAGAATTCAGCTATAGGTCATCTGTAGTTATACCAGCAAGTCCTATGAAGTATAAAAGTGTACCTCTCCTCAGTGGTCTGTTGCCCAAGAACAAGCTGCCTGAATGATGACTGGGGAGTCTAGGTGGAATTTCACCTGGGCTGGTGCTGTTAAAATCTCCATCTAGTATCTAGGGGTTTTCTTATTGGCCTTAAAAGGAAACATGAGGGAAAAATGCTACTACATTCGCCTCTCATACCAGCCCTGCAGAAGTACACGAGGCATGGTTGTGTGGGGTCAGCGAGCACCCAGAACGTACACGTGACTACCTCAGCTTTTTCAAAGCACCAAACTCTTTTCCACTGTGGTGAGTTGACCCCAGCCAGCAGCTAAGCACCCCCACAGCTGCTCTCTCATTTCCTCCCCCTGCGGAATGGGAGAGAGAATAGGAAGAGCAAAAGCAAAAAGTCTGATGGGTCAAGACAATGTTTGATATTAAAGTGAAGTAAAGGGCAAGGGGAAAAGTGATGCAAAGGCAATCACTCACCTCCTCCCACAAGGTGACTGATGTCTAGCCAGCGTCCGAGCAATGGCTGCCTTGGAAGACAGCTCCCATCCCCAGTTTTTATTGCTGAGCATAACATTTATGGAGTGTCTCTTTGTCCAATTCATGGCAGCTGTTCTGGCTGTGTCCTCTCCCCACTTCTTGCCCACACTCAGCCTAGTTGCTGGAGTAGGGGCTGAGTGAGACAACAAGAAACTCTTGATGCTGTGCAAGCACTGTTCAGCCATAGACAAAGCACTGGGGTGTTATCTGCACCTTTTAGTCACAAATCCAAACTACAGCACCTTATGCACTGCTGTGAAGAAGGTTAACTCCATCCCAGCTGGAGCCACTACACCCACAATGATTAAACTGGTTTGATTATGGATTCTCTGATTACATTCATTCTTTTCTGGCAGGGACAAAGTCTAGGATTTCTGATTGCTAATCTGTTGTTCATTAATAACTATTTGCATCTCCCATTGGGAAAGAGTTCGCTGAGTCCTTGTCCTGTCATGTACCTAGAAAGAGAGTGGTATTTGGTGCTATACCTGAACTGAGGATCTAAGCTAAGAATCTTGAAAGGGTTTTCACCTCTGCATCTGAGCAGAGGTATTAAACACCTTTATTTTATTCAGGCTGAGGAAAGATTTCCTTATCTTCCTAGAAGTAAAAAATGTGGATTTTGTAGCCTGTATCCCCAAGTAAATGTTGCTTATTTTACTTAATTGCAGCACTCCTCTCTTCTGTGCCTGGTTGCCAGAATTTTTATTGCATCCCTTCTCTGCCAGATTGCAAGTTTATCTATCACAACTATCCTTCAATGTTTTGGATTTGAAATTTGTTTTTAAACTCATATATTGGTCCTTGCCCCTTCCATTATGTGCATGTTTGAAGATGTGTGTCTAAGGTGCAGATCTTTCGCATTACGCAAACAGCTAATCCTTAATATTGCAGCATATATGCCATTTTCAGCAGATGCATGGTCTCCCCTCTCCAGCAGACAGGCTGTCATACCTTCATCACAGGCAGCATTGCAGCTCCATGAACTGGCATGGCAATGCACACAATTGTTTGCGGTGCCTGAGCCCCTAACCCTCCATGAGCACTGATGCTGGGAGGGGCACCAAGGATTTTCCTCCTGCAGCTGTCCCTCTTCTTCAGGCCCAGAAACCATGCCAGCTGTGGCATACAGATAGCCTGATAATTAGGAAATACCAAACGAAATCTTAGAGATACGAGGTGACAACATCCACATCTTAAAGGCACAAAAGAAAGAAGTTACGGGTGAAGATATCTGCCTTCCTATTCACCTCACTGCCATCAGAAGCATTTTTGAGTACCTTATGACGACACCGCACTTTCCTGGTTAATACAAAGGCAATTTGTATTGCATTGGTTTCAGCCTTGTGAGCTGATCGTGTTCACAGTCATCTCAGCAATATTAAAGCAAATAACTTCCCAACTCCATGCAGCCTGTGAAAAGAGGGCATGCTAAATAGGGAAGCATATGAGCCTTGCTACACCAAAAGAAAGACACTTGGGAAAAATGCATGTTCATGTTGGTTATAGCCTGGGTGATTCTGGATGGCTTGCTATGAGAGAATGGGAAGTAAGTCTGACTTTTGCTACCCTTATTAACCACCAGATCCATCCTTTAGTTCAGTGGGATTGAGGTAACTGTGGTTTAAATGAAAAAAGCTCAAACTTGAAAAATAAAAATAGGAAATGCTTTTTGTCTCTGTAGTGAACTTAACAGGCTCTTCGGAAGGATAACCTTGATCTGTGAAAATATGTCAGTAGGAACTGTGTAGAGGTCCAAATATATATATGAAAACTAATATTTTCTATTTCCTTTTTGTTCAGCTTCCTGTATGCTGAGCCCAGGTTGTTTATTCTTCTGAATGATGCAATGGGTTAACGGATAGTATGTGGTTATCAGTAAGGAAATCTGAAGGTACAAGGACCATAACAGTACCTTATGTTTCACTTTGATTAAACTGGTGGAATTCCGTGTAAATGGAAAATTGTGAAGGCGTATAGCCTTCAATTTATCAAGAGGATAAAGTAGGAAGTAACTTAAAACACAAGCTATCGTATAATTTCTTATTTCTGAATAGTGAAATGCCTTGAAGTCTTTCAATTCAAAATCCATGCAGCCTTTTTACAAAAGATAAAATACATGTGTAGCCCTTCCTGCAAAGGCTGAGATTTAGGAAGATGCGAGGCTCAGGGGAAAGGTTTGATGGATTAACTTAGGAACCAAGATAAGTCACCAGGAGGTTGCCATTCTCTAACTTAGCTTGCACAAGCTAATGAGTGAATTTCCTTCTGGAGAATGCTTTCTATGACAAGCAGCCTTTTGCATGGAAAGGCACTTTATTTGCTGTAGATATCTAAGTAAATTGAGGATATTTTACATCAAACTTTTTAAAAAAAAATATCTCTCCTTTTTGTTTCTTTGCTTCTTTAGAGTGTGTACAGCAATGCAGGGTAAGCTCAGTTGCCTTTTAGAAATAAAAAGAGTTGGTGCACAAGGAAGCTGCCCTCAACCCCCCATGCCTGAGAGCTTCAACATGCGTGCTAGCGACACATGAGAGCATGGCAGAGCTTCCCTCATGGGGGCCCACACCGGGCCAGGCATCATCCAAACCCTTGTGCAATCCAATCTGCTCCCCTCCAGGTAAGCCACCAGAGACGCTTGAGTGTCTGTCCACAGGAAAGGCAGGCAGGCGCACCAGCAGTAGCACCATTTCAGTAGTTACGTTCACCGTTGTGCAACTTGATGGTTCTGAAATATGTACGGATAGTGGCAACATGCCCTTCATGTCTTATGAAAAAATAGTTAACTGTTTGTGGACAGCAACAAGGATTTTCTTTGAGGTGGGTGTGATATATGTTGTTTCTTTGCTTAACTGCCATTGCTTGAATAACGGTCAATAATAATGTTTCTTAAAAAACAGCAGGGAGGGAATGGCCTTGGTTTACCCCACCTTAGCGCTGCATGTTGGTGTTTTGAAACTAGGGTGGGGTGGTTTATATTTTGATAGACGATTATCTAGGAGGGAAGCAAATAACCTGAAACCTCGACCTTTCAAGTGCCTGTGATCTGAATAGCGTTTTGTTCCTCACCAATGTTGTTGTTGCTTATATGCTGCACAACTGTCTGTGAGGGCAGCTAGGAGCTAAGGAGGGTCGTTTACACTAAATATTCTTTTATGTGATGTGACTCAGTATGGAGGACAGCAGTATCACATCTCATCCTTCACCTGAGTTGTTTTCTCCGTATATTCCACATACAGTGCAATGCTGAGTGGGTCAATAAGTAATCCTAGTAGGTCACACACAGGGGAATAAATGAGCAGCAAGAGGTTTAAAAATAATGGAGAGGCAGCAACAGGTAAATCTTGTGCAGGCTGCTTACAGTCATTGGTAGTTTATGCCAATAAACTCGTGGGGCCACTCGGTCCCGTAGGGCAAGCCTTTTGTGCCACTCCTCTCTTCCCCGAGCTGTCGGAGGGAAAATGACTTCTCTTCCTCTGTGAAGAGCTTTGAGTGAAAAATGTTACAGAAGAGCCCCGGTGTTACTATTCATACAGGTAGTCTTTTACATGACTGTGGACCAGACCTAAATGAAGTGCACTTAGTTTAGGACATAGAAAAGGAGCCTCCCTTCCAGAAGTCCTTGACTCTGGTATTGACGAAGTGGTTAGCCTAACTTTCAATGTACTGTACAGTAGAATAAGCAGGGCTCAAAGTATATGAGCTACAGCAATCTTCTGGGCTGTATACTGTACAGCAAAGGATGAATGGAACTGAGCCTGCTCTGACTTCCTTTCTCAAGTAGCCTGTACACCTTGCTGTGCTGATTTTATGTAGTCCAGAAATGTGTCTCTAAGCTCTTTGCATGGCCAGAATGAAATGAGTCTTGGACCAGGTTCCCAACAGCTGGCTTGCAGTAGTGTAGACATCACATCAGTGCAAGAGAAGCAGCTCAGACCTACCACTGGTTAAATGATCATCTAGTACCTGGTTGGAAAGCTGAACAACCACTGTACTGAATGTACTGCTTGAATGCAGTACACATTAATGGTTTGCTGGACAATGTTGGCAGGAGTTTGTAAACTGAGGTTTGATGAGGAGCACAAATAGCTCTGAGTGACATCAAAGCCACTCTCCAGACTCCTATTAAGTTTGTTGCTCACATGTGGGGCAAAAAAGGAAATACTAAGTCCCACGCAAGTACGTTTGATGCTGCCATGCCTGGTTAGAAAAAGGATACATCACTGGAAAAATTTGGGATGTGACTTACGACAGGACTGGAAGGAACCTTGAGAGGTCACTTCCTTTTCCTCACATCCATACTTGGTATATTTTTCTTATGTTTATTTGTAATAAATGGCAAAAGCAGACAATCTAAAGTAAGAAGGAGGGCTCTCAGCCATCCAGGAGATGCAGGAACATACTACAGCAAGCTAATGCTAACAGAGTAAATGAAGGCTGCCATACATCACTGCCCTGCCCCTGCTCCCCAAGGCCTGCAAGGTACACAGGTATGAAGGTGATCACCTTATAAGTGGCTAGAGAGAAAGAAGGGAGCTATAGGTTAGTTTTAAAGGGACTTTTCTGATAGGAGGAAGAGATATCTTGATCTCTTTTTGGAATGTGTCTCTGCTCATCTCTTCCCATAATTTTCTTCTTGTCCCCATCCCCCTGAATTTCCTCCATCTCTTTCTGCTCTTACTTGCGCGAGGAGGACTTTTTTCCATCTTACTTTTTGCTCTCTTACTGTTACACTGGCAGCACTGGGGCACTCTGGCATCTTTCACCCTTGCACCAAGCAGTCAATGTCCTTCTCGGGGTTATGTGAGGTGGCAATTGTTTGCTGGGGAGCCATGTAGCTGACATCATGTCTCTCATGGTCATGAACATAGGTCTTACCAGTGGAGAGAAGAACACCACCCAATGGTCTGAGATAGATAAAGGACCTCTTAATGCCCAGGTCACCTCAAACCGCAGTTCAAAGGGCTGAAGATGTGCTTACAGTGGGTGTCTTGGAGAAGAGAGCATGACACTAGAGAGGTGAAGCAGAGTCTAATGTCCTTTGTGCCTGGAGGAACACCATCATGACTCAGGAGCACACTTGTAGGAGACAGCTGCCCACAGGAGCTGAGCCCTGCATTAGATGACCAAAGAGGTTCTTCAAAATTTGGGCTCCTTGGTAGGATTTGCAGGCCAGCAGGCGAAGGCATGCCCAGATCCCGGGCGGTTGCAGAGCACAGGATGTCACCTGCTTGCTCCTGGCTGGGCATGCTGGGCATCTGCACCTACCCAAATCCCTGCCTGCCTCTCTTGCGTAGCTGCTGCAATGGAGGTGTCAAGCCATCCTCTTCTCCTCCTTCAAATCCTTCCTGGCAAACAGTTTTCCCAGGATGACTTCATCAAATAAATTAGTTTACCCAAGGCTCTGAGAATTAAATGTACAGGCAATATTTTTCTCCTAAATTCATAGGCGAGAGGTACATGAGTAAGTGACTTCAGTGCCTAGCACATACCTCCTGCTGCAAGATGCAGGACCTGCATGTTCTCAGCACCAGTAAGAATCTCTATTGCATTAGTCACAGCTAGCAGCTACCTGCAGTCACTCTGGCTGTCTGAGCAAGAAAACTTGTGGTTTTATTTCAGCTTCCTTGCTAGGCGTCTCAAAGCCAGGCATCCCCATTTTGGGCAAGAGATACACTCCCAAACCTGACTTAATCCCTCTTATTACTTGTTATTTTAGCATCTGTTTCCTCCTTGGCTTTCATTTCACATTCCCCTTCACTTTGGCCCTGTGAGCACGTCAGCGCTTGGTGCTCCCACAGCATTACATGCTGCCTCAATGGTATTGCTGTATCCTCCACTGCTTCCTTCCCCCTCACCCCAGCTCCTGCCGCCCCGTGCATCTGTGACGTCACCAGCCGGCGGCTGCGACGTCACAAGCCCTGTGCTCTCCCCGATGGCTAAGAAACAGCTTCGAAACGCCTCACTGTTTTTAAAGCCCATGTGTCCCAGTTTCTTCTTTTCACCTAATACTGACCGTTTCTCTCTCTGCCTTCAAAATCTTTGTTTCTGTTTCAAACAGATGAATTTTCTTTGCCTTAAAACAGGCTTTTTTGTACAACTCTGCCTCATTGATTCTCCACTCCTTCCTAAATCTCAGACAGAAAATGCCTCTTCCTGTCCCCAGGCTTGTTTTTCTCTTCTGCTGGGACTCATTTAGCTGGTTATTATTCTGCGCTTCCAACATTGCTCAAAAGATGTTGCGGAAAACAAAGTTGTATTGTATTGAAACAGAAAACAATTTCAGAATGGGATGAATCACCCTTTCTTCAACCCCCAGCTAAAAATAAATAAAAAGATGATTCACTGTAGAAACTCTATATGAGGTCTCTCAAATTCAGTTCTGGTTTATTATCTGTGAGGGAGTTCTGTGCTTGTCATTCTGGCAATGTGGTATCATTTTACTTGAAATTGATTCATTCTGGGAGATGACTTTATTTTGTTGGTAAATTTGAAGGCTCTTTTTCCTTATTTCATGAAGCATTTGAAGCATATCTTATATTTCAGACTATAGAGTATTTTGGAAAATTTAAGTAAATATATAACAAAACATAACAAGAAGTATAATAAAAATACAGCACACAAAGCCAATGAAAGGCAGTGCTTTTTTATGCAACACACAATCAAGCTGTGGAAGTTTTTGCTTCAGTATCACCAAGGGCAAGACCTTTGTGAGATTTAGAACAATTAAGCACACTGATAACATCATCTATAGTTAAATTACAGAAAACAGATAAAAAGAAAACATCGAAACTGGGGACAGTGATGCCTGCGGTGTGTTCCTTAGGATGCAGAAGCAGTGCCTGGTGCCGTGGGCTGCCAGCGTTCCCTCGGCCAGGCGCTGGGGCTGGTTTTCAGTCCCCTCAAGCTGGATCCAGCCTTGCAGTTCCCTTGGCCTGGGCAAAGGCTGCGACTGCCTCTGCAGCCTCTGTAACGCAGTTCCTCGGCAAGCAGGATCGATGCCTGGGTGTGGTGGGCCATTGGCTGACTTGCAGTATGTTGGGGCTTTGAGGGACAGAAATCCCCCTACCTGCACCAAAATTCCTGGCCCTGTTGGTCAAATCAGACCAAAAGTCTGGCCCAGTGTGAAGTTTGTGTTTCCATCTCTATATGGTGAGCAGGGTGAGTAATCTATGTGAAAGTGCATGTTGTTCACATGAGCTTCCTACTTTTATGTTATCACACCATCCCCAAAGAGGAGGACCACAAAACAGCTTTGGTGGAGGTCGAGCTGTGTGCTTTAGTTGCAGGAGCACTCTGGAGGCCCAGCAGCTCTTTTGGGGACCGGGGGGATTGGGTGTACTTTGAGGATTGGTCAGGGAGGGTAAGGGAAGCTCCTGAAGCTCACAACAAATTGCACTGGATTTAAATAAAAACTTGAGGTGCGGCATTGAAATACTGTTTATTTTGCGTTTCCCAACAGGCTTTTTTCAAAATTATTTCAGAAAAGATTGTGAAGTAACCAAGCGTTGCTACACAGGCGAGAGCAAAGGAGCTGAGAAGCGGCACATGCCTCCTCCTGAGCACCGCCGCAGCAACATTCCTGCAGACTCGACCCCGAGCACAGCAGGCAGCTCCTCTGCCAGCCCCTGGCTCCTGCAGGTCAGTGCGGCACCGGGTGACTAGAGGAAGAAGTGGGATTAAGAAGGTGACAAAAGTTAGTGAAGTGAGGACTGCCACGAAGCCCTATCACAAACGAGGTGTGATATTTATGGCAGTGCTGACATGCGTGAGCTGAAGAAAAAAGGGCACAGGAGGTCAAATGGCCCAGCTCTGTGACTCTTCTTTGCTGAGGGCTGTCTGGAGTAGAAATCAAACTGCTGCATGGTGAAAGCTTTTTATGAATTACTTTTGATTAATACTTGCGAAGCTGGTGGGAGGGGAAAATATGAAGAGGAGCGCAGAGTGTGGCCAGAAGCGCTGCTGCTGACAGGGCACTTTCCCCGTTGGCAGAGGCACAACGGCAGCAATGCTGTACAAAGATCTGCATGTGCACATAAACCGTGCACGTTGGCAGTTTCCCCAGATAGACTTTGTTAGGATTGCGAACCAATCAAACTGCCTCTTAACTGAATTTTCACAATCTACACACTTTATTAGAGCTACTTTTGACGTACCTATCAACCAGATTTACTGTAAGGCAGCAAAAGTGGTAGACATGATTTGTTTATGATTTATTTAGAAATTATTTCATATGAGTTAACTAGTGTGCTTTGTTCTGGGGAATTTGCTTTTCCAAGACATTTCCCCGTTCATGTGGGGAAAAATGAAAATCCCTCATCCATAACTGAAGTTCAAGCTGAATATATCAGAGAGAGAAAGTAAGATATATATTTTTCATGCCTTTGGTGTGTTCTGTGAGATGTCACACTAGTAAACAACTGTTTCTTAGGGGAAGAAATGGGAGTCTCGATCCCACTTCAGAATGTAATGCTCGTCCAAATGCTTTTGCTGGGCTTAAGTGTAAGAAAGTGAATTTTAATTGTGAACATTGCTCAGAGCATGGTCAGCTTGCAAAGGACGTAAGTTACTTCCAGAGAAAGTCGGGACTGTTGGGAAGACAAAATACTGGATGTTGTTTGGTGCTTCACAGATATCCTAGTTTTGCAATGAAGAAGTGCAGCACAGTCAGGCAAGTGTTGGCAGTTACAATGCTTAGCTGAGCTGTGATAGCTGGGCGCGTGAACGCTCCTGGTTCTATTCGGTGCTAAATGAGTTGGGTAGCTTCAGCAGCGCGCCAAGGTACTGTTTCTCAGCTGGTGAGTGCTTGCTGTCGTCTTCTTCCTCTCTGCTCTTTGCCTGCTCTTAAAGGATTGGATTTCTGGTTAGATCTGCTGTGACCATTTTCATACTTAGCTAATGCTGAATTGGTAAAGCCTAGTGAGGCATAATAATGCGTTAAACATCTTGAATTATACTGCACGTGTTCCTTCGGTGCCATGTCAGTCAGTTCTCTTGCGGCGATGGCTGAGGTTGGTGTATCAGATGGGAAATCTGGCTTGCTGAGAAAGGCTGTGTCAAAGCCGACATTTCTGTCTTGGAACTGACACCTCCGGCTTCCCAGGAAAGGCACTATTTCTGTTTGGGTAGTTGCTGGTATTGAATCTTAGTATCAGCTATGACCGTTCTCCAAATACTGCAGTCACGTTTTCAAACTTCAGCTTTCCAAGCAATTTTGTACGTCTGTCTGCTATGCGAGTACTTAGTGGTGGTCTAAGCCAAATATCTTTGTGCTACCGGTGGAGTGATTTTTTCAAAGCACTGTTAGATAATGGCATGCCTACTCAGCGGTGGGCAACAGAGCCCAGAAAAAAAGATGCTAAGATGAGCTTAGACAGCAAATTTTAGATGTATTTACTACACCAGCAAAACTGGTGTATAAGATTTGTCACACACAAGAGAGAACTACTGTGCTTTGTTCTGGGGAACTTGCTGTCGGATTGGAGGTGCGGGGAGTTCAAAACGGGCAAGAGCATCAAGAATTATTCAGCCTGACAAGAACTAGGGGGAGATCCGATAGAGGCTTCCACCCAGCTTCAGTGAGGCTGACAAGATACAGCTTCCCTTTACAAATCTGGATTCGCTTATACCCATAGGTCACCACAGCTACAGCAACATGACTACTGCAGTTTCTACCAGGGTGCTAGCAGTTCCTTTCACGTGCATGTCGGTGCCCCTTTCCTCAGTGACAGGAAACCTGAGAATATCCAGAAACTGTTAGTAAACAACTCTGTGTCTACAAGTGTCAAAACCTGCACCTTCAGAAACCCCGCTGGGGTTTGTGGTCACAGACGCTCGCACCTGGGCACATACTGGTGTCAGTTTGTTCACTATCAGTGTTTTCGAAACACAAACATCAGTGTGCAAACTTGGGCTGCTTTGTGGCAAAAGGGAACATGGGGACATTCACACATCCTTTTTATGGGTGCCCAGGTGGTTTCTTTTGCTTAGAAATGTACCCCTTTAACATCAAATGGTGAATAAGGTACGACCAAACCTGAATGTTGTAAGAATAAGGCAGTGTTTTAAAAAGAACTGTTAACGAACAAGGCAGCATAATAACGGATTTAAAGATACCTTGTTTTAATGAAGTGAAATACAAAAATGTAGGCTGATCTTCTGTCACTTCTACTGTTTTGCCTTACATTTTGCAATCCTGTACATAAATAGCGGTATATTTTTATTTTAACACCAATTTGTTCACAGATTTGAACTTCTGAGGATAAAATTTGCTCCTCAATATATACACAGATGTTTTGTAGATTTGGCCTTAATTATGGGCAAAGACAAACTTGTCTACCAAAGCAGCACTCAGCCACCTGAGAGTTTTCCAGCAGCAGGTAATTCTCAGATACTGAAAAACTTGACAGGTGTCAAAGGTTCTCATTCAAGATAGCCTTTAAAATGATATTGTCTATCTACTGCAAATGTTTGCTTCCTGAAGACTTTGTCAATAGTGTTTGCTTAGGTATTATTTCTGCAACTGGAAATGGCATAAGAGGGGTTTTTACCTGGTTGCCGTTGTAGAAGGTTAAGTTTCACTAAGCAGAATAGGACTCAGATATTCCCTGCAGTTCTCAATTGAATTAAATAAAGCTACTTAACGTCAATGCATGTGAAGTTAACTTAAATTTACATTTCTGTGAATTTAAGGCCTAGATAACCTAAAATAAAGAATTTTACACATACCAAGTAAAAGGAATAGCAGCACTCACCATACAGTTTGGAAAGGTTCCTTGTTCTGTAGCATAACCACATGAATCCCTTTCCTTTGCACACATAATCAGGTAGAAACTTTGATTTCAGACTAGTTACTTCCACTAAAAACTTTGGAGTACTTAAATTTGTAACTTGATCTTTGTAGTTTGCCATGCTTTTGCTGTTCATATTACATGGAGTTTTACTTCAGTATTTGTTCTTACAGATCTGCCCATTGCTCCAAATCATGCCTAAGTCACTTGCTGTAGCAATGACAAAAATTTCTGTGATTAGTTTTGGTACTCGGTGTTTAAGCGGTTGGACAAACTATCAGAAAACATTTGCGTGTGTTTTGTATACACAGTAATAAAAATGAGAGGGATAGTAGAAGGTTTATGCCAGACCAACGCCAGCCATGTTATATGCCCTAAGGAATGACCCAAACAATGGGATAGGTTCATAAATACAGCAAAAAACTGTTGAAGAAAAATGTCTTTATCCACATACTCATGGAGTAACATTATAACATGGCCAATCTTACCAAGTTTCACAATGAATAGGAAGTGGGAACTGAAAAAACCAAGCTGTTGCCCAAACATTGTTACCGTAAATGTAAAGGAAAAGAAACACTGTAGGTGGGGATAATAGTTCTGAGCCATTCCTTTGGTGTCTTATATGTAACTGTCCCAAAAAACCCCAATAGGACTTCACCGTCAGAAATCTCCCGTTCTGCAGACTGCCTGTCTTGTTCTTGCCTCGTTGGCCACAACCCCTGAGCGCTTCTGACGACAAAAAAAAAAAGTAATATCATTTTACGTATTTCACATTTCCACTTCTGTTCAGTGATCTTTTTTCCTTCTGTCTGCGGTTGTTTAACCTTGATCCAGTCATTCAGGTGAGAACAGAGAAAAGCGGAAACAAGTCTATGTTTTTTTCCCCCTGCATGTCGAGACGCAGCACGGCTACCATCTCAGCGTGGTCAGAGATGGACTCAATGGCCTTGAAGCTAAAGTGTTCTTTAAAAACAAAACAATATTTTGATTATGGCTCAGTGATATTTAATTTTTTTCAGCCAAAAGCAATTATTTTACCGACTGGCTGCTGAAAATAGTGACTGTTGAATTTTCCTCCGGGTATGGCTTTTGAACTACAGAGAAGATTGTGGGGAAGCACCATTCAGGTGCCAAGGTCCAGAAGCTACGGTGCAGCCAACGATCAGCCCTACCTTTTGCAAAATCTTCCTTTGCATGTGGTGCGTTATGCATGTTTAGGCCTTCTGATTTGCAAGCTGTTCAGCTGCAACAAAAATTTCAGTGGAGCAGGGAGCAGAGAAGTATGCTTTGGGATAAAAGCCAAGCTGATGTTGCCAGCCTGCGAGCTGGCTGCATTGCACTGGCAGCTACAAATTAGGTGACTCAGTCCTGTGCGGTCACAGTCCGTCAGAAAATAGCAACGTTTGTGGTGCACGGGGTGGTGTGGCTGCTCCCATCCTATTCAGCAGATCAGTGTTTAAACTGACCACTGCACTTTTCCTTTCCCTGGTGCAGCACCCAGACCAGCCTGCTGAACTTTTGAATATCCAAGGATGATGGTGGTATTTGAGCCAGTGCTTTCAAAAGTAAGTCTTGGAAATTATGTGTGAAAATTGCCCGCTCCGTTTAGACACCTAAATAAAGTGCCTACCTTCAGAAACACAGTTCTGAAAACCCCGGACTTTATCATTAGTGACATTTTGTTGAGATCTGTTATCTGTGTGGTTCCACAAGTGACCTAGAATAAGAAGAGCAGAATTCTTGTTCTTACAAATGGAAAAATTTGCCCTTTAGGGAGTACTCCACCACGCAGAAATATTCAGGCACGTACAGGGTGGCCATTCGCCTTTGTTTCGACTGTCATTTCATAGGATGCTCTTTCTAAGCAGTAGTGGAATTGCCCAGCGGCAATCGACGAGCTGCAAAAGCAGCTGGAGATGATTCAGGATAGTTTTGTTCTCAGTGTTACCGTCCTGGGGCGAGCAGGGTTGCGGAGAATAAATACGCCGCAGCGCAAGTCTGCAGCAGGGCAGCAGAGCAGGGGGAATTCGTGGCACGCCGCAGCATTTGTAGTGACTGCTGCAGGCCACAGCCACAGCGTGGATTGAGGTTGCCCTCGGATTTTTCAGTGATTTCTTTTAGCGTATCTGCAGCCAAAGAATCATCTGTCTGGCTTTATTTTAGCTTTACTTCAGAAGAGCCAAAGCAGATTTCCTTATGTTAGCTGCAGCAGGGTGCAAAGGCTTGGGACAGGGTTCATGCTTAATGTCTGGGAGTGGCATACATGTCCCTGGTGCTTAGCACAGTCAGGGGACTTGTGCGAGCAGCTAAGGATGTCAGATGGGTTTTAGCTGTGTATTTCTACTGTTTCGTGTTGCACAGAGTCTGGCTGCGTATTTGTATCAATCGGGAGTCATGAAGCATGAAAATACTATACAATGATTTGCTTTTATCAGTGTTATTATAAATACACCACCCCAAAGACTCTAATTCTGGGTACTAGCTTATAGGAAAGCTAGACCCTGCCTAATCTGCACTATAATTTCACTTTGAGTTAGTCAGCTCCAAATAAGAATACTTATTTTTTCAGAGGTAAGCCAAGGTAAGCCAAGAGCAGAAGGTATAGCTCTTACCAGGAGGAGCAGTATCTTTGAAATAACTGGTTGTGGAGGGGTGTTATAGGACTCAGTCCATACGTTGAAGTCTTGGTCAAAGTTGGTCTTTAATTTGGATGTATCTTTAGGTACAACCTTGCAGTTTCCCAAACATAATCCTTTTCTGATTGAATAATGAAAGGGAAAATGCTTTGCTGAAAGGGCATGTGAGAGGCAGAGCACTGTCTAATATTTAATCTGGACAAAGTTACATTAGGAAAAGAAAAACTTACAGGAGACTATGAACTATTTTTCCTATCAGAAATATGCAGAAAGAATTGCCATGCTAGGCAAAGTCTGTCTATACATCCTAGAAGTTCAATATTTAGAAGAACTTCTTCAAGATCTTCTTTTTCTCTTTTGGCAACCTACACAAGAAAGAATAAAAACGGATAAACTATATGGGGACCCATCACTCTTAATCCAGAATACACCTGCCTGCACATGGAGTTATTCAGAGAGATCTGCTCTTCAGCAGATCCAGATTCTACCCTTAGAAACACATAGCAGGAACATCAGCTTAAACAAGAGCTAGTCTTCCAAAACTAAACAGACGCTATTCTGTAGTCTTACCTTTTTAGTGTGCATTCTCCCTCCGAATTACTCATCCATAAAAATGCAAATGTCAGTACTGAAATGATAGCTGTGCAAGGGAAAAAAATAATGATTAAACCATTTGCCTCTGTCAATGGCTTGAAGACAAAAGCCCATATCTGCAGTTCTGCATTTCTTTGGTATAGGAAGCAAAGAGGTCTGCAAAGAGGCTTCTTAAAATAAAAAAATTTCAGCCTAACCGCTGGTTCCGCCTGTGCGTTAGTACTTCTGTTGGCTTGTGGGGGCTTCTCTTACTCAGAACTGAACTGAGACTGACAGTACCATTTGTTTACTACATATCTGATCAACCATATGTAACCTTTGCCAAAGCAAATAAAATTAGAAAGAAAAGAGCAATTCATTCATTAGGATAGGAACATAATTTTTAAGGATTATTTTAGTTTAAAAACATACACAGGTCATAAGCACACGTGTTACTGGAATGAAGTTTTGCAGAAACCAGAAGACACTTGCTTTTTCAAGGCAAAGATTGCTAAAAGGAATGCATGATATCACACTGAAAAAGATGATATAAAAAGAAAATAAAGAATATCAGTACAAGATATAAACTCAGAAGTCTCCAGCTACAGATCAGATACTTTACTGCTTAAAAAGACTGTCCTTGATTCCTCTAAATTAAAATTTGCAATGTTGGGCTTCAGAATTCCTGAAATTTGCATGACCTGGAAGATGTGCAGCTGAGGGCTTATATCGTATCAAATGAAAAGGAGTTAATAGTCAAAGACCACCTGAGAAAACCTGCCATCATCCTCAGGGAATATTTTTCGTCAAAGCCTTATGCCTGCTTTGGAGTGAATTACTCTAAACAAAAAAGTAAGGGGTTTGCTTTTGGGGGAAGAAGAGGCATGGGATTTTTTTGGGTGTGTTTCTCTGGAGTGTGGATTGCAGCCAGCGCAGGTTGAAATGCCCCCTGGTACTTCTGCCCAGCACTTTGTTTGCCGCTCACGCTGGCAGAAGTTTTTATGTCAGGCAGCAGAGTGATTATCATTATTATTAAACTGCACTTGCAATAATTGATCAATTTCTGAGAATAAGAATATATATATATGTATTTTATATTTATATATGTATTTTAATCGTTACAGCTCTTTCACTGAGAGCCTCTAACAGTTCCAACCTCTGGAACAACGTTGTCATGCTTGTCTGCAGGAGAAGGAAGGTGTCACCCATACCAGTGTCACAAAAACATCTTCCTCAAATGCAGCCAGGTAACAAACCCTGAGCATCTTGCTGGTGGGGTCTTTCTAGAGGTTGACAGCGAAATTGCCCAAAGCACCTGCCCCTGAGGATGCTGTGGCTGAAGGCAGCATGGTCAACAAGCGCTTCCTGATCAGGGGAAGCCAGCTGTGCCTTCAGGATGGAAATTAAGACTTTCTCCTAATATCCCTGTACTAACCTTTTCCTTAATTTCCCTAACAGAGAAAGTGGTGGTGTTAGAGGAATACAGATCCTGAGAGGGAGAAGGCTGAAGGAGAGACATGTTGGGTTAGGCAAGGGGGAGCTGGACAGGCGAGGGAGCTGGCAGGGCTCTGGGGTGGTGGGACCAGAAGAGGACAGGAGGCATCTGTGCTGTGGGGCAGGGGTGGCATGGCAGGGCAGAGTGGTGTGTCCATCCCTCCCGAGGCAGGTCCGCACGGAGGGTGAAAACCTTTGGGCTTTCAAGTCAGACACTATCTCAAGGGACAGAGGCCAGCGCTGGGGCTGTCCATATCCCAGCTACCTTGGCCACAGAGAGCAGGCGTCCACCTGATTTCTGAGCAGGGGATGCAGGCTTCCCTTTTGTTTTAACTGTTAGAAATCAAATAAATCAACTTTTACCTTGCCCCAAAAGAAATGGTGGTAGAAGCTTGTTCAGAGTTCAAAATTCTCTGTTCAAATAAAGAAATTCCCTGACAGCTTTACAACTCCTTTCTGCACGATGATGGTGTGTTTATGTCCTTTCCACCCACCTTTGCTTTTTAAGGCTGTGGCTATGGCTTGTACTGTGAGAATAGCCTTTACAAGCCCCCAAAAGTTTGCAAATCATGAGTCGGACTCCCTTGAAAGAGTGGGGAGGGGGATATTTTTTTTTTTTAAATCTAGATAACACTCAGTTGATACCTTTTATCTGTGTGTGTGCATAAGACAGTACAGTGCAGTACAGTGTTAATTTTTTGGCCTCTGGGTAGGGGATATTTGTCGGTTTGATGGTGTAGAGCTTTCAGTGGCTCCCTACATTACCACACCGGAAGTCAGGCTGTGTCCTCTCACCTGTCCCTGATCCCAGCAATTAATCCTGCCCCTGAATTGATCATCCTCCACTGACCTCCCCTAACAAGGCATTTATAGAAGCCATTTTGCCTATCTAGGCTCCTAGCCTTCACCTCACTGGCTGCATGCAATGCCTAGCAAGCTGAAAAGACTGAGATTTTTGCAGCGCAGAGCCAGAATTTGTGGATTTTCTAGATGCTCAACTCAGAATCCCTGGGGCCTCGATGAGAAGGTGAGCACTAGCAGCTGTCAGAAAGTTGTGCCTCATGTTAGGTATTGGCACAAAACACTAAACACTCACAAAGATTAGGCTCTCAACATGTGAAATTCACTGATTTTCTTGATTGTATTGCCTGTACTTTCTCCTTGGGCTTCTTGTTATGAGTAAAATAGGGAAACGGTGCAATGTTGCTTTTCAGCTGTTTGAAAGTAAACATGTTTGTGTTTGTAAGGAACGAGGAGTTTAGATGAGTATACCACATCAAAGAATGTAGATTTTTTTTTTACAAGGACTTATGCTGGATTTACATGGTGTACAAAATAATGTGAAGAATGAGAAAGATCAATTAATTGAGTAATTTTTCTGTCAGTAGCAAGAATCCTATGGAAAAATCTGCAAGGTCATGTAATTAAAAACAAATAATGTGCTCAGCAACAGACTGAACTA
Source organism: Nipponia nippon (assembly GCF_047370975.1). NCBI lineage: Eukaryota > Metazoa > Chordata > Aves > Pelecaniformes > Threskiornithidae > Nipponia > Nipponia nippon. The sequence continues at coordinate 76,879,304 of NW_028262380.1, read as the reverse complement.
AGGTTGAGCAGGCAAATATAGCTATTGCTCTTCTTAACTATGAAAGTTTGGCTTCGCAAGTGCACTAGCTTTTCCTGGCAATTTTCTGTGCCTCCAGAGAGCTGTTGACTCTGTTGAAGACAGGAGATTAATTAGTCATGGTACTGTTGAATTCAGAGATTTGCTTGAGATTCCAGTTTTATTCCAAAAGTGAAATGGCATTCTTTTGCATAAAATGTATGATATTAAATCACAGCATAATGAGATCTGTCAAAGTGGGAAGTATATTATGGAAATCCTATACTTTTTCACCCATGCTCTTCACAGGGCCTGTTCCAAAATCTTCAACTTCTCCCAGCTCTTCCCCCATTTTTAATTATATTGTTCAACTTCTGCCATTCCTGTCAAAGAGTCTTAGAAATTTCATTTTGGGGTCCTTTGAACTGGCCAAAGTAAAACCTGAGATATTGCGCTGACCTTGGAGTGCTCCTAGGTCTTGGGAGCTCTGAAACAAGAGTTGTCCTCTTTGAAGGCAGGAAAAAATTGTGCGTTCGTGGCTTTCATCCATTGCAAAAACAAAACCTCCAGATACATCACCCAGTGTTGCTATAGAAATGCCTTTGTAATGAACCAGACAGATTCTGCTCATGTTTAAGCTGTTCTCCTCTGTATCTGGATTTTTCTTAACAAGCTGTCTGATGTGGAAGGACTAACCTAATTCACAGCAGAGCCACAGGCAGAGTTGTGGTGTGTGCCTGCACAGTCTTCTCTTAAAAACCTCTTTTTCTGCATAAATCTCTCACTACTAATCTCTGTTTTCCTCCATCTTCCCATGGTTTTGTACCAGAACAAATCTTGGTTTTAAAAGATAGAGATGAAGAGAAGGTGCTTGAAACAGTTTCACAGGGTTTCTATGTATAAAAGCATTTCTGAACCACTAGAATCCTTTGATTAAAATAGATCAATATCTGCCAAAAATAATCCCTCAGATGCATTTCCACAGTGACATAAAACAAGCAGCCACCTGTGACCAAATTGTGAAAGTGGTGCAAGCTGTGTAGAACCAACAGGATCCTGGTTTTCCTCATCTATTGCATTCTCAGTTATGCCGTGGAATTTGCATATGACAACAAGTGCTATGATGTCATATAAATAAATCAGCCATTCATAAACAGTTCTACAAATCATTGTTTTATCAGCCACTAAGTATCAGCAAAAGTTTATCTAAAAAAAGCATTGAGAACAATTAAAAAAACTAATAGAGGAAGGGCATGCAGTCGTAAGATGGTGTGATATGCCTCATTTTAGCACTGTGATTTTCACGTTGTAATTAACATACCTTGTCTGGTCTGCTGTAGAAGGAATTATCAAGTGCTTCCATCTTTTGATCATTAGTAGTGAGAGACTGACTTAAATTAGAAAGGAAGTAAAGAGCATTGATGGAAAATTATCACTGAAAACCACATTGTCCCGTATGCCTGCGGATTTTACTGGGTAGCCGATGAGCTACTGAGTCACTAACGTCAGACCTCGGGCTGCAAAAGGACCGAAGCTGTGTGGCAGTGTTTAAAAGGTCAAATGGAAAGCTTGACAACTGATACCAATTTACCATAGAAGTGTCCGTTGCTGGTCTAAGACAACAGATCAGAGGATTGTGTGGAGTTTTATGCTCAGTCTTTAACGATGCTCTAACTGAAAGCCTGCTCCTTGTCCCTTTCCTTTAATATGTGAAGATAAGCCTTTTATTGCACGAGTGAAGCTGTCAGCTTGTTATAAATTAATAAAGTGTGCGTGTCATTGGAGATGCTCAAGAAACGAGTTGAATAGTACCGTACCTCTGCTTGCTGCCAGATCAAAAGCCAATCCCTGAAGTCGTATGGCTGCTGTTAGTTTCAGAAAAACATACTTTCTCCCTGTGCTTTGGCTTGGGCATATCTGAATTAACATAAATTTTCACATGAGTTATCATATCTCTGAAGCCATGGAGGATGTAGTATTCATTAGCTCCCATCTGCTGTTTCTGTCTCCTGACCAGAAAGCTTGTCACTCAGCTGAAGAGTAAGAAATGATAGCATGTGGCATAGCCAACCATCACTAGTAATTGTAAACACAAGGACTGAGTGACCGAAGGGAACTGTTTGTAATCCATTCCCAGGAAAATGGCTTCTGGAGGGGAAGAAATGGGGATGACTGTTATTTACAGAAACTGGTATTGGTTTGTGAATGATTCAAAGATCTCTGGGATGAGGTGGGCAGATAATGTATTGGCAATTAGTAATTTTGCAGTTAAGATAGATCAACCCTCTGCTCCTACCCTGGAGATATCCAAAACGAGTTACACCCAACTGAACTCTGCTAAGCCCTGTTTTTACCTGGCTCGTAGAATAGGAGAGGGCAGTATCTTGCCTTGCTAGCAGGAAAGCAGTTTTTCTCCTTCAGGCTGGCAGAGGGAGGTCTCTGCTGGTGAGCCCTTGGCTTCCAGACAGGGGATGAGCCCTTTTCAGGTTTGTAAGTTGTCCAAGAGAAGCAGAGCGGAGCTAGGGCTAGCTGGACAAATGGGGAAATTATGTAAAATAATCTCAGGAGAAGCTATGAGCAAGAATTTCAGTCCTGGTCCTTGCTCTGAGAGACGGCTGGCAGCTTCCCCTGGGATTGGCCAGAGAGGCCTTGCTGGAAGAGATTGTCTTTAACACAAAGCAGGGAGGGGGGGGAAGATGCCAGCCGTCTGGTTAAGGTAGATCAATATCTGCCACAAATAATCCCTCGGAGGCATTTCCACAGCCACATAAAACAAGCAGCCACCTATGACCAAGTTGTGCAACACATCATGTGTTTAAAGATGGTTTATACCTTTGTGCCAGTCAGTTTCGGGTGTTGGAAGGGATTTGGATTCAAAACTTGCTCAAGTGACCGTGGCAGTTTCCCGCCTTTCACTTTAAGCTTTGGAGGAACTTCCTCCATCGCTCTCTGGTGTATGCCTCTCGTTTGTGACTTTAAATGATCCTCTGTTGTGTTATTCTTCAGCTAAAGGTAAACATTCTTCCGAATTCTCCTTTAGAATTCAGTTTTAACCTTTAAAAAGGAAATTAGCAAGAATGTCAGAGATATTGACCATTAGGAGTCAGACCGAGGGTAAGCAGAACTTGTGCTTCTAAATCGTGTAGATGTTTTGTAACTACTCCTCCCCAGTGGCCATGACTGTGACTTGGCCCTTCGAGCAGTTTTGAATGAGGGGAACATGTGGAAGTACATCTTGAGGTAAATATTGTGTTATAAGAGCACGGACTCTGAAGAACAAGCATATCCACTCTGTTTGTTCGAGCAAACATAAAGATGAAGGTTAGACATATATATATTCCCCTGTTCCTGCAGAGTAAGTGTATAAGGAAGGGGGAAACTGAAAAACAAAGATGATTCTGGCGTCAATTCAGATTAACACCATTACCTGCCTTAGATCATAGTTTCCCAGGGTCATGCAGACATCCCTGTGTTGCATGAAATGGCTGTCCTGCTATGGATCCTGCCTTGCTCGGCTCAGGACTGGCCTTGGTGGCTTGTCTTTGCTTGGCTGCCCATCTGGCCATGGAAAGGTGCTTCAATTCACCCATTTCTTGCCTAAGGCTAGGTATTAGATGAGGTTGCTTTGGACTCTTTTATGCAGATTTTCTTACCGAGTGCTTATTGCATTACTCATTGCATGCCTGACTGCCAAATCCTTTTCTTTAGCAATCTGGGGGGACACACTGAGAATCAGCTGCAGCTCTTCCTTCTGTACGGCTTGTCCTGCAGGCAGCTGCAAGCAGTGGGTTTTGCCTGGGTGCGCGCAGGTTGTGCTGATCAAACTCAAACCAAGGTAAATCAAGTAGTTGGCTGAAGTACTGCAGCACCCTCAGGGGTTTCTGCAACATCAGTTTAGTAGTAGTTATAGCTGGTCATCTTGCATTGTAAAGGACACAGGTGAAAAAGCCCCCTGTGCTTTTGTATTACTTTACAAGAGAGTTTGTATTACTTTACAAGAAAAGCATGGTTCTTGAAATTGGTGCAAATCCATGTGTAGCGGAGGCGATGTGAAGCAGCTGATGGTGTAGGAGGAGGTGTAAAAAGAGCCAGGCTCATTGAGGGTGAGCTGAGTGCAGCGATGTGAACAGACAGGGGACCTGCTGGCTTCAGGGGTGGGCTTTGGCCAGGACAGCAAGCACCGAGTGAGGAGAAGCGAGCAGCACCCCATCAAGGCCTGTGCATTGTATGGCTTTGGGCAGCAGGGATGATTATTGAACAGCATTATGCCAAAGGCAATGAGGAAACTTTTAGGTGTGCATATGGCAGCAGGCTAGCAGAGAGACAGTAAGAATAATCTGGTGCTGGGGAAGAGCTTTGCAGGAGCAACAGCAAAGCTGGCTCCGCGTTAGTGTGGATCTGTTCAGGGATATATGTGCACAGTCACAATTTAACAATCAGGTGAGCAAAGTGACCATGACCGAGGAAGCAGGAGGAATCTGCAACCCCATTTCATGTCGCCCCCCTTTCTGCCTTGCAAAGGGCATGATAACTCCCTGATGTGATACTTCTCTGCAGTTTGCTGTTAAGTTTTACACCCTAGTATATTAGGTATGAATTGTTGTTGCTGCTGTCTGCACCTCTTTCAGGCTCCCTGCTGGAGGCTGCATGGGCTTCCCAAGGCAGAGAAGGAGATTCGTGCCCTTCCTGTCCCACCTGCTAGGCTGTCATGCTTAGAAAAGGATCTTACGGTTCTCATGAGCGTGGCGTAGTGTCTCATGTTAGTCATAGCGCTGTGGTTACTGACAGCTCCCCACTGCTAAACCCAGGAAGGTACAGGAAGCATGGTGGAGTACGTGACCCAGCACAAGGCAATAAGAGGGCACCTTCAGTCCCTGATGTTGTAGCCACTGCAAATGCTTGCTAGATCAGTTGTCATGCTGGCTGCTTCTAGTCCAAGGGATGATTAAGGCAGTATCTTGCTCAAGCACAGCACAGCTAGCACGTCTTAGCGTTTACCACTAGTCTGATGTTTGTGCGGCAGTCCACAGGTAGAGAAGGGGCTGGGAGGTCTGTGTTGTGACAAAACCAAATAGCAGAGGGTATATCAGAGTGTGCAGTGTACGGCCACCTCGGCCAGTCTGCAGAGAGGTGGAGCAAGATGGATCACGCCTGGCTCAGCTTCCCCCTGCCTGGTGTGTTGGCTCTGTGGCAGCCACCTGGGTGTCTCCGTACAGATTGCTCTGCTGTCCATCAAGGCTTGTCATACCAGACATGCTGCCAGATCCACGCTGGTTCCGTGTGGTTGCAAAGCCTTTGCTCGCTTTCCCAAGTGCCCCAGGAACCCAAACCTCTGAGCAGCCCCAGGCAAAAGCACCCAAATGTTTTTTTTATATCACAACAACTAATCTGCAAGTTGGTAATTTAGGAACGGCCCTGCCCAAAAGCACAGAAACTTAGTTTGGACCTCTGCAGACCTAGAGATCTGTACGGCTTTGTTTGCTTGGCCCATGCCTGAATCTGCTGGCTCTGCTCTTGAACTCCTCCAGTGTCTCCACGCGTGCAGAATGGCTGATCTGCAACATGCATTAGTCGCCCACAGGCAACTGAGAGCTGGCTGTACATGCTGTTGGATTGTTAAAGCCCCAGCATCTTGCTTCTCTCTCAGACTTGCAACTTGGGCATCATCTTTGACTGGGACTGCTCTGTATCCAGATAATGCTTAAATCTGGATGTGTGTATTCAGTAACGTAAAGGTTTTATTCAGAGCTAAACTTTCTTCTTGTATCTCTGTTATTGCAGGATTCTTCTTGGCTTTCACGTAATCCTTGCCTGCATCTGCAAAGCTAATCTTCCAAGCCTACCTCTCTGCTTAAATAATTTCTGTGATATCTCTCTGCTCTACTGTATTAGATGCAAGTAAAATGCCTGTCCATACAAGGCCAGCTGTGATCTATTCTAGCGTCACGATCATCTCCCACTCGCTGTCAGTATGTTCTCTTCTGCCTCTTACTGACCTGTTCTCCAAGGCTCTGCCACCCTCCTGTTACGTATTTAAGAGTGCACGTTTTTTGGTATTTCCAAAGCATCCCAATTTCAATCTTCTTCAGATGGCTTTGGGAAATGCCCCTTTTCTAAGAAATGACTAACAGAAGGATGTTAATGTTCCTTGGATTTCTGGCCATTGCTGCCTTATATATTATCTGTTATCAGGTGTCTTCCGCTGAGGTTTCTAGGCTTTCTAGGGCATGGGGCTATTACTGTTCTGCTTGGATAGTCCCTAAAAATCTCATATGCAAATAATAAATAGTGGTAATTGCTAGGAACTCAGTGAGTGTTATCAAGTAAAATCTACTGAAGTTGATGTAATGTTTTTAATGGGACGGTGCCTTGAACAAGCCAATTTCTCAATGGAAACTGCTGAAATAAGTGTCAAATGATTTCATTTTTGTCAAAGACTTATGCCACCTTTTGAACTATGAAAGTTTCAGGATGGCAACAATGCCACAAAAATTACTGTCCTAGACTCCATTTTCCATTAAATACCTAGATTCAGTTTGAATCAGTACTTCACTCTTAAAAACAATTTATTTTGTAGGTTAAAAGGAACTTATCTGCCACCTTTACATTTTCAGGGGGTATTCAAAAACCACTTTAAACTTTTGAACTCCAGGACAATGAGCCAGCAGCTCATATGCTATTCATTGGTATAAATTCATTCTAACTCCAACCTGTAAAAGGAAATTCACCCCAAGAATGCACCCCAAGAAACATCCCAGGTGGTGGCCATGAAGTACCTGCAAACAACTACTTGGCCATCACTATAAAATAGTTTGCCTGATATGATGGGGATATGATGAACCCAATGAAGGGGGAACCTGTGGCGTAACCAGCTCCTCCCTGAGCCAGGCTGATGGTGGAGCCAACCCCTGTGACGCCTCCTCAGAACAAAATGTTGGTGTTGAACACCAGTGTTAAAACATGCAAGTGGTGACCCGGTCATGGTAAAGTATTCGTCGGGCCTTGTTGGCATAGATTACAAAGGCAGGCTCTCTTGTCTGCCCATCAGGCTGGGTCAAAAGCACTTGGTCTAGTAAATGAATACATGCCGAGACAGAGTTAGGAAAGGCTGGTTTGTTTTTCCCTTGACATGTAGCTATTTTCCTCTGTCTGTGCTTTCCTGTTTTGGTCAGTATGAGCACGGAACAAATGTGACAGGGAATGGATGCCAGGAGAATTTTTCTCTCCTTTATTTCCTGCATGGTCTTGCTTCTTAACCTTCCTAGGAGAAGTTCAGGTGGCTAAACAGAATGAGAGGACAGTGCTGGAGGTGCAGGAGCAGCAGCTTTGCTAAGGAGGCAAGAGGAGGAGGAGGAGGAGAAGGCTCCAAGGAAGCATGGTGCTAGCAAAGAAGGATTGTGCAGTTGGCTGGGGAGCTGATGCCAGTTCTAAGCTAAGTGGCTTATGAGCCATTGGAGACTTTGGGTGGGAAGGCTTGTACTGCATAGGACTAACACAGTCTGTTAGGCTGCTTTCCTAAAGCAATCCCTCCCGGTGCCAGCTCTGCTGCCACCTGTGTGTGTGAGCACACATTTGGGGATGACAGGTCTCTTCTTGTCAATTTTACAGGAGCAGCTTCTCAAAAGAGCTTTTGTCTGGAGCAATTGCCCAGACAGCTGGGCAAACCCATGTCAGCCTGCCCCTGTGTTTTCTTTCCCAAGAGCAATACTCAACCTCAGACAGGAGAGCCAGGCTCTGGCTGCCTGACCTAGGATGCTTGCCATCTTCTCGGAATAACACCACCCTCAACATGAGCTTGGCAAGTGCCACAGGGAGCTCATAGAAGGAAACAATATGGACCTGCGAGCAATGTCTTCAGTTGCTTTCCCAGCAGTATGCTTGCAGCGCCATCATCTGAAGCAGTGTTGGTAGTATTTGACCGGTATTGGCAAATTCAGAGATGGAACCTGCCCTGGCTGATTGCAGCCACCTCTGCAATCGTCTGCTCATGGAGAATGGCTGAGAGTGAGCTGAGATGGGTGGGCGGTGAGAGGAGCGTCTCTGGTGACCTTTGCTGGAGCCCACCAGGGCTATGCTGGCCGCAACAGCATGGCAAGACTAGTGACTTCAGTAAGCCCCTGCGCCTGAAGGCAAACAGCCTGGGCTGGATGGCCCACAGGGAAGACCAGTAATGGCTAGGTACGACCTCCCCCTCATTAAAGAGCAGAAAGACGGGATGAAGTGGGACGGAAGAGGCGGTTTCCTGGTGGCCCTGGCAGATCCCCGTGCAGGGAGGTAACACTGGTCATGTACCTTACAGCATTGGGGTTGGCAAACCAGTGGGACTGTGGGCAGGCACGCAGGCAACACCAGTTGCGGGCTCCTTGTGCCCCGGGAGCTAGGATGCCGTCAGCAAGGTCCCGGGATGCTGGCCCTGAGCCTGCAGACACTGCCTGCACCACAATCTCCCCTTTGTTTTTGGTGGCGACGCATCCAGAGGCTGTAGCTGCATTTCCTACACCCACTGGGAGGATGTGGGATTTTCCTGGCTGCGAGGCAGAGGACGGCTGCGAAACACAGCAGCAAGAAGCTCTGCAGGCTGGGCCTGTGACTCAGCCGCTGGCGATGCGCAGGGGACAGTACAGACAGGCTCTCCCCTCTCGGTGTGCGCAGCAGCCCAAGCCATGGTGCCTTTGCAAACCTTAATCCTTCTGTTTTCCACCCTGCTCTTAATTTTGCCACACAAGAGGTGAAGAAATCAATCTCGCCAGCAGGAGATACCCTAACTGGTTTGAAGAAACAAACACATGATTTTTATTTTAAAAATATTTCATTCCTTTCATCATAGTCATTTCTGCAGAAACACAGTCAGAAGTTGCTGTGTAGGAGTATGGATTTCTGGTAACAAGGCCACCTACACAAATCCACTGCAGGAAATAGGAAGCCCATACCTAAAGCCTTCATTGTCTAGGGCCCAATTTTGCAAAAGTGCTAAGCACCGCTTAGTCCCGCTGAAGGCAATGGGAATAGATGATGCTGAGCCCTTAGCAGGAGGTGGTCAGGATTGAACCATCCTAGATCTTGACTTGATGAGTCATAGTATTGCATGGCATTTGATAGTCAGGAGAATTCTGAATCTTTGCACAAAAATCCCCACATAATAAATAATACCCTGTTTAATACACCTATTGCATCTTGTTTTGGTACTAGGAAGACTAAGAATGTTTGTTTCTTCCCACTCCCCTTCTAAGAGCTGTTTCATTTCTGGGAAAAGCTCCTTTAATTTTCATACATAAGCGTTTTCAACTCATATTTTCTCTTGGATTTGTAATACTACTATTTTTAATATTGTAAGCAGTAATAAAATTGTTTTCTGCAGAAGGATCCTAAGCATTCGCTTCACCCAGGTAGTGACCTAGTTTATCAGGATTTGACAAAGAATATTTATTTATTTTGCAGCACGAACAGAAATAATATTCAAACCTGTCGGCCATTTTGTTGAATACTTCCTAATATGAAGGAGGAAGCTGAAAAATGGCTATGTAAGGGATATGTTAACCAAACACTAGTCTCAACTATGGTAATTTTCTGCTTAGAGAAAATAATTGTAATTTTTGCACCTGTTTCATCTGCTATTTACAAAAGCATAGGTCTGCTCTAGATAGACTGTACCTCCACTGATACGGAGTTTTTAATCTAGAAAAAAATCTTGTTCTGTTTCTGCAAAATGTAACTTGTTCCACAAGTAAGAAATGAGACTACTAGAACTGAAGACATAATTGAGAAAAATCTTGTGTTTGCTTACTGTGCTCATTTGGTGGAGTTTTAAGCAAAGCTGGTTTCTGTTTCCTCGTGTAACTGATTAGGCATCAAGAACTGAGTAATTGAAAAAGCTTTGGCAATAGTAAGTGACAGGGAGGCACGCTTCAAAAATTACGGGCTTTAACATTTGATTTAAACAGGACCACCAATCCTACTTACTTGAAGTTGCAGGGATGCCTCATCAGAAATGGAATGAATAAAAGAAATCCAGATCTTGAGTTTGGTGGATACTTTAAGATTAAAACGATAGTTCTCTGTGACCCGTTTTTTTGGACCTCATGAATACATGGGTCCCATAGTAATTTAGTTAACTTGGGGGGGAGGGAACCCTATTTTGTTAAGCTTATATACCTTCCTTTCCAAAAAGAGCTATTCTGCAGCAATCAGCTCTGACCTCACATAATTGACTACATTGTATGGACTGATCTAAACAAAACATTCAAACGACGTGTGGATTTCTTCTTTGGCCGATCATGGCATAAGCTATCTAAAGAGGAAACAGCTGGACCCGCCACCTTAGCTTTTGTTTTAACATGGGGAACACAGACTTTTAAAAACTGAAATTGAGATGATCTGATGCCATGTTTTTAGAAGTTGGTATAAATGTCACTTTTTTGTACTGAAATCCCTTCTAGTGTTTGTAAATCAGATCTGCAACGTTTGCAATCAGTTCTTGATGTTTAGATCTGTCATGGTACTTCTCATTTGGAGGTCTGAAAGAATTTACAGGAAAGCATGTATCTGTTTTCTCTGTTGAGGGTATTGAGCAGAGGCAGGTGAAGAAGGAAGCATACTAGGAAGGAACTTCATACAATAGCATGGATGTGTAAATTTTGCTGGTTTTGTTTGTGCTAGCTACGTTTTTGGGCAGAGATTGCTTTAAAATAATGTTGGAAATAGGCTAGGTTAGCTGTTGCATCTGTTTCCTATGGAAACCTTTTTGTTTGTTTTATTTAATGTTGGGGGGTGTTTTTTATAGCAAAACTTATGTCATTACTAGAACTGCTCAGAAGCTTTCAAAGGAAATAAAGTGGCCTTGAGAACAAGGGCCAGCTCGCTGAGACTGCACCAGTTTGTTGCAGACCCCAAACCTGGTACAGGGAGTTCCCATGTCAGTTCCCACAGCCCTTGCTGGCCCAGTGGGATTTTCACTCCAGCGAAATAAGGGCTAGACTTCTGCTCCATGATAACTCCATGGTACACAGATCCTATCCTATTTGGGATTAAAATGTTAAAACAAATCCACCCTCTTTACAAGTGAAGCTTCTAAACATATGCTCCCATTTGTACTTTTTGCATGTCAAAAGTATATGAAACTCTAAGACTGCAAGATTTGCATGTGCGTATACAGGATGTGTGTGCGTGCACATGCATTCAACATTGGGGGAAATAATAAATGCATATAAACTGTTACGGCTTTGCCCAGATGTTTGCACGTTTGCGGCTCAGGTTTGACAGCTTTGCTTTGTTCTTATTCACTGCGTCAAATCTAATTCAGACAAGCAAAAAAATGACTTGAGCAATTTCAAGTTTAGTAATTAGTGGCAGTCAGAACTCCAAAGAGGTCAAGAGCTATAGTTTTAGGTCCTTAACTCCACTCCAGTGGATGCCTGAAATCATCGAGGGCTGAGGCTCTTAAAGGTAGGTGCCATGTTGGTACCGTTTGGGCTGAAGTCTGAACTGCTAGTGCATGTTTTGCTGCACTGCATGGGAGCAGGTTTGCTATGAGCCACCTCTGCTGGGCTCCTGGCTCAGCAGAGAGATTTGGATCATCACTTTAAGACCCTCTTTCTCTCTGTGCTGCTTAAGGAATTGGGCACATATAAATCGGGTTTTCAAGCATCAGACTTTGCAGGTCCTCTGTCTTGCTCCACCCTAATTCCACATCTCTTCCTCACAGGCCCCCTGTGTTTTTCCAGCAGTAGATATGAGCTGTCAAGCTCTTGATATTCTGAGCTGCCTTGAAGTGAAGGCAGGTGTCCATCTATCATGCTTTTGACCTCTGGCCAGGCAGTTGCCTGAAAATGTATTTCTTGGTCATGTTCCACCCCACAAGGCCATTGGAATAAGACACATCTCGATGCAGACAGTCTCCTAAAGGTCAACACACTCACCTTTGAGACAAGAGTCTAATTCTCAAATCCTTGTTCCTCTCGACTCGAAGCAAGGCCATGATCCCAGCTTTCCCACATCCCGAGGGAGGGCCAGAAGCATCCTGCAGCAGGTCTGGCTCTGTCTCTCTGCTTGAAGTGGTTCCATTTAATAGCAATATTCCCAAAGAGAGAAAATAACTCTATAGAGTAGTGGCCAGAGCACTCAGGGGGACTGTGCGAAAGGCAAGTTCAGTTCTCTGCTCCCCTGAGAACGTGTCTGTAATTATTGATACGGAGTGGGAGTTTCAGAAAGTGTGGTTTGGGGGTTTAGCTTTCAACAACCAACTAATAATTACAGCATTTTGCACTTGAGTTGTGTGAGAAGCCTTGTGTTCTTTTTTCAGAAAAAAATAATTCTGTATCCAACCGCACATTTCAAGCCCCAGCTGGATGGTGTTGGTGTTTGTTAGCCTACTTTCGGTTGTCATTAAAAGCCACAGAGGAGGGAAATAAGCATCACTCATCTTACACGTTAGTAACTGGATGCCCTCTAGCGAGACTGTCACGCTCTCAGATCTATTAATTCTTTATTCCCTTATGAGAAAGAGAGAAAAGACCTTTACTGCTTTCCTTAACGTAAAAATTTGGGAGTGCATCCTGTAGCTAAGCAGAGTGTGCAATGCCCACTGAAAGCAGAATTTTATGCCTGCCCAGCAGAGACTTGCACAGCAACTTTGGGCTGTAGCGAAGGCGCGGTCCTGGCCGCCTGTTCACTGCAGCGATCGAGAGCAGCGTGCACGTAATCACCCTGGGCATTGGCATACAGTATTGTTCTTTGGTGCGACTGTCCACTCACAGCTATGTTATTTATATTGATATATATGACACAAAGGAAGCTATCTTTGCAGAATTATCCTCATGGAGTTGCTTTCCTCAAGTGTCAAGGATCATCCTAGCCCGTAGATGAAGCGGTTTGTTTGCTGCCCTGTGCCAGGAGGCATGCAGGTTGTTCCTGCCCAGTCGCTCCTGTTGAAGGATGTCTGAAGAACATCCCTAACTATCTGACTGTTTGCTTTCCCTGCCTGATTTTTGTAAAATGCGTCAGACAGTTGAGGCTAGTTTCTGTTAGCATATGTAACTAGGTTTTGAAACAAAGCTTGTGTTTTGAAGCATCTCAGGAGCAGTATTTTTCTCATCTTCATTTGTTTTTATCTGTGTAAGGAAACAAGAATAATTTTCAAAGAAATTGTAGCAGGGAGAATAAATTCTGAGTAAGCAGGGGGGCCGCTGGCAATAATACCTGGGTGCAGTCTCAATGGTCCTGATTTGGCTTTAACGTCGATAGTTTGGGAGAATGGATATCTGCAAAAAATGCACTACCTAAAGGCAATACATCATGCCGATACGCTTGCAAAGATTGCCAAGTGTACCAGCCAGCGCATGGAATAGACTTTAAGTAGTATGGTACTGCAGAATTTTTGTTGGGGTCACAGAAATATTTAACCCATGTCGTAAAAATGTGTTCTGTCAGTGTTTCCATGTGTCAGATGTGGCAATGGTGAATTCAGGCCTAGAGCACTTTCTACTGCCTGAGTCTTTCTCAAAATCTGCTTATGCTATCCAGGGGTGTTTAAAAGCAGATGTAGCGTGGCAATATTTGATTTATATGAACTCAGTGAGGAGATTTCCAGGGAATTAATACTTGACATTTCAAATATGTCGTGTGACTTCACCAGGCAGTTTGTAGGATGTGAGAGTTATTCTTCAAAACTGTAAATTACCAATTTAAATATTTTAATACTAAATATTTGAGCTCTGTTAGTAGGGCTCTTGGCATGTGAAAGTACACAAAGGATTTCTTCTGTTGCTTTCCCCCATCCCCTTTTAAATGCCAAGATTAGGCTTACCTGAAAAGAAGCCATTATTTTTCTGCAATGTTAGAAGTTGACCCTGTGCTTACTGCTCTGAAAACAATAGAGAAGGGAGAGCGTAGCAGTTGTTACCAGTTAACTGCAATGGCACCTCATGCAATGCAGGACTCCTCCAGTCTTTTGCAATCACCTGTGCCTGGCCAGCCTGCTGTTGTACACACACTTGGCCCAGGTATAACTGCAAAGAAGTCAATGGCCTTCAAGATTGCTGCCTTCACCCACTTTTCACTGTGATGTGGTGAGAAAGCATGACAGTCCAGTGTTTGAAGTTGCCAGCTCAGATTATTTAAAACATCTTTACACACTAGATAGTCACGTTTTGTTTTGGTTGGTGGATTTCCCCCCCACACCCCAAAGCCAACTGAAGATTTGCTTTACTGTGGGACTGGAAGGATTGTGGGGCTGAGAGATGATAAAGAACTTCAAGTTGTACAGGGGAGGTAACAGCAAATGTTAGTTTAAAATTGCCATGCAGCTGGCGTATTTTGGAATATAACTTGCAAGTAATTTTTTTCTCTTTAACCATTTTGTATTTTATTAAAAGCCCAGTACATTTTCATTTAAAAACATTTTTAACTGGAAGTCATTTGCAATATTATCTCCCAAGCAGCTATCGCCCTTATCAGTGCTTTGATATTTAGGTGCTTGCCAAATACAAATTGCAGTTCTACTTTCCTTTTTGTACAGTGTCTGGCTAGCACGAACACTCAGACTGAAAACCAGGCTTCGCTGATGTCGTGGAAGGAAGGATCTCAGCTGGATGCACATACTGCAGCGTCTGAATTGCAGCCATCCGAGGAGAATTTGCAAATGCCAGGTAAGAGCCCAGCCTCTGTGTTGGCACGAAGGGGGAAAAGGGATGCAAAGGTTCACAGCCGTCTGCCTCGCACCACCCCTGGAGCTGCCCAGGTCAGTCTGTAGGGAACCTTAAGCAGGGTTGGGACTGAAGCGTTCCCCTCTGCACCAGGTGCCAGCCTGTACGCACTTCCACTGATGACCACTTGGATTCAGGTGCCTTGAGGGATGGGTCCTTCCATGCAAGGCAACCCAAATCACTGCTTTGTGTCCTTTTTGCTGCTTTAGTGCAAGTCTCCTGGAAGTGCCCCAGCTCTTATTTTTGAGAACAGAGTGAATGGGAAGAGGAGGAGAGGGGTGCAAGTGATCTGTCTCCTCTAGAGAAACCCCTCCATTTAGGGTAAGCTACTCGAGTAGGCACTAGAACAGAGCCCAGTAAAAATGTCTGCTGGGTACCTTCCCAGCTCATTGATCTGAGTCACTTTCTTCAGCATGGTAAAAGGATGAAATTCCTGAAGGGGCAGTTAAGCATCTATTCCTCACGCAAACCTGACTGCGTTCTGCCACTGGCTTCGATCAGGCTCCTTTTCCTCCACCATGTATAGCAATGTAAAAGATAAAATTCTAGAAGGGACAGGAAGGATTCACAAGGGCACCAAAAATAATTCACGTGGAACCACAGCACTGCTGTGGGCTGCTGTCAATATTGCTGTGTTAGTTGTCGTACTCTGTGCATGCGGCTGCAGAGGGGACAAGATATCCCTCGCTACCTCGCAGACTAAAGCAGCATGAGACACTTGTTCTATTACGTTAACACTTGGAAGTTTTGTGCTAATTCAGCCCCTGCTCCACATTCCAGACTTAAGAGATTAATGGGCAAGCCAGAAATTACACTTCATCATTGTAGTGTATATGGTCGGTATGATTTGTGTCTTTTTCCTACCTTCAGAAGTCAGGTAGCGGGATTAGAACAGGAAGAGAGAAGTGACATGCATCATAGGTAAACAACAGTCATCAATCTCTTCCTGTGACAGCATTAAAAAAAGTACAGTCACTCTAATAGGCTCTGGGATTCCCCGTAATCAACTAGAACTTCCAATTTCCGTTTCTGAATATATGTGGTTAGTACTAGAAACTTTTAATCAGCATAGTGGAAGAGGGAGAGGAATTAGGTGATAGACTACCGCACCTAAGAATTTCTCTCTTAGAAAGAAAAGATAAATGAAAGCGAAAATGTACTTGGTGAACCATTTAACGCTTTAAAATTATTTTTGAAAATTTAGTTTTCATAGTAAGCATACCAAACTATAAAGCACACAAAGTCCTTAACTTGCAAAACAGTTTTATTTCACACGTATACAAAGTTAATAGACATTTTAAAACGCTTACAGTACTATACGTTACATCTACTGCCACTGAATATGTTAATAGGGGACTTCAGAGGTCTCTTGAGTTTTCCAGTGTCCTACACAATCCCTGTTCTCCCACAGGTTTCAGCCTACTTCTCTGTACAGGTTAGAGAGGGCCTATTTAGAGTTGTCCAGAGTACAAAACTGGGAGGACTGGGGCAGAATGTGCCAGGCCCACATCTGCACGCTGAGAAGATAGGTACATGAACACTTCTCCTTTCCTCTCCTGAAATGAATTCTCCCCTTGCTGGGCCCTTACAGCTCAGGAGGGCTGACGCAGCTGTTATAAGGAGCTGATCCAGAAGCTGGCTCTTCCTTTCTTATACAAACCCCCTTAGCGCTGCCAAGCAGCAGAAGCTGTCTGAAGAAAAGAGGGATTTTAACAGATACTGGTGAAATACTGTGCTTTCTCTCCTCTTCCCATTGAACTCTTCTGACATTTTGCCCCCTACTTGCCACTTCACTGTGAGCAGTAACAAACTCTCCTTCAGGCGCCTTAGAGAGGTGACTTAGGATTATACCATTTCCCTGCAGTTTTGAAGCTGACTGTCTAATCAGGACCCAAGGATAAACCCCCCTGCCGAACAACATAACTGGATGTCATGCTGTGTGTCACTGCTCTGTCACCGTAATACAGAAGGAAATGCGGCACTCCAGTAAGTCCTAGACTGACAGTATATGCAAGAAATAGTCAAGAAAATTAAGGTACTCCTAAAAAAAAAAAAAAAAAAGAAACCCAAACCTGTGATGCCTGAAATGAGTTTGGATTGCATGGATCTCAATATATTCAGTGTTCCCCAGATGTCCAAGGTGAGCTATTTTTTCACTTTAGATACGAGTCCTCCCTGCAACTTGACTGTAAACAGCCAAAGACAAAATTTACCCTACTGCACCACAGAACTGAACTTTTTGGGTATCTAAAATCCTGGCATAACAGCAGCTCTGTAATGCCTTGGGAGTAAGGACGATGGCACAAGATGTTGACTGGTTATACAATGAACTTCGATCATCCAAGCAAGTTACATTCAAGTAAACTAGGTTTCAGATGATCAGATAAACAGAAGAACATGGGCTGATGGCACATAGTTCCAAATGAAGAACCAAATCTGGTTATCTACATTTGATTCCCATTAGGTCTAACTTGCCCTGGGAAAACAGTGTTTCATACAGAAATAAGGACAAATATGCAATTGGGTTTAGAGTCTTTCATGGAAATAAACAAAAGGAGACAAACACCAAAAGATAACCTAAAAGGAATAAAAATACTGTGCTTGTACCTTCATTCTGTAGCCTTAGGAAAGTCAAAAGTGGCCTTTCCCAGCAGCAGTGGGAATCTTCACATCTCAAGTGAAATGTCTTTTAGTTAAATAGCTGAAACACAGCATTCTTTATCCAAAATGGCAATCAATAAAATTGTCGGGGGGGAGGGGAAGGGACCCTGCCTTTCAGGTTCAGTTCATCCTCCCTTTTCACTTCTGCAGTGTCTCATTTTAACAGTTCTGGGTACTGAAGCCCCCCTTCCCCAATTAACTTTGCTGAAAAAGAAGAATGAATGAAAAATCTGTCCTTTCAGACTTTCTTTATATGGCAGAAAATACGCAGGAGAGACAAGCCCAGTTTTTAAGTCTTTTCCAGGTTATCTTTTGGACCAGCTGTATAGCAAGGCAACAAATATTAATATAAGCTAGTTTTCTTCATGATTCTCAAAAATTCTTGCTCGCTTACTTCTCCATCTCCATCTCGATCAGCTTCATCAATCATTTCCTACAAAACACGTTGTACATTTGATCAGGCACTGGACTCCAAACACAAGATCTTCCATTCATTAAACCAACAACAAATCAGAAGCACTTCAAGTGAAAATATAACCATGTATTTGATTGCTCTTCCTATTTCTGACCTCTCAGCCCTTTTTGTATAGGCATAAATTTGCACCCAATCCTTGGGAGCTACAGGATTGGTCTGTGTCTGGTAGAAAAGCTCTGGCAAATCATAATTTACCTGAAGTTCTTCATCTGTTAAATTTTCTCCCAGCTCCTTGGCAACCCTCTTCAAGTTTTTGAATGAAATTTTGCCTGTCCCATCATCATCAAATAATCTAAAAGCTTTCAAGATTTCTTCTTTTGAATCCTTTTCGCTCTAAAACAAAACATACATTAATTAGAAAACACCTGCCACCGAGATATTCCTTTTCAGTACTTTTTTTACGCTGTCACAAGAATTTCTATTCAGAATTCCTACCATTTTTTGCGTCATCATAGCCAAAAAGTCTTCAAAGTCAATGGTGCCACTTCCTTCTTTGTCAATATCTGCTATCATTTTCTTAATTTCTTCCTTCTTTGGCTCGAAGCCTAAAGCACGCATAGCAACCTGTGACAAAAAGCAATTTGGTTAGGAGGCCACCAGAATTACAGTGTCAGCAGTTGCACTAAAGCTTGTTTAATTTCCTTCTCCAAAACTGTAATAATAACTCACTGCAACGAAAACATCTTGATCTCTCTTACCAGCTTGTTTCATCTTTCCAAAGAGTAATAGTGTAGGTCTGATATTCTTAAGACTCAGATGTACTTTCTCTTTAGATCCATGTGGAACATGGATGTATTTCTGAAACTAAGAGGAACTTTTTGTGTCTGAATTAGGTAAAGGTTCCGATCTACATAGTTCCTAAAGGGACTGGATTATCAAAATGGGACTTCAAGGGAGGCTGGAGACCAGGAATGTGACCTCGCTCCATTTGAAATTAAGGGCAGAATGCCCATTGATTTTGATGGCTGCAGAATTACGTGCAGTTAACTTACACAATCCAGTACACGAGAGAATAAATCCCTGTGCGTAGCTCTTGGCACCTCTGGCTAGGTGGTGGGAACTGACAGTACTCCCCGAGTGCCTCAGCAAAGCAAAGACTGACTGCTGCCCTAGTTGAGGAAAAGCAAAGCAAACCACCTCAGCCTTACAGAGCGCAAGCAAAGTATTACTGTAAAAACAGTTGTGTAGATTATTGTACAAATGCTTAATGTTAACATTGTTTAAAACCAGGCTCTGGCATTTCACCAGCCTAGAACAATGATTTTGCTCCTTGAGTGTTTATTGGTAATTTCACAATCCTGGTGTGCCAGATGGTTACAGCATATTTAATTCAGAGACTGAAGTTTCAAGAACACATAACTAGAGGAAGATTTGAACTTTGAACGTTCGTTCTTCCTATATGCTCTAGTGGAAATCAATAGTTAATATTAGGCAGAAATTTTCTCACTAAATGCTCTTCTACTGGAAAGTGCTAATTCATCAGAAACTTAACATTTAACTGAATTGTCTTTTCTGACCAGTTTCTTGCGATGGGACAACTGAAAATGTTCCATTTTGTCTTTCAGAGGGGAACGCTTTCTATTGTAAAATATCCACTATTGTGAATTAATTTTGAAGAAGAAAAACATAGCATTAAATGGTTGATGCTAAAATGTTTCAGTCCATTTTAAGAACTATATTTTAACATGTATAATCTGTGTTCAGGGAACACACTCTCCTTAACCAAGCATAAGTACCTCCAAATATATCCTGAGATAAGCCACAGGCTTAGATAAGCCATGCTTCTAGGTACGCAGAAATTGAGGCAGAGTGTGTGTATATGAGAAATGAAGGTCAAGGAGATAATTAAGATAAAAGCTTCACGCTTAAAAAAAAGCTCAGACACACAAAAACCATAGGGAGAGAACTGACAAAAATCTTCCCCCTTGTACTACTGTGTGTGTGCATGTACGCACACACTACCTGAATTGGTACTGAAATGCAACTCACATCTCTGGTTTGTTCTTTTTTAAATTAAAAACCAGCTAATTTTTGGATGAAAATATGTGTATAACTTTCCTGAATGTGTGCAAAATCTGTGTTTACTTCTGAGATGAAGAAAAAAATGTGATATTCTGACATTCGTCCTGAAACAACAAAAGTCTGCTTCCCAGAAACAATGATTTTTAGCCAGTTGTGAAAACTGAAATGTGTGCTGTGTTGTGTGTACCTGAACAGAGGAACTGTTTAGTTCCTCTAATGCTCAGATATTCAAAGCTATCATCTGACCTACTGTCCATGTATTAGAGAAGCCTGTCTGCTCTCAAGTATTGCATACAGAGCTTTCTCAGGTTAACCATGTAGTATACCCCAAATTTTGTCATGACAGCAAGCCATTATTCTTGTTCGTACTCCAAAATAGTTAGGGTTGGACAAACAGGAGAAGAAGCTACAATTTTGAGATCAAAGATACTTCCATCCAAGAAAAAGAAGTTTGAAAACCTTCAGTTCTTTTATGTCAATGCTTCCAGATCCATCAGTATCAAACAAATCAAAAGCTTCTCTGATCTCCTGCTTTTGCTCTTCTGTAAGTTCAGGTTTCAAGCCACTTTTCTTCCGCTGGGCTGTACTTAAGCCAGGTTTTCTATAGTTGGATGCCTTCAGAAAGTAAAGGAGAGAAAAAATAAATAGCCCACTCCGGGCAAATTCAAAACACAACTAAATTATAAATAACGACAGTGAAGCTGTAGCAGAAGTGAGAGACGTTCTTTGCTGCAAGTCGTAGACACTGGGTCTCTATGCTTGTTGTCTTAGGTTATTCTAGAAAGAAAACAAGCTGAAGACTTTGTTACAGAGGAATACGCATTTGGGCTTCATGTTTTCAGTTTTAAACATAAAGATCATCAATTAAAGGAGTAATGCCAGAAAAACAGGCGGCCAGTCTGAAAATGAACACTCCACTGAGGTGACTACAACCCTCTGCACCTCCTGCCGGTTGCTTTGATGTTGTCAGGAGTGGTTTCACCTGGAAAACGTGAGTAAATCATCCTCACATCTACGAAGCCTGGTTGTACAGGGTCTTGACTGTAAGTGGGACTCAAATTCAGCCACTCCTCAAAGTCAGCACTGAAATGGGATGTCTGAGAGCATCTGCTCTGTTGGAGCAAAGTTTAAAGGGGGAGCTGCACAGCTCTAGCCTGCCTGTCCACCCACTGGCTATGGCACTAGGTAACAACGTGCCATGGTAGCAATGAGACCAACACAAAATCTGTCCTGGAAGGAGAACTAATCTGCTTGTGCTGAGCTGGTGCATTATTATCCAGGACGCTTCTGACACCTTTCCTGCTTGTGGTGTAAGCTAGTGCAGTACAGTGTTTCTCCCCCACCACCTGCCTATCGAGCAGGAAAGATGTTTTCCTGGAGTACTGGTTTTCTTCTCAACCAGCAGCAGACAGATTTTAGTCCTTCAGTCCTGAATCTGCACAGATTCATGGAAGGAAGGGCAGTCCCTCCCTCCTCCCCCTTTTAACTGGTTGGGCTTTATAGTAAAAGTAAATAAAACAAAGACCAAGACGGGAATTTGTTTTCTAGCTACTGCTGAGCAATCTCTTACCTCTGCTGAATTGTTACTATTTTTTAGCTGGGATCTCTCTTTTAAATACCCAATGTGTAACACACAAGATTCCATTTTGTTGTATTTGGAAATGAAATTTCATTTTTTAACATTATTTGTTCCTTCCAGGTTGGATTGCAAACCAATTTGTCTGGCACACCTCTGACTCTTCCCTGCCATTAACACGGGCATCAGATTTTTACTCCTTATATTCTGCTCTGGAAGAAACCCACGTGAGACCTTTTCCTGACTATAAAGGAAAAAATGCCAACACACTACCTGAACCTTTTTCTTGCATCCTGCGTATACACCTACAAGCCTAGTGAAAATGTTGAAGATGCAGAGGAGCGGTGTGCATATTGCTGCCTGTTCCATTTATTTCAAAACTTCAGTTGTACAAATCCATTGTATGTTTCGTCTTCTCGCCTACCCGATGCCATTTAAATGTGCCAGATGCTACAGGCGACCAAATGAAGTGGAGGAGGTCAGTAAGCTGTGCTAAGATTAACCAGGCATATTTCCTCCGGCTTAACCCCACGCCCTTGAAAGCAGGTGACGTATTTTGCGATTCTTGGTGTTTTATCGGGGGTGTTTTTCATGGAGCTAAGTTTTGGGTTTGGGGGGGGGGGGGGGGGGGGCTCTCCTTTCCCTTTTTGGCCGGGGTGTTGACTTCCGCGTTGTGCGAGGAAACCAAGCAGCAGCGACGGCCTTGCACCCCGCCCGGTCCCCACGCCAGCTCCCCACAGCCCTTCGAGCCCAAGGGCTGCCTGCCCGCCCGAGGCCGGGGAACGGCAGCGTGCTGCGGGGCCCTGGGAAAGCCGAGCCCCGGCCCCCTGCCCGCGCCGCGGCCGCAGCCAGGAGCCTGCACCAGCCGTTCCGCGGGAGGGAGGCGGCGACGGGAAGGGGAAGGACGCTCACCATCTGGCCGCCGCCGGGACGCCGCTCCGGGACGGGACGGGCGGCTCGGCCCCGCTGCTCCGAACGGCCCGGCCCGCCTCGCTGGGACGAGGGCACCCACCGCCGCAGCCAACGGACACGGGGCCGTCCAATGAGCGAGCCGGGTGTACCGCGGGGCCCGCCCCCTTAGCGTGGGCCAATGGGCAGTCGGCGGCCTCGTGATGTCAGCGAGAGCGCGGGGGCCGCTCCGCCCGCTCACTGTACAAACAAGCGGCGGTGTCCTGGCAACTGGGCGCGGCGCGTGCGGCGGCCGTTGGTGGCGCGCGGGGTCCCACCTCACCTCAGCTCGCCTCAGCCCGGCCCGGCCGCGGGGAACGGAGGAAAATACAGCCGGATCGGTGAGAAACCGGCCCCTGACTGTTGCCGGGCCGGCGGGGGCTTGGGCCGGCCCTCCAGCCGGGAGGCAGCGGCCGGGCCACCACCGGGCCTGAGCAGGCCAGCTCCGGGGCGCCTGCTGAGCGGCCGCGTCTCCTGCCGGGGTGCCCTCCGCCGCCCCGCTTGCGTGCTGGCTGCTCTGTGTTTCCAGGCTGCGAGTGAAGCGGGGCTGGTTCGGCTACGCTAGTCTCCTTCCTACATTAGTAGTCATAGCGCTGGCTCTTAGGTAGGCCAGGTAAGTCGTGACAGTTACCTGAACCCTTGGTGGGTTAGTTGCAAGCAGAGCATTTTCTGCCTGTTTCTCGTTCATTGTGCACCAGTGCTGGCACAAGAGAAGGTATGCATGTGCACGCATGCAAGAGTTTTGCCAACGTTTCACAGAAATACATTAACTTGGAAAACTCATCTAAAGTTTTGTTTAGCCTTCATGGTTGAGGCGCTGTAAGACAAAGCGAGTAATAAGTGTTTGGCATACCTCTTGTATCCCAGAGTTCCTCCCTTGAGACCCCTAAAACCTGTGCGTGTAAAGGTAAACCGAACATAAGGTCGAGTTTTGTTTTGCTTGCAGAGACAGGTGACGAGGCAGGCAGCAGTAGGTCAGCATGCAAGTTAGCTCAGCAGAAGCCATCTCTAGTTGGTGTCTCATGCATGGCTGTCTTTCACAGCCAGTTTGGTTATTCATTCTCCAGGATGCCTCCTCCTCTTTGCTGACCTCACTTGTGTTTGGCTCCGAAATGTAATTCCACTCAATCCTTTACCTTTTCTACCTCAGACTAGATGGAAAAAGACTTAAAAGGTCAGGCGATGGGGGGTGTGAAAAGTTGAATTTTGGGTCTGCTGTATATTGGTTCCTACAGCATAGGATAGCGTGATGTTCTTGCCAAAAGAACATGTGTAAAACAAAGGGGGGGAGGTATCACACAAAATCATAAATCACACACAACAGAGGTTGTGCAAGCAATGAGATAAAAACATTCTTTCCTGTAAGTGCATGCCCTGCCTTCATCTGGTTTTGCAGCCAAGCCCTGGGTCCATTTGGTTCAGGTTTATGGATCTGCAGGAGTACAGGCTGGCGTCCAAAATGAAGGTACGGTTTTAAAGTATGCATTTAAGCTGAAAGTAAGAGGCACATTTTTCAACTTCAGTTTCAGAGAAAACATAGCTAAGCAACTTGTAGTTGGCTGCGTTGAGGTTTGGTGGAAGTGCCTTGACTTGATAGAAGGTGCTGCAGTAATTAGTCTGTTCATAACCGGTCTTGCTTTCACATTCATTGAAATAAAAACGCCATTCTAATAAGACAACAGCTCATGTTGCTGAGCTGAACCCTCGCTTAGGAGTGACTGGGGAGTAAGAATTCCACTGTACTGGAAAATGGAAACCCCTTTCCCACCAGCCCTTCCGTAGTTGTCTCCCATCCAAGCAGCAGCATGGCCTTCTGCCCAGACCTACGTGCTAAGGACCTAGGTAGTGAGAGAGCATTACTTGGCTTTTCAGCAAAGCTAATTTAGCTCTTTCCTAAATTTTATGAAGAGAACCACAAATTGGTTATTTGTTCTTTCTATCAAAACAAGAGCAGGTTGAGAAGTGACCATTACTAGCTGAGAACTGCTTGAATTCAGAAACAGTGATCTCAAAAAAACCACCCCACCCACCCCCCAATTACTGTCTTAGTAAATCCTTAAGAGAAATCAGATGGAATGAATTTTTGGGGGAGCAGGGGAAACATGTTTCATATTGGATTCTGTAATCCAATGATTATTATTTAATCACTTGCATTTGTTTGTTTGTTTATTTCAAAACAAACTACCTGTGATATTAACCGAAGGATTCCAGTTAAGAAAAAAGAGACATTTTTGTTATTACCACTGGAAGTAGTGATATGGATACGTAGCATGGCTAGGCCATTATCACAAGAGATCGCCAAGAGAAATTTCTACAAAAACCCTTAAGCAGGCTGGATGGAGGTTTTCAGATGTGCACTCCCAGTGCAGTTTTAAAGTCAGAAGTACTTGCTTATCTAAAAGTCATTTTCTTAAGTTGCTGATTACGGGTAACTGTAGACTAAAATAATTTCTTGGTTAATGACTGTTTTGGTACTTCAAGATGTATCTAGTAATTGAAGGGAAATTCTGTTGTCGGTTTGGGCTAGACTAGAACTTCAGGTCTGTCAGCATATAAAGGTTATTTTTGACTGCCTGCTCTGCTTTTTAAATTCACACTTTGTCTTCATTTGAGTTAATATTCAGACGGACTTTCATTGAATGGGGTGGAAAAAGAGTTTTTTGGATTTGGAATAGCTATGCAAAGGGACCTTTAGGGAGATGAAATAAGTTATTTGAATCTGAGCAGAAAAGGTATGTGGCTAAGGCTTCTTAATTCTTGGTGTGTATACTCTTTCATTTAAAAAAAAAAAAAAAGGAAGCTTTAGTTTAATCCATGTGGTCTGCCACAGGAGTGTGGCGTGGAAGGGATTTCAAGGGAAAGAATCCTTACTTTTGGCATGTTAAACTGAGTAGTAGATCAAAACTTTAAAGTCTTGGCAGTTTGCTTTGTGAGGTATAAAGAAGTGGCATTCTGTTTCGTATACATTTAATGAAGAATTGATGCGTGCTAAATGGAATAAATAGAATTGGAATAAAATAAGTTTAATTATGTTTTTCCAGATTTGAAGGTTAAAGTCAGTGGCATAACTATTGGTACCAAGATGGATCTGTACAGAGCACTTTGGTTTTGCCCATAATTGTCCATTCCGCTCTAAGGAACTTTTGCTCTAAGTAAGGCAAATAACTGGAATTCCAGATAGCCAGTCAGGAGAGAAGTGGTAGTTCTATAGAATCTGTACTGCTTCATGTTTAAGAAACTACTTGAATTAACAGCACTGTAGTATCTGCCAGCAAGAAAAAATGCCATGGTATTTTAGTAACGCACCATTTCAGCAACTATGTGCATTGCTATCTCATAATAAGTGCGCAGGATGAAGAACTGTTTTGTACAGCCAGCCTCACAGGAGAGCTGTGTTCAATGTTAGGCTGGTAATTTAATTTTTTGGTGATATATGCTCTGGAGTGCTGTGAGGATGGGGCAATAAGTTTGTGTTCTGTTCACAGATGCTGCCTGCTGCCCATGGCTTTCAGGGATGTGAATGCAAGAAGACATATTGGACTTCAGCAGCTCTCATCCTTAGCATCAGCTGGAAGAACATTACTGGGGCCGATGAAATCATGTAAATTCATTGTGGATGAAAGCACCAACCAAAGCACGCTGATTTGTTCTGCTGTTAGACTGATTGAAAGTTTGGATTTAACTAGTGCTGCCGGACAGCTTCTTAATGAAACCATTCAAGCACAAAACAAGGAGTTTAAGACTGGGATGAGTACCCTGTTGTTTCTCACTGGTGCATGGAGCAGTGCGGTACTGGAGTGCCTCCAGCAGAATGTTCCTGTTTCGGCAATAGTATCCGTGATGTCTGAGGGGTTGAACTCTTGCTGTGACAGAGTCCAGTGTCTTCAAGTATCAATACATGATGTAAATAAAGAGCTGTGTTCTAGCAGTGTTGGGCCAAACGCTTTTACAAGCAAAACTTGCCAAATTGGACGTGACAGTCTTCCAAATCCTCAGAGTTTCCTGTATTTTCAGAAAGATATTTCTGTACCAGAAGAAGTAATTCCAATAAATTCTTGTTCCCATCAAGAAGATGATTGTAATTTTAACAAGTGCCTGGTTTCACCTCTGGCCGGCTTCGGTTCGGTAACTTCTCTTGCCCAACCAGCGGGTGACAAAAGTACATCTGTGATTTCTGGAAGCGGTGTTGTCATGTCCAGCTGTAACAAACAGAAGTTAACCTATAGCAGATACTTCAGCACTCTAGGAGAAAGCCATTTTTCAAGTCAGCAAGGTAGTTTTCAGGGATACCTCTCGGGACAATCAGCAGATCCATGTGAATGTTATGGTTTAGGACACCTGGCAATGACTCTGAGCCATGGAAATCAGACTAGCATGAAACTGCTACAAAGCATTGTTGCGTATCAACAAGAGAGAGCAGAATGCAGTGGCTCTTCCCAGTTTAAAATTGCAGAAATTGTGACGTGCTGTTTACTGGGCCTGCCTGAAAGCTATTCTGGTATCTCCCCAGGCTTTGTCACATTAGTATCACCAGAACAAGCCACAGTTCTCCAATACTTTGAAGACAAAGCCCTTCGGATTCTGCTAATGGATGGTGACCTAACTGAACGATATCGTCACTTAGGTTTTAATAGACCATGTAATGTAAGGACCATATTGGAGCATCCTAGCCTACAGGAAGGCAGAGCAGGAGACTTGTGGCTAAGCAGTACGTTAGATATTCTGACAAGCTTTGAAGTAAACTTGGTTTTGGTCAAAGGAAACGTATGCGAAAACTTAATGGAAAGATGCATAGCAAACAGTATATTGGTAATTGGTTCTGTGACGGGGGATGTGTTGTCTGCCTTCGGGGAGGTCACCAGCAGCCAGCCAGTGACATACCTCACCCAGCTGAATGCCGCTTGTGTGGGGAGCGGGGCCCAAGTGGAGCTGTGGAAGGCCTGCGATGGGCGTGCCATGGATCTGGGTGAGCTTGTGCCAGTCAGGATAAAAGCGCAAGGAATTCCCTTGCTCACGGCTGTGCTTACCACTACTGTAGCTTCAAAGATGCAGCTCATTGAAGACCAGTTCTGGACTTTAGTGCATCGACTCCATCACGCTTTAAATGACAAGAAGGTTTTTCTTGGTGGTGGTGCAGTGGAGCTCTTGTGCCTTAGTCACATTCAGATGCTTGCAGAACAGCCTTTACAACCAGGAAATAAAGATGCCGTGAAAGAGTTTCACAATCCTTGGCTGGCAGCATCGGCGACAGAGTATAAATCAGTTGTGCTCCAAGCATTAGCAAGCGGCTGGAAGCAGTATCTTTCAGTGGTTATGTGTAACACTGCAAAAGCTGCATCGGAGTTGGAAGCATGTACCTCAGTTGATCATCACCTCAAAAAAGCAGCTGACTGTGGCTCCCCCTCAGCATATATACTGAAAGAGTTTAGAAGAGGTGATCTGCTCAGGGGTGGTTCTGGTCCCTTCGCTGACCACAGAGAGGGTTTAAAGGTTTATGATAATGTTACAGCCAAGACAGAGGCATGGCGGAGAGCTCTAGACTTGGTGCTACTAGTGCTTCAAACAGATGCCGAAATTATCACAGGTCCCAAACGGAATCAGCTATTGAACTCACATGTGTCAAGTGAATTTATGTTTTTATAGGACTTGCAGGCTTTATTTATAAGTCCGTGAGTCAGTGGAAGGCGTCCAGATGCAACCTACATTTCTTCATCGTTTATAAAGCAAACATTTAGATGTGATCATAACTTTAGAGTGTAACAGCAGAAATCAGAATGTGAGACAGTCACAAGGTAGATATAATTTCCCATTTCTTGAAACGGGAGTTAAATAACAAACAAAAATCACTTGTGGGCTTACCTCTAACCCCAGCTGTGCATTTCTGACTAAAGATATTCTCTGTATGGATAGATTAACCCAGTCAAATGGACTTCTCTAATACTATTTAGCAGAGCAGATGTGCCGTTCTTTTTTTCATTATAATGAGGAGCACTGGGCAGGTGGGTACATGTCGAGTCTAGTTGGAGAAGAGTTTGATATCTTGGATGTGCTTATGCTCTGAACATGTGCTGTCTGTATTTGGACTTGTGTTCTGTAAATTATTCTTGTTTAATGTCTTAATGTCTTCTAAAGAAGGGTAGGGATTTCTTACATAGCATTGGCATACTTGTGTTAAATGAAAGAATATATATAACGTATTAAATTTTAATTATTATCTTGCTCTTAATTTCTGTACATTGCAAATGTAAGAGTTAAACTTGCCATAATTTGAGTGTTACATTTTACACTAAGAGATTGCATTAGTATATTCTACTTTTGCATATTTATATAGGCCATATATCTCCTATTTTCAAATATATACCCTTTGGAATGTCTCTCATTTTGACATAAATTCAGGCTGAATCCTCCCTTTTGGTATTATAGAATGGATGTATCTCTACACAAAGTTTTCTTTTACATCATGAGTTGGATTTTTAGATCATTTCCTTTGGGTTCTTTCAGTTATCCTTGCAGAGAGGAAAATGTTGTATTATGTTAGCTGTTGGCTAAAAACTGAAAATGACTCTATCGCGATGATTGAGGCAAGGCATTTTTTACTGTGTTTCAGCACTTAAAATTTGAAAGCAGAGCCGTGGAGAGCTGGCACTTGGTTGCAAGAAAGAGGTGTGTAACTATGGAGATACTTTTTCTGAATTGGAATTCTGAATCACACTTAAAGTGAAATGTCTCGCCAGTCCAGTCAGGTGAAAACAGAATGGAAAAAGAATGGAAATGGTGATACTAAAGCAGATTCTTGCTTTTCGGAACTTCCTCATTAAAATGCTAATTGCTGGTGGGTTAAGCACTCACTTGTGATTGCTGGTGGCCCACAGTCCTTCTGTGGTGAAAGGTAAGAACTGGGGTGGGCTAAAGAGTGTTTTCTGAGTCGTGATTCAGTGGAAAGGCAGACAAAAACCGAGAGGTTATTCTACTCTTAGAGCCTTCGCTGCTACTTATTTACTATTTGAAGTCAATGTTATTTCTTCTGGATTTGGTTTCCTTGCGGTATCTCCCCACTGCAGAAGACATCTCAGAGAAGAGCCATCAGCTGCCTCAAACCCCTGTGACCACTGGCAGTCCCCCAGTTGACTTGTACTGAGCCTTAACACAGTTCCCTGCCTCTGTTCCCTGTTGGAGTTGCTCCTTCCTCCTGGGAAGGTCCATCCTCTCTACCTGTGCATTTCACGGTGCCCAGTTCCAGAGGGCTTGAGTTAATGAAAAGGAAAGACAATTCCCAAAACGTCTCCCCTGTGGTGCCTACACTTCAGCATTATATCCCATTATAATTGTCAGTAGATACTTGACAGTATCTGATATTTTCTACCTCCCTCATGTTCTCCAGATTTTTTTGCTTCCTTTGACATCTTCATCCCTGTAACACATAACTCACTAACCTACACTGCATTCTGCCAAAAACAGCCCTTTTTGGGACTTGCTTACAGCTTAGGGGTCTCCATAGCTGGGAGTTCCCCGGAGAGGTGGGGTAGGCTACTGAGGTTCTAAATTAACCTTAAACATGAGGTGAAATTGGGATCCTTAGAAATAGTTTTTGAGTGTTGAACTGACCAGAAGCCCTAACTTCATTTTTTATGAAGAAAAGAGTCCATCTTAAATGCATTTTATCCTTGAGCTTTCTTCTACGCTAGTATATATTGTATCAAATTATATACTCGGATCTTTCATAGAGCTGTTTACCCAAGTGGTTCACGCTAGGTGAATAATTGATATATCCTGTATATAAGGAAAAGACACAGATAATGAAATTAATCCTCAAATACGGTTTAGATACATATTAGGTATATATGTATGTGTGTGTATTAGTGTTATACAGTATATTTTCAAAGGTTTCATTCAGAGTTCTCATTGCTGAATCACATATTTTTATATTTGTATTCTATTCACATGTAACTGGAAGGCTTTTAAGGAGGTTAAGGGAGCATATTAATAGCAGTTGCCTTTTAGAAATATGAGAGAAAAACTCTAATGTGTGTAGAAAGCTATGCTCATAGTATTCAGCCATCTCTGACCTGAAACTGTAAATATTTGGTTTTCTAACAAACTCCAGAATTCAGTGGATTTTGGCAAAATCTCATCAGTACTATAGGGGTTTAGAATTTTCATTTGAAACAGTAGTTCCTAGCAGCATAGGGATCTAGTTATATTAAAGTTTTGATCATGCTGCAATTCTGTTTTCATTATTAATTGGCTGGCAATTGATGTTGAACTGCTTGGCCACACTCTTTGTGTCCTAAGACATGAGAGAGAAACAGTTTGGTAGATCAAAAGAGGCAAAAGGAGCTAGTGGCTGTTAGGTGAGAAAGAAATGGAAATACAGCATATAAATAAATATAAACAAACTCTGCTGCTCTGCAAGTGTTTGCAGCTCATGTTTGGCTTTATACTGTTTTTCTTGAACCTCCTGTACGGAGGAGCATTGCATAATCCCTGTTCCCAAGAAAAGATCCAGTTGCACTTTATTTGAATAATAGAGTTAAGTGGATTACGGAAAAAATTGCGTACATGAATTGTATTGAGGTGGTCCAAACATCTATTTATAGGACTCTTAGACACTGAGAGCTGACGCACCAAATGTTGAGAAAATCCAAAATGATGTAATTTTTCCAATCAGGCTTTTAAAAAGCACATAATGATACATTTAAATATTGTGATGCAGAGGTTTTCTAAAAAGCTGTCAGACATTGTATTTTGATTATTTAACACTTGCTTTTCTACAGGCCAAGGAAATGGAAAATTTTATAAAGTAGCTAGATATTGTATCCTGGATTACTTAAAATAATTTCTTTGATATGCATAGAAGATTAGCATGCATGCTGTCCTCAGGGCATCCTCCTTCTGCAGTGTGAAATACAATATACGCATGTGGCTTCCCCACCTTCAAATCCCTCAAACCTCTCTGCAACACAGAATGAGGTCCTGTGTGTGTCTGCCATGGCTCTTGGCGCAGGGAATGATTTCAACAACTGCCGTGGGCGATTTCAGCTTCTCCCGGGCAGAGGCTCCTTCTAGGGTACACAAAGGCTGTTTGTGCAGAGTATGATGTGATGGAAGAGCTAAGCTTTTACATTTGATGTGCCTGGGAAATCGGGAAACGACAGAGATTTTAGGGAAGGAATTGTCCCAAGGAGTAGGCAGCGTCTCTCTCTCTGCTGAAACCCTGCCCTAATCAGGTGCCTTGTTTCTCCCTTGCATCCCAGTATCATCATTCCTTGCTCACTCCTCCTCCTCTTTAGGGCTGATGCCATTTTATTTAATATTTATCTTTATAAGGCCAACTTTTTTGGTCTCTCTGCTCCTTCATGATTTCCTGAAATGTAGTAGAGGTCTTAATCATAGCAACAGGACCCTTGTCCCAAGCTGGGCTAGCCTAGAGGGCACAGCCTGCTTGCAAATTCCAGTCCCATAAGGACTGATAGCAATGACCGTGGGAGGGTGGAGGCTAAGGTAGTTATGGAGCAGGAAGGGCTGAAGGAGAAAAGCCGAGTTCACAAGAGAGTTGGGAAAGTTGAGACAATTTATTTGATTGTTTATTTCTCTTTTTGATGTCCCAGGCCAGGGCTGCTGAAGAGGCTGGGAGGATATTTCCCTTTTTTAGGGGAGGGAGGTGGAGAGGGGGATCTAATCTAGGAGAAAGTTATGGAGTGACAAGAGATTTTCAGCTCTGCTCATGAGGACAAAGTGACTGGTAGACCTGAGTTATCCCATCAGTTGAAGGACTGATGTAGAAGGTGCATCTCTGCCCTGAGGGGTGAGGTGTCCTGTGAGGGGAGACAGGAGCAGGCTCCAAGAAGGCTAACGATGGAGATTGCATGTGCTCAGTGAATGAAATAAAGCCCTGACCTTTACAGAAGTGCCAAATCTGAGTTACTTCACGGGTCAAGCGTTTGTCACCCTCACTCTGTTGCTTCATATACGTACCTTTATTTTCTAATAAAAATAGAGCTTTACTGAAAGCAAATTTTACTGGTGTATATCAGTTGGTATAACCACAGGTATTATAGAGGTAGGAATGTGCTACAGAGCACTAGCTAGCAAGAAACGGGCGAGGTCTGTTTTAGCTGTGCTGTTGAGGTTGCTCAAACTGTCAGCTGTTACTTTTTTTTTTTTTTTTACTTTCAGCTTTTCTGCTGAAAGTTGCTTTCCTAGCTGTATTCCTCTAGACTTTACGGTGCAAGTAGCATATCAGGGGTTACTGGAAGGAGGTTTGTTGTGTGTGTTGCAAAGCCTGGTTTTCTGCAGTTAGGGTAAATGCTGCCTGACTTCCCTCTGTGCAGTGGGAAGTCTGTCAACTTTCCTTGTATTTCTTTTCAGTATTTGAGGAAAAACTTCATTGTCTTAGCAGAAAGATGTTAGCTTAAATCCCAAAGGGAGAAGGAAGCCTTGATTACAGAGTTTTCCCCAAGGCTTATGTTGACTGTAAAGTGACCCATTAGTGTTGGCAGAAGATTTATTTGTTTCTTTTCCTTGCTACAGCACAGTGGGTAAAGAAAAGAAAGGGGAAAGGAAAGAGGACTGGGACGGGCTGTGTCTCAGATGAGTTCTGCTATGGTTCCCTCTCTTCCCTTTGGACCTTCTCTCTAACTTCTCATGTGGAAAAACTGAAGTAAGAATAAATCGTGTATGTGCATATATTTAGAGAGAGGGATGTGTGCGACTAGTGCTTGCAGCAGGCCAAATGTGCTACTGGGGCATGGAGCAGCCTGGCAGGTATCGGCTGGCTGCCCCAGCCATCCCACCCGTGAGCTTGGCTGCCTGCTGCCTTGCCCAGCTATGAGCTGGCTGCCCTGTCTTTACCTGCCCGAGGCAGGGAGTGGGGAGCTGGGTGTCTTCTAGCAAAGGCAAAGCTAAACCTCCCTCAGCCAGGCAGTCTGGGATCGCAAATAGCTGGGGTTGGTTTTTATTGAGCCAAGATGGTTTGGAATGGCTTGGTGGGAGGACATGGAAGCAGACTGTTTGGGATGCTCTTCTGGGCTGCCCTATCTCCACTTCAGTTTGTCCTGGGAAAGATTCAAATAAGGGGAGCGAAGTGGAATTTTATTTTATTTTATTTTATTTTTTTTAGAGGATTCAACATTTCAAAAATCTGCCTGCTGTCCTGTGCTCCTCATTCGGGGAAATAACATGGTTTGCTTTTTTACTTAGAAACATCACCTGTCCAGCATGTTCCCTTTTCACGCGTTGGGGTCTACAGTTAGTGAGACTAGATTACCTTTTGCTACGTTACTTTGGGAAACTGATGCAAACTTGCACAAGAATGTTTTTGATCAATGTAAAATGACACTAGTAGCTATAAATTATATCTCCTATATGTCTTCTGTACTCTCCAAGGACTCCTAGGCCCCCATAAAATGTCTCTGGGTGGAGTTAGTAGTAATATTATCTAATTGAATAAGAAACAAGCTTACCCTGGTGTCTGTATGGACACTGCCTAACCTCTTTATTTCCTTTTGAACTTCTTGATTTATTCTTGCTAGTGTTTGTTTTAGAACAAATGTTCTCAGCATGTGTCTTGCCCAGTGATGTTAAGAAGTTTCCTCATCTAAGGCTTTCTGCAGTGGATCAAAGTAACTGGGGTCTTGCAGCAGGCCAGCATCAAGAACCAAACTTCTATGAAAAGCAGGTTGGCTTCCCATAACCAACTCAGGCAGGACATCTTGAGGAGTTGCGCCAACTGTACCAGGTAATGAATGAATGAAATGTCTCATTATTGAATTTTTTAAAAAATCTTTTTTGTGTTTAAACTCCATAACACCCTGCTATATGACAGCGCCATACTCAAATGTGACTGAGCTGCTGCTTCAAGGGCGTGCTTGCTGTACTGGAACCTGCAATGTTGCCAGGGCTGCTGTGCACAACAGTCACTTTTGGGAGAACCTTTAACAACAGACACTTAGTACAAGCCTTACAATTTGTATAAGGGAAATTGACAGGGAATGTTAAATTGTTCAGTTGTTTTTCTACAGCTAATGTAAAACGTGGATCTGGTACTGATCAGCTGTAAATGCTCTTTTTTGTATCAAAACCACAGCCTTTGTGGGAAATTTTTTACTTTTTGAAGGGATCAGGGTGTGATGGGGTGTTCAAAAGCGTGGCACAATGTTATACATTTGCTCTGTGCCTTGCACAACTTTTTGTGTTAATTCTTTACCTTGGGAGTTAAGCTAAACTTTTTAGCTTGTGGTAACTTCCAGAATGTGACCATCCGTACTGCTGTTTCTACAGCTCTTTCCTCAAAGTCACAGAGGAAGTATATTGCAGTTTTATTCCTCTGTCTCTGTAGATCAGTAATCCTTTTGAGATCAATTCCACACCAATACAGTTAGAGCATAGCTTGTATGACAGGAATTTGCAAAAATCAAAAAATCACAGACTAAATTCTGCCACTTGCCGCCAGCATTGCTGCATTAGTTAACCATTTATTGCAAAGCTGCAGGACCAAGACCCTTTTCTTTCAAGATGGTTAACCAAGTGTGAATAGATCTGCAGTCTTAAAGGGCTTCTTCTTTGTAGATAACATTGCTCCAAGAACTAATAGCCACAGGGATGATTTCAGCACAGTTGAGGGGAGAGTGAGAACAGCTCAGGTATGTGCACAAACTAGAGACTAGTTTTTAACCTAAATGGTGGAAGGAAGAAAAGAACACACTGCTCTGCCTATTTTGGCTTCCTATCTGTTTATTCCGTTTGTAATATCCATTTCTTTAGACTTTTGAAAAGCACCCATAGTTACGTCTTTAGCTGCATTTCAGTGATGGTTTGCTGTGAGTTCTGGGATTCAGTTTGTTGCATTATGTTCCTGGAAACTCTGTTGTTATTGCTGTTGTTTCCCTTTTGAAAGCTGCAGTTAGCATTTGTGGCTGTCTACGTGTGCATGTTTTGCAAATTCTGGACTGTATATTCCACAGCACCCAGCAGAGTGCAACTGTGTTATGTGCATTACAGTAAGCCTTGAGAACATAACCTGAGCTGGAACCTTCTGCAAGTACTTCTGCAAGTCCTTACAAATGCTTGCAATACTTGCAGATACAGCAGGGACTAGAAAGGAGTGTGTAATCAGAGGAAACAGTGTCTGAGGTGCAACTGCACTTCTGTTCCCCTGCAAGCACTCCCTTTTCCAGGCATGCGGCATGCATTTCAAGATTTAGTAGAGGAACAAAAATGAAATTAAGTCATGTGTCTGCAGGGTTGAGTACTTTGGTGGCTTCTGGAAGGACAGTCTTTCTTAGAAGGGAGTTTCAAGCTTTTGCTGTCTGAAGACGTTGTCAGTGTAAACTAGTCACAGCGAAGCTTCCTGCAGACTGACTGAGGTGTGATCTCTGTGGGCCAAGCGTTGACCACAGCATTCGCCGTCTCCCTTGCATTAATGCCTTTGAGCTCAAAGCACTGAATCCCCTCAGAGGACATGATGGGAAACATCCTGAGCAGCCGTGGAGAGGGACGGTACGTAAGAGTTCGATAGTTCAGCAGGGCCATGCAGAATCATCAGTGAATTCATTAGTGCAAGGATTTACAGGCAGAAACCCTGCAGAGCGGCTCTAGTAGTCTACAGAGTGGTTGCTGAAATGGGGAGTGCACAGAAGACCTTCAGTGCCAGCTGCGGTGGTCGGGAGCGGGAAGAGAGGGAGTGACGGTGCCTTCCCTGTCCCATGCAGTTCAGGGAGGGACAAGGCAGTTCAGGGAAGAGGTGCTTCCCTGTGTGGAGGGGAAAAAATAGTTCCCCAAATTCTGCCTCCACAACAGGCCCCCGATGGCCCCTGGGGAATGGCTTTGTGTTACATGTAATCCAACCCCAAGTTCACCAGCGCCATCCCCAGCAGGCACATGTTCCCATGATGAGACATGTTTGGGAGGAATCCTTGTGTGCTTTTCAGAGGGGTGGAAAGAAAGGCTGGGCCATGATCATGCACAGATGGTGAAAGAGCTCATGGGAAGGGGGGGGATCCAAGTGGGGAAAGCCTGTATTTGGTTTCCCTGCCTGGCAGAGATTCAAAACAAAAGTAAAAATCTGTTTAGATGGAAAGGAATTCTTTCCTTGGGGACCAAGTGCTACTCCAAACAATAGGATTATTTTTTAATTATTGTAAGAGTATAAATGACAGCATGCAGCTTTTATTTAGAAGTAATGGGCAGATTGGTTCCTGACTGTCTTTTATTTCAGCTCAAATCAGTAGGTTGGGGTTTAGTGCTATTTACAACTTTTGTCTGCTGTGTTGTGAGACCAAATATTTAACCAGTGTTGCAGATTTGGAGAGATGACTAAAAATAACACGGTGAACTGATTTATTTCCAAGGTGTAACCTGAGTCACTGCTTTCACTGACTAACCTTAAAAACAAAACCAAACAACAGAACACCCATATTTGTTAGTACTGAAGAGCCAAAATAACTCCAGAGCAGTTGTATAAAGTAAATTTTATTTATCTATCTACATATATATATACACATTTTAGAGCAGAACAGACACAGTTTCTCCATTAGCAATACTAACCTGTGATCTATTCATACAATCCTGAGCTAGGGCAGTTAATCTATTCACCTCCTGTTTACGTCAAAGAAAACCATCAAAATACCTCCTTTTTCAGAATAACTATCTATTATCAGTAAATCCTAATTTTGTCCAAGAACAGCCTTGTACAAAAAGAACCCCTCCAGTAAATTGAAAGGAATTATGTCTTGTTTTGGGTATTAATTCCTGTATTTCATTTGCTGCTCCCTGCATTTGCAGTTCTGTCTGTGGGTTGCAGCTCAAAGATAGGCATATACCATGCACATACTATTTTAGGGGAAGTGGTCATGAATGCAATTACACGTGTATAATTCCATATGAATATAATGTCTTTGATTCCCCACAGTGATGAAAATTGGACTAGTACACCTGCAGCAATACAGATATGTTGATTAGATCAGTTTAATTAACTGGCAAAGTCCTCCTAATAGAATGTTATTCCAGTTCCTTGAGTATGCCTTGCTCAAGGTAAGGGGCAGCCAGTGTTCAGTACCTCGCTTCTCACTGCCTTTCATCTCTTAGTTTACATAAGCGCTGTTTAAATAACCATCCCAAGCGTATCATTCAAGTTGTTGTTCAAGGATACTTGTTTTCTGGAGCCATTTAGCTGTGACAGTGTGCTGATGGCTACCAGAAGCCAGGAAACTCAGATGTAATTGGCAGTAAGAGAGCTTTACTGGAAAAGAAGCCCAAATCTTTCACTGTTTATCTGAAGTACCAGGCAATTAACTTAAAAAATGGTTTTATGTGTGACCCTGGCTATGCAATTATTCTGGCTTGTATTTTCGAAGTATTTGACATCTCAGAGCAGTGCTGTAAATAAGCTCAACAGAATTGCCAAATGTCAGATCAGTAGTTACAATACATGGAGTTGCCGTGGCTAATAAGGGAACGGCTCTTGAATCTCAGCTGCAGTGATGGATACTCGGGACTGTTTCCCAACAGAGCTTGAGGAGGACCTCCAGCCTTTCAGATTCCTCTCGCAACCATTCATAAGGCCAGTGAAACTGTGGAAGAAGAGAGGAGTTCCAAGGCCAGGAGAAGCTGAAGAAAATTAGTTAAAATTGGTTATTCTAGTGTCTTGTTTGTTCAAGTCTGATCATTAAACAGACTTATTATTAAACTGCTGAAGAAAGGTCTTCCAAAATACAGGGGCTAATTTAAAAGTATGTGACTTCTGTCTGTGCCAAGAGGTGCTGCTTTAATTAACTGTGTTTGCTTACCTGTAAAATAGAACTTCAGACTGCCCTACAACATGATGCTTGGAATTTAGTATGTGGCCATGATGTGAAGAGGCATTATACAAATAAGATGTTCCATTCCCTGCCCTCCCTCAAATGCTCACATCCATCTTCCTCAGCTAATCCTAGTAAATAGGATTTATTACGAATTGGATTTTATTTTAAAAGGCCAATCAAGCTGTTTTCTTTCTGTTTTATGTGTTGCTATGAGCCACTACCATAAATTCAGTTCTTGAATGAGAATTTACAGATGCTTTTGCTGATGTGCATGTGTGACAAGATGTTATTTCGCTGTTATGTTATTCTCTGGAGACTGGAGGGGAAGGGGGAATCATGCTTTGGTCGTGAATTAATACAGGAACCAATCCTCTTTTCATTAAAAACGTCAGTGAAGTTTCTGTTGCTTTGGGGAGTTAAAAGGCTTGGTCCCTAAGAAACAGATTATTGCAAAAACATGATCGTCCTTCCTCACTCTTCTGAATACTGGAAAAGGGTGTCTTTCTGATAATTTCTTAGTGAAAGGAAGCGTAAAATTGAGGACTGCTAATGCTGATGAGGAATGCAACCTCCATTAAAAGCCGTTCTTTCTTGGATGAACCTCTGATAAGCTCTAATAGCAATAGCAC
Source organism: Nipponia nippon (assembly GCF_047370975.1). Taxonomy (NCBI): domain Eukaryota; kingdom Metazoa; phylum Chordata; class Aves; order Pelecaniformes; family Threskiornithidae; genus Nipponia; species Nipponia nippon. The sequence goes on along the minus strand of NW_028262380.1, from coordinate 76,840,497 downwards.
TTGAGTACTTGATGATGACCTGGAAAAAATTTGCTTCAGAGCTGCAGTAGGTTGAGCCATCCCTTCTGCCAAAGAATTTCATGCGGATTAAGAGCCCAGCATCCCTAGTGGTTAAAGGATGTCTCCTGCAGGGAATGTCACTTATGGAGAACAGTCAGCTTTGGAGACAGTCATATCCAGCTCTGTCAGTCTGTTTCTTATCTCTAAAACTGCAAACTCTGTAGAGAAGAAACTCTTTATTCTGTTCATACAGTGTGTATCAAAATGAGGCCTTGGATAATGAATAGGAGTCAGAATTATTGTAGTAATGAATGAATGTTTGATGTCATTTAACATTTGGCTTCTTCACTTTGAAAGACCTATTTCCTTCATTTGCAAACCTGATAAAGCTGATGGAATTTGTCTAAAAGCCTTCTGCGTTATTTGGCCGTACAGAATTCTGACAAGTCTGGACTCTGTAAGGATAATACCTAGGAGAGGGTAGTAGTAGTTCTTGGAGGGTAGTAGTAAACCTTGACAATGAACACAGTAGCTCTTTTTTGGAATATAGGGTGAAGATTAAACCACAGCAGTTACAGCGTGCCAAGCTGAGCTACTAGTAGTCATACAACATACAGTGCAAACTCAGTAGAGCAGAACAGTTCCTCTACATACATCCTGGCATACTGGCAGCATGGAATGAATGTCGCCTTTTTAAATACTCTGGAGATGAAATGAGACTGCAGTGTATGTGCGGGGTTTTGACTTGCACTAATTCTTTTTAATATCTCTCTCAAAAATTTCTTATAATCCGCAGTCACTTACTTTACATGCTATCTCTTTATGGCTTTAATATTAATCTCCTCTGTGGGATCTGCCTCTGTTTATTTGTCTTGGTTTAACAAAAGCATTAAGAAGTTGCCCCTTGTCATGTTTCCTGTATTGCTGATGTGATGCAGTGCTGGATCAGGCATTTTTGATAGCAATGGCTTTAATATTGTAAGCAGAAAATTAACAGACTTTATTGCTGCAGGTTTGAGGAAAATCCTTACCTCGTCTGTTTGGTTTTGTTGATTTTTTTTTTTTTTTTGTTGGTTGTTGTTTTTAAGTGGAAACTTAAATTGCTTTTTTAGAATTATGCTTTCATCTGTGTCTGGCTGTTCCCCTGCTCTGTTTTCTCTTGAGTCCCCAAAATTAGCAAGAGTAATGTTCTAGTTTGCAGTGCAGTAGGAAAGAATAACTTGACTTTTTAAAATGTAATAAACAGCGCAAGACCTGGAACAAGTACAAAACCTTCAGACAAGGTGAAAGCCCCCAGAAGAATACCTCTATTCAAAATGTCTGTGGATGTCTGCAAATACTGCCAGGAGCCTAAGTCTTGTCCTCTTCCTTTCCAAACATGTGTATTAGTTTTTTCTTTAAAAATACATACTGTATCCTTGAACTCTTCCATGCTTCTAGTCAAAGAAGGTAGTATTTCCTTTAGACTAGTTGATTCATACATAAAATAAAATCTGTAAGACATTATTTTGGTCTTGGTTATTTCCCTCTTGTGATATTGGATGGAAAACAGTCTTTTTGACATATTCACGCTTTGAAAAACAGCAAATGTTTCTAGCTATTGAGGGTTTTTACTGTGGGCTGTAAAAAATAAAGTGCTCTTAATTATGCTTCCTTTAGAATAGATTCATACCCTATTTTGCTTCCCTTGTTTACAAATTCATTGCCTTCAGCAGGAATCCTAAATAGATGAAAACATACCTGCTTGATTTTAAATATTTATCTGAAAAAAAAAAAAAAAAAAAACAAATTCCCTGAGGAGAAAATACACTAGAAGTTACCTGGCTCGACATCTCAGGAATTTCGCTGGGTTTAAATCCGTTTCTAACTGAACTGATCCAGCTTTGTTTAAAATGTCCCTTCTCCTCTAAGAGCTGTGTGTGCTATACAGCAAGCTGTGCCGAGTGTCTCCTGTGGGTGGGCTGTCGTCCCCAGGAGGCTGAGTGTCAGCCCACTGGGATGGCTCGATTCCCCAGAGCAGCCTTGCAGGCCAGGGTCTGGCCCAGTAAGGGACCTCATTCAGCAAAATATTCTGTACTGTGCCATTAATAATAATCAGATAAATAGTCTGATCAACTGTCGGGCTCTATGTCTCTCTCTGAACTGTGGGACCCACAGTAACATGGGGCTGCCCTCCCCCATGCGTGTAGCCATTGTAAACTCATTTTTTTAAGCCCACATGCATTACTCTGCTGATGCCTCTTCATAAAGAGAGAAGCACGGTAAATCTGCTGAATTAACTTTACCTTTAGGCTGTTTCTCTTCTTTCACTGCACTTTATTGTGTTTTGTTTTTAAATGGAACTAATTATACCCTTTCCTCCTCTTGTTGTTTGCAACACAGTATCTGCTTTACCGACAGATGAAGAAGGTTCTATGTTGTGTAGGAAGCTCAGCTACAGACTTACCTTTCCATAATGCCTGTAGGTTAAATTAATGTAGGTAAAACCCTTATATCTCACAATCTGTTCTGTACCTATGTCTCTAAATGCACGTGGGATGACTTGCATAATGTGCATAGCAGATCACAGTAATTTCTTCCTTAAATACGAGCTTTGTCATTCTTTTGGGGTCAAATATGATGGAGTGAGAGACTGTCTGTTGTTTAATGTGTCATCTGTTCCACCTGGGTGACACCCATCTGCTTGAATGTCACAAGCAGAGGCTAATTTTGTAGCTGTGGCGTTGCCAGCAGCCTAAGAAGGATTCTTTGTGGCATTTACTTACTCCTTTTTATTTGCCTTGAAATTACTGCTGATTACAGACTGAGTTTCTCTTTGTGGTCTGTTGAGAACAATAGCAAAAGTCCCACTGAAATTTAACTTACTGGGAAGGAGTCATAAGTGGTCTAGGATTTATTCTTGGATTGTTTTACTGTTTCACCATCTTTTATTAGCTGATAATTTCATGTTCATTAATGACAAGACAGTCAAACAGCATATCTTCTACAGGAGAGATTGTCTCCACATGAGTAGCTTTTTGTATTAAAAATCTAGGCAAGAGAGAATTCTTCCTAGGCCTCCAAAATGTGCGTGGAAGGAAGGGATTAATATAAAGATGATGGCCTTGTCATCTGATCTAGCCTCTTAAATTGTTTTGGACGTGCCATCTCCAGAAATTCTTGCAGCTTATTTTCTTGCAATCCCTTCTGTATTCTGCTTCTAACAAAGTCCTGTGAGTATGACTTCAACAGATCAGAAAATGAACTTGGTTTTGAATCACATTTGAAATTGGCAGGAAAGTGAGGGACTGAAAGCCAAACCCCACAGTATCCTCAAATACAAAATATTTAGGATCAAGATCCCAGTGTTTGCTTCTGAGAAGAACTAGGGCTACTTGTGATGTGCTGCAATCAGTCAGGACTTTCCGGTCCTGTAGAAGAAATGTCACTGAGAATGAAGTGAATGTAAGACAGGGCCTTGTCCAGAGGACAGGACCAGCAGTGGGTGGGACTATCTCCCTGATGGTATCTGGAGTAATATATAAGCCAGGCTGTAGAATATCATGAGTCAATTTTTTGTTGCTGTTGTTTTGGTTTGGTTTTTTAGCAAGTTGGTTACCAGCGGTTGGCTACGGTTGATACTTGGGACACACACGGGAACCGTGTGACCTTCTCAAACTACTGCATTGTCTATGGGGACTCCAGTGTACCCTATGGGGAACTGCCTATAGGCTGCGCAGTCTCAGAAAGAACTACTCTGGGGAAGGATGTATTGTCATTCTTCCCTTTCAGGGAGAAAATCCCCATTCCTGATTTTCTAGTTTTCTTGCGTTACTTATCTTTTGTTAACCAAGTAAGCCCACACCCCATGCCTTGCCTCAGGTAGGCCTTTAAAGGTTTATTACTTCATTGTAATAATGCACGTCTGCTCGTTGCCTTACAGGTATGTTTAAGGCAGCAGAGATCTGCACTACAGCAGACTAACAATAAATGGCGATTCCTTATGAGAGCTTTTGTAGTCGTTGCAATTACGACAGATGATCTCTTACCCGTTACATCAGACATAATTCTGAAAGCATTACATATTGCTAATATTTCAAACTATACTTAGAGATTGATATGATATGCATGTTGCAGACTTTGCATTAATCTAAAGCAACTCAGTTCCACAAGAAATTCTGGAGACAAGTAACCACATGAAGCCTAAAACCGTTCCACTGTTACTGCTTTTTCTTTTCATTTTAAAATCTTGCAATTAATATTAAAAAAAAAAAAAAAGGCAAAAGGCAAATACAGACCATCTGTGAAACACAAAGACATTGTTAAAAGCTGCATCCAGGAGGATCTCTGGGCAGAGAGCCATAACACAACTAAGCATTGAGCCAGCATGATATAATTATAAATTAAACATCTCTAAATAAAACAAATTCCAAGTTGAAAATAAAATAAAAATCCATCACTTCTGCTTATTTATTTGTGGTAGAGGATCATATTAATCTCAGTTTTAGAAATTGCCACCTATCCTCCTGCATACTGCAAGGTCTGTGGTGTCTACATGCTCTCTACAAGTGGGGTTTCTTGCAGGAGGCACCTCATCAGGCATTGCTCAAGCCCGTATCTCTTGTCAAAAGAGACTGAATTCAGGAGGATTTAGAGCAAGTCTGGAGCTCACTGTTTTTTATAGAAATAGAGACCACGTACTTCTTTGTGCATTTCTGTACTTGGTTTTGGAACTTTTAACCCTAAATTTTTCTTAGATTTTTCAATACCAGTAAAGAGAGATGATTTAATTTCAGAGCTCTGTCTGATGTGCATTGTAAGCTTTACTTTGATCATAACAGCTTTTGTTTCTGATTGTAAGCCAATTAACTGAAATTTCTTCTGTTTTGTGATGAGTAGAAAATCTGCGTTCTTCCTCATTCCTTCCTATTTTTTAAAAAAGCTGCAGCATTCATAACAGCTTATTACTGCTCACTCTCCTAGAAAGAACAGGAAAGTAGAGCGCTGAAATTAAAGCAATTTAAAAATAGTAATAGAAAACTAATGTAGTGTAGCAACAAAGGTCAGTCATTTTTCATCATCTGCCAAATACGTAATTCTGAAGTGCTGAACAGGTGAGATTCTTGGTCCTGTTTCAAGGTGGTGCAAGTATACTACCAATGTATTTCTTTACTAGAAAGGCTGGCTGGGGAAATCATTGGTGTTATTTATATCCAGTCTGTTCATCTCCAAACTCTCCTTCCGCTTCTCAGCTCTTCCTTTGTTTCCTAGGTGTGTTAAATCAGCAAGTCTTAGCATTGCTGTCATCCGGTCTGTACTTTCTGGCTCTCTACCATCTGAAAAACTATTCTCTGGACAAATTGGATTCTGGAATAAGTCTTCTGTGTGCCTCATGGGATAACATGAACAGCAGCAGCCCAGAGCTGTTGTGCTTAGTCAGCCTAAAATGACAGCTGCTGCTCATAACAATTAGAACTTGTTAACACCAATTGCATTGGTAATTCTTATGAAATAAATGCTGGCTTTTTTCACTGGTTACTTAATTGAACTAATGTATGGACTATCAAGCAGCCAACAACAGCAGTGACTGGGGAAAGACTGTGAATCCAACTAACCTCCCCCACTTTTGATTCTTCAGAGACTGTTTATTGAGATTTTTCACTCTCCAGTGAATAAGAAATGCTGAGTAAAAGGATATTACATAAATTGGCTGACATTTGCAGTAGACTAGCTAATTCTTGTTGCCTTGTGTGTGTGGTGGCTGTGTGTGTGCCTGGTATTGTCTATGAGCTCCGGACCCACTCCCCTCTGCTCCCAGCAGGCTGTTGTGAGACAGAATTTTGGGGGTTAGGTAAGAGACAATCCAGGAAAACATGCCAAGCTATTTGGAATTTACCCTCAGCACTAACCTCGTTCCTCCATTGTGTCATACACCTAAAAAAAAAAATATATTTTTTTTTGTTTTGTTTTGTGGAGTGCCGGGTTGTGTCTCATCTGAAAAAATGATGTCTGTCTGTCTTGGGGAGGGAATTGGGTGTACCAAAAGACTTTTGCTTGCTTCTGCTTTCCATGGGCTGTGGCTGTAGTCCCTGGAGTCAAAAATCTCTTTCGCTAACACTTGGGAATTGAAGATTAACAAGGGCAGCAGTGCACCAAAGAGAGATAAGAACAAAAAAAAAAAAAAAAGTTAGGGCTGTATCTTTACCCTAACCTACAGAGTGGTACAATTGCCATGCAAATGGCAGCTGCATCCTGAGAAAGGTTTAGCAACAGTTACTATGTCTAAGAACAGTTATTATTTTCTTCTTTCTGACAAATTATTTGCCTTAAAAAGTAATGTTGTGAGATTATACTTTAATAAACAGTTGGGATCAGACCTCTATGCTCTGCCTCTTCTTTGTAATGTGTTGAAGATAATGCTTTTAAAAGTGGGGAAATTCTTAACCATTCTGAACTTGATCTTCTGCAGGTTGAAGTCAATGACTTCAAGTCATGAAGTTTAACTACAACAGAGCAAGAATTACAGCTAAATTACTCCCAGTACCACTGCTTTTATATGCTAAGATCAATAGATCAAATTCAGACATGAGGTAAGCAAATGCAACTCCGTTGTTTATTGTTTATTTGTACCACATCTGAATTCTGGCCAATTCCATCCAGTCTGCTAAGCTAATTGCATACAGTTTGTTCCAGTCTTTTCATCTCATTGCTTACAGCGTGATTTGCCTTTCTTGCATGTAACCATCCTGGAAAAAAACTTTGTGTCTGAGAGGTAATGTAATTGTGTCTTTCATTATCCCACATGGTAGTAAACCAAACATCATAATATATGCTAATCTTTTTTTTTAAAGACAGTACACAAAGTTGACATAAAGAGACTGAAGTAAAAACAGTTAGAGACTGTTCAGTGCTGATCTATTTTGTATGTGAATGGAAGAACAAAGGTAGCCTGCTTTACTACTTTTAACAAGCAAAACTATTCACCTCTGTCACCTCCTAACACGTGACATAGTAACACGCATGTTGCAGCTTTTTCCCTAGACCACTAGGAATTTCGTGTTGTGTCTTGGGGATGTGGCAGCCAAAACACGTTTGTTCACCCCTTCATAAAATTTCAGGGGCCTCTTTTTCTTCCTCTTTTCAGAAAAATTACTTCCATCTGCTAAGTACAGTTGCTTAAAAAATAACTAGATAAAGCTACAAATTATGTTAACTATTTCTTTTTTTTACACAAATCACTTCATCAGTATTTCTGTCACACCCTTACTCAGTTGTCCTTACTGCATGTCCTATAAACCAAGTGGTTTCACATATGTGATGCATAGGGCCACGACTTCTAGCGAGAACTGACTGGGAACTCAAATGTCTTAAAACCAATGGCTACTATGATTATTTGAAAGAGTCCAATAGATTTTTAAGGGATTTGGATCGAGGCCTGAATTGACTCCCGTTTTAGAGTGCTGAGATGCTTTATTGGTGCTTAACATGGAGAGCATGGGAGATGTCTGGGAATCAGCTGTTTAAAAATGGTAGGCAAAATGGAGATATCCTAAAATATTAATTTCTCTAGAAAGTTATGCTCAGGGTGTTGAAGATAAGAGTGTAAGGAAGAATGACAGAGAAGGTGTGACTTAGAGGCTCGTCATCAAGCTAACAACTCCAATGAAGTGAATTTAATTGCAGTCATCCTCTAAGCTTGAAAAAATTTTAAACAGAGCTCCCAAATAGGTCCAATTGACTCATGAAAACACTGACTAATTGTGTGTGTCTGCCAGTCAGGTGACACTGGCTGGGCTGCATTAAACATGGAATCAAGTAATAGTTGAACTAATTGTTTAATAAAATTACAGATTGTGTTAGATGATGAACCTAACTTCATGTCTGTTATAGGCTTTGGAGAAAACATGCACTGACAGTAACTCATTCCTTATTTCATTTTCCACTTCTTCCCATATATACTTCTTCCTGCTCTCCTACCCCTAGCTCCTGAGAGTTTTGTTATGAAACTTGTAACTGTCTCATCTATATGTCCTTATGGAGTATGGAGACTTCTCGAAACCAGACAACAAGAGCACACGCTACTAGATGCAGCAAAACATGAAAACGGTTGGCTCTAGTGCTTACAGAAAAAGTGTAAGGAAAGGCTCTTTTCTGGCTTTCCTAACCATATGTCTTCGGGCTGTACTTAGCAGGTTCACCTTTTTTTTAAAAAAAAAAACAAAAAAACAAAAAAACAACAAAACAAAACAACACCACCCCTCCCCCCCCCCCCCCCCCAAATACCAAAAACCTGTCTAATATGGTAGAAAGCTTTGTCTTCCCCTTCTGGTGACTGTTGCGATGAGAAGACAGACTGCATTCCTCCTCCCTCAGAGTTTTGGAGTCTTTTGTTTGCAAAAGATCACAGTTCTCTGCTGCTCCATTCTGTTCTCCATTTCCCAGCCACATCTGGGAAAAGTATTTATGCTCATCTGTGTCTCTGCGGTGAAACTAGCCACTAGGAAAAAACCCAATGTTCCATAAAAATAACTATGCTTGATAATAAATTTGTGCATGAGATTGTATTCTTAATCTGGAAAGAAGTATCGGAGTTCTTTATGTTTTTTTTTAAAAAAAAATAAATCCAAAAAAGTAGCGAGCAGTACATAAGGAAGAAAGGAGAAATATTGCTCAGCAACTAATAATGCCTTTTAGGCTACTTGGTACCACTGTGAAAAGGAGGTTGGAATAAGTAATTGTCCTTGAAAGTCATCTCCACAGATATCCTTTATAAAAATGAAGTAGTTGGCATGGAATCGGTGGTGTCATCTTACAGTATCTGTAATGGTAAGGATTGTGATGAGACAGCTATTTAGTGAAAACACATATTACAGGAATTGTGTTCAGCACAAGCTGAAGTAATTTGATGTAGGGCTGCAGAGGCTCTTGTATACTTTTCTTGGGAACATGCAAGTACCGTAGGTAAAAATATTGCTGTATCTTCACATAATTGTTATCTCTATGCACTAAAAATAAAATCTGGAGATGGCTGCCAAAGAAGTCAGTGGAGTGGTGCTATTCGAAGGGTGTGAGTAAAAAGTAACGTTATAAATTCCAACCAAATAGGTGAGGTAGCCTGGGGATATATCCTGTGCGCGTCCTGCACACTGCTATGCAGGGAGGCTTTCGTAGCCCTGCTAACTATGCATTTAGGCTTTTTCTTTGCATGGTAGACCCCTGCCTTCCCTGCTTTGAGGAACGACTTTGTGGTAGCTTCAGAGAGGCCAGGGAAGACAATGGGTTTACTCCTCTGGGAAGTAAAAACCAAAAAGGAATGATTTCATCACTTTCTCCTTTCTTGTATTCAAATCATCCCAGAGCAAATTTTCTTACGTCAATAACAATGAGAAAGGATGTTGGCTCTGGAATTTTAGTGTTACTTAATAGCACCGCAGTTTGGCTAGCAAACTCTAGTCTGTGAAACTGACTGCCACCACCCTCTTGATTCTTGTCTGGACAAACAGAAAGTTTTCCCTCGTTGCGTTATGAAGAGCTGACCCCCAGCAGCTGACACCCACAAGCGCACGCTCTAGCAGACTGAAGCTCCTCAAGGGATCCGTTTCATCTGTGCAGCTGAACATGGATTGTTGCTGTTTTGTACAAAGCTCACCATATGACAGATTACATCTTGCTTTCTCCGGGCCCACACAGATGGTGCGAGTGACTAACTGATGCCTCGATTTTGCACAGCCTACACACTGATGTCATAAGAAAAGGCTAATACCTCTGAGGTGAGTGTCCTTGTTTGTTTGTATTCCAACAACAACAGTGGGAAATGCAACAATGGGGAGGAAATTAATAAAAGAAAATCCCAACTTCCTATTAGGAGCAACTGACATAAAATGTTATGTGTAACTCAATGAAAGGAATCGTCGATATTAATTTGGTCTTTTTAAAATACATGAATCACTAGATGACAAAGCCCATAAATTGATTCATAAACTGCTGTCATTTTAATATGAAAACTCTGAGATTATTCTGTCTGAAAAATTGCAATTCAATTATGAATGGAAATAACAGCTAAAATCCAGCATTCATCTTGGCCAGATGCCCAGTGAATTTTACAAAATAGACTTCTGAGCACTCAGTTACATGCATCCTTGCGTGTATAATATATGCATGCAAACATATGCACTAAATATGTTAGCCGGCCATCTTCATTTCATTTAATTCATTAATATCATTAATTGCAATGAATTTGACTTGCTGATCTTTGAGGGAGAGGATTTTATCATTATTTGCTTACTGACTTTTTGTTGTTTTTAGAAGTTACTTGTTGACTTCAGTGAAATGAGTCAAGATATGCGAGTAGTCAGAATGAAAGCCCTTAGTATTTATGGCAATAAAGCTAGCCACATATATTTTTGTCATTTTTCCTCGCAGTGAAGCACTGGTGGACGATGTAAGAGTTTGTGATTGGTTGCAGTTGCTGAGGTAGTCTATGCAATAGTATCTTCTTTATAGAAGAATGCAGAGTTTGGTAATAAGAGTTTTGTGAGAAGAGTTGTACGAGTTTTAAAAATTGTTTCGATTTTTCAACCTTTTTGTCAGAAAGGAGTTCATGTGAGCTTGAAACTGAGCAGTTAAAATTTCATCTTAGTTCCACAAAATTTTAGAGGAAACCTTGTGACTGATTTTGTTATAACCATTAAACTTGTCCAGATGCTTCAGAATAGCCTCAATTAGAATTTCTATACCCAAGGGCTGGAGAATAGTTGAAAGAGAGGTACCAAGCAGGCCAAAACAGCCTCCCTTTTCCTCTGCCCCCTCGTTCCCATTCTGGGGACAGTGGGGCCCAAAGCGATGTGACAGTGTGGGGTGGTGTCAGGTCCCCTGAGCTGGTTTGTGCCAGAGGAAGCAAGGGCTGAGGGGTGGCCTGAGGAGCAGCAGAGCTGGCTGGAGATTGTCCAGCATTACCTGTCCTACGTAGCCAGGCATGCCAGCGTGGTGGTGATGGGCAGTCTGATGGGACTGGTGGCTACCGCCCTGCAAGGAGAGTGAAATGGGGAGTTGGGAACTAGCGCGAGGAGGGAAAGTGCTAGGGGAAAGGAAAATGAAAAAGTCTATGGAAAAACTAAGCTACAGGGTTAAAAGGATTGGCTGGGGAATGAGAACATGGGCTTTGAACTTCAAGACAGGAGGCAGGGATTAAGAAGTGGGGAAAGGAAACCCAGCCATGGAGCACATGGCTAGGAGCCATAGTGAGATACAAAGGAAAAGTAGTCCAGAGGACAGAGCTTGGCATGAGGAGCTGAGGAAAGATTTAGAAACAGGCTAGAAACCTGTGCCTGACAGCAGGGGAAGGGAAAGGAACAGGGTGGGGACAAAGGATGAGGAGACGAGACAGGCTGGGGGTGGAGGGTGGGGCAGACAAGAGAAAGGAAGATGAGTCTGTGCCTATTTCAGTGTCCTCCTGGTTTTCTTTCATTGCTGGATTTGGAGGGGATTTACACAGCCTTTCCCTCCGTCTGCTGCCAGAACTGTGAAACCCACTGATAACCTGCATACATTGCCCCCTACTACCAGTGTCGCGGGGAACAACCTTTTACTGTTAATGTCAGAGAGTAATTGTGGCCTGTGGCAAAGTTAGTGCGTCCAGCTTTCTCTCCATTATCAGCTGATAAACCCCTTAGGGTATCAGTAGAGAATTTGTGAGTTTTAGGTTAGGGCAGATAAACAACATTAACAGACCACTAAGGCTTCAGAGCAAACATTCAGACTGCTAATGGCACCTGTAACTCTTACTTTTCACCCTTAAGTCTCTGTTGCTTGGAGTTTGCACCTTCAGCATTCTCTTTAAGATACAGCTAGCTTTTCTTGCTTGTTGTAATGTTACAGGGGTCTGAAGAGAAGTTTTCCCAAATGCCATCTGAAGTACGAAATGGCTGGAATTCATGGCTGGCAATTGAACAAGGCAGAGGTTGGTAGCTGGCCACATGAATGTCAGAGCAAACTTCCTCTTTAGCATTCGCTGGTGGTTCTTTGGCCGGGCAATACAGCTTCTACAGGAAAAACAACATGCAACCAGTGAAGTATGAGCAGGTCCTTCTCCTACCACTTTCCAGATTATCTGCTGTCATGTCTGTAAGCAGTGATATCTTTACATAGATATTTGATTAGGAGCAAAAAAGCAAAATCCATTTGCGCATCAATTTACTATCACTGGGGTAAGGGCTATATAGAACATACGAACCCTTTTCACTCTTCGGGTTGCTTTCAAAGGTGGGCATGTTATCACAAAATTTCCCTCAAGTACTTGGTGGAAGACTGCATTTGATAAAACTAATGAGGGTGTAACAAAGTGGTTTATGCAGGCATTAATTCTCTAGCTTTTCCTGAGGGGAAGCATGAATGTAAACTAAATAGTGATTCTCATGTAACGATATTGCTTTTGCATACAAACAAACAGATCACTGAGCAATTTAACCTCCCAGATGCTTGGAAGTTAATTATTGCAGGTCAGGTTTGAGATAATAGCCTGGACAGTGTTGGGAAAGTCGTTTTTTGGCAGATGACAAATGCCATTTTGGCATGCAGACAGCAGATTAGTTGTTTAAACTACCACGAAGAAATGTGCTTATTTCTCTCCAAGAAACAAATGATTTCACAAGAACCAGTTGGCTGCAGTTGCACTTACAGTACTTGTAACTTCAGATATTGTAGGAGGTGTAGGTTCGTGTGCAGTAATGGTAAATGTAAAGACATATAGGAATGATTTCATAGCTGAGAAAGGGGAGAATTGCAGAAAGTGTTTCACCTAAGCTAGTCATTGCACGGATGGATGCATTGGGGTGTGGTGGAGCAATAATAACTATATCCGCCCCAGCACTAAATGCTGCCTCAAACTCTTTTAGGATAGTTTTCCCACCCTAGAACTAAAAGCTAATAGAGCACAAGGGACTGCATTATTTATTTGCACTTCTGATAGTGTTCCAGGGTCTGTCTCTCTTTCTTCAAATACTGGTATGCCGATATCCTGAACAGTAACTGTATTTGCAAGAGATTTAATGTGGTGACTGTGCTACTGGAATTGTGTTCTGCATGCGATGCTTGGTCTGTGACCTGCCGCTACATGGCGTTGTGCTCTGGGGAGCCCTTCAGTGGGGCCTAGGTTTGGGGATCCATGGAAACTGTCCTGAAACAAAGAGAAAACAAATGGGAGAGTTGTTGTGACATTCCTTCTGGAATACTATCAATACAGATTGTTACCAAGAGAGAGGGTTTTGGTTTTGTTTTTTCATTCTTGCTATTTTCTACCTGCCAGCTAATATATTCTACAGAAATAATGCAGAGCAAGATTTCAGTTGAGCAACTGGTAGAAACTAAATCTATGATATAGTAAAATAACTTTTTTTTTTCTTTGTAACGTCTCACTGATCTCATCTCTCCTTGCCCTTAAATGTGAAATGATGAAAGCTGCACGATGTGGTAACTCCTGTTCCTTGGGAATAGTCTGCCTTTGCTATATTCCTCCATGAAGTTAGTTTGGCCTTGTACTATAACATACCAGTGAATGGAAAGAGTATTTTCCTCACCTCCACCTATATTTTAATTTCCAACTGCAGTCCTGTGAATAATTTAGCATTCTCCAGAATTAGCCCATATGGAAGTTATGAATCTTATGACTGTTATTAGACAAGAACCTAATTTAGAAGAGGATAAAGAAGAATCTGCAACAGATCCTCCACTATTTCCTGATCACTTGCTAGACAGCATAACACAGTGGGAGAGACAGTTTTTGACCCAAAGTGGTTTGTACTTGACGTGGAAATGTTTAGAGTGAAAATCATTAAAAGTGTTGCAAGTAGACTTGTTGCAACCGGCTCTAGGTGGCCCTAGGGGGTGGACGAGATGACCTCCAGGGGTGCCTTCCAACCTCAGCCATTCTGTGTTCATGTGACGATCTGCTTCTGCTTCTTAAATGTTTGTATGTGCTCTGTTCAAATGGGTTAACAGGTTTCTTAAATGACAACAACACAGACAGACATTGGCTGCATTTTTGTATCTGCCTCACAAGCACTGATTTTTTTCCTCCCACTATAGGGAAAAAAAAAATCTCCTTATAATCTTTTAACGAGTGTCCAGGCATTTCCAGTGCAAGAGCAACTGCTTTAGCCCGTAGTGATATAATGAAACTGAAACGTGTGTTGAGTCATAAGCAGAGGATAAGTTACTTTGGGACAACTGACAAGGACTACTGTCTTAACACAAAGGTCTTTAAACTGCCCTGATGCAGAGCCCACGCTGGGGCAGCTCAGCCACTGCTGTCCTGGAGATAGGAAGGACAGCTGGACCACTTCTCAGCCACTGCCCTTCCAGTGGTATGGGCTCGGGAGACATAAACACCTAAATCATGATCTTACGGTTATAATGCAATGCTGTGAAAAAGAGATGTGGTGTTATGATTGTTCCCACTAAGGAATCTCTTACCTTAATAAATTTGGATTTCTTTGAAATCCAAGATTAACTCAAATTCTTTGAGCTCAATGATGTTTGATTTCAGAGTATTTTTTAAAATTGTCTTTTTTAATGACTATTATCAATCTTTATATAGACTTTGTTTATTTTCTTAGTCTGGAGTAATTTTGCTAATTTATATGTATTACTGTATATAATGTGGATACAGAGAGAGTGTGTATATGTGTCTGTATATACATTAGAGAGGGAGAGCGGTGATTTTGCTAATTCTGAACTCTAACCTCCATAAATATTTGTACTTAGAACGCTATTTCTTGTTTCTCATAAGTTGAGGTCACTACTATATCTCTTATATCTGCAACAGCTGTCACTGGTTCTAGACAGTTCAGTTCTTTTTCCAAGTGCAATCATTTTGGACCGTAACAAATTTGGTTTACTTCCAATTTAAGCCTCACTGGATTGTTAGTTCTCTTATCTTCAGCCATCCTGGGCTGTTATGTTTCCAACATCAACCATTTGTAACGACAACCCAAAACAAAGTTTTGGCCATCTGTGGTCATATTTGGATTAAGCATATATTCAGAAAATTTTACTTTAGAAAGACATAAACAAGTGTCCACTGGTGCTTTACAGGAGTAAAGTCCTCTTCTGAACTGGAATGGAGACTATAAGAGGTTTATACTAGGAATGAGATTTTTTTCTATTGTTGATGTGATTTCTTTCTACTATTTGTACCAGAAAAAGGGATGAAGAGAGAGGAAATAAGCTTTTGGTTTTGTTTTTTTTTGCCTTTTTTTTAAAAAAAAAAAACAGAAATATTGATGCAGTGTCATAAAGTCATCAGAAAGGTAAATGAAAAGCTGAACTTCTGTTACTGATTTTTTTTTTTTTTTTTAAAGTGGCTGTGCAAGAAGACTTTCTCAGGCACTTAATAATATGCATATATGCTTAAAATACAGAAACTTTTTCTCATAAACTGCACTTACAAAAGTAGATGAGCAAAAAATGAGACTGCTTTCTATAGTAATTAATATTTAGAAGAAAAAATCAGTCTGTTAGAGACAGATTTGTGGCTGTATGCTTCCATCATACAAAGCAGCTGAAGCATGCATTTAAGCTCCTGAGTGAGCATATGAATATTGACCCAGAATATAAATATCAGCTGTTGATGGTGAAAGAACTAAGAATTCTGGGGAATAAATTGCTACTGAATTCTTAAACTCATGCTCAGAGTTAGAAGGAAGGAAATATATTTAAAGTTAAGCAGTAATTTTTTCCCTGAAGTGTGTTATCTCAAACATAACTAATTCACTAAAACATTCAGACACTTAGTATATTTCATCTATCCAGATGTCTCCCTGGACGGCTTGCACAAAAGCCGTTCTCTCACATTAAGGTTATCTTCCACTCGCAGGGAGCACTGAGGGGGATTTATTCAAGGGCCATCTATATCATGCCTATTTTGTGATTTATTTTTCTAAGCTGGGGGAGACATCTGCAGCAGAGAATTGTAACATCCAGAAAGTTGGAAGAAAAAGAGAGATAATGCTGTTTCCCCTTTCCGATCCTTGTACAATTCTGTTCTTCACAAAACACCAGAACTACAAATTGCCTTCCTCTCACTTTGTAAGCCCCTCTTCCTGCAGGGTTATTTGGAGGAAGAAACAGCCTTCCTTAATGCTAAGGATTTGCCAAATAAGACTGGATTAGAACAACTGCAACCCACTGTCAGGGAAGTCTAGCTAGGTCTTGGCTGTATATAAGGTCTCTTATCACTGCATTCTTGAGATTCAGGAGAGGGTGTGTGGTATAACATTGATATATATTGACGATTTGGAGAGCGTGAGGCTTACCCTAACCCAGGCACGGCGCAAGGCCAGATGACATGGAGGCTATTCCCTGCTCCGACCAAGACCTGGCACTCCCTGGTGGGGTGTTACCAGCTGTCTGGCAGCTCCTGCATTCCTATAAACCAAGGGCCAGACCGTATAGAGCCTAACGCTGAAGTCAAAGACACAGGAGAATTTGGCGGGAGGCATTCAGCATGGATACGTGCTGGTGAAGTGAGGGATGTTTTTTCCATTATTAGCTGAGTGCTAGACAACACAGGAAAAACTTCAGAAGAGACACAGCTTATCCATCTCTTTTTGGCTAATCGTTGCTTGGATGTGCACCAAAGAGAGGGATGGGGAAGCCAAGAAACCCAGAGAATCAAGAAGTGCTGTGAGGGACTGGAGGCCTGGGGCTGGTGTTACATTTCTAACAGTTGGAAGCATGTGCTGCTGCCGTGGCAATACAAACCACCTGCTGATACATCTTAATGGTGGGAAGATGGCTGAGCCGAGGTGTTCCGGTGTGTCTTTGCTTTCCTGTAGTTTCAATTGCTTTTCAAAAGTGAGGGCTTTTTAGTTTGGTTTTAATTTTATAGTAAATCAGGTCTTCTGCAGATTAATTTAAACACCATCTTCACCTGTGTGACCAAACACACTGTGGATATGTAGTCCTAGCAAACTGTTAAGGGCATTTGGCTGAAATCCCTCTAAAAGCAGCTTCCATGAAAGGGTATGAAAATTTTCTGGGGTTGTCATATGGCAGGACTTGTAGTAGTAACTGCTGGAAAGTGTGAGAAAGCTGTAGACTGGATTCATGCACTTTGGATTAAAAGTTAAAAACTGATGGAGCTGATGGAGTTTCTTACTCCTAATTTGAAATATCTCAAAAATTATTCTTGCATTTTTCAAGGTTTTTCTGTAACCAGACTAACAATATAATTTAGGTTTGGTTGTTTGGGTTTTTTTTCCAGGTGTTCCGAGTATGATGCTACTGAGGATCTCTAGAAATTGAAGTATTATATATTGAATAAAAGCAATATTTGGATATACAGATGGCCCACAGTTATCTACCATTGGAATGGGGAGTCTGTCTTGTGTATGAAGTGCCTTGTGTTCAGTATGACCCCTAAGTATGCGAGCAGCACTGGATTAAACAGGTTTTTCTCTCTAAGAGGTAAGCTGCTAAAAAAATCTAGCTGGTTACAAAACAAGACAAGCACAAAAAGGTAGGTAGTTTAGATAAACAGAACAGGTTAGAGAATAGGTCTCTCGGATTTATTTTTGAAGTAGAAGGAAGGTAGGGTTTAATGCATTTTAACATGGAATATGTTTTAAGCAGGCCAAGAGATGGCTTATGAAGGGGGTTGGAAGCAGGGATAATTAATGGTTTGGGTGGAGGGGAAGTAGCTGTATGGGTGTAATTGTGCTCAAGATCTGAGTTGGGGAAGGGTGGTGGTAGGGATAACGTGGCTGAGGCCACAAGAAAGGAAAAGGCTACTGCCAAAATTGCTTTAGTCAATGTTAAGAGGAATATTAATGACCATCTTAAGAGGCTGGAGTGCCGAAGAAAGTAGAATGGAGAAAATAACGACTGGTATGTTTTCCATTTGAAAAAAGAGAGGAAAGTATTTTAGAAAAACAAAGAAAATTGGCAGATCTTGAGGTGAGTGCAGATACGGGGAATATGACCTTCCATTTCAGCTCTGCTGTCTTTCATTTCTAGGCCCCACAGATAGAAGCCCCAGTGACAAGCTTCTAAAAAGCCCTCAAGCCCCATAATTTTACTGGTAGCCACTTACAGCTGCACAAGTTCTTAAAAGGATCATTTGATAAGGAATTTGAGCTGATGACCTTACCCACTCTGCCACTGGGTTGGGCCCTATCATGGGGGCCAGGGCTCAGAAGACCCTCAGAAATATCAGGGCTCCGTTGTGTGAAACACGGTGCTTAAGCTGCTGGCAGCTTGGTGGCAGGGCTTCCAGCCGGCCAAGCCTGCGCTCCTGCGGGGCGCTCCCGGGGTGCAGGGGCTTGCTCCTGCCCTGCCGCCGTGTCCCCCTTCCCAGAAGATGGAGCACTGACCTAGGGGATGCGGAAATGTGATTCACAAGGCAGTGCTCAGGGTTTGATGTGCGAGAGCTGTGAACAGCCTGCTGTGCGTGCAGGGGAAGACAGGGTTACAGAAATGGTTGAATGAAACTATGGATTTTTAGTCTTTAGAAAAGCTTTTTTGGTGGTGGGTGGGTGGGGTTTTTTTTGTTTGTTTTTAAAAAAACTTCTTAAAGGTTTAAGAATGATGCTTTCACCCATTCCCTTCATCTTTCTGAATCTTCCTTCAGCTTCCCTTCATCTACCTTCCAAGAAAGAGGCAAGGGCTTCGGAGGACTCTATGGTGCAAGGATACAAAATACCCTGAATGCAGCTTCTATTGCAGAAGAAGAGAAAGAGGAAACGAGGATGGTCTTCGCCGTTGGCTGTGACTGTCCAAAACTCTCAGGTACAGTGGTAACAGTGGGATTTCCAGGAGAAATAGAAAGTGTTGTGAGTGGACGGGTGGCAAGAAGCGAGAGCTGGAGAACCTAAGGAGAGGGGGGGACGCTCATGAGTGATGGGGCTGAAATCCCCATGCATGGAGAATGACGGCAAGCACCTGAGGCTTGGCCGTGCCCGCGGCGCTGCGAGGGACGGCTGGCTGATGCGGGGGTGAACGTGCGCCTGCCCTGGGCCGTGCCGGGCTGTGCCTGCGCCGTTCATCATGATTAAGCCTCTGGAGCGAGGGTGTGGGAAGCAGTGTACTTGTCACCGATTCTGGTAAAGAATTACAATTTACGGCTTGCGAGGGGTCAGAGTTGGGAAGGGAAGTTGACCAGCAACAAAACTCCTTTACATATGTGTTAGCAAAAAGAGTATTCCAAATTGCGTATGCTGGACAGCGTGTCTTGCTTTGGTGTGTATTTCTTCACGCGGGTTGCTGTACGTTGGCTCTGTGAAATGAAAAGACCAGTGTTAGCTCTCCCGGGTGGGATTGTCTGGGGCTGCTTGTGCTGCCTTGGAAGTCGGAGAGCTTCCCCGAGGCACAGGCACGAACAGCCTGCTGCTAGATAGGGACTTGGGGCACAAACCATGGATTTGGAAACAAACCTCTTCATCCCGTTTTGTTGTCGGCCTCGAGCACAAAATGTATTTGAGGGGTCTATACGCTTTATAAGCGACGTATTTTGGAAATACCGGTAGTGTTGTTAGAAGGCCGGTGCCAGAGTTTTCTCCTGCTGCCTTTGTAGGTACCAGCTGATCAGTTTGCTGCTGGTGAACGGGAACAGAGCTAGTTTCTCTTGGTAAATGCGCACCGCTGAAATGGTTGCCACGTGGATTTTAACAGGTCAAGAGATGTTTTATTATATTGTGATTTAAGCAACTTAATACGATACAGAGGCCACGTAACTTCTTCTGGCTCAAAGTAACTCTCCCGTTATTTTCCTTACGAAGCCAGAGGAGAAGATGTCCGACCTTGAATCTGGCACGCCCGCTGCATCCCGCTTCCAGCGCTGCCGAACGAGCGGCGGCGGGGGCCCAGGCGCAGCCCAGCCGCGCCGCGCTCGCACCGGCCGAAGCCCCGCGGCTCAGGCCGGGGTTCCCCGGGCCGGGACCTGCTGCCGCCCCGCTCTGCCCCTCGGGCCGCTCCGCCACCGCCTTCCCCGCCGGCAGGGAGCGGCCCCCGGCGCGGAGCGGGGGCGGTCGGGGGCGGGGCGGCGGCGGGGGCAGCCCGGTGCCGGCGGGGAGAGCCCGTCCCCGGCGTGCGCGGCTCTCCCTGCCCGCCCTCCTGCCGCCGGCCGGCAGCGCCGTTGCGCAGCTCCCGCGGACGGGACGGGACGGGACGGGACCCCCGCGGACGGGACGGGACGGGACCCTCGGCCGCGCCGGGCAGCGGGGCCGGCCGGGCAGGGCGCGGGGCGGGCGGCGGCGCGGCGAGGCTGGACGGCCGCGGCAGGGGACGGGGCCGCCCGGGGCTGGCGGCGGGGGGCGGCGGGGGCCCGGGTCGGCGGGGCGCTGCCGGGGCCCGGCGCATGGCGGCGGCGGCGGGGAGCATCACCACGCTGCCGGCGCTGCCCGACGACGGGGGCAGCGGCGCCTTCCCCCCCGGCCACTTCAAGGACCCCAAGCGGCTCTACTGCAAGAACGGCGGCTTCTTCCTGCGCATCAACCCCGACGGCAGGGTGGACGGCGTCCGGGAGAAGAGCGACCCTCACAGTGAGTGGCCGGCGGGCCGGGGCCGGGGCCGGGGCCGGAGCGGGCGGCCCCTCCGGCCGGGGCAGCGGGGCTCCCGAGAGGGGCCGGCGCCTCGGCGGCCGTCCCGCCCTGCCGGAGCATCGGCAGCGGGCTTTGCTTAGAAACCGTGGGTAAATACGCATGCACTCGTATAGAAAGACACGTGTGTGTGTACGGACGTATTCATGCACACGTATGCATTTATTCATGTGCACGTACAGGCGGGTGTCGCGGCTGGTGGCTCCAGACCGCACCGGGCTCCCCGCGGCCGGGTACCACATTGGCACCGGTGGGATGTCCTGGTGCAAACTCCTGTTGGCCTCTCCTCGTGCAACCTGCTGCGGCACCGGGCTTGTCAAACGGGCAAAGGTTTGCTTACGTGCTTGAAGGCGTCTGAATTTGTTTGTATGGCTCTTAAATAGGTGTGATGGCACTTGACTGCTCTACACGGCAGCGGTAAATATGTTAGTTGCATAAAGGTGGAAAGAAGGTTGGGTTTTTCCCCCAGTGTGGACAAGTTCTCATGAACAGAAGTACTCTTAGCATACAAGTACTTCTAGGAGCAGAGGTGTAAATTTACTCAAGAAAGCAGGGTTTATAACAAAGTACTGTCAAAGCACCTTTTTGGCTTAAAACATTGCATGTTGTGGCTTTTTTGGTTTTGTTTTTTTTTTTTAAACTTAATTAAGGATGGATAAAATACAGGTAAAACAAAACCTGTGGATTCCAGCAGAAGCAGCTTGTCCCCTGGTACCTGATCTTTTGAGGGAGGAAGAGGCTCCTGAGCTGGGAACACTAGGAACATGGGTAGAGTGGTCAGTGTGGTCTGAGGGTCCGTGATCCGAGCTTGCCTCCGCTGTCTGCGAGGCCAGGTGCCTGCTCTCCGACAGGCAGCCTCTCAGGGAGTGCGGGACAGGTTGCTGTTAGGAATGCAGGCTGTTCTTTGTCCCAAGAACGAAATGCCTTTGTGCAGACCTCAGAATATTTTGGAAGCATTCAGTATGGAGTTTTGGTGGATGTAGCGGCAAGTTTTTGAAATGCACATGAGGTATTTCCTTCTAAACAGGTACAAGGAGTTGCTGTGTAGCTGTCTGTTGGATAGATAGTCTCAGTGTGATTGCTGGTTTGAGAAAACTTGTTACTGTATAACGTGTGCACCTCGACCAGGCAGCAGCCTGCCTGCAGGCACTTGGCATAAAGAGCAGGTGAAATGTTTTACTGTGGATCTTCAGCTGCTTGGCACCTGTGCACTGAGCGATAGATGCACAGACAGGACTGAAGTCAGACGACAAAGAGGAGAAGGAAGGGAGGATACCGACCAAAGGTTCTTGATATTACTTTCCACTTCGAACATTCACCATTTGCACAAATGCTTTTCCAGCAATTCCAAAGAAATACTGTAACAGACTGTTCCCAGATAACAGTTGGGCTTCAGTCTGAGGCTATTTTATTTTGTGACTCTTTGCTAGAAATATTGTACATACAATGGGTTGAAGATACATGTGGAACAGTATATTTTGGGAAAGTTTGCATCCTTTATTAGGCCAACTAGTATTCTTAGGAAAAGCTATAGGAAGCTTTCAAACTTGGTCCTACGCATTTGCATTTCTCTCTTTCTCGGATACGGGTTTAAAGGGAAGCGTAGTTGATGATGCGTGAGTAGTAACAAAATATATTTATTGTTAATACAGTGCAGTAAATTATTGCATGTGGACTTTTCAAATGTTGGTGCCTAAAGCAAAGTGTTAATTTACCACATAGATAAGTGGTTTGATTTTTACACATAGCAGTTGGTTACTGCACAGGATCAAGTCTGTGCTGGAAAGCGTGCAGTAATATGTTCAGCTTGCTTTAGCCTTTTGTATTTGGGAAATGTGGGAATTCTTACAGGAAATAAGTCTTATTAGTTCCTCAAACATGTCATCTCACCCCTAGAAATAGCTATGAAAATATGCTGGAAATTTGCTGCAAAGGGAGATGATGTTGAGTTGAGGAAGTACAAGGCTGAAGCTGGGTCTCTAGATATTGCCACAGCGCTCAGGTTCTTGCCTCATTCAGTGCGCTGCTGTTTGAGGTGAGAAATGCCAGTAGTGGTGCAGGTTGTTCTGTGCTCGCCTGGCTGGGCCAGGCTGCCCTGAGTGGTGGTGGTCTTCATCGTTGTCGTCTTTTTCATCATACAGCTTCCCCATAATCATCTCTCCCCCCCCCCCCCCTTTTTTTTTTACTATTCTGCCAGGAAACATGCTTGAGTCCATCTAATGTGTGTTTTCTCTTCCTGTTAAGCCTTATCAATGCTACAGACTTTTTAACTGACTTCTCGTGCTGCTTCTAGTAGTGAATTATGTTTGAAAATCATTCTGGTGGTGGTGGTACTGCCTTACCCTTTCCCTTCAAGTTTCTCTGTTTTGCTCTATAGCTTTATTTTTGCTGTCATTTATTTCTGCTCTCCATTTTGTCTCTGTACTTTTTCTTCTCTGCCTCTTCAGTACTGTCTGATCACTAGTATTCTTTCCCCTTTCCTTTGGTACTTGTCTCTCTGAAGCCCCTCTCTTTTCCTGCCCTTTTTCCTCTTGAGTGAATGGTGGCAACAGGTAAAGGGAAACCTGAGCTATAAATGACTGACGTGGCCTCTGCCCTGTGCTGCAAAAAGTCAGCTGCCAAGGAGCGCCTCGGGTACCCGTCAGCCTGGCACTCTCTGGCCATCTGCAGAAAATCCCTTTGTTTAAAAAGAGCAGTTTGTAAGCGTGATACAGCTGGAGGGCTGGTGGGCTTCACTTCCAACAGGAGTGCCACCGTGCCTGAGCTGCTCCCTTGTCCCCTGCTGTCACGCTCTCCTTTTCTCATTATCAGACAGCTCTTTGTGTTGGGTTTTTTTTCCCCCTGTTTTTTTTTCCTGTTGGTTTTTTTTTTTTTTTTTTTTTCCTGGAAGAGCTCTAGTTCTGAGAAGTAGAGAAATCGGTGCTTGAAGCGTCAGCGAGGCACGTTGCTACGGCATTACGTGGTTCACATCCTTAGCATCTTTGTTGTAAGTACGTCATTCGATATGAATCTGCGCGATGCTGAACTCTGACCCGGTGAATGCTGTACTGTGGAAGTCCCTGTGAAATCTTGTGGTATGCCTGGCAGGTCATGTTGGCATGGCAGATGGCAATAAATCTTGGACAACGTGAGAAGACTTTGAAAAAAAACAAAATTAACAAAGAAAATATACACCTCAAATAACTCACGGTGTTTTTCTTAGTTAAGTAAAAGGTTTTGTAACATGGTTTTGACAAAAGAATTATAATGGCTGCAGAGAATTTGGTTTAGGAATCTAATTAAAGGACAGTTAGGAGAGATTCTTGTGGTAGTTGCTATTCTTATGAATTAATTATACAAAATAGCATTTGATTAGCACATCTTCATTTTTACTTTTAAAGGAAGTTCTTGTTTTAGAAGGCAAATTACTATCTTCTTATGTTTCAGTCCAAAATCTAATACTGTAAACAAATTTCTATTATCCATGTCCTTTTTTTGCTCCCCCGCTTCTGCCTGTAGTACTAAGGGACGGCTTGTTCGAAGTATACGGTCTGTTTTATGTCACGGCACTGACAGTTTTGACTGTTTTACACTCACCCCATTCACCTTGGTTTATTCATAATTGTGTCATTAATGAAATTGGGAATGGAAGTTTACATCCTGCATGCTGGAGGACTGGAACCGGATGATTCACGCAGCTAAAAAACAGGACAATACGTCTTACATGGTCGATATTGCCACATCTGATATGTGTTGTACAGTGACTTCAGTGAAGTGCCCCTTTGGACACACCCTGGGGACTTCTGTGGAGTCTTTTTCCCTCGAAGAGGTACGTTTCAGACAAACAAGAAACAGAAGGCACTTTCTTAGAGTTTTGTTGCTTAAAGCAAAACAAAAAACATGTCTTTTTTTTTTTTTTTTGCTGTTGTTGATCAACAACTTTTGATTTACGCGCTGGAAAACATACAAAGAACGCAGTCTTTTTGGAAAGACTTTTAGAAACCCTCCGGAGGTGTTTGCCTCAAAGAGGCTACAGTGCTGGTGACGGGGAGAAGCAAGGGGAATGGAAAGGGAACGCTTATCCATATATTTTAGAGAATGTCTAATAGCACAGCTGGTTCCCTTCACAGTTTCCCTCGCTGAGGAATGGTTGGCATTTATATATTTCCATAATTTCTCAAGCAGCTTTATTTCATGGTGAGCATAAACCAAGGCGTCCAAGGAGTCCCGTGCCGTTCTTGTCCAGTCGTTAATGAGGTGAGGAGGCTCCAGCCTGTCACTCAGAAAGGATTCAGCAGTGTGAGCTTTTATCAGCCCTGCAGGTGTCTGAAATACCTTCTTCCTGCTCAGTACCTGGCTACTCTTCCACAAATATCTCAAGAAAATGTAAAATAGGGTAATACTGGTCGAGGAAAATTTCTTCTTAAGAAAGTTCCTTTCATAAGTAGTTGTTAATGTTATGATTCTTACTTGTATCATACACAGCATTTAAATGGTTACGCTGTAAATGTTTTGAAAAGACTATATTGAAGTATATGCAGACTTTTAGAGCATACCAGCTTACTCAAGAAGATAGAAATCTGATTGCTGCTCATGTGAATGGAAGAAAACTGTGATCCTCAGAAAGAAAAATTTGAGTAAATGTCAAGCAATGTTTTAGTATGAAGGTTCAGTACCTGGTGCTTAGGTTTTTAGAGGTGCTTAGGTTTTTAGAGGTGCTTAGGTTTTTAGAGGTGCTTAGGTTTTTAGAGGTGCTTAGGTTTTTAGAGGTGCTTAGGTTTTTAGAGGTGCTTAGGTTATTTGGGACTCAGAAGATCTCCTCTCCCATACTGGTGTCCCACAGATGTGGCTGGAGCTGTTGACAGGGCATCCTGTTCCAAATCTTAGCACTAGGTGAGAGTTGACTTCCTCCCCCCCGCCCCAAAACCTGGCCCTAAATGTCCAAATATATTGCTTTTACCGAAGTCCTTCTGAAAAAGGGACTCTTTTTGCATTGCTTTCGATCTATTGCACAGACCTTAACTGGTTTGCCAAATACTAATGCTTTGCGACATAGTCAACACAGAAATTCCTCCTGGCTCTCAGATGTAGCTGGTTTTAGGGAATGAGGTAGCAGAGAGCTCCTGTGCAAAACAAGTTGAGAATGTGCTTCTTCTGCGCCTTTCACTTATTTTGTCATAGAAATACCCTCATGCTGTTTTCTGCACGGTCCTGCAGGGTAAATTAATGAAATGAGGGACAGACCACCTGTGTTGGCTGGGCACAGTGAGGGACGGTGCTGTTCAGGGAGGATGCTGTCTCATCTGTCGTCATGTCTGCTAATCCTCCACCCAGATTTTAGGGAGTCTTACCCACCCCGAAGGTGTGTGACCGGGTAGCGGGTACACTCTGGAGATGGAGCAAGGTCTGGGTTTGGTGAGCAGTGAACTGCCCTGTATCTCCCAGCTGTTTTCTGCCCTGTTTGGAAAGGGCTGTTGGAAGAGCATGGAAGGTTCCCAGGGCACCACCATCCCCAGGTACACTAGAGGGCAGGATTTAGCCCTTAAATCTTCTCACAGGCTTTAGAGATCAGAAGCCCTTATAGGTCCTTAAATCTTCTTGTTTACAGAAATAAATAGCCCGAACTCCTGCTTAGCCGTTGCACAGCCATAGCTGAACAAATAAGACAAATCCAGATAACATATAGCAGTTTGACAGTATACAGTGAAGTATACAGTGAAATTATGGTGATAGTCACACAAATGCAGATTCTTGCAAAGGTTGTCTTTATGACCCCCTTATGTGGGTAGATTAAAACTTGTGGTAGAAACTGCAGCGATGCATGTATGACATCTTGTGAAGTCAGAATGAAGACTGTGGGACGTTTGTCATCTTGATAAAAAGGAGCTGCATATTCCTAAATTGCTCATCAAGAAACTGAGATCCTGTGGCTGCTATTGGTTTTTATTTGGCTAATAAATGCTTGAAATCCATGCAGCTGATTCTAAGAAAAAGTTTATCCTGTGGTGGAGATATATTTAAAAGCATTTTACAGAAAGTAAACCATGTTAGTAATGTTTTTTTAAGATATTTCTTTTGACATACTAGATTGCAGTTAGTCAAAAGCTGTGGGTTTGGGCTTTTCTTTCTCTCCCCCCCCCCACCCCCCCTTTTTAAAGTGTGTTTGGAGTATGTTACTAAAGAGTTTTAAAAGTTGTTTGCATTCATCCTCTGCAATAAAAGCAGGTTCAGGTTCTGTATTCTGTAATAAAAGCAAGAGTGCCAAGTGCACAGACAGTTGAATGGGCAAGATGAATGGAGCACTGGTTTTGGCAGTAGAATTAAGTTGCAGGGTTCAGACGATGCTTGAAGATAAACCCCAGAAAAACGCCCTCTTCTCCTGTCCAGTTTCCACAGAATACTTACACCTACCCTGTTTTCTAAAAGAAAGGGGACCTATTCCACTGCAGTTTCTTGGGCAGAATTCTGTTTAATTGCCCTTTAATTAATCAATGTCTCAGCCTGAATGTTAAATCATAATCTTTTCAGTGATGTTTTGTTTCTGTAAGCTTTTCCCAGCTCCCTTGGATTACATACATGGCAAGCTGTTTTAAAAAATAATTATTCAGTGGTTTCTGTGTACTTCAAAGTTGTTAACACACTGAAGTGAAACATGGAACAAGAGTTTCTCTGAAAGTTTTTCTCCAAGCTTAATGTTTTTTTACCTTTTTCTTCCTTTTTATTCTCAAGAAAAATATTTTTCTGATATTTCCTCATTTGTTCAAGCAGTTTGAACTAAATCCATGAATCCCTCCGTAACTTCTGATGTGAACAAGAGGAGACTGAAATTCGTATTTTGATTATTACGGTTTTTAGCACTCTTGGGAGCGTTGCCCTGGGATCACTGGCCATCTGTTGTTTCAAAATACTTGAGAGGTCATCAATTGTACTAAACTGGTTAATAACCCTAGAAACAGTGGAGCTTTTTGACTGTTGGTGGCAGCATGTTTAGTGCAATTATCTAATAAAAACAAAATGGACTATATAACCTTAACGCAATGCAGTTTTGAAATAAAGGTTATCCTGAGAATGCTCAAGTTACTGTTACTGAAAAAAGTACATACTTGCATGAAATCTGTGAATTGAATATCTATACCAGGTGGTATTTGAAATGTTTATGGCATGACTTTTGAAGCTTAAAAGTTGGTAATGAGATTGCATTTCAATTCTGATGGAGAATTAATAGCCTTTACTTCTGTTAGTGTCTGTTTAAGACGGTGCATTTCAAAATAAAGCAACTCTCTCATCGTTTGGCATGTTCAGTAGTGTGTTTTGTGACACTGTATGGGTAAACTTGAGTTCCTGTCTGCCTCTCCTGCTGCCTCCTGACTTCTCAATAAAAATATTAAAAGGGTGACTCTCTGGAGTGCTGGTGGCATTTCAGGATTATTATTTTATGTAGTGTTTTGTTTATTCAGGGTAGGGCCAGATTTTGACTGGAGCCCGATATGATCGTCCGAGAATATAAATGAGATGATGTCTACGAAGTTGGGTGGAGGTCGCCTTGCACAAACTGTCATGGTACTCTTCGGGTTGAGTGATCCCGTATGAACTTACCACTCATGGTTGATGCTTAGAGCTTGAAAACCACATTGCTCGAGTGATTCAAAGGAGAAAGAGATTAAGGGTACCAGGAAAGGGCGAAGGAGGAACTAGACTCCACAGCCATTTGCAGTGGCAATGTGGTGAAATTATATTCTTGTATTGTGGAGCTTGTTAGCTTGCCTCTTACCTTGTGATGAGACTTGAGCAGATCTCATAAAACAGCAATTGTTAGGATTCCTGCTGGAACGTGCAAGTCACAAAATCCTGATACTTGCGGCTATGAAATGCTGCATAGTGTTGTGTTTTGTAAAAGCAAGGATAGATTTCAGCTGTGATACAGCTTGAAACTATTTGCAATCTGTTTCTTGGCTCTTTCCTTCCTACTCCCAGGCTGACCCAGCCTGGTGCCCGTGTTGCCTGGCGTCCATCTGCAAACGTTTACCCTGCTGATGTGCTTTATTAGGTACTCTGTTGCCATTCTGTGGTGGTGTAGCTCTGTGGTTATTTTTGCTGATAAAGGATGTCCTTAACATACTCAAGTGTGTAGGCATCACAGCATCTCGATCTGCGCGTGGTATGCCTCTTTTGGGGAAATGTCTGTAGCACCTCTTGGGACTGGCACCATTTTTTTGGCAGCCTGTATCTTTTCTTGGTGTTTCTGGGTACTGGGGAACAAATACTCAAGTGTTTCATTTCTCTGTGTGTGTCCCCTTTTTGCCTTCCCCTTCAAGCCCCCAGTGTTGTGTTTTAACATCACCTGTTACGTTGTCAGTGGTGACTGGCCAAGGGATCCTTTGGTCAGACCCTTCAGCTGATCTGACAAGTCGCTGCTACTAAAAGGGATGGTCTCTCCTCTTCCTTCCCCCAGTCTCAGCTGTGCTGTGGTTGGCACCACCTGAGTTCAGCAAAGGGACAGATTGGTTTGCTGAATTGGCAGAAGGGCATTTGCTCTCTCCCCCTTCCAGTGCATTAGGTTCTGATCGCTTTAATCCATTGAAACAGCTCACTGAGGTGTCAAGAAAAGTGCCAGAGTTGGTGCGAGGGAGGTGGTAGGAGCGTGGGATGGAGGGACAGGAGCTGCCCCTTTCCAGGGGCAGCTAGTGGTTCGGTTGTCACTGCCTGTCTTGTGGTACCATGTCCTGAACCATCTCATCTGTTAAAATGCAGGACAAAATACAAAGCCGTCCCTGATGGATGACTTGAAGAGGATGAACAGATAGAATCCGTGCGGTTGTCACCTATGTTACGTTTCAGGTTAGAAGAGTAATTTTAGGACCACATTACAATGAGTGTTAATACAGCCCCACAACTCTGGGAAGACCAGTAGTGAGACTGAGATTGCTGGATGTAGAGAACCACACCTGTAGAGTAGTTTTGTGCAATACTCCCCTAGGTCCTGTTGATACAAAAATGAGAGCTTTTTTTAGTGTGGAGAAGCAGCCAGTGAGGGCCGTATAGAGGATGTATGGGGAGTGGCTGTCATCTCTGTTTGGAGGTCACCTAGGCTGTCCTGCTGCACAGACTCGTTAGGCTGAGCATTTTCTGGGAAACAGTATATGGATTCAGTTCACTGGATTTCTCTGACTGTAATGGAGCAATTGGGATGAATAGCTAAACATGTGTCTGGCCGTGCCTCTGAATATGCAAATATGAAGGATTCATTTTTGTGGTTTTACAGATGTTTACAGAATCACTATGGATGTTTTACTGACAGTAATGTAGTTCATTCAGGAAAATTGAGGAAAAAGACCTATGATGCTTGTGTCCTTAGTAAATGCAGGAATTTCTAGAAGCTGAAGAGGTCTACAGAACTGTCCCATGTTGCCAGTTTTAATTTATTTCAGTCCTAACCTCTGCTTGCTTTACTGCCTCAAGAAGCAATGTCTTCCAGAGCGTTTTAACTGTCTGTGCTTGAGCTAGTACTAGTGACTGTAAGGTGTTACTGTTTGCTACTGAAGAGCAGAGCAAGGTGTCTCAAAATGAGGCTGAATGTCAGTGATCAAGCTCCAGTAACATGGATCAGTATTGTCTACATGGTCTTATGTTAGGAGAAAATGCTGTTAGGAGTGAGAGGCGTCTGGCCTGCCTGCTGGTTTGATGTGACATAAGGTGAGACAGTGTGATTGCTGGTGTTTGTAACCAGGGCATACTTTGGGAGCACGCTCTTGCAGTGAAGTCTGGAGCAGCGTGGAGATTTAAACCAGCAAATAGATTTAAACCAGCCTAGTGAGTACTAGTAATGGTTTGGCTGAAGCAGGAGAGAGCCAAGTAGGTTCTTCCCCACTGCAGATGGTAAGGTCTTTTGTTGTTAGGATAGTGCTCATGTCCCTTCTTAGTACGGTTTGAAGGTATTCAGAATAAGCAGTGGGCTTTTATTCGCAGTGCTGGAAGCTGGGGAAGCGGCTAGAGCCTGATCCCTCTCTCTGTGGTCCTGCAGACCCAAGTTCTGGGCTCCCCAGTACAGGCTGGGTCCCACAGCGTATTCCGTCTGCCTCCTCAGAGTGATCATAGGGGGCTGTAAAAGTGAAGAGTGTTGCCCAGATATTTGAAGGAAAGTCTAAAAATGCACCGTGCATTTTATTTTTCAGTGTTAGGGAATTTGGTTTCTTACAAAGAAGAACTCCTTATACTCGAGAGGCTGCATTCAAAAGCAAATGAGAGCCTTTTTGTGAAGGCTCTGGTTCCCTGCTCTTCTGGGTCAGCAGTGATTGACAGCTGTTGTCCTTCATTGCAGCTCATGCTGTTCCCCTGTGGATGCATTATTTAGATGTCAGCATAGGGTGGATACACAGCTTGATGGAAGGGGATAAAATAGATGGAGGATGAAGTAAGTCTCCAGGCTTAATGTTGTCTTTGCATTGTCCTTGCAGTAAACGAGGTGGACAGGCACCAGTGAAATACTGTGTGTGCACGTGTATGGATTGCGATTGGTTTTTTTTTTTTGTTGACTTTTTGCAAAACTATCTGTTAAAGACTCAGTGATTAGTTCAATGTCATTGGTATTGGAGATGGGGGAAACGCAAAACCAACACAGTCACGGTCAACCTTTTGCCCAGGTTAAAAGCAATCAGTTCTAAAGGGCAACTTAATTCATAGGAACTCCTCCTTATCAGCTTGTTATTTCTTCCCCCTCCTGTCTGCTGTGCCATCTCCCTGGCACCCTGGGTGCCTGGCACAGTTCCTCTTTCACCACCGTGCTTCAGATTCTCTTGAAATCCTATTTGCTGATTCTTCTTGCATTTCTAACATCCAGCTTTTCCTTTCCAACTGTGACACTAAGGCTTATTAAGCCTGTGGGCTGGCAGTTCCTCACCACTGCTCTCACAGCCTTTTCCTTTCATCTCATTGAATCT
Organism: Nipponia nippon; assembly: GCF_047370975.1. Taxonomy (NCBI): domain Eukaryota; kingdom Metazoa; phylum Chordata; class Aves; order Pelecaniformes; family Threskiornithidae; genus Nipponia; species Nipponia nippon. The sequence continues at coordinate 76,809,011 of NW_028262380.1, read as the reverse complement.
GTTACTGCTCCGGCTTCAGTTACAGCCTTAAAATACTCTGTGCTACTGAATAGTTGTTGTGTGAGTTGTGCGCGAAGAAGGAGCACTAAAAATACCTTTTAAAAATGATACATTTTCCCTTCTCTGACTTCTGAAGTGACATTCTTGGGCTTGTCTCAGGTTGTCCCTGTTTTGATGTATGTTTATTTTGCTGCAAGTGAAAAACAGGTCATAGTTACAAAGAGGTTAGTGAACGCATGGTAAACATAAAGAGCTGAAATGCTGCAAGTCCTGTATGCATCTTCTGGTATTAGTCAGTGACATCGTTACGTTGGCTAAAGGCTTGCACCAGCTTTGTTTTAAAGCTGAACAACTGAAAGTGGTTATTCTGCAATTTACTTCAGTGAATACTAAATGAAGTGAAAGCAGTTAAAAGAAATGGGATGGATTACCTTACCCTTGTTAAGAAAAGCCCTTCGGGAAAAGTCCTAAAAAACATGTGTGAACATGCAATCATTGTTTTGATAAGGAAACCCTCAAACATTGTTCTAAATCAAGAATTTGGGGTAAAGGAATCGGTAACTTGGAGACGAGGTTTTATTACCTGTACCCAGTAATGAATGAAGCTCTTCTCTGGTAAAGTTAATAATTTTGTCTGCTTGGTTTTGCCCTCTTGACTTTAAATGATGCAGTCAGCTCATCTGCAATGACAAGGAGACTGCAAACAGTGTGGCAGCTAGGTATTTAGAAGAATTTTATACAGTGGCGTGCTTGCAGTGCCTGGCATTTGAAATCCTTACGTAATGCCAAGCAATCGCTGTGTACTTTACTCAGCAGCACAAAATACCCAAGTTGTGTTTTGTAAGCAGAATACAGAAACTTCAGTGCTTTTAACTTTTAAAGGACTTGATGAAGTTTGATCAACCAGTTTACGCAAGCCGTGTGAAATGGAGAAACGTAATTGTGCGTGTTTTACACGTGGGCACATAGGCAGGGAGCACCAAGCCAGGCTGTTGCCAGAAATGTTGTGTGTCACATTATTCTAAGTTCAGAATCCGCAGGATGTGACTTTACTGTCCTTTATGTGAAATTTATAGGGAGCATTTGAGGATGCTGTGTATTTGGTAATCGGTGTTTCCTGGGGAGGGTTCCCAGTGTGATAGGTATGTGTTAGGTGGAGTTGGATACTTGTAGGAATTGAGGTTAAGATATAAATGAGAATAGACGGAGAACCTGAACTGGGAAATAATTTTCATTGTATTTGATATTTGTACTACTTAAAAAGATGAAAACTCTTAAAATCTGTGAGTGTCCATGTTATGTGGTCGACTAGGTTAGCGGGTTGATACTTAAACAGTTACACGAGTTATTATTCTGTTTAAAGCCTTGGATTTACTCTTAAGTGTAACCGGAACTTTCTGAAGTGTTCATATTTCAGAAGTGTATATTTTTGTTGTAGATGTTTACATTTTAAAGACCTTAGGTCTGTCTGTGAGTGGTTTTATGCCTCTGGCTGGCAAAAAGGAAAAAGATACACTTACAATGTTGTCATGCAAAAGCAAAGAAATGTGCCTTTGTATGGGAGGGTGACTCACTGTTTCTCAGTGTGACACTTCATTTGCTTGATTGTTTTTGTTGCTGTTCTGCGGGTTTTGTTTATTAAAAGACCACCTCTCCTGCAAAGGTTCACTTGCTGTTTTTCCTATCTGTTTCTCCTTTCTCCCCCACACATGTGGTGCAGGTTGAGGCAGCGTGTCCTTCAGCAACTCTGGCTGCGGCACGGTTGTTCTATGACGAGCGTATGAAAGCGAGCAAAGAATTGTTTTCATAGTTGCAGTCTCAAGACTGATGTACGAGGGGATGCCTCGTACATCGACGCAAAGCCTCTCAGTTAGCAGAAGATGTTAATGTGCTTAATACGTCTTTGAGAAAGAGACATCAAAAAGTGTCAGAGACTAGATGTGGGGGAGAGAGACAGCCAAAGATATTTCTCATTCCTAGAGATAAGGTACAGTGGGCATGACCAGCTCACGGGCTGGGGTTTGGGTCTGACCCAGCGGGCAGCTTTGTCCGGCTCTGGAAACGGCAAAATGGGGGTTATTGATGTGTGTGTGTGTGTGTACAGCCATGTGTATCTTTGATGAGCCAGCCCTTGGGTTTGGGAGGGTTTATTATGTTAGGTGTGGAGCAAGCACGCCCAACTCTGAGTGTCTTGCTTGGACACCTGGCTGGGAATAGACCTTGCCCCCAAGCATGAAGGAATCGGCCAGCTTCAGCCACAGAGGATGCGGGAGTGGGAATTCGGTTATAGGGTGTTGCATTTAGCAAAGCATTGCTGATTCTTATTTTTCCCCCCTTTTTTGTGAGCTGCTTTGCATTTCTGATACTTATTCCCTCCCGAGGTGATCCACCTCTGCAGCAGTGAGACTGCAAAATAGTTGCTGCTTTGTTCTTTTCTGTGGGCACGGAGGTGCAGGAGGACGAGTGATGGGGAGCTGGCGCAGTAGCTTCACCGCAGTGTCATTTGGGGGCCTCGTGGAAGGATTTTCCTTACAGGGCCTCTGCAAATATGTTGGAGATGGGCCCTGAGCCTTTGGCTTGGGTTGAGCTTTTCCACAGCAGAGACTGTAGTAATGCTAGTCATTGATCCAGAGACGTGCAGCCGGGGATTTTTCAGGGGGTACATAAACTCCCCCTTCTTGTAAACTGAGCGAGAGGTGTTTTGCTAATGACCTTTTCAGTTCAAATAAAGCGGCTGTATGTTAGTACAAATGGGGCTTGAAACAGTATCAGGTTCCTCATCTCTTTCCAGGGTCCATAAGCTGTTCCGTTAGTTGCAGTAACTAACTGGGTGCAAGGTATGTGGAGTTTGTGAACTTCTCAACAACAAAGAAGAAATCTCTTGGAGCATTGGCTGATCAATGTTTTTGGGCCTGGAGTCCTCTTGGTAAAATGTATTTCACATCACGTTCTTGCAGGGAGTTAATAGTGATGTTACGGTCATGAAAAGGGCTTCTCTTTCCTACTGCCTTACGGCTTATTTCAGTGAGAGAGGCAGAGCAGCAAGAGCGCTGCCTGTGCAGATCGTAGGCAGTGTAATGATTTTGGCATCTCTTCTCGGCGTATTCAGGGCAGCGTTTGGCGTCCTGAAGGGAAGGGTGGAGGTACTGAAAGTGGATATCCAGGTTGTGTGGTCCTGCCCCGGGAGCAGCGCTTCGGTGTAGGTGGGAAAACTCTGCAGAGCATGAAAGCAGGCTCTGCCCGTGCGCGTGGGGCACCGTGGGTTGTGACTGTAGGAAACATCAGCGAACACGTGTGAGCTTTGATTTAGCCTGCGTGTATGTTTGACAGTAGCGAAAATGTGGCAGCAGGGTTTTCACTGTGAAGTGATGGAGACCCTCAAGCAGAAGGCTGGACTAGATACGGGTCCTTCTGACCTGGATTTTGTGTGATTCCATGTCCGTGGCTGGGTGTTCGTGGTTTTAGTCTGCACTGAAGTGTGTTTGTAGGGGTCTTTACTAGGTAGATTATAATGGAAGTATAGCTCAGGCTTTAATCATACCTTTATTTGCTGTGTAAGTGTATCCAAAGACAGGAGCTCGTGGTTGGTTTTTATTTTAGGGTTACTCTGATGTAGTGGTTAGATTTCCCATTTCCTTGTGGAAGAGTAGGAAAACAGGGATTTTATGAATCCATTTGGCTAATACATCTCAAATTCCACCCGCTTGAGGTGCGGGAGTTTGCCTCATGCTCCAGTACAGCACCCTCATGTGCTGTACACTTATCCTGCCCCTTCTTCGCTGCTGCTTGCTCTTTACGTCTGTCTTTTATTTTTTCCTAACGTGTTTCCGTCCCTTTCCCCACTATGACCTTTGCTTTGCCTCTTCCTTAGTGTTACCGTGGCATGCTCCTGCCCCAGTACATCTTAGCCAATGCAGCTGCTGCGAGCAAAATAACAGCACACGGCTTTGGACAGGCGGATTGCCCCAGGCAGAGGGCTTGGGATGCAGGAGGCTGGCGGCACCGCTTCTCCGCGGCTGCCAACACGTGTCTGACCGGGAGTGTGTGAGCAAGGTACGAGCTCAGCAGTCAGGAATTTCCAAAATCTGCAGCTCTCTTTTTCTGAAGTATTAAGTTGCTAGATTTTGCCAAAATCTTCTCAATAAACCAATTTTGAAGGAGATTTTTGGCCAGACCCTTTATGATGCAGAGCAATGATACCATTTGGGACCATTTAAATTAGTGCAGTATTATTTGGTCTGGGGCATTTAAAAGCTTTGCTGGGTTGGGAGAACTGTAAAAGGACTTCAGGGTTTTCATTGTACATGTAATTTTTCAGTTCTAGCGCTCAGGGCAATAAAAGAACTTTTGGAAAATGTACACGTTTTCTGTATTCTCCACATTTCCTAGTGCGTTTTCTGTCCATGTTGTGCTGCTTGTCCATAAAATTCTTTTCTCCGCTGGCATATGCAAAACTGCATTGGAAATGCTTTTTTGAGCTCTTTAAGAAAAGATGGGGAAGATCCAGTTCATAACAGGAATCGGAAACCTTGCCAACCACAATGCTATTAAATACCACTTTTCAACTTCCATATTCTTAGAAAAGTCTTTCCAAATTGTGAAATAAATGCCCATTTGTAAGTCTCTGAAATATGCTGGCTAGTTCAACCTGCAACTTGTAGATCTGTCCTGACCACATACCCTATGAAAGAGGGATAGTCATGTATGTGTGACTATAACTCTACATCTGTAATCCACTAATGACACGAATGCACGCAGAAATCCCTGCCTGCACAGCTCTGCTGGCTGCAGGGGAGGAACACATCAGTGCGGGCAGTGTTTCGTCTGTGTTTAACACCTCACAGGATCAGAACCTGATGTAAAAAAAACCCCAAACAAACAAACAAACAAAAACACAAACAAAAACCCCACAAAACCAAAACTGTTGGACCTGTTTAATGTACACAGGGAGCAGTCTTGAAGAAGTTTGATCTTCTGTAAATTGTCTTACAACAAAAAGGAAAATGACTGTTTAGTTATTCTGCCTTTCGGATGCTGGTAAGAATCTCCGAGCATCACTGTTGGAAAGAGCGCACCTGCAGATTTCCTGCATTAATGGAAAGGAAGCTGGCAAAAAACCCAGGTTCATCTTGTATGATCATTTGTGTGTATATATACAGACCAGCTGTATTTGTCCAGGAGGGGCTGCCTGTAGTGGGAGGTGGAGGAAACTCTCCCAGGCATTTTGGTGCACGTTGCAGTGTGGTTCAACATTCTTTAATGCCACAAATTATACTGGTTTCAGTGGAAATTCAGGTTAGGCTGTAGCTTGTATTCTTCAGCCAAAACATCAGTGACTATGTATTCTTAACACAGCTTCTATGTATTGCAAAGAAAAAATGTCCCCTGCTCTATCCTTTTTTATACTACTGGAAGGCATAGCAGTTTCACTCAAACTACATCCACAGTGATATGTTTTCCTAGGTAATGGTCATCTCCTTGGGTAAATGTTGCTGTTTGGATAATCTGCCATATAGAGACGTAGATGGTGGTATAAGCAAGAACACATACGACTGTAAAATAAAATTTGTATTGGAAACTCTGAGTATTGGATTACCCTTACAGCTTAGAAGGTGCTCTGTGTGTGTGTATGTGTGTAAATATATATATATAAATAAAAAACAGTCTTTAACGATAGCTCTAACAAAGTTAGACAACTGGGTGCTGAGTTAGGACTCCTTTTGCATGTCCTGTCAAAAATGAACATGGTCAAAATTTTCCCAGGATTTAGCCTGCCTTTATTTTGGCTCAGCTATGGTTCACCGACCTTGCTGTGAAAAACTGTTGACAAACCATTGATGTTCTCTGTTTCGACTGTTGCGTTGAGATCCAGAGGTTGCCACGCATGCTGGTGGAAGAGCTGGGGCTCAGTGAGTGCTCTCAGCTCGGCCGCTGTAAGATGCAGAATTCCCATGTTCTGGAAGTGGGATGCACCGCCCTCAGCTAGCAGCTGGAGACAGGGTTCGGACGCAGTCTGCCTGTGGAAAGCATTTTGCAGTTCAAGAGGTTGACAAACAGCTTGTGAATTTTTTTTTTTCCTTTGGTATGGGAGTCCTTTTGCAAAACTTGAGGAAAAACTCAGTATCGTAACAATGACTAAAAATATAACTCTGGATCCATAATTAAAAATTTCTGATTTGTACATTTGCATGTCTTCCCTGTGCTGAACACTTAAGTTTTATGATCTTACCTGGGGGATGGTGGCGCTGCCACTGTGCGGGTGAGTTACCTGAGGAAGGGCCATGGCACAGCTAGCGGTACTTTATTCCCGTGTTTATTATGGCACAGAGGAACTGGAAAACGTGGTTCCAGGGAGAAGAGGGTGACGGGATCCCCTGATGTCATGGGCAGAGTGAACACGGAGAGATTTGCTCATCGTATACTTTCAGATACTGTATCTCTCTTCCCTATAATTGGAACATGTATGGCATTTTTTGCTTTTGAGCCAGGTGGCTTTTAAACAATCACCTGCTGATTAAAAATTGAATGCCTTCTGTCCTGTAGGCTATAAATACCTATTGATTCATTTAATTTTGGTTTGAGAATTTTGTCTTTATGCAGCTTGTGGTGTCATAAGATGGAAGGAGAACATCTGGGTTTGCACTTTTAACTTGCACAGCCTGTCGGGGGGCTGTATGGCATCGTCTTCTGGGCTTGGTATCTTTGCTGCTGGGAAAACCTTCACTGCAGTATTATGGACTGTTGTTATATCCACAAATTGCATTTAGTTAACGGATTAATTTCTTCAGGTAACAGGTTTGCGATCGTGCTGAATACAGGAGTAAGGAAATGGCTCAGAGGAGAGTTTTATTTAGGATACTTTTATAATTTTATCTTACAGTATTAGCAGTTTGTGTTAGAGGAAGGTTTTAAATCCGTCTCCTGAATTATAGTTCAGTGCCTCAACTTTATTCCATTTGTGTTTTCTAAGCCTTTTTATGTCTTCTGAAAGACACAACTTCATCCTTCTTCCTTAGAGTTTCTACCCTGGCATGAAATTATATTTGTATGTCTTGCACTTCATTTCTTCTTACGTGGCAGAAAAAGAGATGATGATCATACTTTGGCTTACTGTGAAGAGATACCAAAGAACGTCTTAATAGTAGTAGTAAATTTACTGAGTCCTTTTTAGTTGTCAGTGCGTAAAGGTTGCACAGGTTATAACTGGGATACGGCGTTTTTATTTCATAACTTTGTTCTGACTTTAGCCTCAGCCCTCAAGATATTTGCTCAGCGTGCCGAGCAGGGCATCGACCATAGCCTCGCACTGGGCGTTCATCCCACATTAAAGGGCATGCTATGAATGCGAACAGTGAAATAATTGCCGTGCTGGAGGGGGGCCCTCCCAAAGGACTGCCAGAATGACGGGGAAAATGTGCCTTTTGTCCCTCAGTTCATTAATTAGCTGTTTCACAACAATCTCTGCTACTTTTTTGGATTACAAACTTCTTAATTAGTTTACTTTCGTGGATCTGATTTTGAGGTTCAAGTATGCTGAAAACAAGTATTACGAGTAGATCTGAAATGATGGCCCATGTCTGATCTATTGCTATTGGTGACCTAAAGGCTGCAAAAGCTATGGATCGTTGGTGTCAAATGTTACGGTTCTCTTATGACCGATTGTACCAAGATCCATTGAGCTAAACCTAAAATTGTTGCTTCTGGTGATGGATTGCACGGTCAAAATGTGTTTGATTAGTAAGGCTGTATTGTATCTTGGCATCTCCAGACGAATGTAACACCGTGGCAAATACTCACCTTGCATTAATAAAGCCATAAAATAACGCTGAAACCTGAAAAACTTACAGTACTATTCTGGCTCTGTTTATTCATGTGTTTTTTCGAGTTGGAGAGGAAAATCCAGTGAAGCTGATTTTACTTTTGGGGCTTTCAGTATTGCAGCACTTTTCAAACTCTGCAGGATTTTTTTTTTTTTTTTTTTCCTTTTTATAGAGTAACACTGTTCACAAGCTTCTCCAAACTATACAAATATTTTTACGGGCCTTAAAAACCTTTACTAAAAGTTTGTTTTTACAGAATCTGAACTTCTGGCCCAGTATGATGCTGTAGGAGTTGGTGTGCTTTTTTTGTCAAGAAAAAGTCACGAAGCATAATAAGTCCGTACTGCAGTAATTAATATTACTTTTCAGGTATTTCACACAGCTGTTTCTTGTTAAGTGTGCGGTGAAAGCTGTACGCTTGGGCACATCTCAAAAGTCCATTTCCCCCAGCCTCTGCCCAGAGCACTTCTCCACATTCTTGCTTCCCCAGAGGGCAAGGAGTTGCACTGAAGGTTTTTGAAGCTGTTCACAAGTCAGATTTTGGCCTAATAACTCATGAGGGCTGTATTTTAGATACTCGATTCTGGGATGAAATTAAACATTTCACCTAACTTTTTATGACTACAGAGGCTTCTGTATTCCTTGGAAGTAGAGTTATTAGTGAACAATGAGAGTTGTTTTTTTTTTTTTTCTTTGTGCAAAATGGCAACAGACACATAATTCGTAAGAAACCATTTTATCTCCCTTAGAGTGCAGCATTTTATTAATATAGCTTCGGTTGTGTACATAAATTAGTGGATTTAAGAGCAGCTCTTACTGATGTCTGTATCTGGGGAAAAATCAGATGAAAAAATTTTAGTGCTTAAAAAAAGGTTTGCAGCAATTATCCTAAAGATTTCGTGTTCCTGGTATTCTTATTGTTGGAGTTTCTTCAGTCCTGTCTTTAGGAGCAACAGAAGTAAACCAAGAAAGTTTTCATTTGTATTGCAAAAAATCTGTTTCCCCACAACAAAAAGCCAAATAAGCAGCAACCTCCGTCTGAATCTCGAGAGACGCTCCTGCTCCAAAATTTACGGTCACTTCAAGCATTTATTCTGGTACCTTAAAAGGTCAAGCTTTTTAAAACTGCCTCATTAAATAGAAAAAACTGTATACTCCACAAAAGCAGGCTGGCGAGTGACGCTCGTGCCTGAGATGATGTGTACCAGTATGGCCCATCAGACTTTCCCCGCTAAGCTGTAACACCAGTCTGGCTGTACGGAACCAGGCACGTGTTTCTTGTGAACCCTTCAAAGAAAGAAATGGGCAAACAAACTGATGCAAATCCTCGGCTGAGTACTTTGGAGTGGATGGAGCACAGCAGTCGGTTCCTCTAGCTCGGCTTTTATCACGGTCAGATCTCGGTATAGTGCGTTCAAATAGAAAATGTTTTTCACTAATTCCCAAAATAATTTCTGGGATGTGAGCAGAAGGAAGGAGAAGTTCCAGCCTAGTTTGTTTTTGGAAACACCGATAGTCTTGCACCAGATGAGTCATATCCTTCGTTCGGACACCTGATGGACGTATAAGCAGTACCAGCTTGCGACATCCTGCTTGTTCCTTCTTTAGCTGCTGCAATTCTTTGGCAAAAGTCGTCTTTGTCTTTCTGCATCCCAAGAAGGTGCGAAGCTGTTTCTTAACTATTCCTCATTTTTGATGCCTGTGTTGCAATGATCTTGCTTCCTGTTACGGAAGTTGAGTCGCTCTTAAAAATCCCTGTTTAGTGGAACTGTGGATGGAAGCACAGTGTTGCACAGAAAAATAGTACTCATCTGGGCTCACTTCTAATTGCTCTTTTTTAAGCGAGGGGGTTTGCAGATGCAGGTTTCGCTGGAAAAAACGGTCATCCAGAACAGAGGAAAACCTAGGGATTTTGGGAGATCCAATTTCTTGTGTTCTTCTGTTACTGCAATGGTTGTGTGTGGTTTTAGCAGAAATCGGATTGAATTGTACTGCCTGTGCGAGCTGGCTTGATGGGATGGAGCTGCAGGGAATGGGCATCTATTTGCTGTGAGGGGGAGGAGAAAGCACCACATGTCAAGCTGCCAGCAGTCCCAAGAGCTCATCTGAATGGCTGTGTGGGCCTTTTCCCCTTTTTTAAGTGATGGTTTAAATAAGCAAAGTTAGGTTTTCAGAGGGAGATGGTCTAAAAGTGGTTGGAATAGAACAGGATCTTCTGTGAGGTTTAGGACAACATGTACTTTGCTTCCTTTCCCTCCTCCTCTTCTCCAGAAAAATGGCAGTTCCAACAGAGTGTTTAGATTTTGGTGCGTTTTTTTTTTTTTGCGCCTCAAATACCTAAGTCATGTAGAAGGTATCTGGTGGACTTTTCTATGGTATTTGGTATAGTTTCTTGTCTTGCAGTATGGCCCGTCCTGAGTAGCTAACGGTTGAAAAACCTGAACTTTGAGGTACAGTGTCACAGACACTCCTGTTAAAGTCAGGCTGAAACGCAGCAGAGATGCAACTGCCTGGCTCCGCTGTTGTAACCACGTAGAGGCTTGATTCGTTTCACGTTCTGAATGCAATGACAGGAATAAGCAGGGAAGGAAAAAGAAGAAAAATAGTAAACAGCTCTTCTGGATTTAGGCGGAGGCCACTTTTGGCTTATCGCTTGAAACGAGCTGTGGGCAAAGGGGAAAACATTGGTGTGTTAATCTGAACTACTGGATTCGATCTGTGGCTAGAAAAATCAGTTTAGACTTTGTGTTAATTCACGGGCAGTAGCTAAAAGCTATGCGATGCGACCTTACAGATTTAAAAAAAAAAAAAAAGACTTGTCATTTTTTTAAATAATTGATTCAAATAAACCCACTTTTCATGTTTCTAATGTGTATAACACCAGTTGTTGTGTCTTTTGCTATCCTGATCTACTTTAGTAGTTTGTTCTGTTCGTTTATTCTAACCACTTGTTGGATGCATGATGCAAACTAATTGATACTTTTCTGTTGGGAACGGCTAGAACATTTAGCGAGTGATACAGTCCTGAATGGTCTTAATCATTGGCCAGACTCGTGCCTCGCTGACAATCTAGCTGTATAGAACTGCATGCATTCGATGTCCGATGCTGTTCTATAAACATGAAGAAATATCTCCGTAAGAAAATTGCCATGAAAAATTCCCATTTCCTATCAGCAGTTGACCGTGCCATAAGTGGTCCTCAAGGAATTTCATGGGTTTTTAAATTGCTTTTTGTGGAATGAAGATAGAGTATCTCACGCTTATAGTTGCCAATTTTGACAATAGCTACTTACTTTGTAATAAGCATTTTCTTTGATGAAAAACGGGATCTGAAAGCTAGGGGTTGAAAGTTTACTATCTTCGCTGCAAGCTGAAGCTCAGGCTTTCTCTGGCTTTAGGTCTCAAGCAGTAGGCTTCACTGTCAAGTGCTGAAATACCACTATGGCTGTGACAACTTACTTTTTTGTCTTTTTTGTTCGCAGTCAAACTGCAACTTCAAGCAGAAGAAAGAGGAGTGGTGTCAATCAAAGGTGTAAGTGCAAATCGCTTTCTGGCTATGAAGGAGGATGGCAGGTTGCTGGCCTTGGTAAGCAGCGGGTTTTTTTAATGTTTATGTGTGTGTGTGTCTGTCTGTATTGGTAGGTCCTCTCCTCACTCTGTATTGAGTAACCTCTCCTCCAGCAGGACGTACTCAGCTCCTCTGCGTGTGATTCATCCGGGAGAAATTAGCTCTGCGGAACTTCTGTCAATTAATTGAACTATGAACTAGGAAGAGATGGGTATGTCTGCCCCCACCTAGAAGCTGTGAAGTTTAACTAGAATGGCCTGTCTGAGAGAGAAAAATCACAGTGATCGTGTATAGAAGGAAATTATGAGAACAAATGAAGAATGAAGTCTCTCCCTTCCCCCCCCCCCCCCGAGTAATTTTCTCCTCTTTCACTTATTTTCACATAAAGTGATTGTAAAGACCCTTTTAAAGTAGGAAGTAATGCCAGGTTTTTTAAATTTTGACTTTTACGGTTTTGATAGTAATCTGTGTCTATTGTTTTCTCATTTTCCTCTATGTAAAGAATTGAGGGTTTTGGTCATGTATACTTCCAAACTAGAAAACTGGCAAGAAAACCATTTTTGAAAATGTGATGATAAAATAATAAAAAGTTATTAAACGTAGGTAAATTAAACTAGTCTCTAATGAGACTAGTTTTAAATTCCATGCATTTTATTGGTATCAGCTTATTTTTTAACCGTGTTTTAAAGCCAATATGTTTAGCAGACGCTGAAAGTTAATAAGGTCTCCTGGAGCTAGATTATAAATTTTGCTTTAAGCGCTGCAGTTACATTCATTTTGAAGTAAGTGAAGTACCACTGCAGGGCATCCTCGTAGAATTTTAGTTTGAAATGATCCCTGATGCTTCGGTACCTTGGAGGCAGCCCCATTCAGCTTCTGTGCAAGTCCCCACCAGTAACAGGTGTTAATAATAAAGTGAATTCCTAACCCTAGCTGAACTGCAGCTAATGAAAGACCCGTGCCAAGGGCTGCAGAAACTACTTCTGATTCTCCTCGGTTCTGCCTCTGCCGAAGTGAAATTACTCTGATGGCAAACAAAACACTTCAGCAGTTGTACATGAGCAGGGATCCCTGGTGTGCTCCTCAGCACCGCGCGTCTCTGGCTCCAGGAAGCCCGTTTTGTTTATGCCTGTGAACACAGTTAAAGAACTTGTTTCAAGTTACAGCGTTATTTACTCGGGTGTTGCGTGACAGCTCAGTTGAAGAAAATGTGAGTAGTCCACTGTGCTATTCTTGAATGAAGGATAATTGGGAATTTCCTGTGGTGCTGGTGTGGTGGCATTCAGCTTCCTGTTCAAATTGCCCTCCTTACCCCGAGCGACAGTGCATGGTCAAAATAGGGTGTTTAGCACCGTTCGTAAAGCTATAAACACCTGGGTGCGTTTATATTTGGGATTTCCAACCTTCTGTCGCATGGTGGGTTTTGGTTGTAGAACATGCTTCCCTTGCAGCTATATGCAGCAATTGTATCTGCTTAGGTCTTGTAAGGCGGTGTGCTTGGGAAGTGTCTGCCCTTCGCTCGCGGTCACCCTCTCAAAATCTGGGAAAGTTGGGTCACTTTGTGCTTCTCACTCGAGTTTATAAAACATTTGTTTTGCTTTGCTTTGTTTCTGGAAGTGGGTATAACTGGAACTGTTTACTGCAAACACTACTTCCTACAGCTCTTCATTTTCGCTATTCATAGGTGAGAACTCTCTACTCTTAAGATTTTGTTCTTCAGCCAGCCTAATGAATACTTCCACAATTTCACGATCATTTTCTGCAGCACAGGCAGTGTTTTCTCCGTGAGGATTTCTGTACTGGCTTCCAACAGTTTGTGGCCAGTTGTGCCTCTACTGTTCTCTGCCTATAAACGCGTTCGTGAAACTGTTCCTCATTGCCAGCATTTGGGTTTTTTTTTTCCAGTTTGAGCAGTGTTGTGTTTCAGTGAGAGCTTTGAAAGAGCATATGCTGGAAATCTTTGCGGTGAAGCGATGTCGTCAGTGCACATGAATTCGTATCTGCTGAAACCTTTGGTTATTTATTTCAAAACATTACGGAACTTTAATTTCTAAACACCTATTTAGTCCTCTAATCCACTAGTCACTCAAGTACTATTCTGTCCTTTATAACATCTGTTTTGTTCTTTTTTTATTACTTTTCAGTGTCAAGGACCAATTTGTATAGTGTCCTTGTTTTAGAAATATATCAACATCTTCAAAAATACTTCCGCAAATTATTATTCAGTCCTGTTTTTCATCTAGTGGGATGTTTTGTAATTACTTGGTCGAGACATGTCTTTATGGTTTGTTCTGAGTTGGGTTTTGCAAAATGATCTATGGCATACCCGCATATCGCTACTTACACGGGTGATTTGCGTGGTGGTGCAGCGGATCGCGTTCTGGTCTTGAAAGCTGGATGGTACGGCTTGCAATGGAGCAGTTTCATCCTCTGTTTACTAGCAGACTCAGTTGTTGTGGGGGCGAGGTAATCTTTACCAGTTCAGTCGCTGGAGGAAATGGCTGGTTATTAATGCAGCTAGTCAAAGCCTTCCCTTGGAAAATCCTGTTTTAACTAAAAATATTTGTGCAGAAATGTATCTGTTCCATCAGATTTTTAATGGAAAAATTGAAACATTTCACTTGTGATATGGCTTATTTTGAGTTTCCAGTATCATTTAATTATAATAATGAAATATTTTCACGTTAAGGAATTAAATGTGTTTGATTATTTCATTTCATGAAGAAATTTCTCAAAATTTCCCATAAAAGAAAGAATTGCACTTTTGACTAGCTTCTGTATTTCACAAGAAATAATTTCTTATTTAGGAATACAACCTGTTCGTTCTGTCTGTTGTGCTTACGTGGTTTCGCTATGATTGGGCAGGTTTTGCCAGACTGAAGGACTGGACTTGAAGGGAAATTCTTCTCTTTTGATATTACGGATTAAAATCGTGGTACAGGAACATTTGTGAGAATAACCTTCATTTCCTGGCCCCTTCATGGTTAGGAAAGGCTAAATGTGATCGTCACCTGCCTCGGGTCATATGCCATCTGCTGTGGTAGCTACAGGTTAACCCTCTGGTTTCAGTTTTAAGAGTGAACAACTTGAGGTATTTTAATTCCTAATCTGAGTCCAAAATGTCAAAACTAGTTAATTGGCAAAATGTGATACTACGGCAGATGCAGTTTGCACTGAAAAATCAATCAGTGGGTGGCATTTGGCCGTGCAAATAAGGGGGGAAGAAGTTTGTCGCAGAAGCTTCTGCCTCTTTGGGTCAATTAATCTGCCCTGGGTGAATCACCTTGAGGATTTTGGCGGTCGTTACGGTTTGGCTACTGTAAGCGGTGGCACACGGCAGACTGTAGTACCAGCACGGCTACAACCAACTGCTAACATTAAAAACTCCTGCACTCTGCGTTTTATTTATTCAGACTTCTCCTGGATGGAGGTCTTGCTGGGCAGCAGACAAAATACTGGCTGGTGGCAGGGCAGGCGCCGAGTGGCACTTGCTCCCTGCCGCTGCCCCAAGTGTTTTCCCTTCCTTTATTCTTTTCACAAAGGGCTGTAGAGTTCGGGTATTTTATGATGTGCTGTGAAGGCTTTCACTGCCAGATCACTGCTTCGAATGCAGCCTAGACCAAAGCGTATTTAAAAAAAAACATTGATATCCAGGGTTTTTCCAGGGGCTGAGATTCACAACGCGGTGGCGGGCATCCCACTCCTGCTGGACAGCAGTCCGGCTTCGGAGATGTCGCCTTTGGCAGATGTTAAGGAATACATAGTTCATGAAGCCTGAACTATCATTTGTCACCTAAATGTTCACTTTGATGTTAAAATTACATTGGCAGTGTACTGTAGGAAAGCACTGGTCTCACGTATGCTTTGTGGAGAAATAAGGACTTCAGTGCCCAGAGTGAATCGCGTGGCACCTTTCAAAAGATCTTTATGAATGTAAAAACAAACAAACCAACCAACCCCACATCTTTTTTCTTTTTACCTATCTTTTTCTTTTTTTACCCTTTTTTATTATTTTTTATAACACCTATAAATTGCCTGACAATCTGTTTGAGGAGTTTAATCTATTTTACTTTTTAAACCTGAGAAAGATGAGGAAGGCTAAATAAAAGTAACGTGCTTCTCTGAGTTGTGACTGTGTCCACTTTGTGAATTTAGTGCATAGGAGAGGGGGTCGTGCGAATTTGCCTTTTGTCTGTACATGGGATCTTGCAGTGGCTGCTTAAATTCACCACGGGCGTGCTGGAAGCTGTTTCCTTCCTCGTGGAGGTTGTAAAGACTTGGTTCCCGCAGGTGTGGGGCGTCTGATCCAACCCCCCGGCTCCGGCGCTGCACCTGACGGGGATCGCCCGGGCAGCGCGCGTAGAGAAACCCGGTGCTGCGGCATCCGGAGGCCGTGCTCTGCCCGGTACCTCCCCAGCGCCCGTGGTGCCCGCTGTCTTGGTGCTTCCAGAAGTGCCACAGCTTCGGGTAGGAGGTGAAGGCGAGGTGTGAGCCGGCTGCGATGGTCTCTTTGCCAGAATTTCCAGCCTGGATGGTTGTACTGAACTTGCCTAAACTCTGCTTAAAGTTTGGTTTTGTTCTTAAATGCTTCTTTTCTTTATACAGTTTCTGTGCCCTCCGAAGGCTGCTGTAATCCCTTTCAGGCTTGGATCTGTGGCTTGAGATGATTAATGCATCTGTTTCCACATTTTGCTGGAACAAAAGGCATTAAAATACGATTTATCTTGAGAAAGATTATTTAAACTACACATCATATGAAAATTGTTAATTTGATTTCTGCTATTTGAAATGTAAAAATATTAGTGAGTTACAGAAATGAGAAATTGCGTATGGATTTTTCTCTTGTAAGTTCTTTTCCTTGGAAACCAAAATTCATATTTGAAAATGGTTGAAGTGGAGAAAAACAACCCTTCCATTTGAAGACATATGTTTGGAGACAGATCACTTTATTCCAGACTGCAGCCGAATGACTTAATTGCTTGTAGCTACAGAAACTTGGCATATACCAGTTACTCTTGTATGTTTTCGTGCATACTGTGTGGAGTCTAGTTGTTCCAAGCTCCTTTTTAGTTCTAGTTGGATACTGTGTGTATTCATTAATATTAACAGAACATTGTAACAAAGAGTAGCCTGCTCATTTGGGGAATTGCTTCACAGTCCCCGTCTCCTCTCCAAGATTTTAGATGCTTTCTTGCTGATGACTAGCTTTTCTCCTCCTCCGGCATTCCCACATTTTTCTGGGTAAACGAGTATGACTGAGTTGCTGGACTGACAAATGGTGTATATGAAAACAAAGTGCCCCCCCGCTCCAGTAAGTTCCTGCGGTGTTGAACTTCTGCCATCTTTATATTTGAGAAAATAACTTCTCTTGCTTGAAGCGCCGGTTCTGCAGGCAGGTTTGCCACTGTGACCGCTACGAGAGCAACGTTGTCCGCTGACAGGGCTTCTGCTGTTGCGAATATGCCGTGGGGCAAATGCAGTTAAACACCGATAGCAATCCTCTTCCTACAGAATGAGAGCTTATTTGGAGCTGTTTGTACGTCCTCTTATGTTTTGGATACAGAGGAACCGTGTGGTTTCTTGGTGGATTTCAAAAATTGAATAAACTTTCCTGTTTTCTGGTGACTCTGAACAGCTATAAATACTAGTCAGAGTTAAATTAGCTTGGTTTTAAGTCCCCCAGGCAATAATAACTATCCAGGAAAATTGGTGGGTTAAAGCCTTGCAATAGATACTGCCTACCTTGCATGATCTCACCGATAGGCATGGGGTCATTTGAAAAGGAAGACTCTTTCTCTTCGGTGTGGTCACCCCGAGGGAGCAGCGGTTTCTGCCGTGCACAGAGATGTGCGAAGAGGTGTATCACACTGTATTCATCAACGGCAGGCTTACCTTTTGAGGGCTTTATATGATGTTGCGTTTTTTCTATCTGATGGTGATCAAATGCAGCGTGTAAGACAAGACATACCTAGGAATTCCCTGTATTGATCTCCCAGCCTCCAACCCCTCTCAGCCAAGAATGGTTTTTACCTATTTAGTAAATTTCAGTGAATTTCTTTTCCATGAACTTGTGCAAAAGTGACTTGAATCCGTGTGAGCTGGGGGAAACCATAACTGGTAAGCAGCTGCACAGCTCAACTTTTACCTGTTGTGTGAAGAACAACCTTCTTTTTTATTTGTAGGTGTGAAGGCATGTTAATTCCCTGTAGGTGGAGTTGTTTTTGAAAGCTTACTTCCAGAAGCAGAATAATTCCATAGCCGTACTTGATCTGATAAAAAGGTTGGTTTGAGGAAGGCAAGGGAAATACTCCCTTTTCTCTCACGTCCTGCTTTTTTTTGCCTTTTTTTTTTTTTTTGTTTTTTGTTAAATTATAACCGAGGATGAGATGGCAAAACTGCTGAGCTTGGAAGTCAGGATCTATCAGTAAGTGCCAGGGGATGGAATTCTTAATTTGTTTGACCGAGTTTCAAATCAGAACGAAGAATTAGATAGTGAAAACAAACCAGAATCTGCTTGGTCTGTGTTACAGACAATAAATGAATCATAGTTAAAAGCTATATTTTAACAATAACTCTTTCTTTAAACAGGAAACACGTAATGTGAATTTCTTAAAACCAAATGTCTTGCTAACTTATGTTCTTGGTAAGTTAGTCCCATGAATCTGAAGAACTGATTGTTGTGATGGAGTATCAATAATCCTTTCTTCTTCCCTTTCAGAAATGTGCAACAGAAGAATGTTTCTTTTTTGAGCGTTTGGAATCTAATAACTATAACACTTACCGATCACGGAAGTACTCAGATTGGTACGTGGCACTGAAAAGAACTGGACAGTACAAACCTGGACCAAAAACTGGACCTGGACAGAAAGCTATCCTTTTTCTTCCCATGTCTGCTAAAAGCTGATTTCCATGGCGGATTCCGAGCACATATGCCACACTACACTAAAGACGTCGAGTTTCTTACTCCTCTCCGAAGTAGCAAAAATATAAGCAATTATTTGCTGATATTAACTACTTTTGCAGATACCAGACTAAAACATGAATGTTTCATACTGTCTTTATATCGCTCTTTAAACCTATTGTGCCAGTGTGCGTGGAGGTAAAATTACTTGGAAAATACATTTTCAGGATCAATAACACTTCTGTTTTCTGCTAGATACCTATGTAGAGCTATTTTATTTACCTTATGTTTGCTTTACAGAGTAAAGGAAAGCAAATCTGATGCACACTTACAGCAATATTTACCTTTAAAATAATTTATCTCTCTGTAGCTTATTAGAGAATAGAATAAATAATTACCTTCTAATAATTACCTAAAAAGAAGTCCTTGGATAATTTTAATATGGTCCAAATAACACTACAATAATAATTCTAAATTATTAATATAATGAAATGTGAAACGTATTGCTATCATGTAATGTTTCTATAGGACTCGGGCAGCTCCCTGTGGTACAGTTTGTAGAACAGGCCTGTGTAGACAGCTGGAAACTCTCTCATGGTTATATCAATCTTATCAAACCCTTCCCGGTACCCGTAAAGTAAGAGTTTGGCTACGTTGCTGGTGATGGGAGTAGCGTGTTTCGTCCTAGCAAGCTCACCGAGGTCCATCCATTCACACCTCAGGCACTCCTGCTGGCAGAAGCTGATGTTGAAGGAGGAGGGCTCCAGGCGACAGATGATGTACATATCCGACTTGCCAAAGGCTCCGGGGTGTCTGTGTTGCTGTCTTACGCTTAGGATGGACTTGAACTCTGACTTAATGCCAGTCTCTTCGAAAACCTCTCGAACTGCTGTGTCTCCTAGGTGAAAAGAGCAGTCCTTACAACACGCCTAAGAATAGCTTAACCCTCTTTAAACCTGTTGATCACGGAAAATTTCTAACTCCAAGCGTGCTCTGTTCTGCTTCGTAAGCTTTTCAGAATGTAGGCCTGTTTGTTTCAACACAAGGATAAGCTAATTTTTTGGTGGCTGAACAAAACTAATTGCTACATGCCTTTCTCGTGTATATCCTACAAAATATGAAACTTAAGTGCCTAGTGACATTTGAAATGTGCCGTAATACCAGTCTAGCATGTAGCCGGTTCTTGCAGAAAACAGGCTGCATCCATGCTGCACGTGTACATTTTGTGTACATCAACCAAAGTGATGTAAGTGTTAACATTCCTCATTACAAAAGCAGCCGTAACTCCGAGGGTCTGTGTGCTGCAATTACAGCCAGACGATTGCCCATCTATCCCGTACTCTTCACAAGAGAAGATTTCTCTCTTGAATAGTAACTTAAATTGAAGAGCCCGAATGGGATTCTTGATACTCTGCTTATTTCTCCAAATTCTGCAGTTTCATTGTAGTCAAGTGAAATCCTACTTGCCTGGGGTAACTACTGGTAGGTAGAATACTAACTTTTTCCCAATCTATGTAAACTCATCGTTGTGTCTCGTTTGAGTGGTAAATGCATATAGCTGGTTTGCCATGTTACCTGTTTCAGTCAGTTCATTTTCAGCAAGAAATGAGTGTCCTGGCTTACTTCCAAAAGCAAAATACGTTTTTTTATAAGACAAATCTCTACATTTGCCTTCCCGTGGAAGCTTGTATCTTGTAGCTTCAAATATTGGAAATAATTTCAGGACATGCAGTGGCTAGCAATGCGATTCATCCAGCAGAGGCCAAAGAACTGTATGTTAATGGCCCTGATTCTGCACATACTTCTGCCTCGGCTCAGCTCCCATCAGCACCAAGTATATAGAGGTCTTTGTGGGATTGGAGACATGGTGCCTGCAGGACATTTCTGTTAGTGAGTTTATTACGGTATTAATTAGTTAAAAGGCTACTGCATATGGGGAAGAAGTACACAGGGGAAGATACTCATTTACCGTTAATGACCCTTGGAGAGCCGGCATTTTATGTTGCCCAGAGAGGCCTCTGTGGTCCTCTCTTTTAAAATGGTGGTTGCGAAGCAGACTCCCTGTGGCAAGTGGTTTTATTATTAGGCAAGGGGCTGTATTACACAAAAGTGGTCGAAGAAGATAAACAACTGAGATCAGGAGGGATGCTGAGGCAGGCTATGGTAAGAAAAATGAAAAAATTAGGGATTTTATTTAAGCTTTGAGCTTTTCTTTCAGATAAAGTGCCTTTTTCTGTTTCCCTTTTATTTAAATGTGCGTGTATATATATATAGATAAATATATAAGACAGTTACACTAGAAGAAACACTAGGGCTTGAGTTTCAGAAATATACAGAAATGTGTGCACTTTGCTTCATCTGCGTTACGGAACTATTCAAATCACTTGCGCAAGTCAGTTTGTACTCATTAAAGTAGGCAGCCATATATTTTGTCACTTCGTATAATCACAGGATCTTCAAGCATTGTAATTGCGAATCGTAATTGTAATTTGAAATTTAGTCCCTTGAATGACTGTGAGTTTATAAGGCTTGATGTAAGGATAAAAAAAGTAAAATCAAGCGCTCTTATATTTTATGCTTCACTAATTTATACCTTCTTGTAACATTAAGATGTGATGCAGAGAATCATAACTTCTATTACTACATAGTTCAGTAGTGGCAGGAGGGGAGCTGCAAGAGACTTGTTTCCTCCCAGGTGTTTCTCAATACCTACGTCCCGGCTCCAGCCGTAATCTCACTGGCTTACTCAGTATTCCTCTGGGGAAGCTGCTGCCAGCGCTGGTCAGTCTTTTCCCTCAGTACAAACCCCCCCCCCCCCCGGTATCTCTCAGAAGCGAAAGGGAGCCTGGCTTGACAACACAGCATCTGGGGTTCTTCTGAAAACATGAGTCTGTTTCACTATGTTACATGCATTTGCATTGTCAAGCAAGTGATTTTGATTTCTCTCACCATGTTTGACAAAAAGACTTAGAATCTGACTCGCGAGTTATGAAAACTACAACTCGGACATATCCCGCTAACTAGAAACCTTCTCCACGTATTGAAATAACAAACTGGAATACGAGCCCTCCACGCATTGTTGTAGGAAGGCTGCGAAAAACAGTAGATATTTCCAAAGTATGAAACAAGTCGGGAAACCTGGGCTCGATACCCAGTTTGCCAGAGCTGCTGCTGGGCAACATTTTTGAGTTATTGAGATAATACACCTGAATACTGATGTGGGGCTAACTTAATGTGAGCAAATGTAACTTTTGAAAACAAGACCTACCTAATACCTGCAGCATAACTTAAGAATTAACCAGTCCGTGGATCATAATTTTAAGGGGCGAGATACAAGGAGAAAAAGCACAATTTTCTCTTTCTTTATAAACACCCTTGTTCATTCACCTCTGAACATAACTGCAGCAGCGTTCATCACCCCCTCTGCTACGCGGGGCAGAAACGATAGGTTTCCTCAGATCAGCACTGTGTTTTAATACCGAAGTGCCTCATGACTCGGGTTGAAAGTAGGTGCCCACGAGACTCAGGCGCTGCACTTAACGCTGGTCCTGTGCCAAAGAGCTCTTCGTCTGAACAGCTCGAACAAGGGGGGAAGGAAGCAAGTGTATTTGTTTTGTACATAGAAATGGAGAGGTGGAAATTTTTGCTGAGTACATCATGAAGCTCACTGCCCTGGATTCCAGTGTGAGCCGAGAGCTCGCTGTTTCGGTTTTATTTGGGTTATATACCGGTTACCTTAATCCTCTGCACTTTTGGCTCACATTACAGCATATCCAACAAGCCTACAAAAAACAAGCTGGCTTCAAGCACTCATTTATGAGAAATTGTGGAAAAGGGTAACTGTTATAAATACAAAGCTCCTCTGCCCTGAACACAATGTTACCCCGTTACCATTACGGTCATGGGACCATGTCACTTCATCTATTCACCATTAATTCAAAGAAGCGATTAGTCACAGGAGTGATGTGGGTCACGACGTATCTCAGTATCGTTAATGTCTTTGTAAGTCTGTTGACATCTGACCTGTTGTCCTAGGACTTACCGATGTCTTCGCCTGGATTAGACAGACCTCCTGGAAATTTCCATGCATTTAGAGTCTGTATTGGAGGAAAAAAATACTAATGAAGTATGCAGCCTGTTTTGTACTCGCTAATACTAAGGAGACAATTAACACATGACTTTTTTTCTTAGAGTTGCAGTATTGTAATTACTCTTACAATCATCGGTAAGGCTTTAAGTAGGAACCTCTTTGTTCTTGCTAATGTGATGATCAGAGATATCTACAGTCTGTATGAAATATTGGTACATAACATCTACTGATTGAAATTACAAACTGTCTAACAGTCATTAGACAATGTTGCTGCTAGATAACTAGATAGAGTAGTTGAATATTAAAAAAAAGCTGCTATAGACTATATAATCTTATATTTAATCACGAATGTATTCCACTTCAATGGTTTTGGCTTTTAAAAAATGTATATATATTTAATCTTACAAACAGGTATTATGATTGTAGTATTGTTCTATACTGCACTGGCTTTAAGATGACTTTTTGTGTCTGTAATAACCATTTAGTGTAACTTGTCATTTGTTTTCATGGAAAACAAAAACTGAGGCCTTGTGTGTGATTTATGTATAGAAGCATTTATTGAATTGCAATAAAGTTCAGTACTTAGAACGTGAAGTGCAGACTTGGTGCTGTTATTGATACTGGTAAAGGAGTCCCCGTTCCTACACCTCTTGCAAATTCATAACGATTTGTAGGCTTTACCTTTACATCTAGGTACTATTCTTTCTTTTTATTTCTTTCTTTATTAAAAGTTTACGGAGGAAGAAGTTAACCTTCAACTAGATATTAATGCAGTAAAAAGGTACACTCGGGGGGAAAAAAGAGAGCTTTTCTTTGTACATGCAGCATAGAGAGGGAAGTTGTGTGCTCTCCAGTGATTTGAAACCCCACCGACTACAATGGAAAATGTTTTTTTCTGGGCACTCTTCAAGGCCTTGGAAAGTAATGGATTAAAAATAGTGCAGATGGAAAATACATATATTTGTCTATTGGCTTTCAGATTTGCTTTCAGTTCCTGGAAATCTTTGTGTGCTGTGGAATTGTCCTTTCATGATTAAACCCAAGCAGCTCTTAAAATTCTACTAGCCGTTTAATTTTTTTTTAAGCTTTCAGAACATTATTTGTATTAAAAGTCACTGTTTCAGGGAAATTGTTAATTTCGTGGGGAAGGAGAAGGGAGAGGAGTGGTGGAACTGACAGTGGGAAACAGACGCTGTCTGAGCCAACGTGGGTATTCATTCAGACGCTGCCTGAGCTGCGTACGGGTATTCATACACTTCACGTTTTTATACTTAATTTTATCCACTCAATAAAAGAGAGCTGTGAAGAGGGGAGTTGGAAACAATTGTATTTTTCCCTTCACCTTCCTCACTCACTCTGTTAGGCATCAGCTTTGTTCTGGAAAGTGAAGCTGAAATAGTTGACTGGAATCTCCCCACCCCACTTTTCGGAATGAGCTGGAGGGAAGAGTGGTGCCAGGCTGGTCCTCTTGTGTTTTGGGGCCCGGGGCTCAGGAGGCAATGTCTGGTGAGTATGGAATTGGACCTAGAACCTGAATAGAGCATCTGATGTCTCACGGTAAAACAGGATAGAGCGAGCTGCATTTAAAATGGCTGCGGGTGCACGTTAACAAACCCACAGCGTTAAGGAGCTAAACCTTAAGCCTCCTGCGCTTAGGAAACTACTTTTTCCTTCTAAACACGCAGAATGTGCGATTTCCGTTTTTACTCTTTGAGACCTGTTTAAGATATTTACTAAAAGGTAAGCATGCAGTTTCAGAATTTCTGTGTGCATAAAAGGGAAAAAAAAAAGGTAGCATTTCTAAAGTTTATAATGCATTCTTTGTTCCTGGAGACTTGCTAGAACTGGAACCACTTTTGGAGCCTACAGCCTGCATGCTGGATTTATGCTTTAATTGGTAATTACTGAATGTAAGCCTGAAAGTCCTGCTATAGAGAAGTCATTGAAAATTTACTTTATGAAAAGTAAAAATACAAAATTAATAGTTTACAGGAAACAAGAAAAGGGTGTTTCTCTTCCTCTGAACTTGTGTCACAAACACAATGTGTTGTATGATTGAACCTGCCCATGAAAGCACCCTTTCACTGAAGTTCATTAACTGTGTTGTAGTTACCAATGAACTGAAGCGATGTTTTGGGTCCTGAGAAGAAATCTCTTAGCAGCTATTTCAGGAAAGACAGAAAAATGCAGCCAGTGAGATTCTGGCATAAGTTTAACCACGTAAAATGAAAATGACGCATCCAAGTATACTTCAGTTAGTGTATGCAAGTTTTGATTGCTTCCATGTTAAAATTGCAGTTCATCTCCCTGTACCAGAGACACTTGTATTTAATTCGCAAATGAAAGCATCGTGGAAGCGAAGTATATTTTAAATGGAACAAGCACAGGCAACTGCTAATGAGCTAGTGAGCTTTCTGCGCTTGCTGCATTAAAACCTAGGTTAGCCTGACAGGGGCTGGAAGGCGTTACCAGTGATGGATGCCTGGTTACCTCCAGCCACATCACACGGCCCACCGTCACCACGCTAACGCTTTCTGGTTTGGCATTCTCGGTAGCGAGGTCAGGCATCTCAGTTTGTGAGAAATTAATGGTCTTTACACCTGCTGTACAAAGATGGTCTCCAGGTCATGGGCAACCATGTTCTTGCTTATTTAAAGCCACAGGTATGCCTGGAATTTTCAAACCAAACAGAATCAGAATCCTTCTCCCAAAACCTGCTTTGAGCCATGGGGGTATTCCAGAGGCCTGCATGGATCCAAACACAAGATCAGGGATTCTTGGGTCAGTTACAGGAGAGAACAGAAAACTGAAAGCAGAAAGGATGCTTAATTCTGCTCATTCAATCACCAGTTATAATTAAGAACAAAGCCGTTGATTTTCAAAGTCTGTTTTTTTTTCCTTCAAATGCAATACAGCAATGTGTTGATAGATGTGTTCCAAGACACACACAAGTTACCTATGACAATTTTGGACTGGAATGAAAAGAAAAAGATCTTTGTTTTATACTACAGAGTAGGCTCGTCTAAAGGAACTTCTCTATTTTATAATCCGATAACAAACTTACCCTATTTCTGTCTTGTACGACCAACACCTTTCCAGTGCTTCCATCTAGAACAGCACCTAGTAGAGAGATAATATTGAAAAAAGATTGTTAGACACCTACGTTCAATCTTAACAGCCATAATTTAATGCATTTTGCTAAAGCACGACAAACCCCTAGTGATACTCAGTTTACAGTTAGCAAGGTTTGTCCGGATGAATCACAGAGAGTGGTTTGTTGGTGGAAAACTGATACACAGTAAAATATGAAAAAAGGTTCACTATCCTGTATAAAAATTTGAAGTTAGCAGTACCAAGATAAGTACTTCCCACATTTAAGGTCCAGATTAGACAAGAAATGAAAAGAATATTTTCTTGTGTTAATATGATCAGAACTAAAGAATTCAAGATCAAGACGTCTTCTGAATAATCTAGCAAAGCTGCTTGCTTCAGCAGAGCTGTGCCTGTAATCTTGCTCAAATAACAGAAGTTTTTCCAGTGACTCTGGCTGAGCAGCCACGACGGGCAAGAACCCTTCTCCAGTAAAACTCGTGACAAAACTCCTGCCTGGGTGTTTTCTGGTTAATAATACACAAGGTTTAGTACTCAATGGGCTGACTGTACTGACAATATTCAACTGGTTGACTAGCAGCTCCTACTGTGCTACCCAGCTAGCAACTCGTGATAGGAACTGCACAGTAATCCGAGTCAATTTGTTAATCAAAAGGCATTGCTTCCAAGTGGAAAAGTGCCGCTTTCACTTGATTCATACATCCTGATTTATTTTTTTTACTGAAAAGTTCAGCTTTTCCTTGTGCCCTCATGCTCAGCCCATGACTTTCTTCCCGCAGATTACAAGTTTTCCTACTTTTTAAAACCCAAGTGCTTTCATGTTTAATCATCATGTCACACTCATCGGTCATACTTTCAAAATGCCTTCGCTTTAAAACAGGTATTTTTCTCAGATTTTAAAGCGCGCTGTGGTGAGCAGAATGAGCACAGTGGTGCAACTTACCAGGCTCTTTTCCACATCAGTCGTGCCTGGGTTTCAAATTAGTAGGTAACAATAAAAAAATGCTTATATCATTTTACAGCAGGAGGAAGAGTATATGGACAGATCCGTGATGATATACGCATTTAAAATGCTACGGGGAAGTATTTCCACAGAAGGGAATTATTAGGGAATGACTGTCCAGCTCATTCTCTGTTTTCTAATAATACATGGCAGACTTATGTGTAGGAGGAATATTTAGAAGATGAAATACCAGTCTTCCTTCAAGATATGTCAAAGGACGTGCTTTAAGAGGGTAGTCACATATCTGCCTCCCCATGGCTTGTGCCTTTATGATTTCATTCCTCCTGCAAATATTTAGCAGTGTCCATGTTCAAGTACTGTACCGATTAAAAGAGGGAACAAAAGGAAAGCAGGAGCAACTTCGATGCATGCTGTGATTACAGGGATTATTTTCTAGAAAAGACATTCTTCGGCCAAATGGTTTGCTGAGACTAAGGAGGACTGCTGAAGGCAGGAAATTGCAGTTTGAATCAAACAGAAAGAACGATTCTCTCTCCTCTCTTCCCCAGAAATTGATGCTTATGAATGTAATTTTTGGCAGTGAAATGCTCTGAGAGATGTCCAGAATCTCTGCTAGATGATACCTAAATCGAAAGCACGAAGAAAGGAAAAACACTACGGGGATTTGCTGTCTGGCCTCGTTTTCCCAAGTGTCACTCAGGAGTCCCTCTGCTGAAGCTCGCCGGGCCACACCTGGTTAGTAGCGGTCAGACCAGAGCTTGGCTGCGGGCTCTGAACCGTGGCTTTAAAAACTCTCCCTCTTGCTACAAATGTGGTACCTGGAGCTTTAAATCATCCAACACCAGGATGACTTTCTGGAAAGGTTTACACTTGTAACCTAACCAAGTAATCGCTGTTACAACACTGCTTTGTTTTGAATGTTCTCTTTTGGGAAATAGGTTAAGAAAATTTATTAAAAAAAAAATAAATCCAAAACAACCCCTTAGACAACTCCCGACAATGAGTAATGGAGGGGAAAAATATCTTCATTCTATCTGTTTTATTTATGACTGATGTAAACATGTATCAAAAGATGTTCAGTGTTGAAAAGCACTTGTCATCCAGGTAACGAATGCACACATGACTGCTTGTGTGGTAAACATC
Source organism: Nipponia nippon (assembly GCF_047370975.1). Lineage (NCBI taxonomy): Eukaryota > Metazoa > Chordata > Aves > Pelecaniformes > Threskiornithidae > Nipponia > Nipponia nippon. The sequence goes on along the minus strand of NW_028262380.1, from coordinate 76,781,414 downwards.
AGCAGACAGGAATAGGTATTACTTTGTAAAACAACTCGGGAACTGCTTTTAAATCACTTTTGATTCCTTCGACCATCGTAACCTATCTAACCCCATCTTCCTGTGCAGTTTTGAATTTATGCAGCTGCTCATTTTACACGTTTCCTTAAGTAGCAGGACTGGCCAAAGCTGATGATCGTGTGTGTATGAGCCTGTGGAGACCCTTCTCTCTCTTCAACGACTTTGTTTCAACAACTAGATTAAGGTAGGTAGCAATGAAAGTAACAGCTGTGTTGTAAGGCTTATACCACATGTGAGGGAGAAGAGAATGACTTTTACTTTTCTTCCTCTCCTCTCACTTTCCTGCTTCAATCTGTCTTCCTATGACATTGTTACATGGCATATTTACACACACATCACTTTCTGGACGGCAGACCACTTCCTCCTAGGAGGCGGAGAATTTTGGAAATGCTCTTCAAAAACATCTTAATCATGTCATACACCAGAAGCTTTTCTGTACCTTTACATATTTGGAAAATCCTGCCGCCTACAAACAGATGCAGTAAGTTGGAAGACACATCACATATTCCACTATTTCTAAACAATAATGGCCAAGCCCAATGAGTAACATTTGCTACTCTCTGCTTGGCGACTTTGATCTAGTCTGGCAAAATATGACCTGACCTTGCTTATTCACACCTTTGTCATCACTTGGCTGGCTGATGCTGAGGCACTGGCCCTGGCCGCGCAGCGTTCGCTCTGTGGGAAACTCCAGACAGGACAAAAACCAGCTGCTGGTCTACTTGGCAATGCAGGCTCGCTACCTGTTGTCTGCTCCCTGCGCTGGCTTCCTGCAGGCTAGCAAACCACTCCCAGCGTCTCTGCTTTTTATTTTCAGGATGCTCAAGGGACTAAACCCTGTATTTAACTCATTGGCCACAGCTTTGAGATGAAGACTCTCATCAGCAGATTTGCTTCTCTTTACTGCAGAAACTTTCTAAAACGCAGTTTTTCGTGCAGGAAATAAAAATGCCTAGGGTTAGGCACACACCCACAATATAAACGCACATATTTAAATAATCTAATATTTCCATAATTAATTAAATTAATTAATTAATAATAGAACAAAGCCTTTCCACTACCCAGGCTGTCCCTCCTGAAGGAGAAAGACAATGGAATAAACATATGCCAGGTGGTATCCACACAGGCTAGTGTATTCTTGGAATGTGTTCCAGATCCACTGAGAGTGAGTGGAACAGAGGAAAAAAAAAAATATTGCAGTCATGATTTCACACACAGAAATCTGTCTGTTTGCCTACACAAATGCCTTCCTTAAGTCTTTACCTCTTTTAAAGAAACTCCCAATAATGAATAAAAATGTATAGGTGTGAAAAGGGGTAGCAAAGAATACATACATTATATGTTGTGCAATTTTTAAATCTGTGCAATGAATTATGAAATCCATAAACCTGCATTTATGAAACTTTTTCATTCCTCAAGGTTTTTTCCTACTTGCAGAGTGCGAAGTGTTTATCTCAAAGTACAACAGCAAATTATGCTTTGAAAGTGCATTTTTTTGTATTTTCAAATGTTTGAGAATTTTTCAGTTATGATTTTTCTTGTATTATGTCCTTCCTGACAACCATCGGTATCACAACACATCTATTACATGATTTTCTTTTAAATAGCACTTTCAGCTATGCAAAACCTACTTCAGAAAAATCCCCTTTCAGTTAGTCATGTTTCCTCAAACATGCACGTTATAACCATAAGGAATAACATGGTGCTTTTGCTAGGAGAATGCATTATCTTACTCGAGTTTAATGCCACATATTTTAATGGTGAGGTTTTCATACCTCAGGAAAACATGCTCTAACATGTCCATTGAAAAAATCCAAGCCTGTCTTCGGCTTCTATGCTGCCCTCTGCTGGCTTTCTCACTGAAAACTCCCACTACCGACAGTCGCACCACCGTTTTGTAACTGAAGGCTTTGTTTTTTTCCAAAACTCACTTTGACCTGACCTGCTGCTACATAGAATAATCCAGCTTTTATGAGTTCTTCCTAACTAGATTTTTCAAATTGCTATTTATGGATCTTAACAGCACTTGGTGAAGTAACGGCCCTGCAAGCCGAGAACAAATTAGCCAAGCTTGTGAAGGGAGAGATTTGCTATCTCTCTGCTCTAACTGCTGAGTGCTACATAGTCTTTACCAGTACACAAGGGGTACTGGTACTGCTCCAGATCACAGGAGATTCCTGAGAGATGGGACAGGTAATTGCATATCTTTGGAAGACTGCTGAGAGAGCGAGGGCAAAACCATTCAAATTTGGTGAAGCTGAGTTCAAGTTGACTCATCACCAGTTCCTTGTACTGTGCTGTATTAAAAAAATGGGGCACCATCTTACCTAGTTCCTTGGGAATTTCCTCAGTTTTTAGAGCAACTCCTTTCCAACTGTGGTTGTGGGAGGTCTAGATAGGCAAGAGTATGGTGTCCGGATGCTTGTAAAATACATTCGTTTGGGTTGCGGACTTCTAGGCACAGCTCAGAGCAGCTTTTGGACTGTTGTAGTTTAAGCTGACAGTTGTGCTAGCTCCCGAGCAATCCCTGTTGGGTCAAGTTTGACCTTAACTTGAGCATAATTTAGGCAGATGCATATATTAAGCATCTACAGTAAGGACAGGGAGCAGAGAAATTATTTTTTTCTAAGAAGTTTGTAGTTACTTTTAAAAAACTGCTTGAACCTTGAAATCCTACCTCTCTCACCTGCAAGGTGAAAGCCAAGATGTGTTTCTCAAAATGGCGTTCAGAAACCATATTTGTGAGGTAAATTTTAAAGCTTTACGACCACATTTTCTTCTCCCTGAGCTACGTATGATTTTCTCAGTGGAACAGTTTTGAGAAACCTCTCTCTTTATTGGCCTGTTTTTAGCAATACACACGCCATTCATGAATGACATGCTTCACTTTGTAAAGCCACCCTAACAGTAACCAGCTTGTTTCTATGCGTTGGTTGTGCAGAGGAACAGCCGATTACCTACTGAACCTGGTCCCAAGGGCTTCTTCAAAAGGCGTTTCGTGGGTCCAACTGCTGTCATAACTAACCTGCGACCCCCAGCTGGTGGGTGGCGAACCCCGGCAGCCTGTTGGGCCCTTCTCCCAGCCACAGCATCAAGGTGGACGAGCCCTGCTCGGCGTGGTGGAAGGCAAAGCCTTGCGAAGCGGCCGCCGCCGCGAACCGACTCTGGAGGATGGGGACGCGCAGCCAGACGGCGACACGGCCTTCCTCCCGCCACCGGGCCACCGCGCCTGCAGGAGAGCAAGGGAAGGAGGGTAAGGGCTGCTGCTGCTGCTCAGAGACCCTCCCTCACCCTTGCTTCTTCTGGTTTTAAACCTCTTCGTGCACAAACAGGCGAGATTAATGCCTCAAAGTTTGTATTTTCACCTCATTCACCACAGGGTCAAACTCCCATCGGTGTGAGAAACGTGTCAGCGGCGACAGGAGGCGGCGCCGCCAGCTCGGCATTTTATGTGGTACGATTTACTGTTTACGCGGTACCATTTAGTGTTTACGCACAAAACGATGGCTTTTGCGTTAGGATCTGCCCTAAGGCACAGGGAAATGGATCTTTGGCCCCTTCCGTCGCCTCTGCCAACGCCCTCCACCACACGGCCGCGGCTGCCTGCCTGCGTGTGGGGGGCGACGGCCGCCTCCCGCCCAGCGCGGCGGCGGCGGCTGAGGGGAGTTCACTCAGGGGCCGAGGCGCCGCGGCCAGACCCGCCGCCGCCCCCCTCCCCGCCCGCCCGCCCGCCCTGCTGCCCCGGGGCCCCCGCCCGGCACTTGCCCCGCAGCCACCGCCCGAAGGCGGCCTGCTCCAGGCGGAGGGGACGGCGCAGCTCGGCCAGGTCCACGCTCACCCCCCCGAACTTGTCCGGCCGCGCCCGCAGCCCCGCCAGGGCCTCCCAGCCTCGCACCCGGCGCAGCGCCCGCCACAGCCTCACCATGGCGCTGCGCAGGACAGAGCCGGGCAGGGCGGCGGGAAGCGGCCGCCCCCGGGGCGGTGCCGCCCTCTGCTCCCGGAACCGCTCGGCGGCAGTCGGCGCGGCAGCATGTCCGCCTCCTCCAGAAGGAAGAGCAAGGGGCGGCCGGTCCCGGGCGGCGGTGGCTCCCCGGCGGCCGCCCCTCCCGGCGCCGCCGAGGGCGGGCCGCTGGCGCTGGGCGTCGCCGACACCGTGGAGGCAGGTACGGGGGTGCGGGCGGCGGGGACGGGCTGACGCCGGCCCGGCGGGCTGAGGGCGGCTCGTTTAAAAATGAGTCCCTGCAAAGGCGGGCTGCCGCTCCCCGCGGCTGCCAGAGGGGCTGCCCCGTCCCCTCACGAAGCCGCGGGACCGGGGAGGGGTGTCTCTCAGGCAAGATCGGCTGAGACCCCAGCGAAAGTTTCTTTTTATTGCGGTGTCGAGGAGTAATGACGGCCGCAGAAGGGTCCCGCGGGAGAATCCAGCAAGCAGCAGCGTGTGGCCATGGTGTTTTCTGTCAGAAACGCCGCCCCGAAACGCGCGGTTCCCCCCCCGCGAGGGTCCCTGCGCTTCCCTCACGTCTGCGCGCGACCTCCCCTCAGGGCTGGGAAGGGCTTCGTCAGTTGTACCGACCGGGGAGCGCGAGAAATACTGACCTCATCCGATAGGTCGGCGGAAAAAAAAGATGTGTTTTTTCTCCTGAAAACGTTAGGAGATGACAAAGTTCCAAAAATGTTGCGAAGAGCCCTCGCCCAGCTGTCGCTGAGCAGCATGAAGTCTGCGAACGTATGCATAGGTCGTCCGGTCTTGCTTACCTCTGCTGACGGGCGACAGGAGGTGAGACGCTTTCTGGTTCCTACAAGGGCTTCTCTTGTGCTTCCAGTGTGCTCCTGTTGTATTCAATAGGGACCAAAATGGAGCATGCGTTGAGAAAGATAGTGAATGTGCTTCTTTGCCATGTTTTCTACACTGTAGTTACATCTTTATTTTCAGTACTGGAAAAAATCCGTGCTGCTGATTTTTTTTTTTTCTTCAAGAAATTTGTAAGTCGTGTGTGAATATGTGTGTTATGTGTGGTATATTATATATGCACATATGTGTGTTTTATTTGCAAAGAAAGAGTACAGCCCTTTTCTCTTCTTCTTCATTGATTTGTAGCATTTCCTAGTCAGCACAGTGTATGCTTTTTTGTCATCTGCACAATGTGTAGAGTCCTGGTGGAATTTCTTTATCCCCTTTGTAGGCAAAATATAACCCTTTCCTTGTTGAAAAGTGTCTTGGATCATATTTTAAGAACTCAGTGCTACTTGTATCTTACTCTGTGGCACCAGGTTTTAACCTAATCCTTCTTCCCCCCTCAGCCCATGTTTTTCATAACAAAACATTGCTTACTTTAACTGGAGGACTGGAAATGGGGGGGGGGGGGGGGGCGGAAATCTCAACTGACAGTTGTTTGCTTTGAAACTCTTCCTAGGTCTGTGCTGCTTGGCCCACCACAGGCTTTCCAGGTGGGAAGGTTGGGCTGAGTGAAACCACACAGAAGAACCTGAAAGTAAATCTAGGCGATGCCGTCACTGTGCAGCCTGTGACTGGTGCGGTCATCCAGGCAGAGGAAGTCGATGTAAAGTTGAGGTATGTAACTTGTTATAACCTAGTGACGTACCCTGAGGTGTCTGCTTTGCACTGCAGGCTCTTACCTCTCAGAAGATGCTATTTTTCTCTCTTGCTTCCGTGGAATTAGTACCCAGACAAAGTCAAACATGTGCAGATGTTTGTAGGATTAAGACTAAAGTTTAGTAACTGGGGGCTAACTGCTGCTAACTGCTACCTCCTCTGTGGGCAGTGGAGTGGCTCAGCTGTTGTACAAAATCTCAACTGAAGAGTGGTGCTGTTGTGGAAAATATAATGACACTAAGTTCATTAGTCTTAAGAGTTTTTTGTATTATGTTAAAGTAATGAATAGTAATGGTAGCCCAGCACCTCTTGAAGCAGAGGTGAAGCTGCCTGCATTGCATTTGCATTAGGCAAGGATGTATAACTGCACGATCAAGGCAGATTCTTTAAACTTTTAAGTCCCTTGCGAAGGATGAGGATAATCTCTGTGCGTAGAGTTGATGTCAGGTTAGAAGGAGCCCGTGTTGCTGCTGTTGTCTTTAGGAAGTATACTGCCAACTGCTATCTGAGAAGCTCTTGTTGGAAAGTCCTGTTGCGGTTAAGAGAACTACTGGCTGACAGGTTGGGGAGAATGAAGTGATTTTTTTTTTTTTTTTTTTAACCACTTCCCTTCAAAACTACACCTTTGTATATGTGTGGTTTTGTGCTCTGCTTTTATTTACTGGAATATTTTTTAGGATTGGAAACTCTGAGGTATGTTTTTGTTTTTAAATTGAAATTCACTCAAAAAAGGAAGGAAAAGGTGCAAATCACAGTTGTCTTGAAATCATGAATGCTTTGAGAAATTAGCAGTTTACTGATCTGCTGAATGGCTTCCTATATTTGTCATTCTCATAACATTCCACAGAGTCAGCATTTGGGTTGATGCAGAATCTGATTATAGTTATTTCCTAAATAAAGTTATTTTACAGTTACTTTTGAAGGTATCCCAACACTTTATTTTCTGTAAATTAACTTCACTTCCCTGTCAAACATCTGTTTACAAGCATGGCATTGTCACTGTCCATTTTAAGGGGGAGATGCTGTTTTCCAGCCTACTGACTCTCAGAAATGTTGGTGAGGCAATCTTGCTTTTTGTCAGTAATATAACCAGTTTAGCTTTAATTACAGTTTTACTGGTTAGCTTGGCTGCGCATTGTATGCCGACTTCCTGGCATCGGCTTGCTTTGCCCTCCATGCCTCTCTTCCCACCAGAAAATAAAAAAAATGACATCTCTACAGCTTTTTGTTATGGCTAATTTAATCCCATAGGAAGTTTTATTATTATTATTAAATACTGTTTGGTTATAGAGATGGTTGAAAACACTCATTTCATTAAAAAAACAACCCCACATTAAATAAAAAAACCTAATCTATTTATATTTCCTCTTGTTAATACACAATGCATTCTTTCTTTAAAGCTGTGACTTTTACTGAAATATAAGCTAAGGATGAGCTCAGAGGAATTGCATGTAACTTCTGAAATATTTATCATTACTGTAATTTTTTTGGAAACTGTTCCACAGCCAGAGTTTTCCCTCTCAGCCAGTCAAGAGTCAGGCTTCGAGGACTGTTATACATAGGTACCACCAGATTAAAAGTCATATAAATGACTGCTTTTCTAGAATTACTCTAGGAGAGAGAACATGAAAACTGTAATTGGTCTGTTTTAAACCCGTTAATTTACTACAAGCCATAGTGCCATCCTATCATGTAAGAGTATAAATTATTAAAACAATAAATGGAAATCCCATTATTTGAGTACTGCCTAGATTTCTAGACACTTTACAGGTGTAGTTCATTCTCTGCAAATTAATACCTCTGGGGAGTTGCTTGCATGCATCGTTTAGCTTTTTCTTCCAGTTAAAAAATCGATCCCCAACCTCAGACCCCAACAAGGTAATTGAGTATGTGTTTACTCAATAATACCCTGCTTTCCCTCAAGTTGCTTTCTCGATCGGTAGAACTGAGAAACGGGTTTTCATTTCTAGGTTTAGAGCTCCCCCCGTTGATCATACTTTTATTTGCAGCAGCTGTAGCGGCTTTAAATGCCTTTGGTGCTGCTGCTGTTCAGCTCTTGTTGTAATGCTTCTCATCGTACGGGTGTAAGTGCTTACAAAGGTTGTGGACATTTGCCTGCAAAATGGATGTAGTGAAACCTTTAGTTTGTTGTGAAAACAGAAGGGCTAATGTGTGAGGCTCATACAGATTGGCTGAGGGGGGTAAACCATAAGGAATTTTAAAAAGTGGTTTAACGGGCTTTAATAAAAGGTAAAGCTGCAAATGAAACAGGAAGAAAATTGTATGGATAAACCATCACTGAAAAATAATTGAATCACCACAGCCTTATACGTTGCAGCGCATCCAAGGAGCAGGGAGAGTTAATGACGTCTGTGCTCTCAGTGAGTTGTAAATGTGATGTGAAGTGTTTTAATGTGAACACCAGAGAAAGGCATTCACATGAGACACCTTTTACCTTTCATTTGCTTTGGGCTAAGAGCACATGCGTTCAGTCGTGTGTTAAATCCCAGTGATGAGACGGTGTTTGAGAAAATGCTGTAGGCCTGGCCAGGGCTGGTGAGGGAAGTGGCTTAAGGCTTACCTGTCGAATCACTTAAACTCGATTAAATAAAAGACTAGAAAGTGCATCGTGGGGAAAACTTGTCCTGTTTTGATAGTGGATGTGTAGTGCTTAAGACATGCACAGTTTTGCAAGTGCTGAAGGCACTAGTTTAATCAATAAAAGATGTGTATGTGTGTTTGCAGGGCTGAAAGACCTATATTATCTGTAATTTTTTCAATTCAGTAAATGTAGCAATGGCCATTCTGCCTGGTGAGATTAGAAGCATGCATTGCATATTGGTAATCTTAAGCAATGATAAATATAACTTAAGATATTGTTTATTACAGCATTTTGTATGGAAAAACTAACTCAAAATTAAATATGTATGCTTCTTTGCTTCTTTTGTTACTATGTGTCTAATATCTTCAGAGTTAAGATGACATGATCTGAAGACTGTAAGGTGCTCATAGAAAAGTGCTCCTCCATCTTTTGTGTTTGTGGGGTTAAATCATATACTGTAAAATAGGTGGTATTAATCATCCTTGCGCCTTAGTGGTGTGGACTCTGTTTTGGTTTTGAAGTAGTTACTGCTTGGAAAAAAAATTTTTTTTTTTTCTTCCTACCACAGGGACAAAGATGCCACCATTAATGCTGAGGAAATGTCTGTCTGTCTACTGAGAAACCTAGGTACAAGTTTTGTTGCTTTTTTTTTGACTGTTTAATTTTTGTCGTAGATCAAGTTTTGGATAGAAAAGCAGTTTCCTCTTATGTTCTTAGTCAAGGGCTTATGGCAAAATAGAGGATGTTATTCTGCTCACACTTCTTTTAGGGATCTCTTCTTTGGGCTAAATCATTTTGCCATGCTGTAAATATGTAATTTGCATTAATCGTGATTCCATTCTTTCTGTCCATTATACACATTGCTGGTTCAAGTTACAGTTGTTTAGCAGTCATTGCTGGCCTTCTGGCTGATACTGTGAGGCAGTTCAGAGTTTACTTGCACTATGAAGAAGAGTGCAATACTACGCATTAAAAACAAGATAAGGGATCAGTATTAACATGAAATCCCATACTCTGAATTGTGTTTGTTTTTTGTTTTTTTTTATGCTGGTGTAAATAAGCAAAATTGCTCTTCATTGGGTGGTAGATATGTATTAGTCAAGGCAAAAAACCAAGGTAAGTTATTCAAGGTAGTGCTACTCAAAGCACTCACTAAAAATTGTTCTACTCAAAGGGAATCTTCTGGTTTAGGAATTAATAACAATATTGCCATGCTAAGAAGCAGGACATATGAACTGCATTCTAAATTCATGAGTTTGGCTGGAAATAATAAATCTTGTTTACCTTTTTGCCTTTGTTTTTTTGTGCCTGTAGGGTGCATTCAGATCACATATCCTAATCTTTCTCTGTCAGTGCAAAGGCTAAAACTTTACCTTTTTTAAGCCAAGAGTCTCAAAGAAGGTGGGCTAAACATGAAATATTGTGAACCTATAAGGCACACAGCAAATACAAAATTTTTACTTCTTAGAATACTAATTCTATAATCTCCCTTTGTATGCTGTGTGAAATTTAATAAGCTCAATTTAATGATGAGCTTAGTATGAGAGATGACATATGATACTGACGAATGTTTATCCAGTACAGTCTGCTTGTGTACAAAAGGATCATTTAAATTACCTGAAATTACCTTGAAATTACCTAACTACCTTTTGTTATGTTAATTTATAGCACTCTTTAGGCTTCCTGATAAAGAATTATTCTGATACAAGAATGTCTAAATGTTATTGCTGCCAAAGTAGACTGAAATGTCGTCTTCTTTGTCTTTTTTTTTTTTTTTTCCTTTTTTAATCTTCTCATAGATGGGAAAATAGTTTTACCAGGAAACCTCTTGGCTTTCACTTTCTATGGCAAACTTTGTAACATCGTGGTGATGAAAGTGAAAGGAACTGATGGTGCAGAGCTCACTGCCCAGGGCAGTGCTATTTCCAGCGATATGCATGAGCCAGACCTTGAAAGATCTGATTTGGAGACGAGTACATTAGATTTGTCTTTACAGCTCTGCAAGATGGACATTGACGACAGTCCAGAGGTTGCATCTATGAGTACGCCAAGCAAACCGATGGATCCAGGTTCACCAGTTACACCCAGTTCTGCTGTGGCAGCCAGTGGTCAAGACTCTGGTCAGGGAGATAAAACCTACAGCAAGGGAGATGGTGCAGACCTCACTGATGGTTTGGAGTTGGCTGCGAAAGGAGGCAGTGAGGGATTCCCACGAACTGGCAAAACTGGAGCGATAAGCAATACAGACGCTTTTTATTTCATTTCTTCAAGAACTAGAATCAATTTTATTGAAACGAGGACCAATGTAGCAGAAGATGGTGATTGTGAATCCCGAGTCACCTATGATATGATAGGAGGTTTAAGCAGCCAGCTCAAAACTATTAGAGAAACAGTTGAACTGCCCTTGAAGCAAGCTGAACTGTTCAAGAGTTACGGTATGATGCCTAAGAGTTGGCTTTTTTCATTTGATACTAGTTTTTTTTCTTTAATGGGATTTTTTTTTTTTTTTTTTTTAAACCAAGTTATTCCAAGAATGTGCACTGAATTTTATTTAACACCGATCTGGTATACTTGTGTGTCCAAACAATGCCAAACTGCTTTATAATTATACTGTATGGATACTATGAAGATGTTATGATTAGCTTGTGTGAAAAATAATTGAGTAGGAAAGAACTGTGTGTCTCTAAGAAAATTCAGGAATGGATAAGCAGAATTTATAGCAAATAGGAAAGAATTCTATATTTGGGCATTTGAAAGGTGCAGACGTTTGTGTCGTCATAAGATTTTAATTTGTTTTGATAGAGTCAATTAATTACATTTTTTCAGTTGAAAAAACCTCAGATTAATTCTTCTGCTGTTTTTATCCCTGTGTTTTGTAGGGTTTCTGCAAAATTTTAAGAAAGTGTTTGAGGCTGTTTACTCAAACTGCTCAGTGTGTTTAGTATGGAATTACAGGGTGGAAAAACTAACACAATTACTGTTCCCATATATAAAGTTATATCTAACATATATGTGAACTTAGAGGATTTTTGTGACAAAGATAAAACTGTACTGTGCATTTATACAAATGGATATGTACATAAAGCAGGTGTGTCTGCTCATTGTACTTGTCTATGCGTGCATCGCTGTGAGACAGGGCTCTTATCTATAAATGTTTCTTTAATATCATGTCTTTGAGGCTTTTTATTTCTCTGCCTTACCGCTTCCCACACATATGCTTTAGAGAGGAGGTGATTTCAGCGATCACTGGGACAATTTCCATAAGACAGAGGTGGCTCTTTCGGTGTGCGTTGCTTGGGCGTGATCGGCAGGTGTCAGTGGGATGGTGCGAGGCATTTGCTGACCTCCAACCTCAGCATCACTGCATGGTTTTGTGTTAGCAGAAAGTTTGCTTCAGCATCGGCCTTCTTCATACTTGTCCCAAAAGTGCTTGATCAGATTCTCTACTAATTACATGAAAGATGATGATGATTCCTCACTGGTTAAAAACCTTTAGTAACCATCCAAATGTTGAGAGTCCTTGTCCGCTCATGGGGAGCAAGGCTGTCAGCTGAGAAGAGACCTTTGGTTCAGCAGCTCCCTTTCTTGCCAGTACCAGAAACACCACATGAGGGAGCAGCACATGCTTTAATGGACTGTTGTGAAGTAACCTGTCCAGAAAGACACTTCATTTCTATCCTCTCTCAGTTAGCGGATAATTTTTTTTCTTTTCGAGTATATTAGTTCCTAAGATTCGGTCTTTCTGTCCACACCAGCTGCATTATTCTTTGTCACCACTGGGACGTGACCTGCCCTTCAAGCATCATTCCCTGTCTGGTATCACAGTACCCAACTGATGTTTCTTCTTTGGTCGTGTTTTAGTGATGTCTTTTGTGCCAGGGTCAGTCCTTTGTCAGACGTTTGTCTCTTCTTTTTGCTTTCTAATTTTTCACTTTCCGTTTTTGGCTTTGTGCCCATTTAATTTGGCTTTGCTGGTCTGAAACATTTTTTTTTTTGGCTCTTTACCTCGGATCATAATATTACTTCATGCAGATACCTGTGTTTTCTGCCGAGTTTTAACTGTACACAGTAGTACCTTGTTCTTCTAGTGTCCCTTATGTTCTATGCCTGAACGTTTCTGTTTCAGCTCTTAACATTTGCCATTAAAGAGGCAAATTCATCCTTTTGATATGTATTTTTCATCTTTCTGTAAGTGTTCTTGAATCAAGCCTCACAGTATTTCTGAAATTTTTTGGCGTGTTGAAGAGAAGTGTTTTTCTGATGTCAGAAATTTGTAATAATGACACTGTAAGAAGCATGAATAACTTTAAGTCCGTTCATGGACGTTAGGTACTGAGTCCAATAATTTTTTTGGAAAAAAGCCCCAAACAAATAACGCAATGCATAGGGATAATTGTAATGTTGAACTACTGAAAAATATAACAATTTAAATAGTTGCCTTTTAAACAGAATCATTTGGAATTTAAAAGTAAAAAAATGTAGATGTATGTCCCATATAAGAGTGTTCTTCCCACTGAAAGCCTACAATTTTATCAAAATGATATGTCTGTTAAAGAAGTTAATGCTAGAGGTCAAGTCATAATCGGTAATAACTGGGACAGCGAAATGTGCAAGTGCAGGTTGTTCAGTCTGGCATTTATCACAAATAACTTTCTTCTCTGTTTGTGTGCATGTGCTTGTTTAAAGGAATCCCTCCTCCTAGAGGAGTGCTATTATATGGCCCTCCAGGTACCGGGAAGACTATGATTGCCAAAGCCATTGCAAATGAGGTTGGCGCTCACGTTACTGTTATTAATGGCCCTGAAATAATAAGCAAGTAAGTCCACCCAATTTATTTTCATTAATTCTATAAATATATTAGCCCAAAATCTGTCCTGGCATCTATCCATTGTGGATAGATGTAGATGTAGAATTGGCTATGGGCTATCTGCCCAAGAGAGTCAAAAACAAACGGGAAAGGGTTCTCTCAAGCAGGGCTTATGTTTCTTCTTGTAATAAAAGAGGTTTATTGAATTTGGCCAAGAAATTTGTGTAAGGCATGGACTAAATTAAAGAGGGGACTAAAACTGCATCTGCAATTGCATGTTAGTTCTGCAACAAGAAGAGCGACTTGTTAAAGCGTACTTGAAATTAAAATGACACTGCACAGATGAATGTCTCCAGGGAACTAATTATTTTTTTGTTCTTTAAAAATATAGATAAAATTGTTTCTAACACAGAAGAGAGAAGCTTTTCCTTTTAATCTTTTTTTCTAGTTACAAGGTGGTTATATCTTTGCCTGTGCCTTGTTTTACCTTAATTTCTTGTCCTTGTGGAAATAAAGATTATTGTAGACTTGCATATACTTCGGGATTTTGAAAGGGTGCGCTATGGCTTTTTGGAACACACGAGCAGTAACTTTCCAAGTTGCCTGGAAAAGACCAAAAATGGTTTTTATTAAAATATTTTAATTATTATAGGTTTTATGGGGAGTCCGAATCAAGATTACGTCAGATATTTGCTGAAGCTTCTCTGTGGTATGTTCTTTTGGATAATTTTATTCACGCTCACTTATTTGCGGTATTGGTTCCAGCGTTAATGTTCTTAAAAGAAAAACATTTGCAAGAATCTTTGAATTGTAATTTTTTCCTGCAGTGGTTTTTTAAAGGAAATAAATTTGTTTATATAGAGCTTAGCTGGAAGGAAAGCAGTGAAATTCTAGTATGCCTATTAAATGCTTTTGGACACTACCCTTTTTAAGGGACTGTTACAGATGGTGCCAAACCGCTCGATCTGTCGTTAGTGTATTGTACGCTTATTTCAACAGATGGAAGCATGAGCCAGCGTTTCACCTGGATCCAAATTTTTCTGTCTAGTTTTGTCTTTGGAGACCAATGTAGTTCTGTGCTGAGGCATGGAAGCCAGCTCTAAATGAGCTAGTGTTGGTACTGGATATAGCATGCCTCTGGATTAGGATGGCATTCTGCCCAAATTTATTAGACCTGGTTAAGGCAGACTTTAGACTTCCAGATGATTGCTGTTCATAATACGTTAGCAAAAGACTATCGCATCCTGTATTTGTAGAAGTGGCAAATAAAGCGCTGTCTTTTTACTCTTGAAATCAGTATATTTAGTGTTGAGTCTTTGGGAGAGAGTCATAGAAAAGTAGATTGGTAGGTCATCTTAAAGGTATTAGTTGTCTAATACATTAGTCGTTTTAGTTATCTCTTTGAGTAACACCATATTCAAGGTTGAAACTTTCAGTTGCCTAAAGGAGTGGGATGCTTGTTAATTTTTGTAGGAACTGGGCGTTTTCCATAAACAGCTTCGCACTTCTCTGCCTCGGTGTTTTAAATCTTCCTGAGCAGCTTAACATGTTTTTTTTTCCTTTTTTTTTTTTTTTTTTCCAGTCGCCCCTCCATTATATTTATAGATGAGCTGGATGCACTCTGTCCAAAGAGAGAAGGGGCTCAGAATGAAGTTGAAAAGAGAGTTGTTGCTTCGTTACTGACATTAATGGATGGCATTGGCTCAGTAAGTAGACTGTATTGAGACAACTAATGTGTATGTAGACTAGCTGAACAAAATAAGTTTACTTCTGTAATGCAGCCAATTTCAGATGTGTCATTTGGGGGGAAAGAAAATAGGCTTAGGTGAGACTTTATATGGTAATCTAATTCTTTGCTGGATGCTAAGCAGAAGACATAGGAGGGGAATGTCTCCTGATAACTGTGAGATTAAAAGAAAGTAAGTTTTCTTCCATTTGCTACCTTTCCTTTGCCTTCTCCCACTCTTGTAGTTTTGGAGATAAAACTGAAATTTTAGTGATAGCCCATCATCTAACTAAGCCAGGTCTTTTTAATTGCTCTGAAATCAAAGTCATCAAAATACTCTGGTGATATATAGGCTGCATTATTAAAGATGACAACAGCTATTTCAAGATTGCCATAGTAATATTTAGGACATAATCGAACGCCTACTGAAGAAACACTAAGTTTAATTGACTTGAGTACATTATGGATTAAGCCCATAAAGATTGCCAATCTCTCATCTATTATTTTATGATTATTAGCAGGAAAGATGAAAGAAATCTGTCCACAGTATGAAAATGAATTTCTGCTATTTATGTAATCTGCAAGCTTCTGATGATTTTCCTGCATGATAGTTTTGAGTTGCCTAGTCTGGAGTTGTTCACAGGCAGAATGTATTTTCTGATGGCAAAGGCTGATGGATAGTCCTCCTGGAGAAAGTTCTTCGTTCACAAAAAGAGCATGGCACTGCAAGAGACCTCCTAGCTGATTTTGCCTCACTCTAAAAGTGAAAAAGCAGAGCTTGAGGAAATTGGTTAGGATTTTTGACCTTGCTTTTCCTACTGAACCTGCAGGAAGCTTTATGACCTCCTGTCTCTGCTGGTTTTGATACCTTAAATGATTTGTTTGCCAACCTTGTTTATTCAGGGTCTGTTGATACCTTTTTGTTCTTGTGCCGGTGCTGCCTTTTAGCTTAAACACCTCTTTTTCTTTCCTTGGCGCTTGCTTTCCTGATACAGGAAAGCAGGTTCTTGGAGATTAAAGTGGGAGACACTGGGATGAGGGCATCTGGGAGTAAAGCTTCTCTTGTATTATCTGTGTGTGCGTGCAGCCTATAGCGTTGCTAAATTGCAATTAGGGCTAGGTTGGATGGGATCACTTGCAGGGTATATATTCTGAAAAGTTTGCTTTGTTCCTTTAGAGCTAGCATCAGGATTTTAGTGTGTGCAATAGTTGGGAAAAGTAAGCAAGAAGTATGTTTATAAGCTGCGTGACATTTAATTGTATTTCAAAATTAATATTTTGCATTGTTTGATACCTTCAGGAAGGCAGTGAAGGGCAGCTCTTGGTACTTGGAGCCACTAATCGTCCTCATGCACTGGATGCAGCACTGCGCAGACCTGGGCGTTTTGATAAAGAGATAGAAATTGGGATTCCTAATGCCCAAGACCGTCTGGACATACTCCAGAAGCTTCTCAAGAAAGTTCCCCATTTGCTCACAGCAGCAGAGCTGGTGCAACTGGCTGATAGTGCACATGGTTATGTGGGTGCAGACTTAGCAGCCTTGTGCAAGGAAGCAGGTAAGACTTTGTCTGTCTTATTTAGGATCTTATTTTATTGTTAGTCTCTTTATTTTGTTTAAAAAAATAAAAATCCACAGTCTGTACTAATAGCTTTTAAAACAATGAGGTTTAATTCATTTTTGCGTCAAAGAAAACATAGCCAAGCATGGAATATGAGGAACACCAGTCTGCTCCTGGGCAGATCAGAAACGGTCTTTGAGTATTAATAGATTTTAAAATTGAATGTTAAGATTACTAACACTAGGGAATCCCCTGTGCCATTTCTAGCATATTAGATAGCTGGCTGTCTTTCAGTAAACCAATGGTTTAGTGAGTTAACTGACACATCTCTAAGAGTTTTTCTCCTCTAGAGCCTACCCCTTCCGTACAAAAATCCCAAGTCACTCAGGCTAGACAGCTTGTCCCGCAGGTCCTTGCTCCCAGGATGTTGAGACTGCGGGCCTGAGTGGTGTTTACTGTGGCTCCCTTCCATATTTTGTGCCTGTATTTCATTCGCCTGCAGATGAGGAGCTTGTGACAGGGGCTGGGGGACTGTATGCACCTGGGTCGGGTTGTGCAGCGGAGCTGGGAGAGCTGGAGAGCACGCCCCAAGCTGGGGGCTGGAAAGCATCCCTTGGCCTCCAGCACAGGCACAGCCCTGGAGAATTATCCACGCATCATGCAGCCAGGGTTCAGTATGTTCCAGGGAATACTTAAACACGAGTTCACTTCTGTTTTCCTTGGATGAAATATTAAAAGTATGCTCTATCAGTTCGTACGTTTTGCTAGAATATGTCTACACGGTTTAAGTGTTGGACCTTAAATCTACCCATGAGCAGCCTTTTAAAACAGTCTAGTCAAAATATGCCTCTTCAGCTCTGCTTAAGCATATTTGCTCCCTTGTAGTTTGCAAATATATGTTTGCTGTATGTGATGGTTACTTTTATTTCCTTTGGCACTGGGACAGCTTCCCCTGGCAGTGGCACAGTGTACAGTTAATTCTTGTATCAGAATTAACTATGAAGATGACAGAAATTTTATTACGGGTGATGGCACCTGGAACAGCAAGGTTTTTACTTTTGTATGGATCAAGAAGAAAAAAATACGTACGGACACAGACTATTCTTTTTATAGCACTCTTCTAGTGGCTTTGGTTGTGTTTTAAGCTCTGTTTTAAGTTAGCAAACATTCTTTTTAAAACAAATATATACAAACAACAACAAAAAAAGATAAGCTTCCTTTTTACTTTCCTTCCTCTGTGTTTTTGGAAGCTTGTCAGTCTGCCTGTGTCACAGTCCTCACATAGTAAATACTTAACTAATGTAATCTAAAATTTTCAGTGAGAAGTGTTGCGGTTTCAATTCCAAACATGACCCGGTCTAGGCTTTACTTGTGCATGCACACATTGATTCTGGACACTTCATAATCCAGCTGCAAATAGGCAATATTTACCCACTTCATGAGGGCCTTTCAGAAATTAAATCTTGAGTGTTGTACAAATTGAACATGACGTGCTGTGTAGATCCAAATCTTCTGGCATCTCCCTGTGACTGATTGCAGGACATGCTGTTACCTGGGAGCTTTGCATCCAAAGCCAGTGCTGGGAATGAGGGAAGGAAGATGTCTCCTTTCTGTTGATCTTCTTTCCTGAAGTTTGAATCCATGCCGTTAAATTTCCTTGTCATTTGTTAACTTGGAGTGACCTCTGCTGGGGAGAATACGGTCCAGCGCCATTAACTCTTTGCAGCTCACATGTATTTTTGCTTTTCAAAGAGTTGCATAAGCATGATTCGGTCGAAGTATTAGATAAACTGAATTTAAGTTGCTTATGGTTAAGGAACGTTCTTAGTTGGATTCTTTTTTTCTAATTAAGTTCTTGATATCTCTTTTTCCAATTAAATTTTCAACACCTTGTAAAATATTACTGCTTTCACTGGAGTTAAACTTAGAAAAGACTAGCTTTTATGAGGTAATATTTCTCCTCAGCAGAGCAAGGTTATTCCATATGCCAAATTTTCCAGTGTTTTGTCTAGTCTTGTTTGTTGTTACAAGTGATGGGCTTCTATTGCTTCACTTAAACTGTGCTGTGGTCCAAGATAGCTTGCTGTCCAGGAATGCTCTCTGATACTCAGCCTAAGTTTTCCTTGTTTAGTTTTATCCCATTATTTCTATTTACATCCTTGTCTAACACGTTTACTCTCCCTCCTTAGTGTTTACACCCTTCAGATATCTCTAGGCTGTCCTCATGTCCCCTACCTCCTCATTCATTACTGAGCCAAACTATAAATATTTAGCTCTTTTAATCTTTCTTCATAAATAAGTCCTTCCTGCCTTCTGAGAAATTATGTTGATTTTCTCTGAACTCCCTCCAGATTGTCAATAACCTTTTGGTAATGTAGGGCTCAGAATTGAACATACTATTTCGTATACATTACAATATAAAACATGATATAAACATATAGTAACGACTGCTGTGCACATTTCTAAATAACCAAAACGCTTCATATTCAGGCAATATCTGAGTTAAGAGTTCTTTCACAAATTTTAAGGTTACCTGTGCCACTTTCACACGATGTGTGTGTAAGTACGGAGAAAACGTGGAAACTAATTTAGAAGCAGGAGTTCTGAACTCAGAAGTACATGTTCAGCTTTTGGTACAAGATTATTGCCGCTTGCTAATTGTATCGCAGTAGTCTCTGGTCTTTGGGAGACTCTTGAGTCCCGGTTACCCCATTTATACCTTTAGGTACTTCATTTGTGGCTGGAAAGCCTGAAAGTTTACAAGCTAAATATGTTTATATTCTTAATACAAAGTTTAGATCATTACCAAAGGACTCATCCTTCCTTATCTTTATACTTCAACTCTGTTTTTTTAACACATGTATGATATCGTGTATGTACTGCTTATATAAACCAAGGGTGTAGTAATTAATGTAACATGGTAAATGTAGTAATTGTAGGGCTATGATAGGCAAACCTTCCACTTTTGCACCTATAGTTAGGTTTCCTAAGATACTTCATTATAAAAGCTTTGATGTTTGTCTTTTATATGATTCTGAAGAACATGTGTTAATGAAAAGTAAGTAGCTATTGTAGAGTTAAACATATTCCAACTGTTTTCTTGGCAGAAGTTGTTTGTGTATCTGGTGCAAGAATTGCTTAGTGGTACTTCTGAGGTCAGTCAGTCAAGTTTCCTATTTTGTTCAGCAACTCTATGCATTTTCATGGAAATCATTAAGAAGTCTTAGGAGCCTTTAATATTCAGCTTGTGCTGACTGTTTGTAGGCCCCTGTGTATATGGTGTGTACAGAATTACGGTGTTGTGTATGCTGGAATGGGCAAGGAGAGGAAAGGTGGACAAGACACCTGGAGAATTTGTGCAGTGTGCTCTGGACTTTTCCAAACAGGGTATTATGACCAAACACCTGTGAAATATTTATATATAGATGGATATAATAGTCAGTTAAGAGTGTTTTTATTGATCTGCTGAATTTTTAAAATATTAGTGGATTTTTCTTCCAATACCTTCTTTTCCTCTACTAAAGATAAAGTTCTAGCTTCTCACAAAATGAAACCACAAAATTTTGTGACTTTATAGGAAAAATGCTGGGTATCATGAAGCTTACAGTATTGTTGCAAGAGTTGACAACAGGGTGACAGGCATCAGCTCTGTCTATGTACCTATCTCTTAATTGTTGCGCAGACTACTTGTGTCCCCCCCTCCCATGTTGAGCAAGTATTATTTGTCTGTTTTACAAATAATTATGGTCATTCCAGCAAAATTAAAAGTAAAACTGGTATTTCTAACGTGGCAAGGATCACGAGCTTAGATACAATGCCTTCAGAATTAGTGTACCTCATCTCTGTTCAAGGTTACATTATCTGTAGTGACTACATTGGAGAAATCAGGATTTGCTATGATTCTCCACTGCCTAGCAACATGCTTGTGATTTCCACCGTTAACTGCATGCTTTTGTATAGGTTAACGGCATAGTATGGAAAACCTGCAAATAACTCGATGGGCAGTGGACCACATTCTGTAGACATCAGCTTGCAGCGGGCTCCTCGTGGTAGACTCGTGAGGACTTGAGTACCCTCTGAGGGATTCACATGCACAGAATTCTTGACAAGAGGGCTTAGTTATGTGTGCAGCTGAGAAAGTCATATTCTTAAGACTGGGAGAGGTCTACTGTGTCCTAAATTATTTAGTAGATTACCTTTTAGTGTGAATGGCTGCCTTCTGAATTGTTTTATCGCAAGCAGAGGCAGCGTCTAGAAGATAGACTCTGCCATATTCTTGCATATAATGTCAGTGTTTGTATGCCCCTGAGATTGTTGCTTCTGCTTTAATTAATTGGCCACACAGTCTTTTATTCATTCCCTAAAAAATTATAATGGTTTTACTTTAACAACAAAGATAAGCATTGCACTTTTTTTTGGAAAAACATATGAAATGTTAATTATGTAGCAGGGACATGAATGGTATAAACTGTACTGAATGTTAGAAGATGCTTAGCAACAAAGGTTTCCAAATATAGCAATTTATTATAAACTTATCCTTCTATGGCTGCCTGTAGCATTTCAACAGGGTGAATATAAATATAGCTTGATTTCTTCAAGAAGTGGGTTCAGTCATATTGTTTAGAGAGAAAGGAAGTATTTGCTTTGTAACTCTTAGAATTTATCTTGAACATCCTTGTTCATTACACATAATTTCAGTGTGCTGATATAACACACTTGGACTGTGATAAGATAGCATCATGAGGAGAGGAAGAACAAATGTCTTTGTTTAAATATGGGTCTCTCTTGCAATAACATCTATTTGGTTCCAGTGAGGATGCTGCATTGCAGCCACTGAAACTTTGAGACTTCTGTGAAAGAAGCACTAATCACTTTGTTTTGCATCAAAGTTTTTTTTAAATTGCCTGATTGTAATGCAGTTAAAGGTATCACCTTGCCTAGCCTTTAGGATTCTAATGGTTCACTGGCTTGAGCTGGCTGTTACAAAAAATGTTACAGAAATAAGAAATTGAGCTACATCTTTGACCAGTATGAATCAGCATTGCTCTGCTGTATCTGTGAAGCTACTTGCATAGACATATGATATGATCTTATGTTCATAATTTTAAGAGTCCTGTTGCTCAGAGATCTTATTGTCTATGGTATTCATTTGGCCCTTTTATTACCCCTGCGTTGTGATGAATAATACAGCTAGGAAGGAGAGTCTTTATGCTGTTGAATTGATAGCTCTGTGTATTGATTATATGTAGATATTAGATCTGTAAAAGTATAAGTTATTTAGGGGAATACTGTATTTGGCTTTTGTTGGAGCCGAGAAACTTCCTGCTGTATCTTTTATGACCCAAAAAAGAGTTTCTGGAATCCACTTGCACTAAAAATAAAAATAATTAGGCAATTAAAGGGCTGGCTCCTAGGTTTTTTGTTTTCCCCTGTAATTGATGGGGAAGTAAATTCCCCTGAAAACCAGGAATGTCTCTTTGTTAGGTCTGTGTGTTTGTTTTTCCCCACCTTCTGCAGTTTTGGTAGCCTGGCCACCTGCAGGAAATGTGAGCCGTTTGGGCTAATGTGATTAACAGTGAGTCTCTGTGCACCCTGAGGACCAGCCTCTAACTGGTCTTTGAGTTAGACAAGCGCTGTGTTCAATATGTGGCTTCTTAGCCTTGTATCTCAAATCTGAGCTCTTCATTTCAGCTCAGTCTCAGTCTTGATGAAATAGCCTAGTGTTAGGGCATCAAGAGTATCTATCCTTTCTTTAAGCCATAAAGGTTCAGTCTGAACCTTTCCCAACACAATTTGGACCCGAGTTCTGCTGGGGGTGTACAACAAATGTAAATATTTTTCTTGGATTATAATCCTAAATGTAGGAATGTGGGCTGAGACACTGTTGAAAGTGTAGATTTTGACAAAGGTGGTTGATGACCAAGGCAATGGGATTGTTTGTTTTGCAGGATGTTTTTTGGTTTCTTTTCAAATTAACTGATTGCAGTTACAGATTTTAAAGGGAAAGCACTGCTTGACATACTGTAGTTATTTTATTCCCTTATGGAAAGTGACTGAAAATATCATGTCTATGTTGTTTTTGGGTTTTTTTGTTGTTGTTGTTGTTGGTTTTTTTTGTAGCACAGAAAAAGATTGAAACCATGCTGTTGCAAATGATCTGCTATTCATTCTCTAACTGAATACGGGCTCCCGTGGGACATTCAAAATGAGGTGGGAAAGGCCACTTGCCTTTTTATAAAAAGGTCATGTAGAAAATGTGGGGGTTTGGGGGGATATTAATAACATGTATAGTCAGATGGTCAATACCAAAAAATGTATTCTTATGAAATTAAGAGATTTTTGCAGAAATGGCAGAACATTGGATTTTGAAATGCACTGAAAAGTCCAGACACGATACAGAAGTAAAGCTACAAGTTAATTTTTGGACTGGAACAATTGAGTTTTCTGACACCGTGTTCCATCATGCTAATTTACAGTGTAAGAATACCAAGAAAATCCAATCCTCATCTTCAGTGTTCGTGAGTTTTAAGTTAGTGCTGTGTTCTGTAATTTGAAGCTGGGTCCTTAATGCAGAAGCTGTTTTTAAACCAAAGCAATTGACCTAGTTTGTTGTCTTAACAGGTTATGAACAAATGCGTCCTTGCTTGCACGCGCACTTAACAAAGCAATGTGGCTTTTTTGGACTCAGACTGTAACATATGTTTTTTTGATTGTTTCGTAGAGCACTAACTCAGAGTGATGGGTTTTGTGCAGAAGTGGCTACATCTGGATGCTGCTGAGCAGCTTGAAGGAACATGCTTGAGACTGGGTGGAGTGTGGTGACCTTATTCTTGTCTGTGGGATCCCTTGCCCTCTTTCATAGGATTTCCTCCCCCCAACATCTTGTGGGGCAAAGACAAAGTCAGAATTGGTTTTAGAATTGCTGTCTTAGACATCTAAAATAGTTCAACTACTTTCCTAAGGTTCTACAAAAATTGTGTTATTTTAGCTGCTTAGGCTTAGATTCTCACCCTTTTACTTTGGTTCGGTGTCATTCTGATGTGATTGCAAAGTTTCTGAATCTCTTTTTTTCCCTGTGTCTTTGCATATGCTGAGTGCACAGGTGTTTCCTTAGTGCGACTGTCTTTGTATCCAGAGAGAAAGTCTTGCTCTGTTTGCCTCTCTGAAAAGACGCTGGTGCACGTTATGTTGCTTTTCGTAGTTATTTTTCCTTATATAAAATCTTTGGCCTTTTTTTTGTTTGTTTTGTAACAGTACTTGATTTTTGTTTTTGTATGGAGAACGTTGCACTTACTGCAGTCAAGGCATGTGAACTTTTGGTTTTCATCATAACTAATTTTAAGTGTGTTTTTATGTGAAACTGGCTTGCAGTGAATTGGATGATGGGATTGCTGACTTCATATACACAGTTCTGGGTTGAGTACTTAATAATCTGTTTAAAGCACATCCCATTCTGTCTGCTGATATTTATACAAGCAGGAAATAAAGAATATTTTCAGAGGAGTTGATCAATGACTGTCATTAATATTTTAAATTAACCTTCACGGCAGATAGACACCGTGTTCTTGCTTCTGCAGCTTGAGTGGTACAAAAGAGACGATACTATTCATGTGTGGTAGTGCATATAGAAACTTCTGCATTTGAATGGGTTGGAGGGTCAGCCCCAAAACAAGTTGTTTGGTTTGAAGGGTGAGCGGGTGCACACGCCAGAGTAGCCTGCGTGTGTGTAGCCCTATGTGTGCAGGCTGGTGGGCTGTGAAATGGCAGTCAGAATGTCATTCCTCAGCTTGCAGGTCCTGAGAAGTTAGCATTATGTCAGTTTACTTAAGAACAGAATAAATTTAGGGCAGATACTGTCTTAGGCTGGGTCGTTGGCCGAGCTGTGGTGGGAACAGACAGTTCTGTGTGGTCCCTGTTTATTTTCTAGACCTGGGAATCAACACAATGTCGGAAACCCAGCACATTGACAGGACTGGTGCGCCAGTCACTATTCTGCTTACCGGGTTTTGTGTCCCTCAGGGGCTTCAGCTCCCTGGATGCAAAGCTGCATGAGAGCTGTGTGCCAGGCAATGTTATTCCTGTAAGCAACAGAAGAAATCCTCAGCTGTCTGTAGATCACCTTTGAATGAATGAAAATGATTTAACCAGGCTAAATTGATTTTTGAAGACACTCTGCAGTCCACTATCTTTTAAATTATCCTATAGGTTTGGTTTTGGTTTTTGTTCTACAATGATCTGAGCTGCTTGCTCCCCTGTGTTAACTTTAAAGGTTATGCATATCTAAGAACCGAGGACAACTTCCTGACTTTTAATCTCTGAGAAGGGTTTGGCAAATCTGTGGACTTTCTTCTTGGTAATACAACATGCTCTACAGAGTCATTCATCTTAACGGGCATTTTGCTAACTGAAAGGTATTCTGCAGACTTACACACTTCCTTCGTCCTCTCCCATCATGTCTTTTCTAATTTTCCACCTCCTGCCAGCTGAAGTAGGATAACCATGCTCACTGTTATTGCTGACCAGCACACAAGCACTGCAGTGTTTTTCTCCTGCTAACAGAGTTCATATTCACTGCAGCCCTCCAGTAACCTGTCATTAAATTATCGCAGGTGATTCAGACTTGATTCCTCGTGATGCAGGAAGTTATTCTATTTCCTCGTTCTGGAGCAGGCTACAGTTAAGAATTGGAATTATGTATTTGGACTAAAACTATTTTTTCTCCAAGATACAAGCATACTTTTTGGGAAATTACTTGTTTGAAAGGTGTATTACATTTTAAGAAGCCTTTAGTAACTTTTTTAATTTTGGAAAGGCAATTGTTTTTCATTTTGTTCTCTGTTCTGTTTTTTCATGATGTGTCTGATACTCATTTATGCCATTTTGTCTTGTTTTAGGCAGAATTTCATTTGGCACAGTTGTGTTTTTAGATTCAGATATCTTTTGAATTTTGGCTAACACTTCTCTCCTCAGTTCTCTTCAGATTTTGTTTAATTGGTTGGCTTGCTCTTACATTCTTTGAGTGAACATAATACGGGAACATCTAGAGCTCAAGTACAGTGTCATCTCTGTGAAGCAATTCGTATGCATTTTTTTTTCCTTTCAGTTTTTGTGCCGAGTCTGGTTTCAAATGTAACTTGAACAGCGATAGTACTAGACTCCGTTTCAAATACGTTTGAGGTGCAATTCTTCCCGTACTAAAAATCTGCAGGAATTTTGTTCCCCTCATAGTACATAGGGAGGGACTGACTGCGTTATGATTCATCTCACTCCATCTTGCTGTGCTGGCTTTAGAAAGGTCTGAACTGACCCGTTTAGAGTAGATGTTAATCTTCAGGTTGCAAAGTTGCAAGCTTTCTCAGTATCTGAGTAAAAAATGATGTTTTCCATAGCTGTGCTTTTTTCTGAATAAGCTAGCATCAGCTAGGCTTCGGACAAGCTATTTCTGTAGAAATGGTACTATAGGACAAAAGTTCAGTGTTTTCTGACTCCTTCTCAGGCTCCAGGTAAATGTTTTCCTGGAATATATAATGGCAGACTTAGGATCTGAAAGCAGTCTTAGTTCTTTTGTTTAATTCATAAAAGATCATTAAAGATCGTCTGGTGAAGTGTAGCTTAATTTGTATGTCTGTGTTAGCTCTGCCAGAGTAAAATCAGTTAGCAGTAGGCGTTTGTATGTAGAATGAATAACTGCGATTGGGGGACAGAGCTTAAATATTTTCAGGCAAAGTTTTCATAGGTCTCCTGACTTTAACTTTTAGCTATATTCTGACTTGACAATGTTCCTAATTACAATTAGACTGGCATTTAGCCACTAACTGTTTCTTTTTGTCTTTCTGCCCTTGCTATTCTGGTGGCCTGGCAGTCCTTATTTTTCTTCTAAGACGTGCATGACTAACCTTCGCCTAGGTGTATTTACGTATGAGAGCAGGCTAGAAACAGGCAGTCTGGTATTCCTTATTTCCCTCCGTTGTCATTATCTTAAGATAAATGATGTGTGTGTACCTGATCTGTGAATAAACTGTTTCCTGTATGAAAGAAGTTTTGAAAATACAGTTCTTCCTTTCTTCCTTTCCCTCCCCTGTCGTACCTCTCAGCAACTTCTAGTCAGCTCCATAGACATGTTCCAGCAAATGCCGGAGCTCTTCACGAAGGACTATAAATCGCGTACATAATCCCTACAGTAGATTAGTGCTCAGGTTAGCTGAGTGAATTTGCAATGTTATGGTTACAAGGGATTTAAGGGCATTATCCTTCCTGTGCAAACAGTATATGAAAGTTCTTCAGGGATTTTCCTATATAGCACTGGCAGCTAAAGACAGATTGCAGAATATGGTTTCAAGAACAAAAGTAAGAGTTTCTGCTTCCTGAAAAATTTTCTAAATAGGTATGCATTTTATCTACAGAGTAAATAAAAAAGAAATAAGTTAAAAATATACTTATAGGAGTCTGGTCCATGGATATTTTTTTTTTTTTATTCCTTGTTGGAATTGAAATGGTAAATTTGTTGTCGTGTTTGATTCCATACTTGTGTACAATGGGGGGCAAAAAAAAAATCAACTAAACAAAACAAAAAACCCAAACAAAACCAAAACCACACCAAAATCCCCTCCAAACTGTAGAAGTTTCTTAGGATGCAAATGGAAGAACACATCTGAATTTTTCAGCTATTGTGAATGGTGGTTCCTGCCCCCAGGTCAGAGGAAAGCTTGCCAGTGGCCCACAGATATCAGGTGCTTGCCTGATGCTGTTGTGCCATTATTTTATCTGGTGAGTAAAGGGAGGAAGAGCCTTTGCCTAGACACATCCCTGCTGTCCCTCAGTGCTCGTGGCAGCTGCTCTTGTTACTGCCTAGTGCTGTCTCACCGTGATGGGTGAGACAGAGCTGGTTTGCTGGGTCTGCACAGGATGAAAGATTGAACAGGTGAGGATGTCTGGGACATTCCCTATGGAGCAGTGGTCCTTACCAGGTGATGGCGAGGCTTCCGTCTGCGAGGCAAACAGGCTTTGTCTGTGTTATTGTGTATTTATGCATAACTGCAAACAGCATACATGCACGTTCTCTACGTTTTTCCTGGATTTGACCATCCAATATCCTGATGTAATGAAGTGCTATAAACTCCATTTGTTTATGAGGCTATGATATGTTCAAGAATATCAATATGTTCTCTTACGGTTCAAAATTGATTTTAAGTTATATTAAATGCTTTTCCTATGCATAGAACTGTTAAATTTTGAAATATAGTATGTAAAGATCTAGAAGTAGAGGAAGATGCCCCATCCAGTGCCATTAGGAAGCTGAAATCTTTCTATATGCTGTTGGGCATTCAACTTCCAGCCATGCAGGAGGGTATCATATTGGATCTGACAGCTGTCGCAGGGATAAACGGTAAGCGTCTTCTGGGTTGGCCATAATAATTCGGGAGGGAAATGCCGAATTAGCAGGGAAAGAAGAAACATTTCCTTTTGTAAACAATCTTGCAAGAAGATTACAATTTCTTTGAAGCTACTTATAAATTCTGGTATTAGGATTCTGGAAGAGTAAGTCCAGACAAGATGGATTTGTGGAAGAAGTAGCTGATGGGCAGTGAAAGATGCATGATTAACAATTTTGTTTTGTTCCGTTCGTTTCCTCAAGTGTTGTGTATATTCTGTTTTTGAAACCTAGAGTATATATGTTTGTCGTTTTGAGTGGATGCTTTCTATTAATTACAGTAGTGTATAATTATACGCAGACTCTGACAAATATAGCGGTGTTGTAGAGTCTATTTTTAGGCTCAGACATTTGCGATTATGATCTAATGTGCCAACACTTAGCCAAGCTATGAGCAAGAAAATCTTACAGGGAAACAATGCTATCGACCTCATGCATAGCCTGGTACCAAAGAAGGATCGTCTGTACCAGGACAGGGCGTTCTGCTGTTTTTTTCCCCTCTGTCCGCTTAGTTTCCTCTGTTCTAGACAGACAGGATGAGTTGGTGAGGTAGAGCACACAGTTGCTGGACTGGAACAAATTGTTTATTTTCCATTGTTTGTAATCATGCATGACTTATTATGCTTGTTTCTTTTTTTTTTTTTTTTTTTTGTTAGCTGGGATTTTCCACTCATACTCCACTGAGAATCAGTGTCGTTCACTATTGCAAAGGCTGCCTTCTGAGTTAAGTTTCTGCACTGATTAGGGTAGTCCTAGGGACCGGTCATGTATCCCTGTACTAGAAATAGGTAGCCCAGGCCTGTGCAAACAGTCCCACCGACCATACAGCAGGCTAACTACATCTGCCTCCTTCCTACCCTTCCTGCTGGAATAAAACAGTGAAAACCTACTTGCCCACTCCTGAGCCCTCAGTCACTGTCAAAAGGCTATTAATATTCATTAATCCTTAAGAATGAAGTAGCATCTGAAAAGGAGGGAGCAAAGCTGAAACAAATGCTCTTCTCAGAGCCAGTTTACAGCAATGACATACTCAACCCAAAACATTCCCATGCTAAAGATACCCAACAGCTAAGCTGAGTTGCTCGATGTTTTCTGAGGTACAATGTCTGAATCTTCAGTTTATCTGCGTTATAACTTCTGTAGTGATAAACTTGGGTTTGCTGTAGTGTTTCACCTCCTTTGCCCTCCGCGTCGCTTCTAGCGGCATGCTTTGCACCCTACCCTGCATTTCCTTACATTAAATACATCTTTGTGTCTCGAGGCAAGGATGGGGTTTTTTCTGCCTCTGTCAAGCCACGGGCTGTATCCTTTTCCTGTTAATAAGACTTTCCCCCACCCCCTCTGCTTAGAGGTCAATCTGAAGTGCAGGAGAGAATGATTATGATAACAGGAGGAAGCAGGAAGAATCATGCTTTCTTTTTCAATCTGTTTTTTATTATTGTTTTAATGTAAAACATTGTTTCAATTAAATGCTGACCTGTGCAGTGGCGTGTGCATGCACATGCTGAAATGAATTCAGGCTTTGTTTGGAAAGCTGTGACCTCTTTATTCCTGTTCTGGATCAAGGCTGTTGCATTTCAAACCCACTGCTGAGGACTGAAATTTCACTCGTACTCCTAGTAGCACTGGCAGTAATGATCCTTAAGAGCAGTATTCTCCTTGGGCATTTGTATGTGCTGTTCTCTCTCAATTTTTAAAATAAAGTTGTTTGTTTTTAAGAATTCCTCATGTCATGAAAAAAAGATAACCATGACACGATTAAAATGGACTGGGCTAAAGCGGTACCTGATAGAGCAGATATGTATAGGAATGAGGAGCAGAGATCTTTTATCAGTTACTCGCTTTCTCTATAACTTAATTTCATGTTATGTTATTTATTCTTTCATTTTTTTTAAAGTGAGAGTGCCATGTGAATTGACTTCACCAAAAAGAAAATGTAAGACTCAACCCCAATACCTGCTCCCACCCCCCAAAGTGTTAACTGCAATGACACTAGAATGAGATGTCACGTTTGTTATTTTCTTGGATGTAAATTTTAAATCTGGGGGGGTGAATCTGTGTTGTCTTGCTTAAGTTTTCTGTTTGCTTAACATGAACTGTTTCAGAGGAAGGAAAAGGGGGGGGGAATAACATAAAAATTGTCTGGGTTGTTAAAATGAGTCAGTTATATTTTATACTTGTCCTCTGGTGACCAGATTTTCATTTTTCTCCTTGGCCTCATGGCATGTTTTTATTTATATATCTTATTAGTTCTGGATGTTCTGCGCAAGGGGAAACCTGAATTACAAACTTTTTTTTTTTTTTCATTATTGTATTAAGAGCCTGGGTATTGAATGCAGGTGCTCAGACTCTGCCATAATTGGCAGTTTATGGAGAGACACCAGCTGTACTGCTTCACAGGGGAAATATTATATCTCTTCACACGTTGTCTATATTGTAGGAAATGCAGAATTCCTGTCATTGTCAGAAACTTTGCATGTCTGCATCTACCAGTGCCTCTGTAGAAAAAGGACAACAATCCACTGAAAGTTTAAACCATGTCTATTTTCAGAAATGGCTTATCCCTTTTATTGTCCTTTCATGTAGCAGGAATTGATGTTTTGTTTGGTTAAATATAGAAAAGATTTAACAAATGTTTGTCTTTTTATGGTCATGCAAGGCAGACTGGTGTGCTAACTGCCTCGTATTTTTTTTGTAAGGCATGACAGGTTATATTACATATCTGCATGTGTGTGGATGTGTGTATACAAGATTATACTCATCATTTAATAATATACTAAATCATATATTTAACAGTTTCAGTTCACAGAACAGGGTTGGAAGTAGAAGCAATAGAACTCCAAATTATATTAGACCTTAAAAGGCATAATTATACAGTGGGAAAACCATGATGCTTCTGGGCATCTTATACAACGGGGGCGATAGTTGCTCTCTCCGGGGAATGCCTGGGAACTGCAGATGGTACTGCTTGGTCCTGCCTGAGGAGTATTGATATATTGATGTGTGAGTGGGTGGGACTCGTGCGGCTTTTGAAGGATTGAATTATAGGCGGAAGCTAGGAATTAGTATCAAGATTTATAGGTATTGTATGTGAGTGATTTGGCCAAACAAAGGGGAAGGTAAAGCTATGCCTGTGTTTGAAAAATGCAATCGCTGAAGGGAATGAAGAGCTGTTGAGTGTTGCAGGGAACGTTTGTTGCATATCAAGAAAAACAGAAGTATCTGGCATCTTACTAGATAGCAAAATAGGGTTCCAATGAAAGTAAAAGACATCTCATCAGTTTGTTTTTAAGAGCAGCTTGGAAAACACAGCCCTAATAATAGAGGAATGGACAAGGTTGCAGATGTCTTACGTGAGCTGATTTAACATTTGCCTTGCATATTCGTTATCCCTCTTCCTCTGTGGTTTAGAAATGTGTTTGCATCGATGTATGGACATTTGGAGGTTTTGCCCTGTTAGCTTCATCTCCAAGAACACATGGGCAAGGCTGTTTCATTCTGTCTTTTTGGAACAGATTTATTTTATATTCTGTCTGTCTGGTTAAACCCCCTTTTTCTTGTTCTCTCATTGTAAGTGTCTTGCACGTTCTTTGACCTCGTTAAGGCCCTGTGTTGAGACATTCTTTTGAACATCATTTCCTTTCCAGTGCTGCTGTGTGTTTGTGCGTTGTACGCTTTCTTTGTGAGAACCAGGAAGAAGTCTACATATTTCCATGTTTTTTCGTTTTTAATAGGTTTGTACGCATTGCGGAGAGCACTGGGGAAAAGACCTAACCTATTAGACAACGAGGTGGCTGGGTCAGTGGTGATTACTTTCAATGACTTCCTGCAGGGGATGAATGATGTCAGGCCCAGCGCCATGAGGGAGGTGGCAGTTGATGTGCCAAAAGTAAGTTATTTTTTGCGATACGCTAGCAACACTGTTAGAGCCACGTTAAGACTTGCACTTAGGCGTTGAAATGCCCCACCAAAAGAGAGGAATTTTGTGAAGTGGAAGCCTTAAGTTACCAATAAACGTTGTGCATCATCTTTTTGTTTGCATATTTGTTTATTTGATTATAATTTTGAAGACCCATTTACAGAACCTTAAGTTCTGAATGCTTTAGGAAGAGTTGGTAGTGCAGGAGCATATCTCCTGATCTGTACTTTTATATGCTGAGTGGGTTAATGGAGTAAAAATCTTAAGATGCCTGCTCAAAGCCATGAAAGCTGGAGCCTTTTGTAAAGCAGACACAAGCTTAAGCAGAAACCAACTGTTAGCATTTGTAACCCAAGTGTATTGAAACAAAGCTCTGAAGAGATTGACTGCTGTGATTTTATGTAAAGCAGCTGACTAATTCTACATGCAGTTCATACTGCTGTGACCTGAATGTCTTCAGTGGCATTACATGGTTTTAACTGAGGGCAGAATTAGATACTTCAGGTAGGTTATCACTGCCAAGTGGTTACCCATCAGGGGCTGCCAGTATATGAACAGTTCTTTTGGTGGTGCTAGGTTCATCTTTACCCCACTCACTGCCCTCTCAGTTACGTATTATAGTAGTTCGGTAGCAGACACAAGGTAAATTGGGCTGGGGAACTGATCTGGTTTAAGAAGACTCTGATCTGGCTTAAGAAGATTTAGCAAAAGAAAACATTGTATTTAATCTTACTAAATCTTGACTCTGCAAGCCGTTGTGCTGGTGTTTCTCAGCAGCTCCCCAAGCCCTAGCAGAAAACACTTATGTCTCGTTGCGTGAAGATGAGTCATCTGGGAATTAGATTGCACAACTCTAGACCCTTATTCCCAAACTATAGGAATGGGAAATAAAATCTGCGAACAGGATGCTGCACACAGCCAGCTCGGATATCACACTTGGCTTGTTAAGAGTCCACACTGTGCAGTGAAGTGCTGGGTGGAAATGCCTGGGCTGGTCCCAGACAGCTTTTCCTGGAAATGGTGTAGTGGCATCAATATCCGCAAGGGCTAATTAGTTCTGCTGAGAACCAGAGTCACTAATTCTCTCGTTGTTTATTGTGCTACTGGCTCTTGGGCTCACGTCATTATCACTGTGCTGTGCCTTTTAGACATACCAGCCCATTCAGAGCCAGATGGAGTGCTGCTAAACAGCACAATAAAGACAGATAGAAGCAAGGTCTCGAGGTACTGCAGGAAATCTGTTCTGAATCCAGGTCAACCTACTACTCAGGCTCCTGTTGTCCACTAAACCATCCTGCCAGTGGCTTCCTTGACTGTCGCTTGTTTTTATTTGTTAAATACCAGCTGAGTCACTGGAATACTGTTGAAATTCATTCCTTTATTGAAGCGAAGATAACACAGTGCAGATTCCTTTTGCGCTGACAGGACTTGCATTTTTACAAGATAATGTATATTCTGTGCAGATGTAGGGTAAATTTCAGACCTTCTGCTTGGTGCCTGGGGTGCGTTTAAAGTGGAATCTAAAGTACTGGATGCAACAGATTTTGTGTCCTCCCACATCACCTACCAAAGGAGGTGCTGGAATTCAGTTTAACCATTGTTTTGGGCTGCAGAGCTACCAGCTTACCAAAACGAAGGTACCTGTGCATGCTCAGGAGCAGTCCGAATATCTGGAAACAGACACAGCTGTCCATGAAAGTCACAGTACTGTAAATCCAGTATTGTAACACCACCATCCTCATGGCTAATTACTCCATTACCATTTGTATTTGAGGTGAAGTGCCTTAGGTCAGCTCAAGTCCATCGGTTAGTTGAAGGAACTGTGCTGTGCTGCGGCTATGTGGCTGGGATGGCAGTGCAGGGGAAGCAAGTAACAGGAATCCAAACTGCAGCCCCCTGGTTAGGGCTGCTTGCTGGAGGCTTCGTCAACACAGAGCTTGTTCTCTGAAATCTGTGGAACTTGGAGTAGGCTGTAAAGAAAACTCAGTTTTCAAACCAGTCTTTGCTTTTTAGGTCCTAGAACTGAGTACTAGCTGCTTGGCTGTTTAGAAGGCTACTAGGCTAAATTGCTCTGTTGCAGTCTTTTGTCTTATTTAAGACCTGGAAAAACCTCTTTTTATGCGTGTAACTGGGGTAGTAGCTAAAGAACAAGGAGATTGTTAGAAGTGACTTGTTTGGGTGGCCTCGAGGAAGTCACTTCTTGGTGTCTGAGGATATTTGATAACCTTTATAGAATATTTTGCAGTCTGCTTCTGAAAGTGCTCAATGACAAGCTAGGTATTAGGGTTTTTGTCAGCTCTTGAGCTCTCTTCTTATTCCAAGCATATTCAAAATTACTGGTGGGGAAAACAGCCAAAATGAAGCGAGTTTGGGCAGTAGACAGAAAGCGAGGTTGTGTGCAGGAGGAGCTGGTGGAGGTGCCACAACCCACTTCTTTTTTTTTTTTTCTTTTTTTCTTTTTTCGTTCCTTCTTTCTGCATTTCTTTGTCCTTCCACTTGTGTCCAGATTGCCGTGTGCATTGGCTGTGACCAAGGCAAATGCAAAATACTTGCCTGCCCGGTTCCACGTAGCATCTTGTTTTCTGTTTTTACAGAACCTTTCTTGAACTTTGCTATGTGTTACAACCTTTTTAGAAGTCTGGTTTTTCTGCAGCAGGGATTTAGGAGAGAGGGGATGCACATTATAAATCAAGAAGTTAATACTTTGGTTCTTTGGAGAGTTGCACTGTAGTTGCCATTCCTTCCTCTCCTATGGGTTTTTTCTGAAATTTTTGTAGAGTGCTATGGGTTTTGCTTGCCTGTTTCATTCCCTTTGCTGTAATTCAGCACTGAGATTTGTGTCTTTGCAGCCAAAAGGCTCTGGATGAGACATCCTTTGCATGTCTGCTCTATTTCTTTATTGCTGCTGCTTAACAACCTCTGGGGAGTTGCTGCTCTGCATCGTGTTCTGAGCTCTGTTGACCTGGGGAGAGCTAAAGATTATGGCAGTAATGAAATCTTGGTGTCTAACACACTATAGCAGAGCACTGTCTTTGTATGTGTCAGCTCAGCCCCAAGGCTAGTCTTTAAAACCATTTCCACAGTGACAAGAGTATCACACTTCATTGCTTACGTTGCAAGACCTTTCCTTTGAGTTCGTGTGCAGGTAAAAGAAGCATAGCTAGCTGTCCAAATCTGCGCACTAGAGTTTGTGGTAATTGCAGTTGGGAAGTTACTGAGGATTTGTGTGCAAAAACAATCCACCTAGTTCTTCCAAGCTCATCTGAATCTAAAAGAATTCTTATTTTTGGGTGTTTTGTTGTTGGTGGACTGTCTTTTTTTCCCCCACTTATCTCTATCCTTTTGAAATGAGGAAAAATAAAATGTTTTGTTTAGGACTTGACCAGAATGTGAAGGTAGTGTTTTATTAGCTATTTTTGTTTTTAATACCATTGCTGCTTGAATTCCACACCTTCTATTATAGAAATTCTAAATAAGTTAACTGAATTTTTGACTGGTTAATTATTTTCTTTTTTTTTAACTCACAATGGGCAAGCTCACATTTAGTGGCCCTGTTTGTATGTCCTGACCCAGTGGTTTCCCTTTCCTCCCATTCCCAATTTTCAATGTAAGCAAAATCAGAAGTAGTCGCCAGATGACTGAAAACAACCTTCACGTAAGGTGGCCCTACTTCACCTTTTCTGTACAATTCTGTCGCTTGTGTTGATGTTAAATGACATGTAGCAGCTCTAAAAAATCATTTGCATAATGCCTCAGAAGACTTGTGCAATAGTCTGAATATTTGCAAGAGAGTAAAAATAACATTTAGGTGTTTTCTCCCGGCTTTTTGTATGTGTGCTAAGTACCGCTAATGGATTTTGCCTTCTGTTGCTGAAAGTTTTATAGGGAATTCCTGATGGCTTAATTATTTTAAGAAGTTCTTGTTCATGTTAGTAAAAATCTTTGTCTAGCTAGAAAGACATAGGAATGACTAGTCCATGCTTTACCAGATATGAGTAAAGATTGATACTGAAAAATGAGAACAAGCTTATGTTACGTGTCTTCTTCCTTAAGACAAAGTTGTTTAAAAGTGCCAAGGTTTGGTTCTGTGCAGTTTACAGAGCTGTTACGTAGAATTAAGAGTTGTAGGGATAGTTAATACGTATTTTTAAAATGAAATTTAAAACACTGACGCTGTTTCAGATCTGACTCAGAAACACCAGCTTTTAGAATAAGGGAAGATTGGGATTAACTGTCCTGAGTTTAATTATGTTACTCAACCATGAAACTGGAGTGAAAAGGGGTGGTTTGCATGGGTGGAACAGTGGCATGATGCAAGTGAGGTATCTGACGCTTTATAAACTTGTATGTTTGCTTCATTGTAATTAAAAATCTGCAGGTGGAGTTCTGGCTCTTATTGTGAAAATGCAGGTGGGAAGGGAGGATCCTTCTTATGTTTAATCACTTAACTGGGGTGCCTAAATGGGACATCTCCTCACCATATGTTCCCTCCTAAAGGAAGGAGAGAAACTGGGTGTGAGACCACCTGTCTGACTTCTGAAAGAGAGTTTGTACTATAGCTGAATTGCTCTGCAAAGTCTCTCTCTCTCTTTCGACTGTGTTGGTAGCCCACAATACCCAGCTCAAGGTCGGGCTTTAGGAGTTTGTGCTCTTGTTTCCCTCTTCCTTTCAACAGTGCTGTTGAGTTTCTCCACTGTTTTTGTTGCATTCGTACAAACGGTTTCAGTTCAAGACTAGAGACTTTTGCACAGCCCGTTTTCATCTGTTTGCTACCATTCATTTAATCAGATTTGTGCAGTTAGTCTTGCTTGTAGCATGAAACAGCACTGCAGGGGGGAATATTGGCAGGTTGCAAAAGTTGGCTTATAAGTTACCAGAAGTGGCATGCTGCTTTGGTAATGCCCCTGCCAAAATCCTTTCCTCCCCCTGCTACTGGGAAACTCTGTGTCTGATTCAGTCTTCACTTTGCTCTGACCTTTACTGAATTTCCATTTCTTTTCTGTTTTTCTTTTTTTTTGGTTTTTGTTTGGTTTTGTTTTTGTTGTTTTTTTTTTTTTCCCTCCGTAAGGGAATCCTGCCTTTGGCAGATCCCTCTGCCCTCAGATCCTTCTTAGCAGGCGGTGATGATCAGCTCCACATATTTCATACTTCCCCAGGCTTATAAAGTAATTATTTAAGAACCAGAAGCTGCTGGTCACTAAGAAAAAGAGCGAGCTGTTTTGGTTTTTTTTCCTAGGGTTTCTGTAACATATTCCTCGTGTGAGAGAAATGATGTTCTGCAGGCAGCAGAGTGGCAGCTCTTCAGCTTCCAGTTAGCCTTTAAACTCAGAATATTTCTGAGGGGTTGACCCATGCGTATCGATCTTTGGTGTTTGCTCTCCGCTGTCTTTGTAATTTTCTTCTATGTCAAAGACTGACAATCGAGGAGAAGTTTTGTTTGGTTTGCAGTTTGCTTGGACTTACACAAAAGTGCTTGCACTACGTCCAAATGCTCTTTTTCTTCTGCTTCAGTAGTAGACTGAATTGCCTCTTTTGGGGACTTTCTACTTTTAGTTTCCACTTTGTGTACTGGTATCAGGAAGATAGCAATAGGGACAGGCCAGGAGTGACACCAGTTTTCAAGTCAGGAGAAAGGCGATATGTTGCCTCTTATTAATATCTGCTTGCCTTTCAAGTGTAGCTGACTTTCCAGAGCTGAAGGGTGATTTATGTCTAGTACATTTTTGGAAGAGTGTCTTAAGGCAGAAGATCATTTGATTTAGGTGCGTCTTGACATGTTTAATATTTGAAGTGGGCAGGAATGGATGGTGACAGGACGAAGAACAGGCCGGGGTATGTGGGGAAAAGTCTCAGGCTTGCTGACAGCGATGCAGGGAGAGGTGTAGAAGGTTTTAGATCTGTCTCTTGTTTTGGGTAGGATGTATTAGTTTTGTCCCGATGTATGCCTGACAAGCTTGTCTTGTGTCTTCAGCAGAGAAGATTTAACTGCAGTTGAGTGTTGCTTTTTTGTGTGTGGTTTTTCTTTTCTGTAGATACTTGTCTGTTTGGAAGATTGTTTTTAAGCTTCTAGTCAAATCTCCAGTGCCCAGGTCCTGCATGGGAGTGATAGTGTTGGCAAGTGGAGGAACCCCCAAAACTTCTAACACTGAGTCCTGTTCAGCTTAGTGGGATTATACAGCTGGGATCAGGGCCTTACTCTGCAGCTGTAAATAAAACCAGCTTGAGCTCATACACTCCTTTACTTCAGGGAAGACATCAAAGTAATTTACAAATTCCACATCAGCATCACATAAAAAGACCAAGAGAACAGAGTTGTGAGTTTGCTGGTGATCATGCAAAGTGTTGCTGCCTGTATGATTATGCTGTCATTTTATTGTTATTTTTCTATATTTTGTTATTGACCTTTGAAGTAGTTAAAAAATATTTTACCTACAGCCACCAGCATAAAGCGAGTCTAATCCCATTTACTTTGTGTGACTTTATTAATAATTGCTTCTTGTTTAAAAATGGCTTTTTGAAGAAGTAACTTGTTAAAAACGACTTCATGAAATAACCAGTACGCATTCTACAGAGTATTTGTGGTTTGTTTTCTTTTTTAATGGTTTTCCTCCATTGTCTGAATTCAGCAAAATGGTCTGCTTTGCAGGTATCTTGGTCAGACATAGGAGGACTAGAAGATGTCAAGCTGAAATTGAAGCAGGCAGTTGAATGGCCTCTCAAACATCCTGACTCCTTCATCCGAATGGGCATTCAGCCTCCAAAAGGTGTGCTGCTTTACGGACCTCCTGGGTGCTCAAAAACAATGATAGCAAAAGCTTTGGCTCATGAAAGTGGTCTCAACTTCTTGGCAGTGAAGGTAGGCCATTTAGTTTTACATTTTCTTAACTCCTGCATAACAATTGATAGTTTACCAATTTCCAGTGCTAGAATCCAGTGGCTCTTAGTGTTTCTGATAGCTATATATGCTACAGCAAACACCTTGTAAATATCAGGTAAGGTTTGTGTTTTCTTATGAAAAAGACTGGTGCTTTCTTGTATGCTTTTTAAAAATGTATTTTTTTTTTTTTTTAATCACAGCACAGTAATTATATGTTGGATGGGTGGGTAAGCTGTGTAGTGACATCTTAATTATTGGCATTATTTAAAATCTTTTTAAAAATGGAAACAATGAAATTCTTAAAGCCGTATAAATGAAATACAACTCTGGATAGTGGGTAGCTCTTCTTACTGTAATAATTACTTGCTTGCATGAAAATATTATCATCTCATCTCTTACATTCCTTTTCATTTCTCAGGAAAGTCACTTTCTTTATCTTTCTGTTCACGTTTCATTACAGATTTTTCTTGCCCTATTGCCTTTTTTTCAGGGGAAATAGTTCTACTTCATCAGTTTTTTAGAAAGTTTGCAAAATCAGTTATATCTGGAGTACTCCTGGATAAGTGGGATATTCTCTCAGCATTAAGAAACACTTTAAGTATGGAAAAATTTTGGATTTCATTGCCTATGAATCAGTGTAATTGATTGCTGTGGGTTGTATGGAAAACACATGAATGGAAGTTACTTAATAATAATACTGAGCTTCAACGTATAGGAAGAAAAAAAAGATAGCAGAGTGATTCCACACGGGGTAGTCTTGCAGCTGTGTCAGAATGTTAATGAAGTGCAAGAAAAAACATTTGTTTAAGTATTTTAAAAGTATCTCCTCAGCAGTAAGATCACGTATTCTTGTCTGTTGACCATCTTCTTACTCACAGAGCCTTCTGTGTTAGTTTCTACACAGCTTCCTCCTCTGCCTATCCTTTCAGACACACTGTAACCGTAGCTCTGGATCCTGTCCTGTCTGGGAGCAGAGGCAGTCGCGCTGACCCTGAAGCCAGCAGCTCCTCATTGCCTGTGCTTCCCAGTATTGCAGACAGGCCTCCAGGTCACAGTCACATCAACAAGAGCAGCCTTGGAAACCTCAGCCCTTAAGAAACACTACCTTTACTGCCTCTTCCATAAAGACAAAGTAGTTCTTTGTACTCCAGAGTTACTGGTAAACAAGGTAACCTTTTCCTCCTGCACTGCTTAAAAGAAAACATTCCTCTTTGTCTCACCCAAAGCACTGATGCTTGAGAGGGTGGGGGAAAAAAGGTAGCAGTCTGAAAAAAAACCCAACAAACAAACAAACAAAACAACAAAAAAAACCCCAAAACAGTTAAAAATGACCGTTGTCACTATCCTGTATTCATCAACGATAGGTACATCAAACATTTTTACTGATTCAGTTAATTGTCCAAAAGTAAAAAGTGGCTCATGCTGAATAGGAGGTATCTGAAGGTGCACTGCTATGAAATGCATTTGTACAGTAATGCAGCATTTCTTCATGGTGGGGTGCAAACCCCCCTGTCATTGACAAGCTGCAGCAGAAGTGGCTGGCTTGGGGAAACTGCCTTTTATTCCCTGATGGTTTAAATCCCTTGGCCTGGAACTGGTCGAATATTCAATGTACAGATGTTTCACAAAGCACATCTCTGGAGCATATCCAGCCTTGGATATGTTGACTCCAGGAAGGGAACATAGCCCACTTTCTCTAACTTCACATTTGCTTCCTGGACAGAAAAGGCAACATCCATCATGTACTAAATGTGTTAAACATCATTGTCTGTAGCACTTCTTAAAGCACAACAGGCATGAATTAATTTCCACTGCATGTGTTCCTGCAATAAATCCAAAGTAGATGAATATGTGTTTTTTTTCGTTTTTGCGTTTGTTTTTTGAGAGAGGGGATTTTTTTCTTTTCTTGCTTATAGTCCTATTAATTTTTCTGTTCTCTACGTTATGTCTCAAATATCTGTCCCTGGAACTGATATCAGGCTTTTTGAAATGGAAGTGTGTTTCTTGATAATTTACTTTTCAGACTTGCATTTTCCTTTCAGTCTCTCCTGCCCCAGATGAGTAATTTTGATGAAAAGTGTCTGCTGTACAGCCTGTAGGATATGTGTACTCTTTCAGGATAGTTCAGGTGGCTCAGGTTCTTGGGTCCTTCTTGAGAACAAACTGCAGACAGGAGGCATAGCTCTGGCTGTGGGAGCCTGCTGCTGGATGCTGTCCCTCCCTGTGTCTGAAACCTGAGAGGAAATCGAGTACGTTACATGCAGTGCTTACTTGCTCCAGTGATTTTTTGGAAGATGGGCCTGTTATGTCTGCACGCCACATTTAAGATACATGGGCACAGTAAGTCCAACTCTCTCAGGAAGTGCTGAATGTACTCGACTAAATTGGCTGTCCTGCTTGGGTGCAACAGGTATCACCCCTGCCCCAGCCTGCCTCCAGGAAGGCTTTGCACTGTTTTCCAGATGTTTCTATGCAATGTCTTTGCTCTTTGTTAATGAGGTACTTCAGCTGGGTTACACGTAATCTGTTAAAATGTGACATTTCCACGTGTCTTGGGCATGGCTGGTTGTCATAATGAGGCATGGTCAAAATGGCGCAGCCTCCAGCCCACGTCTGACTTGCCTCTAATAAGGTTTGGAAGATGTGCAAAGTCTAGGTGTAATTTCTGAGCAGAGGAGCTGAAGAAAATAATGTGATAACAGATGTTTGACGTTGCATCCTGTTCTCTCCTGAAATCTATTGTGAAGTTTGAATGGTTAGTGTTACAATGAATGTGGCCCTTTTGTAAACATGCTCTTTGATATTTGGCCAAAACTTTTTATAGCTGTATTTTCACCAAGATTGGTGACCTTTTGCTTTTCCAGAGAAAAGCAGTTGGTTGGTTGGTTTGTTTTACAAAGCAATCTTGCATATAATTCCTATGGGGACTTGTTTATTTTTATTCCTTCACTTGACTTTCTTTGTCTCTAATACAATATATCTGCTAAATTTACTGGGGAGGAGGTTGTCAACCACTTTCCAGGGGATGGCTCTTCCTGCTCCTTCCCCCCACCCCTTTTTCTAAATCTCTTGCAGCATTGAGGCTTTTCAGGGTTTTAGTGGTCATCTTGATTATTCCCCCCCTCCCAAA
This sequence comes from Nipponia nippon, assembly GCF_047370975.1. Classification (NCBI taxonomy): domain Eukaryota; kingdom Metazoa; phylum Chordata; class Aves; order Pelecaniformes; family Threskiornithidae; genus Nipponia; species Nipponia nippon. The sequence continues at coordinate 76,739,692 of NW_028262380.1, read as the reverse complement.
CCTCTGTTACAAAAGGACAACTGAACTGTTCTCAACTTCTTGGACAGCTTTCAGCGTTTTGCGGTCATGGATACAAGCGAGTATAAGACTGTGTGAAGGAATGAATTAGGATAATTTTTTCATTCTTCAGGATTGAACATCAGTCTTGACTTATTAATAGTTTTTGATCTGGTTGAATTCTTATTTCAGTCAGCCTCCTGTGCACTTTTGTACTTCTTCACGCTCCCTTTGTGCTCACCCCAAAGCTCGTAATTTTCTTCTGAAATGTCTTTTATGCATTTCTTTTACTAATACGTAAAGAAAATTGTATACAGATATTGGACCTATCAATATTAATAGGATGGGGGATATAATTTTCAGCTTCTGCCAGGTTGATGACACGTTTCTGTTATATACAACTGCCTCTGTGACATTTTTGCTTTAGATGTCATCTAGCTTTCTGAAATTGACAATGAAGAAAATGAAACCCTTTGTCACTGTGTTATTTCTGTGGGCTTTTTTCCCCTCTTTTGACTGCTTATGTGGTGTCTCTCTGTACTGTTTTGACAGTTCCTGCACTTAGGGTCAGCTTTGACTGGCCGCTTTTTTGAGATATATGTTGATATTAGACCACTAACATTTTTATGGTGATATTATAAGAATATTTTTGGGGGAAACTTCCATATCTTGCTGTATGGCATAGATAATTATATCTGCATTTGTCTTGTATCTTAGTTTATTTAGATTTGTTATGACTGACCTCTTGAAATTTTTTTTTAAATTTTATTTTTAGGAAATCCTGTATCATTTGTTGTGCTACAAATTTAATGAATATTACTTTTCCTCATGGATTTTCTGTTGCTTTTCTGGGAAGCAACTTGGAGAGAATCTCTGTGGATTTTTTTTTTTTCCCTCTCTTATTGTTGTGGTATGTAGGTAATTAACTTTACTACCAAAGAAGAAAACCATTGTGCTTTTTTGTTTTTAACCTGTTTCAAAATGAACACTGAATTACGCTCTTATGTTGTCAGGCTGGAAGGCACCATCATGGTACCTACCCAGATAAACTCCGTCACCCAGTTACAATGTGTTCTTTAGCTGATAGCCCCACAAGGGCCACGGGGATTGGAAAATCCTTTTGCCCCTTGAGTTGCCCATAAGCTCAGGATGCTGCATACTAGAGGAGATGTACGTTGTTGACAGTATCCTGCATTGCATTACCTTCTACTTCCTGAGCCCGCTAAAAGCAGGGGGAGACTTTCTGCTAATTTCAGGATTATATCAACAGGGAACTACGAGGTTCTGTTTTCTGGCCAACGAGCAGATTACTTGAGTTTACAAAAAAACCAAGAAAAATTATGTAACTTCTATATGCTTGTAATGGTTTTGGAAGCATCATTTTTCCTCTTGCTGCTCAGTGCTTTTTAATATTTGTCTGTTTAAAATCAAAACTAAGGCAAAAACTCACTTAGTGACAGTGGCAAAAACCAGCTTAAGTTTTCAGAAAATTTAGATCTCCAAAATTTAAGCCCCTTGGAATTCAGCTAAGTGAGACACACTAATTGTTGTAAAAATGGTGAAGCAATATTTAAAAAAAACCAACCAAACAAACAAAAAAAACCCCACAAACAAAACCCAAACCCACCCATGATGGTAAGTAGTGTTTAAGGATGTTAACACCGAGCAAACCAACGGTACAGATGATGTGTACTATACTGCTCTAAAATATTATTTGCATTGGTTAGGAGCTCCAACTATGGTGGGGATAAAAAAAAAAAAAGGATAGAAAATATTCCTGACATTTTATTTGCTGTTACTTAAGAGCTTGGGCTGAAGGAATCTCTTCTTTTTTCAATTAGCAGTAATTACAAAAATACACACTGTTCTCGGAGCTCTGACTTCTCCTTGGCTTGATTTAACTTCCTGTATCACCCTGCCGATGCTTTTGAACCGCTCCCCGTGCTTGACATGTGCATAAGCTTAGTTTGTCATCTGGGTCAATTACGTCAAAATATTTTCCAATTGAAGTTTCCTCTGCTTTTCCCTTCAGCTCTTGGCTGTGGCAGCTCAAACAGATTAATGAGGCTTGGAAAGGCCGACCGCTTTGCTTTGTGAAGAGCTGTCACTGAATTTTGGAGAGGGAGTTTAGCCTTTTGATGGGGATTTCAGTGAACAGAAGCATGAAATAAGAAAGCTTGGTGCCTGTAACTAGCTAAGCAAAACATGTAAGATGAAAAACGAAGAAGCATTCTGTGGTTTTATGAGAAACCCTGGCAAACATTTGATAAAATTTCCAAAAAGATCCGTAGTAACACATTTACAGTAACTTGTTAGTTAATTAGCAGATAGTGAAACTAACTGTATTTGAAAAATTTGTTTAACATTTTTTACAAGGGATAACAATTTGGGATACTTTAATGAACTCCTGAAGCTATCTGCATGTTTTACTCAACTGAAAATAAAATAAGGCATTCATCCATTCTTACCATAAGCTTCCCAAAAGTGAATGTGCAGGCAGAAAATGATTCAAAGATAATCCCATGTCTCTGTTTCCTTCTCCCTTCTCAATTACTTTGCAAGATTAATTTTTTATTAGCACTTAGTTTTTCTCTCTCTCTCTCTCTCTCCAAGTTACCAAGGGTTTGTCAACAATCAGGTAAAAGTAGCGACTGCAGAATGGGGTGTTGCTGGAGGGGTGAAGTGTCAGCAGCCAAATACATTTTGCAGTGCGGATGGCTAATTTTGTGTCATCTTGCTGTATGATTTTTGATCCTGCGTGGATACTGCCCTGATGGTGCCAAGCCTGCTCATAGACAGAGTAGTGGATGGCAGCTGTTTAGCCTGTAGCTAAAAGTGGTAGTGAACAGGAACGGGTGCTGAAAATCCATGATGAATGGGAATGACTTGCAAAGGGCTTTCTCTGTGGATGGGGCAGGTGAGCAGGATGGGTTACTTTTAGATCTGCTTCAACTCTGTCACGACAGAATTTTACCTTTGACTTGATACTCCTGTGCCTGTGCTGGTGCAGCACTTCGTAAGCATGCAAAATCCTGGTAAATTTGAGTGGCAGCTTTGCCCGAGTGCTGAAGAGGGCCCTCTCTGAAGGCACTGGTGCATGCAGTGAATTTAATTCAATCTTTCCAGTCAGTTCACTCCACACTACAAATACTAGCTTCTGTATCGTGTAAAGAAGCTTCAAAAGATTGTCATTAAAGTTTGCTAGTCAAGACAAACGGCAAACAAGTGAATTCTGAGGCATGCCAATAAAGAAAAATGGATATTATATTTGCCTTCGCAATTTGATTATGTTGCTTTTAGTAGCTTCACAGCAAGGATTGAGGATGACAATTTTTTGCCAGCCTACTCCCTTAGATACTTTGGAGCCTACAAGCACCTGTTGAAATTGAAGTTTTTGAAACACCAGACAGGTGTCAACAAGTTTTTAAGGTCCTCTGGAATGCAGGGCAGAGGGAGAGGAAGCGATTAAAACGGTGCACAGCGCTCAACCTGGAGTTTACATCTGCTGAGACGCTGGGAGTAATGCAGATTAAATCATTAAACCGCATTGAAAGAAAAGAAGTAGGCTTTATTCTTAACAAGCAAATATAATGCGTTTTCTGAGCAAATATTTTTCTATGTAGCGTAACCAATTACCAGATCACATATGTACAACCTTTGCATTAGAAATAGCCTTACTGTTAAAATAAAGGAAGTCTCACTGTTTATCTTGTTAACTCTCTTTCCTGCAGCCGGCCTGAGTCATATGTTGCTTTGGTTTGACTGTGGTAGGGGTAGGGATGGGATAGCATTTTGCAGTTGAGATTAAAGTGTCAAAAGACCCAGTAACTCATTTCTGAGTCTCTTCCAAATGAGTTAATGTTATTATAGTACATCATCTCACCTGCATTGTCATGGAACTGGAAAGAATAAAGAAAAGAGAAAGAAAAAGGAAGTGAAAATGCTGGTTTTAACTCCATGAAAGATGTACTGGTAAGGGTGGGATCAAGCTTCGCTCCTCTGAGCTGGCTGTCTACGCTCCTCCTGCAGTCTGATGAGAAATTAGCACATCAGAGTGAAACGCATTGCATCTGCGAGGTAGACGTAGGTCTGTCCAAATCAGTTAGTGTGAATGTCTAACTCAGATGCAGATGTCTGAGTGTGGGTAATGAACGTTGCCCTAGGTGCACATTGTTAACAGTTGAAAACTAATTTTGGCACCCCCTGTCTTTTTTTTTTTCTTTTTTCCTTTTTGAAATTCACAGCACAGAGCTCAGTTTCTAGATACTTCATTCAAAACTAAATATTGATTATGACTGATATTTTAATGTCTGTTTGATCATTTCTAATCTGAACATGGCAAAGAAAGAATTGTGCATTATCTATTGTAGAGTAATAACCTGTAGGATGTGATATAAATTCTCTAATTGATTGGATTTTTAAAAACCATGAGTCGTACTGTATGGCTGACATAGTTTAGTGTGTCTGTGTTAGAGCCCAGAACCTGCATGTGAGGTTAGGGCAGTATTTTTGAAGAGAGTGGATAGAGCTGTATGCTGGAGAACTCTGGAGCTGCGTCCATCTGGCTCAACAAGCATAAGGGCATAACTTATCTGATTGTCAAAATTATTTATAGCAGGAAGTTACCAACTAAATTTCCCATCAGTTGAAAGTCACTACTCATTTTTTCAGGTGGAAAAAATCCGCAAGTGGCTTTAAGCACTGCTTAGAAAAATTACTGATACTCTTTTAACTTCAGGGATACCAGCTGTTCTTCTTGCAGTTTAAAAACACTTTGAGAACTTCTGTCATAACCGTGTGTACATAAGCTTATCTCATGTTACAGCCTGTATACAGGGGTTTTATCTTTTGTGCAATTAATCTTTCAAGAGCTTATTCTGATAATATTTTAAATGTAAGGAATTTTCTTTTTTTCCTTCCTTCTTTATTATTAAAAAAAAAAAAAAAAACAACAGAGGAGAAAAATCCACACCCAATCCAGACCATAAACAAGTGGAAGGTTTCATGACACAAGAGGAAAGTATCTTGTAAACGAGGATGGGATAGTCTTTAAACAGAGCATACCTGGAAACTATCTCTACTTTGAGGCTGAATAAACACAACTCAGCAGTATACAGTAGGCCTGAATTGGCAGATTTTATATTATTAGTCTGGATTGTAGCTCGCAAATGGTATGCTTATATGCATGGCTAAGATACAACTACTTCTGCCAATTTCCTGCTTCAAATCTTTTGCTGATTTTGGAGTCACTGGGCAAATGACCAGAAGGAGCGGGTTTTATTTTTTCACGTCTCTTTATATGGAGACGGCTTGTTGCAGAAAAGAACACAGCTATGCATCGTTAAACTGGACCATTTGTTACTAGCACCTCTTGGCCAGTATATCAACAGCTGTAAACAGCTTTTAAAGGAACCGTTATGCTCACTTCTGGGCCAAAAATGCTCTTTCAACAAATGTCGACTTGCTGACTAAGTCGGGTTCATGTCATTTGATTGTTAAAGCATTAGAAAAGCATTGAAAAATTAGAAAAAAACCTCCTGGTATTTCTTGAGTGGCCTCCAACTTCAAAGCAAACTTCCTAAAGAGAGAAGGTGAGCTTTGTGAAAATTGGAAACCGTGTCAGCTGTCAGCAGGTGACTTTGTGGTGGCCTGTAGACTGCTTGTCGTGCAGGTCTGTCTTTGGAAAGAACTCCCATTAATCTCAGCTAAAGGACGGCCCATTTGCTGGTAAGGCAGAGGTTCAGCTCAGGTGGGACCAGAGCTACCCCAGTTCAGTTTCTGCATCCAGCTGCTTTGAACATTTCTAGTTTTTGTGTTGTGGTTTTAAGTGTTTGCATGAGATGAAATGTATACCAGTTCCTCCTCTTCTGTGTGTGCTTTCTCTTACTTTGGAATCTTTTCCTTTATTGCCGTGTATAATAAGAGTTCCAAGCTGCTTGCAATAAAAAACAGGGCTCTGAATGGCAGTTCTGGTATTGCTCATGAGTGGTGAACTAGGAGGCCTTCAAATAAATTTTCATGAAAATTCTCCATGAAGAGGCACAGATCGTTAGTACTTAGTAATCTTTCGCCTGGAGTTGCTGCTTAATGAAGAGAAAAATAGAGAAAAACTTCATGTCAAAGCTTACAGCAAAACCATGCATTCAAAATAATTCTCTTTGGAAACATTTTAAACAGTATTTATTGCTTTGATGTTGCCTTGATCATATTTTAATGCTTAATTAAAAATAAAACTCCAAGCATTTGAAATTATATTGTACCTTAGAACTCAAAGAGAGTAGTTTTGGTTTTAAGTATTATTTTTTTCTCAGACAAAAGAAAAGAAAATGTCAGGCTATTTGATGTTGTGTCATACTAGAGGAGTACACTGTTGGCGCTGACGTATGTGATGTTGGTTTGCATGAGAATATTGATGTGAATGAAGATTACTTACGAGAATAAGGGCATGAAAGAGAAGGTCCACAGGCTCCAAGAAAAAGCTAGTAAAAGAAATCTATGATTGTGGGTAGAATCTGCAGAGGTTTCTCGGTGTATCAGCTCAGTTTAACAGAAAGCTAGACAGAAAGAGAAGACTGTGCTCTTGTTCCGTAAGGATTTGTCAGGTCCATGCTATCGGATTCCTCATCTGCACTGAATGTGATGAATGGCAAGGGCCCGGAGCAGCTGGATGCTGTCTCTCTTTGCTGCCAGCCTGTTCTGCACAAACTGCTGCGTGCTGCTCATGTTTAGTGTCCACAGTGAATAGTAGGAAAAGGCTTTGTGTTTCTCGCCCTCACCTTGTTTTTTCCTTCTCTCTCTTTCCTGCGTTCTTCATCAATTATGTTGATGAATAGTTCTCTTTCCACCCAAGTATCCAACAGACTCAAATTGTGAAGTCTTTGAAAGCCTGCAGGTGACACTTTAGCTACAGCAGCAGTTGCTTTAAGGGTGGATGTTGATGAAAGGAAGCAATGCTAATTGTATCATTTACGCTTCCTATGGGCAAGGCATGCAGTGTTCTTCTTCCAACCCTTGTACAATTGCTTTTACCTGTGTGGTATACTAGGTCTGGCTACTGCAGTATCTCACGTGGACCTTCGGATAATAGACAACTCTTTGAAAATAAATAAATGAAAATAATGGCATAGCCTGGATGCATTGCTGGTATCGGATAACTTGTGCTTTTCTTTTTAGAGTATATGTTTTTTCCCATACATATGCACAGGCACTGTCCAATGGTGCCAGTGTCAAGATAAAGTCAGTGCATTAACTGTTACTGCAAGAGTGAAAATATGTGTAGAGAGGGGAGACTGCAAAAACCAGCGTGCTGCATTTTTAGAGTGATGAATCTGTATTCTACTGATCTGGGTACAAATTCCAGATGGTCCCATTCAAAGAGGGGTTGTAACAGAGGCTCTGTCACTGCCAATGTATAAATGTGCATCTGCCACACGTTCTTAATTCTAACATACCCGCTGTTTAAAGCTGCCTTACTGCTCTGAGCCGAGTGTTACCTGAAGGTACTCACAGCTGTGAAGTGTAGGAAGGTTGTTCAGTTTTCAGACTGTGAAGAAGGATGTTTCTGCTGGTGAAATTACGAGGACACCTGTTCCCTGCAAAATAGATTGAAGCCCCTGGCTCTTTTCGTTCAGGGCAGCGAATAATCATCATTGAGGCAAACCAGGCTGAAGGCAATGAGTCATTACCAATCCCAAGAGAATCTTAGTCCTGCTAGGAAGCATTATTTAAGCAGCCTATCCTACAAGATATAGCAGAACAGAAAATACTCTGAGAATTCTCCATTGTTTTACTTTTTATAATTGTAAGTACTTGTTAAAGACTTGAACGTTGACCCTGTGGTCTCTGGTCTGTTCCTAGTGGACAGGGCTGTGAGTATAAACAGGCACTGCAGCAGCTGGCACTAATAATTGTGCTTGGCAGTCTCAGCAGAGAGGAGAAGGAATGCAAATGAGCTAAGACACTGAACAGCTTTCTCGCTGGGGACGGAGCCCTCGTGGATGGGTTTCAGGTGTGCTGCTGTGGCAGCTTCTTCTTTCTGGACCTGCAAACTGTCAAGTTCAAAGAAGTGCTGTTAAACATTGGTTTAAGTCACTGTTTTGGTGCTTGGCTGGACAGGATGCATGTTGAGAGTGCAAGTAAATGCTTTTCTGTAATTCATCTTTTTGGCTGATTTGCAGCCCCCTTGTTGCTGTTGTTGAGCAAACAACTTTTAAGAACCCCAAAGTGTTTATTTTTTTGGTTAATTCTGTTTCTCATGAAAGTATTAGGAAAATATTGTGATGAGAGGACTAATCTATATGCATAGTTACATGAATGCACTGTGCTGTAATAAATGGAGGAAAACTTGGTACAGGTAGAAGGTAAGTCTAAAAATGCACAAATAAGACTTGCAAGCAGCAAACTATCAAAATTCCTTGTAACAGAGCATCAGTAATGTAGCACTGGCAGATTGTCTCAGTCATTTTGTACGTAAATGTAATGTGCTTTTTCAGCTTTTTTTTTTAAATTTTGCAGGGACCTGAACTGATGAATAAATATGTTGGTGAGTCTGAACGCGCAGTGAGAGAGGTGAGAAAGGGCAAGCTATACATAACGTTATATGTTAAGCTTTCTTGGTATTCAAATTCTTCTCTGCTTATAAGGTTACCTTTAAGCTTTCAAAAAAAAAAAACCACCTCCTTCTGGTTTAATGTTGAAAAGGGAAAAAAAAAAAGGCAGAAGGGATATTTTGTGTTGTTTAACTTCCTCCTGTGCAGCCTAGCGATGCATGTCAAATTTGGGATCCAGTAGCAGCTTTCATTGTAAGCCCGCATCGCACAGTATCATGAATAATTTCTAAAAGGTCTATTTAAAAAACAAACAAACAAACAAACAAACAAACAAAACAAACCAAAAAGATGATAAGGCTTATGTCTGTTCTGTGATGCTCTGTAGCTTTTGAGGTGTGCAGGGGGTGATAGCATTCTGTAAAAAATTTTCCATCCCTTAAAACTGAGTGTTTCATTGTTGTTTTTCTAGATCTTTAGGAAAGCCAGAGCGGTGTCTCCTTCAATTCTTTTCTTTGATGAAATAGATGCCTTGGCAGTTGAAAGGGGAAAGTAAGTAATCCTGTTACAAAAATCACAGATGTTATTTTCTGATAAATTACTCTTACATTGTGCAATCACAAGTGTATTACCATTCTAGAACTATTTTATTAAATAGAGTCATTCCACATGCAGAAGGATAGCATTTGTGACTTCTACTCAAGCGTATTTAACTCGGCATAAACAGGTAAAGCTGGTGGAGTTCCTCCTTTCTCATCTCATTAGCAGGAATGATTCTACTGGTTCTCATGCCCTTTGGCTCTTTTCTGTGGTTTTAGCTTGCATTTATTTCCAGTAACTAACTCCTTTCTTTTCCCAGGGTTGTTGCACGGCCTAATATAGTGTCTCCGTTAAGCAAACAATATGATCATATGCTATATAACACTGAAATTTCCAAGGACAGTACTCATGCCTAAATTTATACTTACATTTAAACATTTCGCCAGACTGGGAAAAACTTCATGAAAAGATTTGGGAACACGTGCGTCCTTTCATGTGTGACATTAAAAAGGCATTGGTGTACAATCAGCTAACAATGTTTTTTTAAATATCCTGCTTTGCGATGATTCAGAGAGATGTTTAGCTCTTGTCTGAAGGAGGATTATAGCAGGTTTTAGTTGCTACTACAGTATTTAAGATTTGACAGGCTCTCTAAGTGGTCTGCCTTGGGGGATACCTTCTTATAACATACTACTGCTTGTTGTGAGCAAGTGCTTTTTTCTGTTTTGTTTTGTGTGAAAAGCCATCAAGTATGTGTGTGTAGAAAGTATTTGTCCAGTTTAAAGGCGCACTACAACATCATGATTTTTCTGGCAAAGAAGCTACCTCAGCATCCATACCGATTCCTTTGCATTGCAAAAGGGCCATTTGTATCTGCAGGAAAGGGTAAAAGGTGTCATTCTGACATTTCAGCGACACAGATAAATTGCTTATGTTATAGGAGGTGGCATCACGTGCAGCATAGAGCTGCCCTGTGAAACTGCTAAGAAATGAACATGTTTTCTGTTGAGTCGTCTTCATCAGCATCCTTCTCATATGCAATGTATGCAACTGTGAAATTTGTAGAAACTTCCTAGAAATGCTAGCTACCGTGTGGTAGGCACTGAAACACCTGCCTGCTTATCACAATAGAAAAGTTTCAAAAATGCATGCTGGAATCAAGCCAAAGGGGGGGTGAGGTGTCTACCCCTGCTGCAATTCTTAATGTGTTTAGCTTTCATAAACACCACTTCATCAAGATAAAACATTTTGGAAGAATAAGCCACAGTACATTTTAATCAGCCTTTTCACACAGTGCCCTAGAGGTGTTGAGTTTGTTTGTTTGTTTGTTTGCTTTATTCTTTTAGGGAGTAAACAATGCAATTTTACCTGACCTGGAACTGTCTGTGGGGGGTGGTAGGCCTGGCACAGCTTGCTGAAGAATGTGGTATGACCCGCTGCAGTCGTGTTGTGCTGGAGACATCTGGTTTTGGAGCTTTAAAAAGAACAGGGTGGGACACACAAATATTTCGTTGTCAAATCTGAACCAGATGGGAGGTAAAATATGTAGCAGAGTTCTCATAAAATTCATCTGAAATTAAATGGTGTAGGAAACCAGACAAGGCACTTATTAGAAATGGCCTTTTTTTACAGGCTGACTTTGCACAGTAGGAATTTGCAAATGCATTAGAGATGCTAACGATTTGTGGCCTCTGGAGATCCATTTCCTGTACTATTACTAACCATGCTGAAGTTTTCAAGGAAACACCTGTTTATATTGTCTCCCTATTCCCTCTGTTGGATGAATTAGTTTTCTCTGCCTTGGCAGTGGAAAAACACTCTGTGATACAGCTTTGTCAAAGTTTTTCCTCTCAGTTTAAACCCTTGTTAGGATTCTGTGGGCTGTGGGCTTTGTGCAGAATGTGCTGCATCCCAAATCTCCCGGGTAGGTAACCTCTCCTGATCCTAACAGGACGTGACCAGAGATACAGAGAAGCCTAAACTGTTAAGCTGTGAGAGGAGTTTTTGCATAGTTCAGATCTGAAATACAGATGTGAAATAACATTGAGTAATTGCTTAATGCTTTTGCTCTTCAAAGCACTTTGCCAAGCATTCATTAACCCATTATTACTCATTTAGACTTGACTAAAGCTTGTGTGTTTAAAACACAAACGTTTTGCTCCTACCCTTCTGTAGAGATCACTAAACAATCCCTTCTCATCAGCAGACACATACAAACTAATAGACTTTGTAATTAATTATAATACAGGTAGATGAAGAAAGCCAAGGAATTTTCTTGTTCGCACCATTCAATATAATGTCTGCTTTGCATCGTGTAGTGGAGTCTCTGTCACTGTACAAGCCATTACTCCCTGGCAAACACTGTAGCTGCATTTGGCTATGCCACAGTTTTTTATTTATTATGCATTCCCAAGCCATAACTCCATAATTGTAATACATCTAACACTCTACTGAACGTAACTGTCTCATGTAGCAGTTTTGGTTTACAAAATGTATTTTTGTGCATTTACTAGTTACAAGAAATAATACTTTGAAGTCAGCAAAAATTATATTAATAGACAATGTTTAGTGTCAAAATGTAGTATTTCTGAAAAGATTATTTCTTATCCAGCCTGCTTTAGAAGTTCCATATGTTTTAGCTGTATATAATAAGCTCCTAGGTTTTTCTTCTTGTCTGTCCACCACCCCCCCTCCCCAATTTTGCATGTAGGCAACAAACTAATGCATATTAATCAAAGAATTAAAAATGTGGGCTGGATACATACCAGCCTCAAAGAGAATTTACAAAAATATAATCCTGCATCTCTGAAGAAAAATAGTCCAGTGCTAAGGAGCAGTTGCTCAATGGAGAAGTCTGGAGATCCTTGATGCAAGAAGATGAAAGAGTGATTCTGAATGGACTTGAGTTTCCAATGTGGTAGTGAAGACAGATAAAGATCACTTGAGCTGTATTCATTTCTGCATTTTGTTCTGTTACACTGCACTTCTAGCGCTCTTGGAAGATTTTTCCCTCTCTGTCTGGTTTATGGCGAGATGTTAGAGGAAGTTTAGAGAGAACAGAAAATAAGAAATTAGGGGCTGAATGGACTGACTATAAAGAAAAAGGGAGGCTTTCACTATAACTGCTACTAAAGAACAGATGATAAACCTGTGGAAGAAAAGATGGTAGAAAGAGGTGTCACAATGAGTTTTGAGTAGGAAAAATGATTGAGATAGGAAAAACATTTGCAAATTAGAAAGGCTTTTGGTAGAGAATTCTCCTTCACTGTGAGTTAGTCATATGGGAGAAGCTCCAGCAACCTAGTACTTGACATCCTTAAAACAAAACTGACGTTTCATGGATTAACGTGCAGCGATAGCAGTCGTGCACCGGGAGAGGTGAACTACGTGATGCACGGAGCCTTTTCCACTGCTCTGTGGGTTCTAATTAGCGTTTGCTTCTACGAGTGGGTTACGACTCTTTTTTTTCTTTCTCCTTACTTTTGAAAGATGTTGTTATGACTTTTTGTAGGAGAGACTGCGCTGAAGCGAGACCTGCAGGACTGGTCCAGATAGAGCAGCGCACGAGGAGGAAAGTTTGCCTCGCAGTAATCCCTTGCCCGGACAAAGCTTGAGAGGCTTTACAAATTGCACAGCTGCAAAGAGTTATGGGTATTTGTTATCCCTTGGTATCCTGACCATGTAAAACCTAATTCTTCTGGCCATTAGAGGTTGCCAAGAGGGAAATGGCTTGGTAATTAGACTTGAAAGTGATGAATGAACGTGGCTCTGTGTAAATGCAGTACAGTCAGTCTGTTTGCTGAACTTAAGAAATCTATGTGCTTTGGAAATGGGACATTGTTTATATAAGTAGGATATTTAGGATTTTTGGGCAAGAGATATATTTGTTCCTTTTCTTGTTTTTGGAGGAGCAAAGCATTTTCCCCTTTAACTGCAAATCTTTGTAATGTAAGATGGGAAATGTTGTAGACTGATGTGAAAGGCACTGATAAATTCAATTTTCAAAGAAAAAAACCAAGGGACAAAATCAGTACCTTGCATTTGGCTTGTGGAGGCCAAAACAAGTTGGTAGCTGAATAATGCTAACCTTTTCAGAGTGAGGGTAGAAGTGACAAAGTGAAGGGACTTTGGTACCAATCCCTTGAAGCTACAATATGATGATGCTTTTCCGGGGAGGTATGTTATCCTGTATGCTGGGGGGGAGGATGGATACATTCCTAAACCACAATTTAAAATGCTCAGAACCTCTGAAAGATGTACTGTTTTAACTTTAGGTATTAAAATATTTGCAGTCTTAACTTTTGAGGCCCTCAGGCTTCTAAATGAAGCTGTGAAGAACAACAGCTTCTCTTCTGTACTGTGCCACCTCTGCTTTTAACAGGGACTGTGATAAATCTGTTTTTAAACCAAGCTGTCTGTCTTTCTGGAATATTTTAGCACATATTTATACTGTACACTTTAGCACATATTACACTGTACACTTGAACATACCGTCGCATTTTTGTATCCATGCAAATTCCCTGGTGTAATCGGCAGCCTCTGTCATGAAGGAGGTCAGCGTCTTGCATCCTAGCAATGAAACCTGTGGGCTGGACTCTGCAGGGACAGGGCAAAGTGGCATTAGGTAGGACAGAGGTTCTCAGCAGAAAACCACCTTGCGCAGGGTAAATTGCCAGTAGTAGAGCTGGAGGAGGTATTGTCACCCTAATATTACTCATGCAAAGGCAAAAGAAAGTGAACAAAGAATACACGGAAGAAATGGAGTTTCCCTGTGTTGTGAGGGACCTGATTCTAGCAGCTGGCTCAGTCAGGCAAGGAGCTTTGCGTTTCTGGCTTATGTTGGCACTGATTGTCCCTGAACTGGGGAACATCAGCTGATTCCCTGCTATATCTGAGCTGTGTTTGGATTTGATAGAGAGATTCAAAACTTTTGTGACTGCTGTCTGAATTCTTTAAAGTTTTGGAATTTGGTATCCAAATAGAAATATTGTCTGGGAAAAAAAGTTGCATGATCAGTGCCAGCTTTCTATTTTAGGCCTAGCAAGGAGTGGTGAAAAAGTAAAGTTTTGAAATGATTTAATCATGCAGTAAAGGTTGTAATTTGCTTTGGAATAGCAATTTTAACAAATAGCATTACCCATAGGTTGTGTGTATATACAATAAATGTCTGCAATCCCTTTAATTTAAAAAAAAACCAAAACCAACTTGTTAACGCTTCTTGTCTAGCAAGAATCTTTTATTACAATGTGTTTAAATCTGTGTTTCTTCCTTTTTGTTTAAAAACACCCAATAATTTGTAGCTTTGCCAGCCTGTATTATAATTCAGACTTTGAAGTCAGCAGAGACTTTCATTGGCATCAGTAGAAGCAGGACTGGATCTGTAAACCCTTTTCTTGAAGTCATTCAAGTGCATGGATAAATGTACAGGGTTTAGAGGGACTAATCAAGTCTGTTAATGTAGGTAAGCCCGTTCTGCAGGGAGTGCTGTGGCCAAGCTGACCTGCAGCAAGATGCTTCAGCCTAAGACGTGAATTTGAGCCTCTGTCTGGATTCTTGCCAGAGGCCCAGTTGAAACAGATACTGGGATTAGAGGGATCAGAAGTGGGCATATGTGGTGACCACTTCAATTCCTGGTATGGCATTGGCTATGGAAAAAGGTCAGCTTACCCACGCTGAATGGGCCCAAGCAGGCTACAACTGCCTGCGGGGTTAGGACTATAAGGATCGAAGGTCTCTTTTTTTAATTTTAAATGAAATACAAGGGGAACATAATTGTAATTAAAACTTATAAATGAAACTTATTCCAGATGAAAGTGAACCTCTTATGCTTAAATATTGTTGTAGTGAAATGAAATCCAGTCTAGTTAGTTACTTCTAGGTCTGTAATACTTCCAACTTAAACTGTACTTGCTTGCCTGGTAGACATGATTGATTACGGTTTTCAACTTGATTAACTTCCAGGAATGCGCAGAGGAGAAATGCCGAGGAAAATAGAAAGAAAGGAAATGGGAAATTTACTGTGCATCAGGTGTGTGTTTGGGGTTTTGGTGGGTTTTTTTTTGTTTTGGTTTGGTTTTTTTTTTAAGGCAACATCAGTGTTAACATAATAGGAGAACTCTTGATGTTAGCATCCTTCCTGTTTCAGCTAGATGGTGCCAGGGCCAGATGAAAGCAAGGTTTAATGTCCATCTTTCATGGATGTGCGTCTGGAATTAGTTGCAGGCAGATGGAAATGGACAATGGATCATCCACCTAGGTACTTAAGGATTTGGAGATGTGCTTGGGGAAAGCCCTCTGGAAGAAAGCCTGTTGATTCCAAACCCATCTCAAACTGGCTGCTTTCCTCCTTTTTTCTCCTTTCATTGCGTTTCATTTTTCTGGGCCTGCTTCACTAACTTCTGGAAGCTGCAATAATAAGAAATTTGGGCAAATGGAAGAGGCTGGTTGCATGACCGTGGAGGATAATTAGGATGTTCCTGCAGTGGTCTGTAGAACATTTGTTTCAAAGTCACCTGCCGACAGCTGAGCACTGTTTCCTCTTTTCACTAAAGCTCATCTTCTCTTTTTAGGAAGCTTTCTTAGAAGTTGGAGGACACTCAAGGAGTACTAGGAGTTCTTTTATTTTTCTATGCTTTTCTAATGTCTTAAAAACCAAATAACAGGAACCGCACTTAATCGGCAAATTGACAGTTGGCAAAACACCATTTTGGCCTGGAGGTGACCATAAAGCTCAACATTCTACCCAGTTTCTGAATTTCCCACACTTCCCCAGGTTTCCTCTGGAGGTTTCCCTTCTGTAGAACTTGAATTTTGCTCTTGAGAAAACAGGGGAAATGTGAAACAATATAGTGGGCAATAGCTGATACAGGTGCGTACAGAATACGACAGAATCTAATTGTAGGTTGCTGATGGAGGGAAGGGTTTAGGATTATCTTTCAGAGTTTTTCTGATGACATAGGAAAATTCCCTGCTATGGGGAACATTTCTTATCTTAGCACTGAAGAGGGTTTGTGTTTGTTTTGTTTTTTTTGTTTTTTTTTTTAATAAATAGCCAAAATATTTAACTGATAACATACAAGATTTGCATGCTGTATATCTATACTAGACTTTTTAATAACATCCAAGCCTGTAGTATCTGTAGTAGTCTGAATTAATAATAGGCATTGAAGTGGCACCATACATGTGCCAGAAGTGAATTTGGCCCAGTGTTTTAATAATGATTGCTTAGGCCTAGGTATGCTTGCTATGCCTTTTTGTTTTATGAAATACCTCTTTTGTTGTGAGCGCATGTACATAGAGTAATCAATTAGTAATTGTGGACGACAGTTTTGCAGCTCAAAACAGGAATCGTGCTTGTAAGCAGAAATAAGCATGTGATGTAAAAGCTGTTGTGATTTTGAGGGGGAGAGGGAAGACTGCTATAGGGAAAAGACAGTGATACTGTGCTGCTTATGTAAACACGCATGCATCTGTAAGCCTAGTATATTTAGTAAAGTTTGTGTTTTGAAGCCCCAGTAGCATTCAAGGGAAACAAAGTTCAAAGCTAACATAAGGGCCCACTCTGCTGTCTTTAGATATAAGAATATTCTGACTGAATTACTATTTCAGCAGGGTATATCTGTGTGGAAGAGCCTGCTTTTTCTAACTGGCATGGCAGTGTCCATTCTGCTGGACAAAATGCCCCACTGATTTTTGAATGAAATTTGCTATCTGGGAAGATGCTGCAATTATTATTTTTCTGGTAATGCTATTGGAGTAGATTATTATTATTTTTTTAATGCTGTAGAAAACCTTGAACTGCCAAAGCTATAACTCACCAGAGTTTGTGAGGGAAGGAAATAAAACAGTGTGACAGTTAATTACGATCACGGCCGTTGGACTGAAAAGACAGACTTGGCAGGTGCTCCTTGCTGACAGTTTACCCCTGCAAAGCCCTGACAGAAATGTCAGACTCAATAAAAATCCTTCAGACTGTGCGAGCGAGGCGACTCTCGCGTGGGAGTGTGCTGGCAGGGGGCTTTGGTATTTCAGGAACCTTTTACCTCAGTAGTTTGTGGAGAAGTGGAGAGTCCTGCCAGGAAGGTCTGTTTCGACGTATATACATTTTTTGATACCAACCATTTTGTCATGTCAATGAGTTTTACATTTGTTTTGATATGAAATTATTTCCAGAGATTCCAGTGGAAGAATTATTTGAGATGATATCACGTCCACAAGTATTTTTAAAACCTGTAAATTTTGATTATGACAGCAATTCTTTTGTTAGGGGGAAAAAAAAATAAAGGCAGCTTTTATCTGTATGTAAACCTTGCCTGATACGACATTTTGGAAAAGAAGGTGGGCTGTACTCCCTTCTCACAAAACCTGCATTATAGATTTTAGCTGCGTGGAGATTAGTCCCTCTGCAGTAATTTATCCTGGATACTTCTCCTGAGGTCTACCTCTTCGACCTCGCGGATCTGCCTGAGGTAGGGTCATCTGTGCAGAAGTGGGGCTTTTCGGGAGAGGGGCCCTCCCAGGCTTCCTTCTGGTTTTGTTGCTTCACAGTTGCTGTGAATTTAAGAGTGCTCAAAATGTTATTGTGTGCATACCTCCTGCATTTCCACGTCTACAGTTTAGCAGCGTAACTAAATTAAGGTCCTGATTCTGAAGCTAAGGTGTTCAGGCTTCAGTGCCATTGAAGTCAGTGGTGGGATGGAGAGTCACTGGTTCTCCTTTACAGGATTTAAATGGTGATTGAAACCTAAATACATTTTCCAATGAAAATGACATCTGGTATTCTGAAAAAATATTAATTCCATTGGCTTTGGAAGTGTTCTAGGTGTACGTTTGCATTAGCTCACAGTGGTGATGCTTACCAAATCTCATCGTGAGGTGAAACTGTAATGACTGCATTCTCAGACTGTTTTTGGTTTTCACGTATTAAAAAATCTGTTAGATAAAGGGAGGGGAAAGAAGAAAAGGGAGTTAAGTAAGTAAAAAGGTACAAAACAAGAAGTCAGTTGCTGTCAGAAAAATGCCTATAGCAAGAATGATAACAGATTTAAACCTGGTGGTTTCATATGTACTGGAAACAAAATCTCCTTGGCTTGAAGAACTATATAAGCTAGCAAACTGTATGTACTCCTTGATGCAGTGATTAGAAACAGGCTACCGTTGCTTTTATATCCCCAGGAAGAAGTATGAGAGTGGCTTAAGGTGTTCAAGGGGAAATGTCGGTGCCCACTGAGATCTGCATCCAGCTGGGTAGAACAGTCATTGGATAAGGCCAAAGGAGATAAGAAAAAGAAAAGGTGCTATGGAGACCCCTCGCCTGCTATATTGAAGTTGGAGCTGGGGCTCACAGTCTCTCAGTTCCATCAGACAAGGCTAGAATTAATTCAGATTAATTGTGAGGCTTTGGTACACTGTAGAATGCATGTTTTATTCTGCCAAAATGTGTATTGGAAGTGCCTTTAGCTAAAATAAAATACCAAGAACAGGTTTTGTTTTCCATATTCACCTTCAGTAGTCATCTTTAATCCACGGATAGTCTTACCTGACAGGCTTTTGCCACTCAGGAAGCTTCTCGGATGGTCAAGTGAAGTGCCTGTGTTAGGGGCACATCTGTGCTTGGTCTGAGACTGGTGGGACACTTGCAGGATTAGCTGGAATACCACATAGGGGAGGATATCTGGCTCTAACTAATGTAATAAGCTAGTAAGCAAAGACATTTTTTGCCTTTAAAGCTCCTTCATTGAGGATTTTAAAGAAAGAGGGGTTGGCAAAAAGATTAAAATAACACATAGCATACAGACTGATGTATTTCATTAGGGTAACACAAGAGATTACTTGCAATTCTCAGGCCCTTATGGAGCAGCCAGGCTTCTCTTTGCTCACACGTTTTTTATTTTGAAGTTCAAGGTATTTCTAGTTAAGGCACGGCTCTCGCATGTGCGCACCCGTGCACACATGGCCCTGCGTAGCTTATGTGAGGGGCTTAATTCTGACTGCCTGGATTTGCAGGCGGCGTGTTGACAGGAAATTAGTTTGTACCAGGACGTGCCTTTTGAGGACTATTTCCACGCAGTTGTGATGATGACATCAACGTGCGGAGGGGGGGGGGGGGGCAAAGACAGCCCCTTGGCTGGAAGTTGGTTTTGGCAGTGCCTCCGTGGGACTGGAGGGTTAATCATAATTTGTTTCTCTGGCTGCCGTTTACGTCAAAAATCCGGGCAGCCTTAATGAACGTTGCCTGTGTTAATTTGAAACCCTTGCTGGGAAATCATGGGAAAATGGAAAAAGGCATACTTGCGTGTCACCCTTCAGATTAGCAATTTAGGCAGCACTAGAGCTCTTGGAGCGCATGGTGCGGCTCCAGCGCAGCTCCGAGCAGCTGGTAAAGAAATCTCTTGCTGCAAACCTGTGCCTGCCCGTGATCTTTATAGGGTATGCTCTTAAGCCAAAAGCTAATTTGCTGTAGACTCTGGGCTAAAAATGGTGCATCATATGACAGCTTAGTGAACTATGTAAATAAAAGCACTGAAACTGGAAATTCCTGGTGTCATAGGTCCCAGACACCTCTTCATTTGATATTGGTTTTATTATTGATAGTTTTTGTGTGTGTGGTTTTAAAATTTTTTTACTCCACTTTTAACAGATAATAATAAAGCCTCTAATAATGCACTGGTATCCCCCTTCATTGTTTGAGCGGTGTTATGCCATCAGTGATTGCTTAACTGCAATTTTCTGATTATGCCCTAATTGCATGAAAGTCTTTGCAACGTACATTCCCTGGTAACAGTGGGGGTTTTCTTTAGAATAAACACTTTTTTTTTTCAGTCTGAAGCTTGTAAGAGAAATGTTTATATTGGGGGAAGATGTAATATCCGTTCTAGTGACCTCTCTTTAAAACCAAATATTTCTTCTTGTTTCTTTAAAAAAAAAAAAAAAGTTTATCATCTCCCCCAAAGTCTTCTAGCTTCAGATCATCTCATATAATGTTAACATTTTGGTCCCAGTCTTACAATTATTTTTTTTCCTTTGCTTAGCTTTTTCGTGTGCAGTCTGTTGGGTATAAAGTCGAGTAAATGTGAAACTTACGCAAGATGGGAGGCCTGAATCCCTACTGAGACTAGCTTATGTTACAAAGTTGATTTTAATTTCCTTTAAGCTTTGTGTCCTTCGAAAAGCATTTACTATCCTTGTCCAACACCTGAAGTGTTTTATCATGTTCAGCCCTCTCTAAGTCCATGGAACCATGACCCACGGGTATGTTAGAAATCCTCTAATATCACTTGGGAATTTCTAACGCGGCTGCAGCAAACCGAAAAGCTGATGACTAGCTAACCCAAGTCCCTTCTCTAATATTCCTTAGCAACCTAAATATTCTGTTAGCCAACATTTATTATAGCTCCTCAAAGATATTTTCCAGACTAGGTCTGATAAGTTAACTGTTTTGCACTGGAAGATTACAGAACCAGTTGTAGAATAGGAAAGTTATCGAATTTGTTTGGAGGAGATCTGTACAGCAGCGATGGAGCCGTTACTGTTGCTTTGGCTCTGGGACATTTAGGAAGCACTGTGGTTGCAGGCGTTCTGGTGGTGGAGGGCAGTGCTGCAGCAATATGCATGAGTAGTAACTATGCAACTGTATGTCTCTATTCTCTATCTATTGGAAATAATTGGAGCACTCATATTTTAAAATCTAATATTTCTTTTTGGAAACTAGTGTTCGGCAGGATAATTGTACTGTGTTTGTGTGTGTAGGTGCCTGTATATCTGTATAAACATTTATGAGTACTTTTGGAAAAGGACTTCCAAAATATTTGAGATGAAAAAATTATCTTAATTCTGTGTAGATTTGGGGTGACAGGAGAAAAATGTACGTTGCAGGAAGAAACCTGGCCTCATTTTAAGTATCAGACTTCTTTTTGCTTCTTAGTATGAAGTTAGGGGGATCCAGAAGAATTGCAGAGATTAATTTTTTAAAGTTGTATTGAAAAGGGCCTGTTTAAGGGTAGAGAAATGAAGCCTTGCTGTATGCAGCAGAGGGGGGAATAGCCCTGGAAGAACCGTCCCGTCGGTGAAGGAAGATATAGGTGTGTGCATGCCGTCTGCAAGGGAAGGTTTTGTTGAAAACAGCGAGGCTTTTGGCATGTGCCAAGAGCAGGGCTCCTGGTTTCTGGCAAAGGGGGATAAACCCCGCATTTTCGGCCCTGTCTGGCAATCCCCAGCCGCTTTCCCCAGCCTGCTTCAGCTTGCCTGCCTCTGCTCAGCAGAGGGAACTCTTGGAACGAGCCGCTGCCTCCGCTTGCCCCGTCCCCCCCATATTGATATAGAGTGGGGTGCTACAAGGAACACATATACATCATTTGTGTAGCACGTCTGCCAACATATGAGTGTGTACAGTTGTCTGCGTATGGTCCTAGTATCTCCTAGGTCTAGTATCCTTTCAAAAATAAAAAATTATATGGTGTGCAGTCACCAATTTTTATAAGGTTTCAGAAATAAAGCCTCTTTATGCAGAATTAGAAGGATGTTATAAAGGACACAACTGTTCATGAGATGTATTATTTATCTCAACATATGTGCTTGGTCTCTTGATTTGATTTATGCAATGTCTTCCTTTTCTGCATTCTTTGTTATATGTGTGAATATATGCACACATACATATCTATGTATGCACACACATATTTATGTCTCAAAGAATTGTCTAGGAACAAGGTGGTACATCATTTTATTATTCTTTTAAAAATATTAGAAGCTTTAATGAAAATAATAGAATTTATTTCTATAGTGTTTTTTGTTACATATAGTTAAGCAATTTGAGCAAATTTTCCATAAACTTCAAGGTTACCAGAGTTAATTCCAAACTAAAAAAAATAAACACCTAGAATAGTTTATGCCTTGTCTGTTTAGGTTTTTCACATATTGGTGATTTCAAAACTGGAGTTTTCTGTTTCAGTCTTGGGCTTTTTTCCTGGTGTCTGGAAAATCAGCTGAGTTAAAGGACTGACAATGCTATTATGAGGCAGTTGGTCAACACTCAATTTATTCTCATTTGATGGGGAGAACATAAAAATGTAGAGCAACTCTGCAAAATACATAACTAGCTAATTTTTTATATTGTATAGGGTGGTGTAAGCGCTCACTTGGGTGGTGCTAAAAACAAAAATTTGACTAGTAAAGAAGCTGCATGAATTCAGTTATCTTAAAAATGTTTATCCCAGACATCCACATTGTGTTAAATTCTTTACAACCTGCACGGCAGGGTAGTAAGTAAAAAAACCTCAGTTGCTTTACTGAATACCAGGAAAACTTTTGAAGGACTAATTCTCCGATTTGCTTTTACTCACTTCATACGACTGATACAGTTTCAGGGATTGAAGGTGAAAATAAAAATCAGAAAGAATTAAGATAAAAAGATGGATCCCTGTAAATTGAAAAGAACAGTATATTCTTTCCTTTCTCCAGTTTTCTAGGAAGGGAAAACTAATGCTGTGACTTTTCCTCTCCGCCCCCCCCCCCCCCCCCCCTTCCTTTATCCTTTACATCAGCTCTTCAGGTGCTGGAAATGTAGCAGACCGTGTCTTGGCTCAGTTGTTAACGGAAATGGATGGGATAGAACAGCTGAAGGACGTGACAATTTTGGCAGCTACAAACAGACCAGACATGATAGACAAGGTACGAATAGATGCACTGTCGTATATCCTGTTCTCTTGAGGAGACCAGATTTTGGAATAATTCCATTCTCTTTTACTCTCCAAATTGTTGTCTAATCAATTTAATGATTGAGAGTAGGAGTTTGAAAATGAAGACAAGGCGAAGGAAAGGATTCTGTCCCTCGCTTTTTTTTTTCCCCTCTACAGAATTTTTAACACAAACAGAATGTTTTGTGATAGCCTTAAGTATCTTGTTTCCTAGAAGAAATGTTCCTTAAATCAAGCTCATTGAACTTGTGCAACAACATTTCTGTCAAACTGCTTCTGTGGTTTTTGCTTCTGTTGTGTTTGTTTATGCAGGAGTTTGCTGGAGTTTGTTGGTTTCATTAGTTACTTCCTTTCAAAAGATTAAATATCTCCTCGGTGCCATTAGCCTGCTGCCAGCAATACGGTTTCCAACTGTAAACAGTGCGATTTCTCCTTAGATCCTGCGGCAGCTCTGCTGGAGCAACAAGAACATTTCGAGTTTGTAAAAATGGGAGGGTTGTAACACTCTACTGCAGAAAACCTCTGAACACAAAACCAACCCAGCAGCCCTCTAGAAAATCCACTTTAAAACCACCTGCCACTGCTGTGTCTTCTCACGGCTAAGTGCAGTAGACAGACCAGTCTGAAGTGATTTCCTTTAAGATATGTTTTGCAGTGTTGGTAAGGTTCTTTATTCCACAACTTTTCACCTTCACAATATTCATGAATTTGATGACAAGTTAATGAAATTTATTTTACTGATCTTTTCTAGGGTTTCTTATAAGTTTCTTAAATATTTTTAATGTTAACAGATTCTCCCATTTTAAGCTATTTCTGGAATAGTCTTTTCTGTTTGTCTTGGAGCATTCAGGCATAAAATACATATGAAGTGCACGCTTTTAAAGTAAGGTTCATATACACGTGAAGTCTTGAGAAAAAAACCTTGTATTTTGGCTCCAGAACACAGCCTCTTCCCTTTTGAACTGAAGGAAGCCACACAGGTGATGGTGTCCTGACGAAGGCTTACTTAGAGCTCGCTTACACACTATCTGTGTGCCTGCCATGGCAAAGTCAAGCTAGCCAAGAGTTTTCACGAAAAGACGATAAAACTCATCAGTGAAAAATATGCTTGTACAAAACTGAAATTTTCAAGATTCCACTTCTGTCAAATTGATTTCAGTTTTCTTTGGTGACTATTCTTTGGGGTCAGACTAAGCTGAATTTGAAAAAATTCTGTTTGTTGAACAGAAAGGAAATTTCCTTCTGAGTCAGTTCAACATTGTGCCGTGTTATCCCCATCACCACCTGGGAATTCAGTTCTCTGTCATTCTCCCTTTTGCTGGATTTCTCTTGGGGCCCACAGCGAATGCTGTTTTCTTATATTTTATTTTTTATTTGAAATATTGGCACACTGGGACAGTATTTCTTTGAAATATTGGCAATATTGGGACAGTACTACCATGTGTTAAGGGTGCCACCCTGCAATACCGAGAACTTTTAGATAGAATGTAAGTTACTAGACATATGCCGACTGTACCTGCATCGCTGATGCAAATCTAGACCTCTTAGCCTGGGACTGAAAGTTTTCATTTTTAATATGGTGGGTAAAAATTTGACATCTTTTGTGCATCTGAATTTTATGGGGGTGGTAAACTTTAACTAACGGTTGTGTTTAGATGGCAACGTATCTTACATATTCTTTCCCCAAGTAAAGCTGATGGTCTTGACTCTAAATGTAAAGAAAAGGAAAAAGTTGCATGAGACAGTGCCCCCCACAG
Organism: Nipponia nippon; assembly: GCF_047370975.1. Classification (NCBI taxonomy): domain Eukaryota; kingdom Metazoa; phylum Chordata; class Aves; order Pelecaniformes; family Threskiornithidae; genus Nipponia; species Nipponia nippon. Next base: position 76,715,161 of record NW_028262380.1, on the reverse strand, counting down.
TGATTTTACGAAGACATAATGGGGGGAAAAAAAAGTTCTGGTAACTTTGTAGAAAGCATTCACTCATGGAACAGCAGAGCAAAATTTCACCAGTCTGGAGGAAGGGGGATTTTAATCTGTGATGTAAAGGGACTGGAGAATCACATCTGAGTTGGTATTGCTCACATCATACTTTGTCCAGACCAGACAGGCTATACCAGGCCACCATCTTCTCCAGGGTCTATGCAGTATTTGCAGTGCATGAGTTGCACTTCCCCGCCCCCCCGCCCCTCCTCTGGAAGAAAGAAGACTTGGCACCAGAAAGTGTTTGTATTGTGAACGTCACTTAATGGGTAATCTTTCAATATGGGCTTTTAGTTTACTTTGTGATCGGTGATCCTTTTGAAAAGGTAACATTTTGTTATTCGATATTTTATATGGAAATATCACTTCAGTTATGTGTTACAATAAATGAGTGTCCTGTTTTCATAGGTGTATGATGACTATACAGTAATTCTTAATGCATGAACTTTACATATGGTATATGCACAAGGCAGTCTGCGTTCTCTGCTTTCAGGGACTGGGAAAATGTCTGGTATACTTTTTGTGACCGTCTTAGCTTTTCAAACCAAGAAATGCTTGAGGAATGCATGCTTTGTAAGTTTTATGTTATATGCTTACAAAATCAGTAATAATCCATTCAGCATCTTCATTTATGTGGCTGCTTCTTAACTGACAAATATGTGATGATTAATCTTTTGAAATTTGAAAACGGCACGTGGGAATATCAAATGTAAGGGTATTCCCCTGAGCCTAGTGCAGACTTCATCGTCCCTGCAAACACCACAGTATATTGCTTTCGGGTAGTGAGCAGATTTTGAGTCAGACTTTATAAAGTTATGTTTAATGGTACACTTGTTTTGACTTGTTACAAATGTCTATTAATTAGGTAATTTCTCTAAGATGTCATGATTGTATTGAAATATTATTCCAGCCTTAAGTTGTGTCCCATGTTTGTAGGACTTAGCTACTTTGCATCCCATTCATGTGATACTGGAAATACTTTGGGATAGTTTCTGTTTTTCATAAGAAAACAAAAACGGCACGTACTGTTTTCAGCCATGTATGATACAGAAAGTGGTTTCTCTTAGAAGGGAAATATTCTGGAACAAGATGTTCTGAACATTCTTTGAAAGTGATACAGAAACAAAACACTGTGAGTCAGTAATAATAGTAAAATCTTCCCTTTTATTCTTCATTCCAAAAGTAGGATTGATGAGCAATAATTGGAAAAATGCTTTTTGATTTTGGTGACTTACCCACTCAGGAGTGATCTTTCATACCTGAAATATTTTGCAGTAACTTTATGGAGCTGCTTATGGTTCAAAGCTTCTCTGTATTTTCCCAGGTATTGGTTGGCCTAACGAGAGAGATCACTCATCGCCACAAACCTCGCATAAAATATTTTGAACACTGTCTAATTTGCTTAGCTTGAAATTAAATGTTCTATTCAGACATACATGTGGACAAGTTTTCAGGTGTAGTCTGATGTATTTCCATGGAAGAAAACCTAGATCAACTCATCAGGATTTGTGTCTTTTTTTTTTTTTTTTTCCTTTTCTCCAGTGGAACCTGTTTTCCTAGCCTTTTAGTACTGGGCTTAGTTCTTGGGTGAGAAGGGTGAATCGCTATCATTACCTGCCCATGCAGATATCTTTTTTTTTTTTTCCTCTTAAGCAGTGTTTCAATCTGCATTAGCAAGGGTACAGCAAGGAAGAAAGGCTGTCAGATCCCCAGGGACCTCGGTGAATGTTTTAGCACAGGAAGCAAGATGCATGTTGCTGCAGCATCAGATAGTTTTACCTCCTGCTGGGTCAAATTTGAATGTCAAACACATTAGCTGTGATGTAAAACACGAGGCGCTGAGTGAAGGGATGGCCTGTGGTATAGGATGACATCCTGGTGCTCCTGACAGCTTCACTTCTCCTTATCACGGGGTGCAGAAAAGATGTGTCCTCAAATATGCTATTTGCATAAGAATGACAGGATGTGATAGGACAAATGAAGATTAATGAGATGCTGTGCTGTCAAAGTTGCCCATTGTCTCTAGATTGATGATGGTCTGGATTTTGTCTGTGTCCGTGGGCTTCAGTGTAGCTTAAACCAGAAACTATCCTGGTACATTGAATACTGAAGAGCTGAATCTTTACGAATGATTTGTGAGTACAGGAGGCCTTGGCTTCCAATTTCGAATCATCTTGTGTGTTGGTATAAGAATGTGTGTTCTGCGTATTGTGCCAGTGCAGAGGATTTTTGCTGCCTTCCTTTGCGTATTTATTTTGCCTTTTAAAAACTTCCTGCTCCCTAACCTTTCTCCTCACTTTCTTCCTCTTCCACCCTCTCTTCCTTCGCCTGCAAGTTTTGCTGTTCCTTGGATAAGCTCTGTTGGCTTCAGTGTATTAACCACTGGGTTTGAATTCAGCTTATTTAGTTTAAGAACCACGTGGATACCACTGAGTTATCTGTTCTGCTTATGTGAACAAAATAAAACAAAACTGCAGTCTATATTCTTCCTAGCAGCTGCCAAGCATGAGGAAAGGGACTAGAATTCCCTTCCCCTGTGGTTCATTTGGATTTGGAGGAGTCTTTTGGGCAGAGAAGTCAAACAGAGGTTCATCAAGATGATCCAACCCTCAAAGTGTTGATTGCTGTGTAGTTATGGGACAACCTTAATTTAAAGTGGCTTGTCTTGATGAAAATAAAAAATGCACAATAGAGCCATTTGGCAGAATCAGTGAAGAAATTATAATTTCTGGCCTGCAGCAAAAGTCAGTAATCTTTCCTGTTTAAAAACATCAAAGTTCTGTCTTTGTGAAGGCTTATGGAAGAAATTAAAATATTTAGGTTTGCCGTTTTACAAGTTAAAAGGAATAGGAAAGAATCTTGCATATTTATTCATTAAAGTCTGGAAACGTATATGTGCTCCTATAAAGCAGGTGATGCTACGAGCTTATTTAGCAGTCAGATGCAGTGGCACAAACCTAACTCACTACCACGTCATGTATTTTCCCATTTACGTATTTGCCTATTTGTGATTTCCATTTTGGTCAGATATATATTACTAAAGGTTCTTCCTATGTTACAGCTTTGACTTGGTAGGATTTCAGTTTTCCCAAATATAGTGTAGGACTGTGGAGTTAGAAGCCACATAGTCCATCAGTCATGTGCTATGTTTCCCTCGGTGACACGCCCCCACCCCCCCATTTGATCAAAGACCGTAAAATACTCTCGGTTGGAAGGGGGCCCTGGGGTCTTCAAGCCTCCTGCTTGAGCAAGGCCAACTTCAGTGTGAGGTGAGGTTGCTCAAGGCTGGTCCAGGAGAGTTTTGAGTTTCTCCAGGGATGGAGATTTCACAGCCTCCGGGCACCTGCTGCACTGTTTGACCACCTTCACCAGGAAGATTTTTTTCCTTATATCTAACAGTCTAGCTTGCTGTAACTTGTGCCTGCTCTGTACCTCTGAGAAGTGCCTGGATCTGTCTTCTCAGCAAACCATCCCACCACTCCCTGCTGCTTTAGGTACGTGAACACAGATAGAGTAGTACATGGAATTGTGAAGGAGAACTTTGATTCCCCCCCCCCCCCCGCCCCCCATCCCTAGTACTCGGGTGGGAAACCCCCTAATCAAGCTGTGCCTGAAAGAAGGCCCCACCTGTGCTAAACTGCTTTAGGACTCTGGAGGAGGAAACGTAAACATCTTGCTTTTCATTCTGCTCTGCATTGGACTTGGCTCAAGGAGGAGCAGTCAGGTGTCCCTTAGCCTTGCGGTGATACAATACAAGCAGAGTCCCAGGCAGGGAAGGGGGATATGTCTCTGGCTGTTATTTCTCAGCATTGTTTCTGTGCAGATTTCATCCAGATTTGGAAGATAGGGGGCATAAGACTGGGTGCTTTTTAGGAGGAGATGGTGCACTTACTGCTTGGTAAAGTATTTTATGACAGTTGAATAAATTAGTACTAAGTAAACACTAGTTAGAGTGAAATCTTTTTACATACTTAATTTGGCACTGGTAGGTTACTGGAGATGAAGTCCAGCCTTGGGACTGGTAGAGATAACTAACAAGTAAGTTGCTAAACTGCTTTCCCTTCCTGATGTCATATTACTGAAATCAGTCTTCATTTGCAGATGGGCTTTGTAAGCATCATGAGAATAGACCAGGTGGGAAAGTATCTCAGTGTAGGAATCAAAGTACATAAAATGCCATCGCCATTGCTCTCCACACTGCTGAACCATTAATTATTATTTTTTTACTTTAAACGCTGAAATGACTCTGCTTGTCAAAGGGCATTCCTCATGTTCTTGTAAAGCCCTGGGATTAAAAATAGAGAGCGAGATTTTGTGGATCTCCTTTTCAGTCAGCCAGCACCTAGAGTACTTACATCATTTTGCCCAGGTGCAAGTATGGTTCTTTGAAATAAC